>NC_052057.2:60528990-61154303 GCF_903992535.2 Arvicola amphibius | reverse complement strand
GTGAGGGACATGTCCACAGGCCTGTGGTGCAGAGATGTGAGGGACACGTCCACAGGCCTGTGGTGTGCAGAGATGTGAGGGACACATCCACAGGCCTGTGGTACAGCAGAGATGTGAGGGACACGTCCACAGGCCTGTGGTGTGCAGAGATGTGAGGGACATGTCCACAGGCCTGTGGTGTGCAGAGATGTGGGGGACATGTCCACAGGCCTGTGGTGGTACAGCAGAGATGTGAGGGACACGTCCACAGGCCTGTGGTGTGCAGAGATGTGGGGGACTTGTCCCCAGGCCTGTGGTCGTGCAGAGATGTGAGGGACTCGTCCACAGGCCTGTGGTCATACAGAGATGTGGGGGACACGTCCACAGGCCTGTGGTGGTGCAGAGATGTGAGGGACACGTCCACAGGCCTGTGGTCATACAGAGATGTGGGGGACACTTCCACAGGCCTGTGGTACAGCAGAGATGTGGGGGACATGTCCATAGGCCTGTGGTCGTGCAGAGATGTGAGGGACACGTCCACAGGCCTGCGGTGGTGCAAAGATGTGGGGGACACGTCCACAGGCCTGTGGTGGTGCAGAGATGTGAGAGACATGTCCACAGGCCTGTGGTGGTACAGCAGAGATGTGAGGGACACACCCACATGTCCACAGGCCTGTGGTGGTGCAGTGAGCACACAAAAGGTCAACAGCCACTACAGTGTATAAACAAACTCAAGACTTTAGTCAACAGGACATTCACTAAAGGTGAAAGGTGTTTTTCTAGATACGGACACATAGCACACCCAGGCTTCAGGAGAATCAGACCTGTTGATGTTATTAAATTTAGAATCTTGAGAAAAGGTCACTCCTGGACCTTCTGAGGTGCTCTAAAGAGACAAGGAGAGCGTCATGGGACAGAGAAGAGCATGTGAACACAGAAGCAGGGCCAGGGCTGTTGAGCCCATTCCAAGGAGCACAGCCAGAGGCCTCCAAAGTGAGAGGAAGCAAGGGAGCAGCTTCCTATAGAGCCTCACTGAGGACACATCCATCCACACTGGTATTTTAGCTTAGGGTCTAGTGATAATGGAGTTCAAATTTCTGGTCTCCAGAACTATGAAAGAAAAAAATTTCTATTAATTCAGCAGTTTAACAGAGTTTGCTACAGGTGTCACACGTGACTAAGATTATCTAATGTGAACACATGAAAGCCTCCCCCACACACACACAGACCACACATGCTACAGGCATCACACGTGACTAAGATTATTTAATGTGAACACATGAAAGCCTCCCCTTCACACACACACCACACATACTTCATTTTGGATCTGAGAAAAAGACAGCATAAAAAGGAGCTTAGTGGAAAGAGAAGTGGTGTATACATTTGTTTTGCATCTGAGAAAAAGACAGCATAAAAAGGAGCTTAGTGGAAAGGGAAGCGGTGTATACGTTTGAAGAGCTAAGGAGCCAAACGAAGCCAAAAGATTTAGAGGATACACAGCCAAGCCCTGGCTTGATAAGTCCCCGAGTAAGCTGTTCAAGAGAAGAGTGTCTCCCCAAACCCTGCAGAGCTGGAAACACGTTTGTTGGTTGTGATAACTCAGGGATTATGAGCCATACTATTAGAGGACATCAGGCAACCAGAGAGAAAAATCCAGGAAGAGGTCAAAGGTCAGGGATAGGAGCAAGTCTCAGAAAACTTGATCCATATGTTCAACGAAAAGGAAAACAGATGAGCTAAGTCGGTCATACATAGATTTCCTCCCATTTGACAAAACTCATAGCAATTGTAAATACACTATACATGATAACAATGAATTATGAGAAATGGATACTCATGTACAAACTGAAATGTTATACTAGGAAAAAAGGCTCATTTATTTCAAAGATGTTGTCTAGGTTTGGTGTAATCCCAGCACTAGGGAAGTGGATCCCTTAAACTGGAACCAAAGCATGACTTCGATAGAAAGTTGAGTGTCTAGAATTTCAAACAATCTGAAAAATTGGAGTCAACACAACTTTCTTACTTCCTCTCTCCCCCATTTCCTCTTCCTTCTATCTTTCCTTCCCTTTCTTTCTTTCTTTCTTTCTTTCTTTCTTTCTTTCATTTTTTTTTTTTTTGAGAAAGGATATTATTGTGGAGCCCAGGCTGGCCTCAAGCTATGTTACACAGGCTGACTTGAAACTCAAGATCCTCCTGCTTGAGTCCCCCAAATGTTGGCTACAGGCTTGTGCTACCATGCACCCCATTATTTCTATATAACCAACTTCACAGGTGTTTCTAAAATTGTTCTCACTAAGATAAAATAATATTCAGCATTTAGGCAAGTGTCTCAACCTGTGAGTCCCATGAAGGCACACGAAATCACCCAAGGAGGGGCCTGGGGTTCTAGTGTCTCATGATGCAGAAACAGCCTTGGCCCAGATGCCCTACAGTGGAAGGATTTCCATGCTCTGTGAGAGGATTATCGCTCTGCTTTTGCCTCCCATCCCATCATCTTAACATGTATTCTATCCTGCTTTCAATGTGACCCAACACGCTTTACAAACTATACCCAAGAATACGAGAGAGAGAAGAGTCTGGATGAAATCCTTATGCAGGATCACAAGCAAAAGTGAACCCTGGCTCCAGCTTTCTAAGACAGGAAGTGCAAACATTTCCATGTGATTTTAAAGACCTCATAATCTGAGTGCAAAAACATTAAAATCCACAGATGCCACCTTGCTTGTGACATATGTTATTCCTTTTGCCTTTACTAAAATTGAAGCAAATCCATTCCTCGGATTTTGACTCCTATGTTCCAAAGTTTAAAGACTATAGGAATCATCACGTTTGGATCATTTCCTCTGCCTGCTGCCCCCTGAACGGACACCCTCCAATCTTTTAAACCATCTAAGGAAAAATATTCAGGATCCAGGGTAGGTAATTTGCTCTAGTTATTTTACTGTTCTGTTTTATTTTCAAAGCCTTACTCTCTAGCCCAGATTGGCCTGGACTGCGTGACGGTTCTGCTTCAGTTTCCCAGTTGCGGGGATTTTTCAGAAGTCAGCCGCCACACCCTGGTCTCATTAGGAGAATCTGCTGTGTTAAATAATATGCTCCCTCTAGAGGAGGAAGAAGGTGAGCGACATGCTGGGTTCCTTCCTCAGAAGATGAAGTAGAAATACATTTTCTGAGCATTGACTATTTCATGGTTTAGAGTCCCTTAAGAAGTTACTTCTTTGTATTTCATTTTATCTACGTTATTGTCATTTTTCTAGGATGGCTGTTTGTCATCAAAGTCTTTCTGCCTCTACCGCAGCTCTATTAAATGTCTGGAAGCCTCAGAGTCAAGAAAACAATTCCAAATCCTGCTCTAGGGAACCTGAAACATCAGATGACTTTCATCCTGTGCCCCTTAAACAGCCAGAATGTGACGCCATTGTCTGAAGTCGGAATTGAAGTGAACCGCCCAACACTAGGCAGAAATCAGCCTAGAATCAGAATGTGCTGAAGATCACACAACAGTCGGAGAGACAAGAACACCATCAAGAGCTTTCCTCACACAGCCACTCCGTCAAGGAAACTGCCCAGGGACCCTGAGCTTGGGATCCAGTTCTGAGCATCACTGTGACCTCTTCCACAACTGTCTCCACCAACTCGAATGAGGAGGGTCAGCTGGTTTGACATCCCCACAGCCCCAACAGCCAAAGTTCCCACTTTAGTCTTTCCTGAAGCTCACCCCTCCCAGCTCCAACACACACACACACACACACACACACACACACACACACGACCTTAGATAATAAAGTAAAGTAAATGAACACAGAGCAGAATGCAGGTGTGTTTGATTCCAAAGTCTTTGGTCACCGGACACCAACCGGGGGGAAGGGGAGAAGGAAGCAGATAGTTGGCTGGCCAAATACACCGTTGTGGAGATGCAGGACTCTGCTATTTTCAACAATGAAGAATAGTGAGTGTAAACGAAACAATTTGATTCCCTAGGAAATTCAAAATCTTTCAGCAGATACTCAATGGCCATTGCTCATGAATTCCATGGCTTTCCATCAATGGGCGTTGGTGCTGTGGGGTAACAGCGAGGACGGTAGAGCTCAGCTGCCCCACCCTTGGCACCCAGGAACTTTTCCAGTAGATTCCGGAGCCAGGTAAAGCCAGTCTCCACAGGATTGCTCCTGCTGGGTGTATGCTAGTTACTCCCTTCTCCTGATATTCCTATACCATTAACTTTCTGCCTGCCAGGTGACCTGAGAGAATGACAAGTGTCATTCACCTCTGCTAACCTTTTTCTCCGCGCTTGAAGCACTCTGGCCCCATTTGCCAGAGGCGGAAGAGTCTATACTGAAGTACTGATCTGACCGTTTGAGTGCTTCTGGCTGGAACAAATGTTTGCCCAGGTTGCAGGTTTGTCCCAGGGGGACTGAAAGGGTGTGGCAGGCTCACCAGTCCGGGCCTGAGAAAATGCCTCGGCTCAACAATGGGTTTTTATGTCAGATGTTTCTCAATTCACCGTGTATATGTGTGTAAAACTATGATATAGAAAGTGTATAATTTATTATCCATGTGTGTGCCCAAGGCAGGGTTTCACTGTGTAGCCCAGGCTGACCTTGAACTCCAGGTGCCTCAGCCTCAGCCTCTGGAGTGAACACCAGGCTCCTCCAGATCTTTATGGCACATGCTCAGTGCCCTCCTAGCTTGTTTTCCCTGTTTTCTTATTCCTGGTGGTTCAGTTTATTCATGTCTGCAGCTGACCCCCCCCCCCCCCCCCCACACACACACCAGATAAAACACACAGACCATGTTTGGCTTAATTGGCCCCGTTTACTGGGACTCATGAAAGCTGGTGGTAGTACCACCAATGGAAGGCGGAATGAATTTCCTGCATGGAAGTTTATCAAACCTGAGGACCACACACAGAAGAACCCATAATTAATGCGTTTTGTGGGATTAGTGACCTAGGCATGGACACTAATACGGGGATTATGGTGGAAGGGTTAAGGGCCAAAGGAGCACAAAAGAGGGGTGTGTCCTTCCCAGACATTCAGATCATTGTTTCTAATAAGAGCATTTCAGGTTGTTCATATACAATTAGCACAGTGAGGAGAAATAGAAAAATTCAAAGCACCCCTGTTTTTTGCGGGGAGGGTAGTTTTTTGAGTCAAACTGGTCTAGAATTCCCTATGCATCCCAAGCTGCCTGTGAACTCAAGACAGCCCTACCCTGGACCCCTGAAAGCCAGAGTTACAGGTGTAGGACCCCATGCCCAGTCGGTGCAGTTATTCTTTTATGAAAAATGTAAAAATGATTAATAAATAGGTAGTCTTTTAGTTCACATGTACAATTTTCTCCTTCCTGTTAGGCAGCAAGAGTTGCAAACTCTCTCTCTCTCTCTCTCTCTCTCTCTCTCTCTCCTCTCTCTCTCTCACACACACACACTCTCTCTCACACACACAGACACACACACAGACACACACTCTCACACACAGAGACACACACAGACACACACAGACACACACAGACACACACTCTCACACACAGAGACACACAGACATACACACACACACACACACACACACACACACACACACACCGCCTTCTCCAGCACATTCAAAGGTTCTCACTGGGCATTTATTGCCGAGAATATAATTTTCTCTACAGAAGTTGGATATAATAATTACTAATGTGTTTGTCTAGTTATCTGTTCCCTGCCATGTTGTAAAACAGGCTTAAAGTGACTTATTTGGATATGCAATATAAATTAAAAGTGATGTCAAAGAAAGAATAAAGGCAAACCAAAGATAAAAGCATGGGTGATATAGGAAGATCAAGAACAAAAACACTTTCTAGTCTACCTATCTAGCCACGAGTCACTGATGCTTTTAACACCTAGTTATGAAGTCTGATGAAGAAACCTGGTGATGACACTAGTTCCGTTGGTAAAGGAACTAGAACCTGAGTTAGTCAAAGAACCCACAAAGCTAGAATCACTCAGGGTCAACTACACACTTTCAAAATTTTATAGATATAAGGTGAGATCCTGAAGCTTGTCATGCTATAAATTTCCATTGATCTTTCAGAAGAGAGGGAGGGAGGGAGGGAGGGAGGGAGGGAGAGAGAGAGAGAGAGAGAGAGATTTAAAATTCAGAATAACACAGTGTTTACATTAAACTCAGAGGGGACAGTGTTTTAGACGTGACAAAGAGAAGCTTGGGAACACACTGGACACTCGCAGCACAGACATAGGGATCTGCAGGAGGTTGGTCATGTGACCTTCAGGCTAGGCTTTCCCACAGTTCTGTGCTTTGTCGAGACTGGTGAAATGGAAGCCAGAACCGTAATGATAGTCTCTGGTACCTTATGTTTGCTAGTTTGGTCTGAGCTAGGGCAGGGACTAAGATGGGCCTAGCTGTGTCTTTCTATCAAAACAGAAAAAAGCAGCTTTTGGTAAATAGGTCAGCGAAACAGCCAGGCCTCAGAGTCCTGTTAGTGAGGAGGATTAGCTGGGAACTCGCAGGAGGTTTTGAAGGGATGTACTCCGGTTTAATCTTATCTTCACAGCATATTCTTTCTCCAGCCTTGAGAGGTGGAGGGGAGAAGGGAGGGACAGTGGGTGGGGCTTATCGTAATCATGCAAATTGCTCCCCCGGAGAACTAAAGACTGACTGGCTTTTTAAGTCTGATGCTGACCACCCAAAGTTCTCACTGCCCGTTGAATGCTACATGATCACATAGCTTTGTTCAATTTTGTAGTAGAACAGAAAGTTTATCATATTTTTTTATATCTCCTGTCTCTCCTGTCTGTCACTTTTGAGTCTGAAGTGATCTGCAAGGTTCTGGGGTGTTCCATAGAATCTCGCTGTCTTTGATTTCTCACATATTAAGTACTGGACGTCGTGGTCTTTAGTGTCTCTGGGAGAGGGGCAGTTTGGGATTTTAGACAAACTATGGTTTGCAGGCATGCTTGCAGTTCTGCTCTCCGATCTCAGTATGAGTGGCGTAAGAGATGTCATTAAATGCTGATGGATTTGGCGTTTTCCAAGTCCTGTGCTTCGATACTGAGAACGCAAAGGAGGAATTATTGATAATGGCGCAAAGGAGGAATTAGTTCCAATACTAATAGGAACAATTAGTATTGCAGTGCAGCAAGCACTGTGCTCGGGGTTCTCGGCTTTAGTTCAGGGTGGATATACATATGGATATGGTAAAGGATGATGACTTTGAATCCTTGATCATTCTGCTTCTTCCTCCTCACAGCTGGGATTACACATGGACCGCCTTGTTTGACTGTTCTTCCTGCTCCCAGGGATTGAGCCCTGGGCCTTGTGAATGCTAAGTACCATTCTAACACTGATCTCACGGCTGGCCAAGTACTAATTATGAACGAAGAAAGGCAGAATCTGAGAAATTAGAGTTCCTGGAGGAAGTCACAGGCAACATAAGATTAAGAATGTGCGTCAATGTAAACAGAAGTTAGACAAACAAGAGTTCAGGTGGGCTCACAAAGAAAGGTGGGGGTAGAATTAGCAAAAATAAGAGCAAGTCCAAACACAGCTTGCTCTGAATATTCAATGGAGAGAAGATAAGGTATATTGCTGAAGCTTAAAAGCATCCAGCTGGACCCTGTCTATCTGGTATTGGTACCCTCTTGAATGGCTCTGCAGTCCAGGTTAATCAATTTAGATGGTATTTTGGGAGAATGCGGCCATTTGTACATTGGCGCTTGAGCCTCTACAAGGCCCAGACTTCCCCGGTCCTTATGAGAAAGTTGATGTGTGATGGGAGAACACCACACTTGAAAAGAGAAGACAGCAAAGAAACACAGAACAGAACACTGCCTTCCTGGAGAAGCCCGCGGCTCCCAGGCGCAGCCCGTTCCGCTTGCCCTGAGCACAGCTAGGGTGCAGGACAGCTGCAGCCATCTGGAGGAGTGGAAGCTGAGGGTATCCGGACGTTGAGACTACGGCAGTGAAAATGTTACTATTCTTTAATGCAACCCAGTCCGTGCAGTTCTTTGATTTCCTCACAGATTTCGCCTGAGTCTGAATCTTCCAGGAAGTTTCTAGAGCGGTTGAAGTGGCGGAGAGTGGTGCATTTGCGCCCTCTGCTGTATACTGCTGAGGCTGCCACAAGCCGCCCGAGAAAGGAAACCAAGACGTGTAAATGTTTTTCCTAAGTGGGTCAATTACTTAAGAAGGATATTAAAATACACGAATAGGGAAAGAATTCTCAAAAACGACAGGTGTTTTACTTGTATATGTGTATGATAAATTAGCTTTCTTAAAAATGAATGTGCTAAATGTGCAGCTAAAATCCAGGGCATCACATACATGGGTACTCCCAGGTCTGGGTGAAGGAATGTGAGTCAGCCCACAACACAATTCAGAAAGAATCCCCTGTGTTGTTTGTTTATTTGGATATTTATTTGCTTGTTTGTTTTACAGTAATAATGGATCAGCACCACTGGCTTGAATACTACATTACTGATGTCAAAATTTGCTGAGGTCGTTATTTGAATGAGAAATAAAATGTTTCAGAAATAAACACTTGGAACAACACAATGATCTGTGTTGTTTGCCATCTAGCGTTGGTTTTTGGAACTCAGAAAAGCTAATTAGATTTTTTTTTTCAAGCAAGGAGCTGACTCAACAACATTTCTACATGAACCTTGAAAGTCTTCGTTTGTGGGGGTGGGAGAGTGTAGTGCATAAGTAACCCGGCTACTTGTAAGCATCGGTTCTTTCTGGGAAACAGAATGCTTCTCCATCCTGGCTGCCTGATGGCATCACCTGGGAAATGGAAACATGGATGGTCCACAGCACTCTGGCCTGGAAAATCAGGGTCCCTGGCTAGCACCTCATCAGCGGCATGTGTCCAAAGCTCCCAGATGATTCTGATGTGCATCCAGGGGTCTCCACAGGAGCTCGTGGCTTAGCTGAGTTATCTGAGCAGGAAGAAAGTTGGCTGACTGAATAGCATCTTTGTTTCTATGGAAATTATAGCTTCCCCTGGATTACTGTTTGTTGTCATTTATCGAGATGGATCTTGTTCTGGTAGCCTTGTCTGGCTGGGTATTCACTATGTAGCCTAGGCTGGCCTCATATACCTCAGTCTCTCAAATGCTGGGATGACAAGCGTCCACCACCACCCTCCCTGGCGTTTTATGAGTAATAAATATGTTGACTATCCAGTGTGCTGCATAATGCATGGTAACTGTGCTCAATAAATGCAAACCTTTAGTTTTGGGACAAGGTCTCTCTTTGAACCCTAGCTAAAACAGAATACTCTAGCCTAGAATACAAGCCCGGATTGGCCTTGAAAATAAGAACCTCTTGCTTTAATAAAAGCTATTAATAACATCACTATCAAAGAAAATACTTTGGGTTATTTTTAAAGATCTCTGTCCTGGAAACCCTGTGGGCCCCTGATTGTTCTTCCTTCCAAATCGACCATCTGCAATGACACCACAGCCGAGATTTTCATTCAGAAAGACCCTTAGATTAGATCACACTCAATGTTAAGCCTGCAGACACTGAAGAAAATGTAAAGACAAGATCTAGAATAGAGAAGAGATTCCTCCTTGTCATCAAAGCCTGACATGCTGCTGAGAGATGCTATGCTTTGTCTGACCACAGCATCCAAAAGTACACTCTCTGTCCTGTGCTGAAACTTCATGACGGTCCTGCGAAGAGGAGGAAGAATACACCATGCCCCAAAACAACCAGTGTCAGAGTTTACATTGAGTGTTCTGAACCACTCTGACACGCATGAAAATGGCCAAATTAGCTGCCTTCATGGAGCGTGCCCTTCTAACAAATGTGTGCTGAGGTTTCATGGCCAGTCACTTTCAGACATTACTGTAGCCAATACATTGTCTGACTTACAACCTCAGCAGCCCAGAAAACAAGTGCTGTGCATGGTAGATTTGAAAGGATAAAGTACATAAGACAGATGAACATAGTATATGTAACTCTAGAGGTAGAGCATGTTAAAGCCTCAGTTACACAGTACATTTCTGTTCCTCCTAAACAGATTGACGTGTGAGATTGAAAGCTGAGACCCAACTCAGGATGAGGGCTGGCACTCTCAAGAAGCAGTTTCTTCACTTTTGTTGATAGTATAAGCTAAGGCTTCCTGTGTTGACCCTACTGACCCAGAACTTGAAATCCCTCTGCCTGGGTGTCCTGAGTGCTAGGATCACACCCGAGTATGTTTCTTCTTACCCAGTGCTGACATTAAACACTTTGTGACTTAGTTGTATCCACTCCTCCTAATCCTCCAATTTCCTTACAAATTGTGAGTGGGTCTGGTGGCCTCCTGGCTTTTTGCAGGCAAAGATACATACACTATCTACAAGTACAAAATACCGGCACAGCCTATGTGCTAAGGGTAGAGCCCAGGAAAAAAGAACCACTGTGACATATAGGCATCTTTATAAGCGTAAAATGGAAGATTATTTACAGATCTGGACAGGTGCAGTGGCAGCTGGCAGGGAGTCCAGCGCACAATAGTCCCCAGTGTGGCTGCAGTGTTCAATGAGAATGTCCAAGGGTATAGCGAAAGCGCCTGGCTATGACAAACTGGAGACTTGGGAAGAAAGGACAGAGCAAGTAAACGAGTTCCAGTACAAAAGGGGAGAGCACACAGAACATATCACACCCTGAGAAAAACCAGCAGTTTGGCGTCCAGGACCTTCTGGAGGGGGAACTCGGGAGGGAGCCAGAAATACATTCAGGAAGAAAACATGGCTGAAGATCAAGACCAGAGAGTCCATAGCGAAGATGAGATGGTCGAATCCATGGACACGTGTGACTCCCTCGGTTGTGAACAAGAGGACAAGGGCGCAGCCTAGAGATAGTGACATACCAGAGTAAGAAAGGGGACAGGAAACAGAGATGTGGACAGAGTAAACGTTCAAGGTGATTCTAAAAACAGAACAAGGGGTCATAAATGCAGATCAACTTAAAGGCACGATTTGGGTACAGCACAATTTGACTTCTTTAAATTAGATCACTGTTGGTGATTTCAGAGTGTATGCCTTTGAGAAGCAGTGGCTGAGACAGGCTAGAAGTTGTCACATTTTTCTGGGTATCTATCACCTCCCTCCACCTTTTTTCCATGCTGTGTAGTATTCTATGGGACTCCTCCCCACCCTTTAAAGCCAGTCTATTGTTGGTACAGTCAGTTTTAGAAGTAGGGCAACTCTGGCCATGCAGGGTGGATATTTGAGGTATACATCTGTGAGGTATATACCAAGGAGTGGAGACTGGGTTCTGAGACAAACACCACTCTCCTGATTGGATACTTCCTGAGTCTCATGAAATACTTACATCAAAGTGCACCAGCAGCGGTACAAGGTAGATTGGTACATGGTTACCAATCCATGCCATCTTCCTAGGTAAGTATCTGTTATTTGGTGTTGCCAGGCTTTTGTGTTCATTTCTTGGGTAAATAGCTATTTTGAGTAGTTTTATGTTTGCTTGTTTTGTGAAGTACACATTTGCAAATGCATTGTCCTTTATTTGTGGAAGTTTTTATACAGACCATTTCTACCATATACACATTTGTAGAGTAAACTTCCTGAGCTGTAGTTCTTTTCTCTTTTGAGACTGATCCTTCTACCTGCATCTTCTGAGAGCCAGCACTGCAGGACACCTTGGTGGTGTTCCAGTGATGGTTACTAACTTCCGTTGATTCATCTCTCTCTAGGTTGAGTGGGCTGGATGTGCACTGTTGACCAAGTGTTTGCCACGTGAGAGAAAACATGCTCTCTCAGCACCTGTTTTACTTTTAAAACACTTAATATCGGGGTGGGGCTTGCACAGCCATGGCACAAGCTTAGATCAGAGGTCAGCTTCCAGGAGTCAGCTCTCCCCTTCCACCACATGAGTCCGGGATCAAACATAGGTAAGCACCTTTACCCACAATGACTCATCCTGGCGGCCGTAGTTTGCTTGTCTGTACTATTTTAGTTCTCAAAATTGATCCTGGCGTCAATGGGAAGGAGTCGGCATTTCTCTTTCCGGGGACATCAACTGTGTGCCACTTGAAGGAAAGACCAACCTTCTCCTTACCCAGTTGCAGTGGTATCTTTTATAAACTAAACCACGTCTAACTGGGACTCCGAGCTCACAGGCCTGCTTGTCTGACCTTGGGCAAACCCCACTGCATTAACTATGGCACTCTGTCCATAGTCTGGCTCTTCCTTTGCCTTCCGCTTCACAGTGGTTTTAGCCATTTAGGGCTCGCTGCATTTCTGTAATAGTTGTTGACTTTCTCGCTTTACCTCGTTAGAATTTGGAAACCGGCTATCCTCCAAAGACATGTGTAGTAAAGGGCTGGTCCCAGCAAGTGTGGCAGTACATGCCTGTAATGGTAGCATAAGGGAGGCAGATATAGGAAGACTGTGAATTCTATCTAGGCCAGCCTGGACTGCATGGCAAAAACTGCCTCAAAAGAACCTAAATGCAGGGAGAGGAGGCTTAGTGGTTGAGAGCCAGCAGTAAACATACCTCTGCCATACTGAAAGGCTGAGAGAGGTGGAACCAGCACCCAGGGCTGCAGCGACCACACCATTTACCATTAAAAAAAAAAAAAAAACCACAAAAAACAAAACCTCCATGTCAGAAAAGGATTTCAGATGCACAGTAGGACAGATTCAGACACAAAAGACCTCCAAACGAGACACAGTTTAAAAAATGTACATAGACTTAAGAGAAAGAGGAAAATTATTATAGACAGTTATAAAAAGAAAGTCTTAAAAAATAAAACAAAGTCTTTAAGAGACAGTAAAAATAATATAAAAACAAATAAGCCACATAAAAATAAAAAATACAGAGAGTCCAGATTATGTGTGTTATTGTGTTTTCTTTGGACTGAATGAGCCAACTGCTAAGAAACATCTGATTCTGGGATCTGCTAAGCCAGCATATATATATTTTAAAGGTATCTTGACTTCAAAATTTGAGTCTAAAGATGTCACTTTTAAGAGGTTCTCTATGGATTCCTTCTAGGTTAATATGGTTTGATGGAACAAGACTCCACAAAACGTCTCCATGAACTTTAAAAATACTTTGCCCAACTAACAGCAAGAAGCAGTTTGTAAAAAACAATGGCCAAATCCCCAAAATGATTGTTTATAAATGCTTGTTTTCACTTAAAGGGGGTTGACTTTAAGTAGTTAATGGCCACAGTAAATCTTTCTAAAAGGGGCGGGTACTGAAGAGACAAGACTAAACCCACTTTAAACCCAAAAACTGCCTGGCTGCCCAGAGACTGGAGGACAACCAATCGAAAGATAGACAAACTTTTTTTTTTCAACAGTTTTTGGGTGGTTTAGTGGAAAGCTACAAAAAATCCTTTCTTGATTCAGAGCCGACTATCTCCTACCCAATTTGGTAACACCAAGGCATACAACTCCCTGCTTGGGGTTTTTCCCTTTAAAGACCCCCTGCACTATGAGCTCAGGGCCATTCTCCCTCACCCACTGCATCAGTGTGTGGGACAAAGCACCCCTGCTTGCAAGCCTGTAAAACAATAAAGAAACCTTGTGTAATTGTATCAGGAGTCGGCTCTGTGGTGGTCTCATTGGGGGTCTTGCGACTCCAGCATAACAACATGGTATAGAAATGAATAGTTTACAACGGTATGGACTTTGGTTTATGGATACAAATTTAAGGTCAGTTTTGTTATATGTATATTTCTACTCTTATTTAAAGTATTATGTTTATATAGCTCATTTAAAAATGTAATGCATAATTTAAAATTGCAAATTAAATAGTCATTTATAATAGTCAAACTTGTAGTCATGTTAGTTAGGTTTTCTAGATATACAGAGATATATTTCAGTTAGATAATTTTCAATACTTCAAACTACAGAATATGGCATTTAAAAAGTTTTAAGAACTTAGACTTTTTTCAACAGTGAGACATGTCTGCTTCTGGCAGCACCAATCTGCTTCAAGAGGATGATGAGCATCAAAGAGGCTCCTTACAGAGCTTTCTAGCCTTGCCTGAACTGCTTGACAGTATACTATATAAACTTGACATGCAGAACCCACAGAAAAATGACTGCCAAACTTGCCAAAAGAAGGTGAGATGTTCCTTCAGGGTTCCTGCTTCATGAGTCTGTCAGACATTCTGTAGGACACAGAAGAAAGTGACTGACAAACTGCCAATATAAGCTAAACAGTCTTTCAAATTCCCTGCTTTATGGAAAAGTCTGCCAGATACTATGGGCCTGTAGGCTGAAGATGGGTGCCCCAACAAACAGAAGAACTCTGGGTGACTGTTCAGGCAGCAAAACATCTCGTCAATTCTAGAGTTTTAGAGGTTGCTTACTATGCACTTCCTGTTTTATATTATATATCCTTCTTTGGTCTTTGATGAAACTGAAGATATAATTTTCCTTAGTTAAAAGATAAATTAGATGCAAAACTTTAGACTCATAAAGATAAAAGAGTATTTAATTTTGCTTAATACAAATAGACTAAATATTGTAACTAATTCTTTCTTGATAACGGTTTTGTTATATGTAATTTTACTATGTTATAGTTAAAACCTTTTTTATTTAGACAGAAAAGAGGAGATGATGTGGGATTACCCTCTGTATACTGAGAATATGTTTTATTACCAGGGTTAATAAAGAAGCTGTTTTGGCCTATAACAGGGCAGAATATAGGTAGGTGGGAAAACTAAGCTGAATGCAGGAAGAAAGAAGGTGGAGTCAAGCAGATACCATCTAGCTACTGAGGGAGAAGATGCCAGACCCTTACCAGTAAACCACAGCCTTGTGGTGATACACAGATTAATAAAAATGGGTTAAGATAGAAGAGTTAGCTGGGAATATGCCTGAGCCATTGACCAAACAGTACTGTAATTAATATAGTTTTTGTGAGATTTGGGTTTGAGTGTCCAGGAAACAAAAAAGCTGTCCGATTACACAAAACTGTCCATAACTCCGTTCCAGATCTTCTGAAACTGTCACACAGACATGCAAGCAGACAAAATACCCACGAACACAAAATAACAATACTTATTTGGGGAGAAAACCCTAAATAATCAAAGGTTTCTTTCCCAGGGTGATGGCCTGCAGAGACAGTGAAAAGGTGGGACCTAGGCAAGACCCTAATGCCACTTGGGCCACGCTCTCATGGGATCCTAATGCCACTTGGGCCACACCCTCACGGGCAACTGTGGAATGCCAATCTTTCCCTCTGTTTCTTCCAGGCCATGAGTGAGCACTGTCTCTGTAAAACACAAACCAGACATGGTGCGCGCGCTGTCTTGCCACAGCAACAAAGGCACAAGCTAACCAATCACAACTAAAACCACCTGGATTCTGAATGGGAAGGCACTGAAACTATATATCCACCTGGGAGAATTCACATCTGAGCAATACTAAGGACTCCAAAGTATACATTACGTTTACCAAAACTTCCAAGCTGGCAATATAGGTTGGTGGGAAGGGGGCCTATCCAAGCCTGGCGACCTAAGTTGGATCCCCAGAACATAATGAAAGAGCTCCTGCAGTTGCCATCTGACAGCCATGGGCACACTGAAGTTCGTGCATACAACCCCACCCCCATATAATATTTTAAAGGATCTTCAGCATGTTCCTCAGTAATGCTTTAGAGTTGCTGTGTGCATAGTTCTTACAGTTCCCATTAAAACAGTCTGGGAGCACCCGATCACTCCTTATGCTGATGAATTCATTCAGTGCTTTTGCACACACTCCTGCTTAGACAGCAGTGGCATCAGCCTCGTCTCCAGTGACATCATTAATTTTAATGATCCCTTTGCAGACTCTTCTGTATTTTCTAATCACACGAACAATGAAGTAAGACTCAGTCTGACCAATCACTGTTTCTTTGCCTTGCATTTAAATACAGCCTCAAGCTGCAGAAAGCCAGCTTTAATACACTCCCAAACAAAGGAGCACTTATCAGAGAGCTGAAGGTTCTCAAAAGCAGAGAGATCAGGGAAAGAAATCCCTGGAAATGAGAACTAGAGAAGTAAATACTGGGATACAGTAACAGGCTAAACAGAGGACATTCTGTCACATGAAACAAGATTTCCCAATTATTTTGGGGTAATTTACTTTCTAATCATCCTTCTTTTTAACATCTAAGTAATGTTCAGGCAGATAATACTCAATTGCACATAGAATAAAAAGACACAAACAGCCATGGGGGGAAATACCAAGTATTTAGCTATATTGGGAAAACTATATGCAAAAGGTAAAAATACATAACCAATCATATACATTAGTTTCAAATATTTGTAACTTAACTCAAAACTCCTAAAAAGAGTTGAGGACATAGACTTTGATAATATATCATTAATTACACTTTTAATTTAAACGTTAATCATGGGCTGGGATGTTGATCTAGCACGCATGAGGCCCTGGGTTCAGCACTAGTAACATGATGGTGCCCTGCTTCTCTCTGTATCGCAGAACTTAGAGCAAGTAAGGGCAGGGACATCAGGAGTTGAGGTTAATCATCAGCTACATAACAATTCTGAGGCCAGCCTGGGGTACATAAATACATACAGTAAAATAAAATGTTATTCGTAATAGTCTTAAAATAAATCTAATCTCCAAAATAACCTGTCTTGTAATAGGATTTAATGGTATGTGATGTTTAAGTCATGTGGCTAACAGCAGAAATATATCAATTACAGAGCCCCAATCAGAGTGTCACAGAGATCTAATACATTAAATCGCTCAATAATAAAATAATTCCTGCCTTCAAACTTACAAGAACACTTTATTTTATCAAAGGCCAGGCTCAAACATACTAAGAACAAAGTATCTGTTCATAGCCGGGCAGTGAACAAAGTATCTGTTCATAGCCGGGCAGTGGTAGCACACACCTTGAATCCCAGCACTCGGGAGGCAGAGGTAGGCAGATCTCTGTGAGTTCAAGGCCAACCTGGTCTACAAGAGTTCCAGGACAGTTAGGACTGCTACACAAAGAAACCCTGTCTTGAAAAACAATCAATCAATCAATCAATCAATCAAACAAACAAACAAACAAACAAAGATTTGTTCATATGCCAAGGGCCAAGGCGAAAACAATAAACTGAACAATAAATTAATCCTTTCAAAAGGAACAGGAACCATTAAATCTTCTTCTTGGGTTTGAGAGGCCCATGATCCTTATAGAGTATACAGACAGCAGTGATGAAATTAAGCAAGGAGTTTGGAAAGAAATCAAATAGTTCACCATCAATGCCACAATACATCGTCAGCACAGCCAAATCAGTTCATTTAGTAAAACGTGACACTGTAACTAACTCCAGCAGATACCTGAAAGACTGCCGTGAAAATCTCTCTAGCATGAGGGCTTAGACGGAACCTGCAGCACACAGTACTATGTTAACTGCAGAAATGCCCACAATAAGCAATCGTCTCTGCAGTCCTGTGAAATGGCAGTATGGAATATGAAAAGGACAGTCAGGTAAACTAGCTTCACAACAGGTGCCGTCAGAACAGGAGCCGCAGCTCCAGGCACCCCGTAAGCTGCTGACTTCAGTGCCCGCTGTCTGACAGGTACTGTGCCAGTGCCGAATTACAGAGAATAACACAACAAAGGTCTCTGCGAGGAGAGAGCCCGCTGTAGAGTCACACACATAACTAAATATGGCTTTTGGAAGAAAGAGAAAGACTTTTACAAAACAAAAACTTTACAATTGAGAATTGTGCATATAAGTAGCATACTAAAATTTAAGGGGGTCATGTGCACTGGTGATTATCCCATGGCAAGTTCATTAACTAGACTTCCTGGATACTTTCCACAATCAACTATTCCATCTAATTTTGCGTATGCCATCTGAAATGTTCCCATTTTAAAATCAGGACCTCAAAGACAAATTTAAATCAATGACATCATACATCACAAACATCCCAGGGTCAGCAAGTGTGATGGAGCTGGACATTGTCCTGTGCCAACTAGCTTTCATCATCTCTTTGTAAAGGTATTATCTCAATTTCTTTGGCTATTCTTTCGGCTAATGCTTTATTATTTGCAGCAATTATTCTCCGAGACATCAAATCAAATGGTCCACCTGAAATCAAATCAAACATGGAAAACCAATTAGGAGAAAAGCAAGTACACAGTTGTATCTATGGCCATGCTATCATTTTAATAAGGCTTAGTTTTCTTTTCAAACAGAAAAAAGAATCTATCACTCAACGGCAGCGTTTGGTCTTGAGATGATGGCAGTTTCTAGGCATCTTTTCTGAGTAAGTACCGACATGAGGGATTTCAGGTTGGAACGCCACCCTCCCTTTAGGTTTCTTGTGGGCACTCTTACACTTCTGCACCGCCTGAGTGTCTGCGCGCACACCCTCTGACTCCGATGCTCTTGCACATCGCTCTCTTCCCATTTCCTGCTTCACCTTGCGACATCTCCTCAGTAAACTCTTGGAACCCAGGCTTATTCTCTCCAATCTCTCCTTCTGCTCAAAGTTAATATTTAACTGACCTAGGCCAGAGCAAGAGGCGTGGTGGACAAAGCCCGCTGTCCATCCTCACTATGGCCTCTTCCAAGTTCATGGAACAAGCTTTGGAAAAGAGTAGACCTTCCCAAAGCCTCTCAGGAGCTCCTGGTACTCACCCTTGAAGAGTCACAATCATTTCTCAGTATGTGTTATAACTAGCTACTATCTTTGCCTCTATCTCCTACTGTCTGATTTTATAGGAAATTGTACAGCCCATTTTTCTATCAGGACATGTATCAGCCATTTTTTTTAGAGCCCACACAGAAAGGGAAGCCTAACAGATGTGCAGCAGACACGCTCTGGGTGCCATGACTTCACCTGTCACGTCCATCAGCACTCCGCCTGCCTCAGTGACGATGACGCCAGCTCCGGCCATGTCCCAGCAGTGGATGCCCATTTCATAGTACGCGTCCGCTCCTCCAGTTGCCACCAGGCACATGTTAACAGCAGCGGTCCCAACACTCCGGATTCTAGCGCGAAAAGTAAAGATTGGTGGGGAAAATCCTCTTAGAAAACGTATTCCTGTTTAAGGTCACTTTCAACGCCAACTGTGATTGCTTGCTTCAATCTAGAGAATAACTGTGGATAGAAGTATTCTCCATATACTTTAAACTTTCTCTCTATAAAAATGATCTCTATATACTTAAAAATGAAGTATATAAAATTTAAATATTTTGCTGCTCTTGCATGGACCTGAGTTCAGTTCCCAGCACTCACATGGTGGCTCACAACCACCTGGAACTCCAGTTCCAGGGGATCCAATGTCCTCTTCTGGCATCTGCAGTCAGTGCACGTATGTGGTACACACACATATATGCAAGCAAACATTCATACACAAAAATAAAAACAAATCTCTTGAAACAATCTAATCACGATGTACTGTGTAAATCGGGAATTTATCACAAAGCTACCATTTAATAAGACAAACAAGCATGGTAACAAAGTCTTTAAGGGGAGACAAAACAAAATACCAGAGAGAACCAGGCATGATAGTACACACCTGAATCACACTACCTGAGAAAGGCTGGAGTGGAAGGCCCAGGAGTTCAAGGCCAGCCTTTTCTCAAAAAAACCAAACCAGACAAACACGGAAGAACAGTGCCACTTGTGTGCTCTGCTGTCTGGAGCCTAGCACCCTTCATTCTACACAGACAACACAGTGCAAACCATCTCCAGGCCCTGTGAGACACCGTGCCACTGTTCACTGCCAACTGGAAAGGCCTTGTGGTTGTGCCTGAACCCACAACAGGCCAGCTGGGGTCTGCATGAACATTTATTTGGTCTTAACTTTTCAAAAATATCAATGCTTTCTACAATTAATAGCTTAAAAATGCTCAAAATGTCAAGGTCATAACAAAATGAAAGACTGTGAAACGACTTTCAAGAAAATGGATGAGCAATGAGAATTAGGTTGTGTACACTGGCACACACCTTAATCTCAGCACTCGGGAGGCCAAGTCAAGAGAAATCATGTACACATGCTAAAACTGGTGGTCAAGTCTTTGCATATTAAGTTCAAAGCCAGCTGGGGCTGCAGTGTGTAAGAACGACCCTCAAAACCAGAGGCTGTCAGGACGGTTCAGCAAGTCAAGATGTTGTCACCAAGTCTGACGACCTGAGTCCAATTCCTACAGCCCACAGTGGAGGGGGAACTGACTCCTAAAAGCCGTCCTGTGATCTTCATGGTTGAATTGAAGCCCAGGCAGAAACAGAAGCACTCAGGTTTGATGTGGTTATGTTACTGAATCTTTTACTAAGAAATAAACATGTTAGAGCAGCAGTTCTCAACCTGTGGGTCACAACTCCTGTGGCAAACCTCTACCTCCAACAATATTTACACTACAATTCTTAACAGTAGCAAAACTATGGTTATGAGGTAGCCATGAAATAAAGCCTGTTATAGACCTACAGGCTTGATATGGAAGAAAAGAAAGCCCAGCATGAGGACCTGCAGTGAGGGTGGCAGCACTGGAATCTGAAAGCCGCTGCTCTCGAGTGGGGAGGAGGAGGTTGAAGCCAGCCTGGGCAGAAGAGGACACTGTCTCAAAAACAAACACAGCAACAACCACGACAGAAAGGAGCCAGGGAGCAGGAAACATAATGTCCGTAAGTTACTTTCAACTTCTTACTTAAATTTCCTTTTTTATTTTTTGATTTTTGGGGGGCAGGGAGCTGTTGTTGTTGTTGTTTTTGAGACAGGACTTCACTAATGCTTCAGCCTCCTGAATGCTGAGGTTACAGGTGGGTACCACCATATCTGCTTCAAATTCCTATTGTAACTAATATTTCAACCTCTGGAAATAGGCAGAGATTCATTCTCTCAAAGTTTATATTTTTTCAAAAGTACCAGAGAATTGATGAATTGTGTGGGTATTTTTTTTTTCTGTATCTAAAAACAAAAGACAAAAACAACAACAAAAAAACAAAACCTAGTATCTTCACAAAGCCAAATTTTAAAAAGGACAGGAATGACATGACACCTGTCAGGTCCAAAGGGTGCTCCATTTCCTGCTTCCCCACACCCCAAAAAAGAACAAACCCACTGACTCATCCATAATTGAGCCTAGGCCCAGCTCCACCTGGACTATAGGATGTCTGGCAGTTAGACATAAGCCAAAACCCTCAGGAACCTGTAAACCAGTTCCTATCTGCCAAAATGAGTCCTTTCCCTTATCTGGCAGAAGGGACACATGGCTTCACTGGCATGTATCTACCTGTGCCAAAGCTATGCCAGGTTCCATATTCCCTCAGTCCCCACTCACAAGTACATGCTACACACTTCAAAGCCCCCACACCAATCCCTTGACCCTTCCCTCCCTGACTACGTGCCCTCCTCAACACGATTCTCACTGCACTCTATCCCTGAGTGCCCTCCTGTTCTCTCATGATCTCTACTATTGGCTCCAGCTTCCCAGCCCTGGCCATGTTCAGTCTACTTCTTCTCTCTGCTGTGGACTCCTCCAGGTGCCCTTGGCTCTTCCTTCTCTCAAATGCACAATCAAACCTTAACCATACAATGGGCAGTCATGTAGGCAGCTTCTTTGCTACCTCCCCCTTGAACAGAACACCTTTGACTTGAAGTGTGTTTTATAACTTAGCAAGATGGGTCAATCCAATTCCAAGTGACAAGTTTTAGCTCATAAAGAAAGGTGAGCTGAGCACAAAGTGATGGTTGGAATCCCGGAACTCAGGAGGCCCAGGCAGAAGCACTGTGAAGCTGATACTACCCTGGGCTGCACAGTAAGGACTGCCTGAGTGGAAACCATCTGAAACAAAGCCCAGGAAGGGCTCTTCCCTCCCTCTTACATGAGACAAGGACACGGGGCAGTGAGAGCTCACGTTGTAGGAGGAACGACCGGTACTGCTCACAGTAAGTGCCTGTGCTGGAGCACTTGGAGGCGCCTAAGCCGAGGTGACAGTCACCCCCACCAGGGCATCAAGGGCTCTCAGGCGGGGGGTTGGCAGTCCCCAGGAGCTTGTTCTTCTAGGAAGAAGCCCTAAGGGTCTCCTAAGATTACTCAGCTAGCAGTGACAGCAGGACACAGATCCGTACTGTATGTTCTGAGATGGATCCTCATCCGCTCCGTCTAGACACTGAGTGTGCCTAAGAGAGGGAAGAGAGCATGCGCAGCACCAAAAGAGCTGGGTCTGCTCTCGTGCTCACCCGCTTCACAATTTCTCCAAATTTCCACATTTTTGTCATTAATGTGGGGGCGATTTATCTTAGACTACAAATGCAATGGTTACAAATGATAAATTAGTAAAAAGTTCCATGTTTATGATAAAACTGCTCTTTACTGGGCCTGTTCAATCTAAATTTACACAAAACTGTAGACTTACACGAAACATGTAAATGATTATTTTTTGTACCTTGACTGCATTTCTCATGAATGAACCCTGAAGACAACAATCTTATGTCACAATCTCAAAATGCTGGACCCATCTGCACTAGTTCCCCCAAATTAAGCAGCTGATTCATCACAATTTACTTTGTCTCAGGCCTGTCGTAACCTCATCTGGTCCTGGCTGGTTTACCCGCCTCAGTCAGACAAACCATGGCTCTTTTTGATCTCATTGTGGCTTTACAAGCAATTCTCAAGTGACACTGAAGGCTTAAAGAACCGCTGAACACAGCAGAGCACAGAAAGGGATACGATAACAGCACTATCCGTGCTAACATTTTCCTCGTTCATACTAAGAAAAAAATCCAGATCAGGCAATAGCAAATAAAAAGCTGACGTATAAACCACTTGGAGCTGCTTTATAGCTGTTTACTGTCCACAGTTAAAGAGCCACTCTAAAACAGGCAGCGGCAGCAGCAACTTTCAGCAGCACCTGTCATTGCTTCAAGGACAATAGCCTCTCAGTAACCTTACTCCCTACTGCACAGACCACAGATTTACAGTCCCAAATCACAGTCGGTAGCACGGTCAACATGTACTTGGAACATCTTACTCCTAAAAGACAAGGTAAATACTGAAGAAGAGAATGATCTAGAAGTCAGGGCTATGGTCATACCTCCACCTAGCTGTGTGATCGTCACGTGTCTGAACCTCTGAACTCAGCTATAAACAAGACTAGGTTACTAGATGATCCTTGGCGAATTCTTAGAGACTATTCCTGAGGATGCTTTCAGGAGAAAAAGTAGAAACAATTGGCAATAAGAGAGAATCCTAAAATTCTCTTGTTATTCAAATGCCTGTCTTTATTGTTTGAATGAGTTCACACTATGTAACCCAGTCTGCTCGCTTCGGCTTCCCTAGTGCCCGGGGATGACAGACAAGTGTTACAGAGCCCAGCTTCTCAATGGCTTCGTTCATCTGGCAGTCTCTTCCTGTGTACTTCAGGTTGCCTTTGAACAATTCGCTACAGTCCTCCTGCCTCAGCTTCCTAGAGGCCAAGGTTACAGGTACGCTCAACCATGTCTCATGACAGTGGCTTTTTAAATGATAATTTTTATTGAGACAACTATAATAAAGGTCAGAAAAAACAACTTATATAATCAATATCTTTATTAAATTTAAGAACATCAAATCACTAGTTTTTCCTAAAACCTCTAGGATAAGTACCTGCTTCAAAATAAAGAAACAAAATAAATTCTGAGTTAGGTTCTCACTACGTTTTCCAGGCTAAACCCTAACTTCTGGGATGAAGCCATCCTCCAGCCTCAGCAACATCTGCCATCACTTCCGGCTTCTTCACTTCCATAACCTGTCACCACTGATGACTGTGACGTGGGAAAGCAGTGTTATCGTGAGTGTAAACCGTATGACCCCAGCATTCAAGAGGCGAGGCCAGCCTGTGCTACACAGTGACATCCTATCTCAAACACAAAACAAAGCAAATATAACAATACACAAATTTAATACAAAAGAAATTTGCTAAAAATGTAAGGATTTATAATACAAAAGTTTTAAAACAAAGCAAATAATTCATAAAATAATATAGACAGCTATCACAACACAAAACAGGATGAAAGTAGAAGAGCAGTATCAGCGCATTAATAGCTTTGCCTATTAAAAACATTTACGCATTAACTTATAAATTAAACTCCATTCTATGTTTTGTACAAGGGATAGGCTTAAAATGGAGAGACAAAAATAGAGAGACAAGGTTTGGCATTGTGGCACACACCTCTAAGCCCAGCATCGGCGAGACTGAGGCACTGGGGAGGCCGAGGCAGCAGGACCGTGAACTCAAGGCCTGCCCGAGATGCACAGCAAAATTATGTGGGCAACATCAGAAACAAAACAAACAAAATTCATCTAAAACCATGAGGAAGATATTCAAGGTCAATTCTAGCCTCCACACAAACACAATGGACACAGACACACATGAAGGGCACTCATGCATGTGCACACGCCAGCACACGCACACACACACAAACACACACACACGCAGAGAGAGAGGGAGAGAGAGAGAAATAATAAGCGAATCCTTTAAAAAGTGCAGCTCTCTGGCAGGGTGGTGGGAATGAGAAGGCTTACCCGTGGATGGGAAGGGAGCAGAGCTTTTCCATGTTGGAAAGAACGATCCGCAAAGTCTCTGGCTTTCTAGATGAGCCCAATTCAGTCACCAAGAGTGCTTTGGTAATATCTGAAAAGAGAAGTTATTTCAAATAAACCATTGGATGTCAATAACCAAAACTCTAGAATAAATCTAACACAATTCAGAATAAAATGGGATATTTAAATCCTTTTTCCTAGTTTTATCAAACATTTTTCCAAGCTTTAAAGTGTTAAAACACATAAAATTAGGTATGGTGCTCAATACAACCCTGTAATTAAAAAATAAAAATAAACAACAAAAAAGGAAATGAACAAAAAACATGCCCTCAACCTAAGTGTTTAAGAGAAAGGTTTTGGCTGGGCAGAGTTGTGTACATCTTTTAACTCAAGTGCTCAGGAGACAGAGGCTGGTGGACCTCTCAGTTCAAGGTCTACACAGCCAGTTCCCAGTTCCAGGCAGGAGCTACAGTGAGACCTTGCTTCAAAATAAAACAAAACCGGAAGGAAGGGAAGGAGGGAAGGAGGGAGACAGGAAGGATAGAAAGGAAGGAAAGTTGGTTGGTTAGTTTAGGAGAGTTTGCAGATTCCAAACTCCAGACTCTTTGCAAGCGTAAAGCACCAGCTAAAGTGCAAGGCTACTGAAGGTGCAGGCTGGAGATGCAGGACTGACGTGATGGAAGCAAGGTGACATACAATGCCAGCCACCTGTCACACTGGAACAGTTCTACTCACTGAGTGTGTATATACACACACAAACACACACACTTATCTTTGTAAAGACAGGGTCCACACTCACACACTTAATCCCTCTCAGATGGCAACTCCCCCACCCCATTCCCAAAAAGAAACCCTGTACTACTGAATATGAAAACTTCTCCCACATTATCTCAGGAGGCCACAGACTATAACAACCATTTATACAGCGTCAATAGTGTATTAGCCATAACTTACCTAGAGACAAAGAAAATAAGGGTGTGTGGACAGGGTATATGCTAATACATTATTTTATATGAGGAACTTGACCCTCACAGAGACTGAGAAACTACTGTGTATCATTCTTAAGGATTCTCAGGTGATTTTTTGTTGCTGTTGTTGCTGGGAAAATGTACATAATTTTTTTCTCTTATAAAGTTTTGCTACAAAGCATAAGTTGCTCTAGAACTTACTTTGCCCAGCCTGGCCTCAAACTCCTGATCCTTCTGCCTCTACCTACTGAGTGTTGGGATTCCAGGACTATTCCCCATGCCCAACTGATCTCAGCTTTAACATGCATTATTTATGATTTGTTGACCAATAATGGGCTGAGTGGCATCCAGTAAAATCCAGAAATTCTAGGAAGAATAAGACACTGTGGCTGAAGCACTATGTCCTGAACCCTTAGAAGAGGAACCCTGACACAGATCACACGTTTCTGTCAGTGTCACCTAACCCTGAGGGCACTTGCTCCCTGCCATCTGCTTCTCCTGCTCCAACTCTCACACTAAAAATGAGGTCAGAAGGGGAAAGGAAAAATAGTACAGTCCTGAGTCAGCTAGCACAGGCTAAGTGCAGAGGTTACATACGAACAGGAGTCAGCTAACACTAGCTAAGTGCAGAGGTTCCATACGAACAGGAGTCAGCTAACACTAGCTAAGTGCGGAGGTTACATATGAGCAGGAGTCAGCTAGCACAGGCTAAGTGCAGAGGGTTCCCATACGAACAGGAGTCAGCTAGCACAGGCTAAGTGCAGAGGTTCCATACGAGCAGGAGTCAGCTAGCACAGGCTAAGTGCATAGGTTACATACGAGCAGGAGTCAGCTAGCACAGGCTAAGTGCATAGGTTAAATACGAGCAGGAGTCAGCTAGCACAGGCTAAGTGCAGAGGTTACATACGAGCAGGAGTCAGCTAACACAGGCTAAGTGCAGAGGTTCCCATACGAGCAGGAGTCAGCTAGCAGTAGCTAAGTGCATAGGTTACATACGAGCAGGAGTCAGCTAGCACAGGCTAAGTGCAGAGGTTCCATACGAGCAGGAGTCAGCTAGCACTAGCTAAGTGCAGAGGTTACATACGAACAGGAGTCAGCTAACACTAGCTAAGTACAGAGGTTACATACGAACAGGAGTCAGCTAACACTAGCTAAGTGCGGAGGTTACATACGAGCAGGAGTCAGCTAGCACAGGCTAAGTGCAGAGGTTCCATACGAGCAGGAGTCAGCTAGCACAGGCTAAGTGCAGAGGTTCCATACGAGCAGGAGTCAGCTAGCACAGGCTAAGTGCATAGGTTACATACGAGCAGGAGTCAGCTAGCACAGGCTAAGTGCAGAGGTTACATACGAGCAGGAGTCAGCTAACACAGGCTAAGTGCAGAGGTTCCCATACGAGCAGGAATCAGCTAGCACAGGCTAAGTGCAGAGGTTCCATACGAGCAGGAGTCAGCTAGCACTAGCTAAGTGCAGAGGTTACATACGAACAGGAGTCAGCTAACACTAGCTAAGTACAGAGGTTACATACGAACAGGAGTCAGCTAACACTAGCTAAGTGCGGAGGTTACATACGAGCAGGAGTCAGCTAGCACAGGCTAAGTGCAGAGGTTCCATACGAGCAGGAGTCAGCTAGCACAGGCTAAGTGCAGAGGTTCCATACGAGCAGGAGTCAGCTAGCACAGGCTAAGTGCATAGGTTACATACAAGCAGGAGTCAGCTAGCACAGGCTAAGTGCATAGGTTACATACGAGCAGGAGTCAGCTAGCACAGGCTAAGTGCAGAGGTTACATACGAGCAGGAGTCAGCTAACACAGGCTAAGTGCAGAGGTTCCCATACGAGCAGGAGTCAGCTAGCACTAGCTAAGTGCAGAGGTTCCATACGAGCAGGAGTCAGCTAGCACAGGCTAAGTGCAGAGGTTACATACGAGCAGGAGTCAGCTAACACAGGCTAAGTGCAGAGGTTCCCATACGAGCAGGAGTCAGCTAGCAGTAGCTAAGTGCATAGGTTACATACGAGCAGGAGTCAGCTAACACAGGCTAAGTGCAGAGGTTCCATACGAGCAGGAGTCAGCTAGCACAGGCTAAGTGCAGAGGTTCCCGTACGAACAGGAGTCAGCTAGCACAGGCTAAGTGCGGAGGTTACATACGAGCAGGAGTCAGCTAACACAGGCTAAGTGCATAGGTTACATACGAGCCGGAGTCAGCTAACACAGGCTAAGTGCAGAGGTTACATACGAACATGTAAACTGCAAGCACACTTCGCTCAGGGCACCAGGCACTGGAGGACACACCTACCTTCCTGTTGTGAGACCCGAAGCTTCTGACCATTACAGAAGGCTCCTTTTCCCTTCCTGCCAGTATACATCTTATCTTCCACACAGCTATACACAACTCCAAACTCCATCTGCAGTGGGAAACAAGCCTTTTAGCAAACCTCAATATTTTTCAATTAATTGATATCAGCTTCTGAATAAAGTGACAAGAAAATCTAGAATATTAACAAACTCTATTCAAACAGCCCAAACACAGTAGGTCATCAGACCTCAGTCTCACTCCTCCCACTCAAGTCTAGACAAGGAGAGCACACTGTCCCTCTCTCCTAGCCTCAGACGGAGACAGCTTTCTGTATTTTCTACAATGGACACTGTGTCCTCCTGCATTAGGATCCCTGCTCATCCATTCTCTGACAAACTATCCACAGATCCTCCTCTTCTGGTTCCTTCTCACTAACCATCTCCCGTCCATATTGCTCATTTGAATTCTTGCCCCCTACACCTCCATGCTGAATTTAATTGCTAACACAATGGTAATTGGGAGGTTTGGCCTTGAAGAGGCAACTGCCTTCTTCCTCCCCAGCCTCAGGAGAACAGCTTCAGCACACTTCCCTGCGCCCCGCCCCCACTGTGTGCCAACTCCCGAGTTGTGTCAAGGCATCTCCCGCTCACGCCCTGCAGTCCGCAGTCTGCACTGACCAGCCCGTCTACTGCATCTGTAACGACCCTTTGCTGAC
The DNA here is from genome assembly GCF_903992535.2 of Arvicola amphibius. Taxonomy (NCBI): domain Eukaryota; kingdom Metazoa; phylum Chordata; class Mammalia; order Rodentia; family Cricetidae; genus Arvicola; species Arvicola amphibius. The sequence goes on along the minus strand of NC_052057.2, from coordinate 61,125,845 downwards.
CCCAAAGGCTTTGCTCTAAAAAACTGGAGACAAGCGGTCATCCTCAAATCACTTCAGTACTTAACAGGAAAGCTCCATGTTCCCTCGGGTGTCCCTTAGAAGTTGACCCCTCAGGCTTTCGACCCATCTTGCACCACTTCCGTTTCCCTTCCAGCACTTCAGATTCTCAGGTACTTCCAAGTCCACAGACTCAACTACTAACAATCATGTCGGCTCCAACAAGTCCCGTCACAGGAGGCTATGCTTTGTAACTGTCTTGCAAAACCTCTTTTAAAGAGGCCAAAAAACTGTTCTTTCTGGTAAGACTTTTCTTTCTTTTCTTCCTTCCTTCCTCCCTCCCTTCCTCCCGCCCTCTCTCTTTCCTTCCTTTCTGGAAAACTTCAAATTTTCTAAGTGGCAACTAACATAGCCAACTTGTAAGACGTCTTCTGCTAGGAAGCCGCACACTGCACACAGAAGGCTGGTTTATTCTCTTCTGTCTTCCTCCACACGCTACCTTCAGCTGAGGACACACCTGACTGTAACAAAGGACGGCTTCAAAAGCAGAGACCACATTCTGCTCAGGCTGAGTCTATGTTAAAGGCTGATTTAGGACCACTGGGCATGCTACAGGAACAATGCAGTCTATAACCAAGGGCTCATTTGTACTAAGTGTGTGTGTGTGTGTGTGTGTGTGTTGTGCATGCATGTTGCTAGGGATTCAATTGAGAGGTTTATATACACTAGGCCCTAGCACTTAGCCTTGGGCTTTTATTTCAGAAATTTCTGAAATACACTTTTGTTCATGCTGATCAAATGCAGCACACAAGCTCCTTGAGATAGCAGTCACACAGCAGGGAACAGAGAGACCGCAGTAGCCAACAGATTTCACTCTACTGGGTTTGGTATGTAAGCATTCAATTACGTCTATGTTCCTAACATACCCTGCTATGTCCACCCATTCTCTGGCCCATGACATATCGTCGTCTTTCAATGTCTCCCTGCATTAACATCATGAAGACATGCTTAGAAATGTCCCACTCATTTTAAAATGTCAATCTGAGACAGTTAAAGTCACATTAACCCCTGTCATAGCTGCATGTGTCAGAAGTATGGTGGTGGTTTGTGTTTCCTTTACTTGTGTTCAATTTCTCTTTCCAACTATGTCTTCTCAGGAAACAACCTCGTCCCCTGGAGATGCATTCGAAGATGTCCAGTCTTGTGGCTTATATTACAGTGATGTGGGAAACAACCTCGTCCCCTGGAGGAGATGCATGCGAAGATGACCAGTCTTGTGGTTTACATTTATAGTGATGCGGTGGCACAAACAGAGCACAAGAAAGATTTATGTTTTTCTCAGAAAAGGAAAGCAAGATATTTGATGGAACATACATTTAAGACATACCTGTTTATTTACAACGAAGCCAATTGAAACAGCTACAAAAGGAAACCTTTAAAAAAAAAATTTTGCAAACTAACCAAGACAGAATTTAATTTCAACAAGTACTTATAAGATTGTTTTCAAATTAATTCTCATAACCCTGAAGATTGAATATGTCATAAGTTATGTATATAAATTGAAGAAAGAGGTACGATCTACACACATACACACACACACACACACACACACACACGCACGCGCGATGCTTCTACAGGCATTCACATGACTGAAAGGGTCATAAGGACCTGGCAACAATGTAACTGGATCCCCAGTAGCAGAGAGACAGAAGTGGGGCGGAAATTGTCCTGTACACCATGCTACAGCTCTTGAATGTCAAATACTGTAAATAAAGTAGCTATGTAAAGGCTTTATTTTCAAAACGCAAATTTAGTACTGGTCACAGGTTAAAAGAAAACCATTCCTCTCATTTTCCCCACCAGCAATAAACACAGGGAGAAAAAATTGTTTGTTCCTATTCTGACATGAAATTTGGAACTGAATGTTAGAAAAATAAACTGTTAGCCACAGTGATTTTTATGGCTTCTAGTTTGTACACAGATACTATATTCTCACACACAAGTGAATTGGAATTCTAAAAAAATTAGGTAAAATAGATTCAAACATAACTGAGATAAACTTAAATTCTGAACTGAAAATAATCATAAGTATTTAACATGGAGTTTTTATTGTAATAAAAACACATCACAGCCTTTTGTTTTATTCCTTGCATCTCTGCAGCTTTCATACTTAAAGGTGCGGTGCCTTGTCCCATGTGGATTCTATGCCTTATAGCTCTACAGACTTTAGTAACTGTAAACATAACACACACACACGTGTGTGCATGCACAGTACAAGACAACTTATAGGACCATGCCAAGCACTATACTGAGTTCTTAGGAACGTGTACAATAAGAGTCCTAGCAAGAAGGAATTCTATGAAGCAGGTGTTACTAATATATAAAATTATAAGGTCTTTTTTTAAAAAAAAATAAAGTATCACTATGTAATTTAAGCTATTCTGAAATTCAATATGTAGTTGACACTGGCCTCAATCCCATGATCCTCCTGTCTCCACCTCCCAAGTTGGAGGATTATATTATCATACCCAGTGTTATAGTTTTTGTCAATTCACCACACACCTAGACATCTGAGAAGAGGAAATCTCAATTGAGGAACTGTCTACACCAAACTGGCCTTTGGGAATGTCTGTAGGGCACTTTCTTAATTACTAATTGATGTAGGAAAGGCCAGCCCACTGTGGGTGGTGCCACCCCTGGGCATGTGGGCCTGGGCTATAGAAGTGAGGCAGCACAACGAGCCAGGGAAGCCAGCCAGTAAGCAGTCCTCCACCGTTTGTGCATCTGGCTCCTGCCCTGAGTGCCTGCCTTGGCTTCCCTCGCCGATGAACTGGAAAGACTAAGATAAAATAAGCCCTTTCCTCCCCAAGTTCCTTTTGGTTGTGGTTTTATCACAGCAATAGATAGTGAACTATAACATTTGGATTTTAAGCATTTTTTAAGCCCTTATTTTTCTTTTATGGTTATGGGTGCTTAAGCACCATGTTCGTGCAACATGTGAGGAGACCTGAAGAGGGGACTGGATCCCATAGGACTGAAGTTCCAAATGGTTGTGAGAGGCCATGTGTGTGTGCTGGGAATCTAACCTGGGTCCTCTGGAAAAGCAGTCAGTGCTCTTAACCACTGAGTCATCTCTCCTCCCTGGGTTTAAGTAGTTTTTAAACTGAGGCTGGGAAAGACTAACTTGTGCTAAGTCACAAGCCAGTGAATAAGCTGGAGGATTCAAATCTCAGTCTGCAGATCCTAACGCCCACACCCCTTGTAGCACCCTCTTTTCTCTTCGAGTAAACTCTGTACACTGCGAGCGTCCCATCAGTGCAGTTACCAGCTCCTCTACTGACCTGGAGCGCCCATGGCACTCTTCACATGTTTAGATCATCACAGTAACAAGAGTGGAGACCAGGCCCATCACACAAGGCCACACGGTACCACTGCTTCACTTCCTCCACATCTCAGAAAAGACTGCACAGTGCACTTAGCTCCTCCACTACATTCTGTGTGGTTTCCAAAACAACGTATACAATTTCCTAAAGTGTGCGTTGCCTTGGCAGAGAATCGTCCCCCATCTCCCCTCCCCAAAACACAGCAGTAATGACATTAAATTAAAGGCGTACCTATGCACAAAGTTGGTCGTGCCGTCAATAGGGTCAATGATCCACGTGGGCTTGTCGGTGAAGACTGTCTTTTCCCCAGCTGCCACAGATTCTTCCCCAATGAAACTGAAAGCAAGAAACACAAACTTCTAACCTCTACATTGGATTCAGGACTTTAACCTTCATCTCCTAAGCTACAAGGTCTACCATTAAACACAAGCCAAGCCTAGACTATTATTCTAATGTACATCTTTTTGGGGGGATGGGATGGGAGGGTTGAGACAGTGTTTCTTTATAGGTTTGGAGCCTGTCCTAGAACTCGCTTTGTTGACCAGGCTGGCCTCGAACTTACAAAGATCCACCTGCCTCTGCCTCCTCAGGGCTGGGATTAAAGATGTGAGCCACCACCACCTGGCCTAGTTTCTTTCTAAAAATAAAACACACACACACACACACACACACACACACAAACATAACAAAGCTCTACTTTCTCCACAACAAAGGCATGTGAAACAGTACAAAATCCAAAATCCTAAATGCAATACTGGCATAAATGCAGGGAAACACACGCACATCTGCAAAGGTCATCCTTAAAATGAAAAATTAAGGAAATACAGAGATTTCAAAAGTAAGAGCACAGGGCTGCAGATGCCTGGATCCCAACACTCTAGGTATAGGAGAAAGAATAATCAACTCCTGGACAGCCTGGACAAGAGTGAGACTTTGTCTTAAAATCAAACAAACTGAAATAAATAAGAAGAGCACCACTTCTCTAGTTCCTGTCAAGATGGAGAGGCCATAGAGCACTTCCTGAGTGTGAAGCTGCCTCCTAACTTAGACTACAGCAGGAGCGACAGCTGCATGGCCTCAGTACTGGCCTGGCAGCTTTCATCTTGTTCACACTGTCTCTCCTTCCCTGTCTCAGAAGAGGCCAACTACAGACACAGCAGACAGCCCACATGGTGATGGAGCTGCCAGTAGACACAGCAGACAGCCCCCAGGGCACCGGAGCTGCCAGTAGACACAGAAGACAGCCCCCAGGGTGCTGGAGCTCCCAGTAGACACAGCAGACAGCCCTCAGGGCGCTGGAGCTCCCAGTAGACACAGCAGACAGCCCTCAGGGCACTGGAGCTGCCAGCAACCACAGATGCCAAGGGATTCTCTGGATCTGCTGGAGCTGGGATGGTGGCACCTCTGGACCACTCACTGAAACGCGCAGAGACCTCAGACAGGGTTATGTAGCCCAGCCACTCCCATCTTCCCAACTCTGGCAAAATTGTGAAGCAGTATGTCTGTCACTTAGAATTATTTTAATAATAGTGACAGGTGACAGAGAACAGTCACTAAGTTAAGGAGAATATGAACTAACTACAAAGTGACTGTCCATACAACCATAAGTTGATTTTATAAATGGTGTCTGACTTCACTGGCTTTCTTCTCTCCTGTTTTTTTTTTTTTTTTTTTTTTTTTTTTTTTGGTTTTTCGAGACAGGGTTTCTCTGTAGCTTTGGAGCCTGTCCTGGAACTAGCTCTTGTAGACCAGGCTGGTCTCGAACTCACAGAGATCCGCCTGCCTCTGCCTCCCGGAGTGCTGGGATTAAAGGCGCGCGCCACCACCGCCCAGCCCGTTTTCTTTTTTGAATTGTTTATTGTTTGAACTGTCCTAATAAATATTTGTCCTCCTTCCCGTCCCTCTCACTTCTAAGCTGTTTTATTTAAGGAAGTATGTCCAGTCAGAACCCTAAGACATTTCTCCTCGGTGGCTAAAAGACTGGCAGTGGCTTGAAGGTGCGTGGTTGATCGGCAGTTATGATTCACCAGACAAGCTTTAATATATATATAAGTCAGTTTTAATAAAGGAAAGGAAAGGGAACTTACAAATCCAAGGTTCCAGCGAGGAGGGCAGGAAAACAAAGAGCAGGCAGGCAGCAGGCCCGCAAGATTTTATAAGTCAATATTAGCCTAAGGGGGACACGCCTAAGAGGGACACGCCTTTAGACCAAGGGGGACACGCCTTTAAACCAAGGGGGACACGCCTTACAAAACAAGGTTTTGGGCTAGGCTTCCCCTTCATCTCCCCCTTTTGTCTAAATAAGACAGAACCAAACCAAATACAACTATATTCAATAGGAACAAATAATAAATATAAAATTACAAACAATATTAAGAAGAAACATATAACAAAAGTTTTACTAAGCATTCTATTTCAAGGAGTCTAAATAATGTAGAGGGTAACTACAATTATCTAATCTTCAACCCCATCAAAGATCTGAGAAGGGAAGTAATATTACTTAAGCAACCAGGAAGTACAAACAAGAAACTTCCAAAATGTGCAACAAATGACAGAGACAACTAACTACCTGGGCAGTCACCCAAAGTTTCGTTTTGCAATGTTGAGGCAACCAACTTTGGCTAAGGCCTAACACAACTGACATAACATTTTTCAAAGGCAAGGAACTTTTTGTAGAACTGTCCAACCCTGTCTTGGCAAGATAAGACAATCCTGTTTTTATCCATTTACGGATACTCTGAAACTCTGTCAGTGGTCGAGGTATGGGCTTTTTCTTTGCCTAAAGGCCACTTCTGCCAAGAAGAAGACAAGCTCCCAGTGGAGTGTCTTTGGTGCTCAACATTCTCTCGGGAGTAGAGTGGTGTTGCCAGGAGTGATTGTGTCTCATAAGTACCAAACTCTAGGTTAGATTAAAGGCCATGTTCTACAGCTCTTCAAAGAGGTCGAAGATTATACTATCTATACTAAATATAATTTCTATGTATCTAAAAACCTGAAAAACAACTGTGCAATAAATGAGGACAATATCCCCAAACGTAAACAATGTCATTATACAAATAATATCAGAGGTAGAAATGTACATTGCAATATGATAAATATCTCAATATAACAATTGTTTTAAACAGAGGTAGAAGCATACTCTCATACAATGTTCAATATACAAGAATCAACACCAATGCAATTTTCTAATAACAATAATTCACAAATACTAATCATCCCATCAAACCAGGTAATCCCCCCCCTTTTTTTTTTCATAAACACCCCTGAGTCCATATAATACCTCCCCCATCCCCTCAACCCTATACCATCTACTAAATGATGTCCCTAAACCAGAGGGCAAACTCTGTTGGGAGAGGGGGCGTCGTCCTCTAAGATTGCTTCTAGCTGACATGGGGGCGACGTTCTTCTCAGGGGGTTCCATGAAAGCAAATGATGGTAAAATTCCCAGAATAACATTTGGTCGAGGAAATTGTAACTAGCCTCTGAGTGTTTTGAGGAGGTCCGGCCAGAGTGTTGTCAAAATTGTACACCATTTGAAACTGTCTTGTGTAGTTGGTACCAAAAAAAAAAAAAATAAAAAAAGGTCTAATTTTAGCGCTATTAAAAACATGACGTCATAGTAACCAGGTGAAATTGATGTTGTGGGGCCCCATCTTCATCCTGGAAACTTCAAAGATTACTGAAGGAAAATTTGTTGTTTGTTACAGGAAAGGTAAACATTATCTACAAAGACATATACAGACATATATATTCGATGAAAGGTATAATAAAGACAGACAGATATGAGGAAAGGCAAAGAAAGTTTATCAAGTATCATCATCATCATCATCATCATCATTATCATTATTATTATTATTATTATTATTATTATTATTATTCTGTCCCATTTCATGGCTCCTGACCTGAGACAGAAACTCTGAGATATCTCTTATAAACAGGCTTGGAATTGAAGAAGGACTGAGCCATAGTCCAACTCCAAAACCAGCTCTATATACATATAAATAAAGGCACAGTATATATGTAAAAAAAAATGTTTTATACTTACTAAACATATTCGGGTTCTGTGTTGATCCATATTAGGTTGTAACTAGTGTCCATGCATCAGTATTTAAATATCCAGGGTCCCTTAAGTTCTTTGAAGATGAGTGGTTTCCTGTGGAGATAAGAAAAGAACCCTGCCCCCAACCTATATGCTTTTCTTACCATCAGTATGATCATCATCCTTGTGAATGAATTATTTTTCTTTTCCAAGGGGCTTCTTCTCTTCAAACCGAACCTTTATTAATTTTGACGGTATCCACAATTTTTCCTCTCCTGTGGAGACAAGAGCAAAACCCCTTCCCCAACGCAGCACATCTCCTGGCTTCCACTGCGAGGTCAGCACATCCTTGAAATAAACTGGTTGATTTAGTTCAGCAGACTTTTCCATTATCCAATGTCTTTCTGCAGCCGTTGTCCCCTTCTCATTAGCGTTGAGAAAATTCAAGGTTAATAAAGCACTATGTAACCTATTTCTAGGGGTATTTTCCACCCCTTTCTGTTTGTTTAACATATCCTTTATAGTTCTATTTGATCTTTCTATGACTGCTTGACCTGTAGGATTGTATGGTATACCTGTAACATGCTTAATATTGTAATAAGCAAAAAACTGTTTCATTTTCCTAGAGACATAAGCTGGACCATTATCTGTCTTTATTTGTGTAGGTATACCCATGATGGCCATAACTTCTAATAAATGAGTGATTACTGAATCAGCTTTTTCTGAGCTTAAAGCAGTTGCCCATTGAAAACCTGAATAAGTGTCAATGGTGTGGTGTACATATTTTAATTTGCCAAATTCTGCAAAGTGAAACACATCCATCTGCCAGATTTCATTCCTTTGAGTGCCCTTTGGATTAGCCCCTGCAGGCAGTGGTGTTTGGTTATAAAAAGAGCAAGTAGGGCATTTCTTTACAATTTCCTTAGCTTGTTGCCATGTAATAGAAAATTCTTTCTTCAAGCCTTTGCTATTGACATGATGTTTTTTATGAAATTCAGAGGCCTGCAGCACACTACCAATCAACAATTGATCAATTTCTGCATTACCTTTTGCTAGAGGACCTGGCAGACCCGTATGAGATCGGATGTGTGTTATATACATAGGGCAAAGCCTGTTCCTGATCATGTCTTGTACCTGGATAAACAATGAGGTTAGTTCTGTATCATCAGGTATAAATTCAGCAGTTTCAATATGTAAGATTACTCTTTCTGCATATTGTGAATCAGTAACTATATTAAGCGGTTCTTTAAAATCCCTTACCACCATAAGAATGGCATATAATTCTGCCTTCTGGACAGAATCATAAGGGCTTTGTTCCACCTTACTCAAATCTTCTGATTTGTAACCTGCTTTCCCTGATTTATTAGCATCAGTATAAAATGTACGTGCTCCAGTTATTGGAGCATCACGGATGATTCGGGGGAGAATCCAAGAAGTTCTCTTTATAAAGTTAAGCCTCTTGCTTTTCGGATAGTTGTTATTGATTTCTCCCAAAAAATTAGCGCAAGCTCTTTGCCATGGTTCGTTATCTTCCCACAATTTTTTTAGTTCATCAGCAGTGAAAGGAACTATAATTTCTGCTGGGTCTATGCCTGCTAGTTGACGAAGTCTCAATTTGCCTTTTATAATTAATTCAGAGACTTTTTCCACATAAGTTTTTATTTTCTTACTTGGTTTATGTGGTAAAAAGATCCATTCTAAGATAATATCATCTCTCTGCATTAAAATTCCTGTAGGAGAAATTTTGGAAGGCAATATGACGAGAATACAACTGAGCTCTGGATTCACCCTGTCCACATGTGTCTCTTGTAATTTCTCTTCAATCATTCTCAGCTCCTTTTCTGCTTCAGCTGTTAATTCTCTGGGACTGTTTAAGTCTTTTTCACCATCCAAGGTTTTATTTAAATGAATTATCATATCAGGTGTTATGCCAACAGCTGGTCGTAAGCTGGAAATGTCTCCTAACAACCTTTGAAAGTCATTGAGAGTCCGTAACCGATCTCTCCTAATTTGTGCTTTTTGTGTCTTAATTTTTTGTAAACCTATTTTATAACCTAGATAATTAACAGAATCTCCTCTCTGAATTTTTTCAGGAGCAATCTGCAATCCCCATTTAGGTAAAAGTATTTTTACTTCTTCAAACAGTCTTTCTAAAGTAGCCATGTTTGAATCAGATAACAGAATATCATCCATGTAATGATAAATTATAGACTTGGGAAATTTCTTGCGTATTATTTGCAATGGTTGATTTACAAAATATTGGCACAGGGTGGGAGAGTTCAACATGCCCTGTGGGAGGACGGTCCACTGGTATCTCCTTGTAGGTTGAGAGTTATTATAAGTAGGCACTGTGAAGGCAAACTTTTCTCTGTTTTTTTCTTGTAAAGGTATAGTGAAGAAACAATCCTTTAAATCAATTACTATGAGAGGCCATCCTTTTGGTAATAAAGATGGCAGAGGAATTCCAGATTGCAGAGAGCCCATAGGTTGAATAACCTTATTGATAGCCCTGAGATCTGTCACCATTCTCCACTTACCAGATTTTTTCTTAACAACAAATACAGGAGAATTCCAAGGGCTGGTAGATTCTTCTATATGTCGAGCATCTAATTGCTCTTGTACCAGCTGTTCTAAAGCCTGCAACTTTTCCTCAGCTAATGGCCATTGTTTTGTCCATATTGGTTTCTCAGTCAACCATTTTAGAGGCAGTGCTGTTCGTATCTCTGAAGGGCCATCAATTGCTTTGCATTCTTGTACAGCCCGAACAGCCGGTTTCCGCCTTCTGTAATATCTTTTAATATTTCCCTCGGTGATAGAGGCTCTAGAAGCAGCAGGAATGTTAATTTGGGTATTCCATTGCTGCAACAGGTCACGGCCCCATAAATTCACTGCAATATTGGCTACATATGGCCTTAATTTTCCTATTTGTCCTTCTGGCCCTATGCATTCAACCCATCTCGTGCTCTGTCTTACTTGAGATAGGGTTCCAATTCCCAGGAACTGAACATTTACATCCTGAAGAGGCCAATACGGATGCCAAGATTCTGGAGTAATGATACTTACATCCGCACCTGTGTCCAGTAGGCCAGTAATAAAAATGCCATTTACACACACTCTTAACTTTGGTCTTTGTTCATTTATAAAAGTCTGCCAAAATACACGTAACTCATCTTTCAGGCCATTTTTGCTTTTAACAGCAGGCATGGGGCTTTCTAATTTTCTTGACGAGGCATGTTCTCGGCAGTAACTGGAAATGACTGGACCACATTCGCCATGGGGGCCTGCGAGAGGCCCCCCATTGAGTTTCCCAGTGGCAACAGGTTGCCTTGTCTATCTCTTGTTGACCTGCACTCATTTGTCCAGTGTCTGCCTTTTCCACATCTCCTACATATACCTGAAGGCTGAGTCCTCCTACGTCTGTTATTTCTAGAAGAGGCATTATTATTATTATTGTTATTATTATTATTATTATTGTTGTTATTATTATTATTATTATTTCTGAAAATCCGTTGTCTGCAATTCCTTTTAATATGTCCCATCTTGCCACAATTAAAACATTTGGTAACTTGATGCCTCCTTTTTGCATTAGAAATTGCTTCTTCGACCCATGCTTCAGTGCCATAGTCAAATGATTCAACATTCATTGTATGTAAGACCCATTCGTCCAAGGGCGCTGATTTCATCTTTAAAGGCCCCAGGATCCTTTTACACTCCACATTGGCATTCTCATAAGCCAAAGATTCAATTATTATACGTCTTGCTTCTGGGTCAGATATCCCTATCTGTACAGCTTTAGTTAGCCTTTGTAAAAAATCACTAAAGGGTTCTCTCTGACCCTGTTTAACTCTGATATATGATTCCAGTCTCTGTCCTGGGTCTTGAACCCTGTCCCAAGCCTTTAAAGCTGCTGTAGTACATATGGATAAGGTGTGTTCATCATAATTCGCTTGTTCCAGAGGATCGGAGAAAAGTCCTTCACCTAGAATTTGATCTAGGGAGATCTCAATTCCCTTTGCTCTTTCCTGCTGTTCTAAAACTTTAGCCTCTTGTCTGAACATGCATTTCCAATTTAATTGTGACCCACTCTCTAGAACAGCTGATACTAATTGTACCCAATCATGGGGCGTTGCCTTATTGCTTATAGACCAAGTTTTGAGCATCTCTCTAACAAAGGACGAATGTAGCCCAAAGTTCATAATGGCTTGTTTAATTTCTTTGAGATCATTCATACGGACGGGTTCCCATGTATATTCCTTGATGACTTTAGGGTTTTTGGAACCAGTCACCTTTTCTGACGTTACTATTGGAAAGGCAGGTAGAACTTTATGGAAATTATCCCGGAGAGTTTTACTCATTGACGGAGTTAAATTTCGCCTTTGTACCGTTTGCTCCTGTTCTATAATTTCCTCAATCTTTTCTAATCTGCTTACTATTGCCTTCTGTAAGGCCTGGATCTCCTGTCCAGAATTATGCTCCAAGGCCTTCATGGAGGATTCCAAAACATGAAGTTTGTCCAGTAGAGTTAGTATCTCATCCTTGGATAGAATTTTCATGGCATGAATTGTGCCTTCTTGTATTGACAATCTGTCAGCCAATCTGTCATATCCTTTAGACAAAATCCGATTTTCACATTCAGCAGTTTTAATTCTCTCTGATAATGTTTCAGACAGGGACTGAAGTTTACGATCCAAATCAGCTGTTCTCTCCTCCGCAGCAATGAGTTTCTCCTTAATATCAGACTGTAGTTTTTCTAAATTTTGCTCATTTGACCGAGTCATATCAGACAAAGCCCTATTCCCTTCCTTGAGACCTTCAAACTCTTTCTTGGTGTCAGTCTGAATTGTTTTTGCAAATACCTCGACCGACTTAAAGTTGTCACTCAAAACAGTTGTGCCCTTTCTTAAGCATTCAACCTCTGTCCTAAGAATCCTGGTTTCATTCTGTAAGGACTTTATCATTTTTCTATTTTCAAACCATGTAAGGGAGAAACCAAATACGAGAAAAATTGCAAGCCCTATAAACATCCAAGTTATGGGAATATCATATGTATCCTGTAATATTTCTACCATAGTATAATTAAATAGATTGCAGAAGCTTTCAACGGTGATATGGTCAGACATTTTTTTTTTTTTTTTTTTTTTTTTAATCAAAAGAAATTTTACCTGAAATGACCGTTCCCTGCCAGTAGGTCGCTAGGGCAATAACCGCTCGGCCAAACCGAGTCTGCAGTACCAGCGGAGCTAGAATGTTGGGACTCCGGCAGTAACCGCTAGTCTCTGGCAGGTCAGGGCCCAGGCCGAACTCAGCCGGGACTGGTGCTGCCTGAGGGGTTAGCGAGCTCGGACTGAGTCACCCGCGCGCACACACACACGTCCTTTGCTCCGTACAAGCGGGGCTGGGACAGGCTAGTCTGGGAAACTGCTCTGAAGCAATCAAGAGCCCAAGGCCGAATCCCTGCCACGCAGTGTGGGAACTGGAGCTGAAGGCTCCCAAATGCCCTAGTTGGACGCCAAATGAAGGTGCGTGGTTGATCGGCAGTTATGATTCACCAGACAAGCTTTAATATATATATAAGTCAGTTTTAATAAAGGAAAGGAAAGGGAACTTACAAATCCAAGGTTCCAGCGAGGAGGGCAGGAAAACAAAGAGCAGGCAGGCAGCAGGCCCGCAAGATTTTATAAGTCAATATTAGCCTAAGGGGGACACGCCTAAGAGGGACACGCCTTTAGACCAAGGGGGACACGCCTTTAAACCAAGGGGGACACGCCTTACAAAACAAGGTTTTGGGCTAGGCTTCCCCTTCAGTGGCTGATGCCACAGGAGGTAACCGAACTACAGCATTCAAGCTTTCATTCTTACAGTTCTGTGGATCAGACTCGCGGACTTGCACACACACAGAGTGCTCTACCGCCGACTGTTTCCAGGCTGGAGTTCCCTGAGACCACACACACCATCCAAAACAATGGCCCAGACATCACCCCAGGTGTCTTCTCCCTGCCCAGCACCTTGGCCTGAGCTGCCTAATACCCTCAATTAAGCTCCTATTCCAGCTTAAGTCAACCTACAATTTGACACAGCACTAGCCTCGTGCACAGATTATAACCTAGGCTTAATTTTATTATTTTAAATTGGTTCAAGAAATACCTGTGAGATGGGTACTTTTCCTTTATTGAAGAGAGAAGCATTTTTTCAACGTTCTGGTCGGTAACTGTTACCAAGTCAGCTGGAGAACTTTTAATCATGACATTCATCTCATTTTGCAGAGCTTCACGAATCATCTAAGAAGATGTTTTTGGTAAGCAAGTAAAAAAGATGTAAGTAATTTTAAACCAAACAAAAGGTAAATTACAAAAATTAATTTAAAAATTAATTTAAAATTATTAAAAAATAATTTCAAGCATTCAATCAGTCTTATATGGTTTTCTTAAATTTTTCTTTCAGAAATATCTATGAAATAAGGTAATTTTAGAGCTATGACCTTCTAGGTAAAACATTACATAATTTCATATCCTATTTTAGATTCAGGAATGTCTGAATCGAAAGCTTAACAATACAAACTGAAAATTCCAGCTGGAGATGTCATGTAGTGCCAGTGCTTGCCTAGCATGCACACAGTCCTAGGTTCCATCCCTAGTGCCACACACTCACGTACATACGTGCACACACACACATGCATGCACACATATGCACACGCACACACACACACACACTGTATTTAAAGTGTAAAACAGCAAATGTGAATCAGAATATGCTTTAGCAAACAAAGTTGTACTGCAATCTACACACATCCCACTCTGGGCACGAAACTAGTCCATACCTCTCCAGCTCGCCTCGCGAGGGTGACCGCATAATCCATGCATTCCTGCCAGGGGTCCGCCATCTTCTGAACAAGTTCAACACAGACAAGCACAGACAGTTACAAACTCTGCAAGCATTCCTCTCAACTAGAAAATCACTTCTGATTCACCTTCCCTGGTTTACAGTTCAATGCCTTCCCCAAGATATAGGCCTAGTAAAAATCATTTTGAAATATCACATATTTCACCTGCATAGTAGAAACCTTTTGTTACTGTTATGTTTTGAGACAGTGTCTCATAGTTTAGGCTAGTCTCAAACTCCTGATCCTCCTACCTCTACTTCCCAAGTGCTAGGATTACAAGCATATGCCACTATACCCAACTTAGTAAAAGAATTACCAAAGCCAAAAAAAAAAAAAAAGTTCTAGGAAGTTGTCTCCCAAAGTGTCTATACAATATCAAACTTTGGGGAGTGGCCATACCATGTCATATGGGGGGGGGATCCAATTGAAGTTTAGATAATAGATATGGTCAAGAAATAGTCTGAAGGTTAGATTTATGACTAGGTGGGGAACAAGATAAAGAGCCCCAGGAAGGCTGAAATAAAAGTAGTTTTGAAGACAAAGGAGCAAAAGATGTCTGTGTTAACTACATTCAGGAAGTGCTTTGCACATGGATTTTTTTTAAAAAATAAGGTTGTAAAAGTAAAGAACTTAGGGTGCACAGATCAGAAACACTTTGCCCAAATGTTATATGGGTAGACTTTACAGAATGCATACTCAATTCTGATTGGAAAGTTCCTTGCTTTCTGTTACAGCATTGGGGGTGGGGGGATCCCTAGGTCTAAAAATATAATTATAGAAGTAAAGGTGCCATTTACCTCCTGGGCTTCAGGGAGGGGAAAGCATAACTATGTGACACCACAGGTTTGACCACACGCTAAACTGTTCCTAGCACAGAGATGCGTGGAAACGGTCACATTCAGAAAAGGTGGTCTTTTTTTATAAAGCCACACTAACTCTGCTTCACAACTGAGAGCAAGTGACACGGTGTTCCTCTTTAGGAGCGTGTGAAATCTCTGCCTCATTGCACAGGCAGAGAAACGTGGGGACACGGAGTGTCTACCGGGTGTTGCTTTGTTTTCCTTTCTACTTGAGACAAGGTGGGCTCAGAATGTTGGCCTGGATTTCAGCCATATGCCATCATGACTAAATGCCTTTTCCCTGTGATACAAGCATTCGCGTAACTGTGTAACAGACCCTTTGTGAGTTATAAGCTGCTCAGAGCGCTTCAAAAATGCTCTGCCAACTTTATCATTCTTGTTGTTATCAGTCTTCTTGTTTGGTCACAGCCTGACACTTGGCCTGGGCTGCTCAAGCCTCTGACAGGGTCACCTTGTGTCAACACTAACAGACATCCATCATATCTTCAAAGGATCATCCAGGGAACAGATGTCAGCCAACAGATATCTGTACAAAAACTGCTGTTGCTCCACAGCGTTTAGTCAGTTCTATGCATGCGCTATCTTTTCAACCTGTCTGAAGAGATTTCTTGAGGAAAGGAGGCTGATAAATGAAATTTTCTAAGATGCCCTGAAATGGACAGAGGTCCAGGAGAGGGAAAAAATAAGGGAAGTCAATTAGGTAACAGTTGTTTGGGATTTGTTCTTTTCTTGGGGGCGGGACTGGGGCAATAATGGAGAAACAAGAAGCCTGTGCGCTGAAATCCAAAAACACCGCCAGCTATAGCTCTCAGACGCACATTTTGGCCTTGTTACTGATAGTTTACAAAATGTGCCCAAAGTCTTGGCCCTTTTCCTAGCTAGTGTATTTAATAAGCCCTTTTATTTCAAAGACCTCTTTGCCCCAGAACCTATTTTTCGGGGTCATAGTCTATCAGCCTTCACTTTGGGAACAAAGTCATACAGACTTAAAACTGTTTCTGTCCTGTACAGCAGCTCCACTCTCCTGTCACCGCAAGAAATCACCGCACCTAGGCTTGTCCATCCCTGACCCAGGGGACTTGCCAGATAGGTGCCTGCAGGTTTCCGCAGAGTCGGGCTTATTCTGCGACCCAGAACCTCAGCGATCACTGAAGGTGGCCTGGCGAACCCGCTCGGCTGTTTCCGGAGTACTACGGAAAGCATACCGGGAAGGAGCGCCCGGCCGCCGCCCCGGCCCAGCATGGAGGCGGCTCGCCTGCAGCTCGCCATAGCCCGCGCCTCGGCTATCGAAAACGGGGTGCAGGATGCAGGGACAAAAGGGACTTACCTCGCGTGAGCGATGCGCAACTGCCGGGGTCGAAGGCTCGCTCTTCCGGAGGTAACGGGCTTGCTCCAACAGGAAGTCCCGCCTCTGAGAGCCTTCGGGCAGGGCCGGGACGTCTAGAAACCCCGCCTTCACGTCTGGACTCCGCCCGGAGTTGCCAGCTTGGTCGTCCTTGGCGCTGCAAGGCTTGGTCTGGTTGAAGTTGGTGTATTCTGGCATTCTCCTGCATTCCCTTTCTTCATTAAGAACCCCTTTTTTTATTTTGCAAATCTCCACTTTCGTCTTTATTAGTTCATGTTTTCCCATTTCCCTTTCTCCCATCTGGTCCATCCTGCTCTTTGGTCACAAATACATTGGAGTTGTGACTGTCATTGTGCAGCTCTTATTATTTGCTAAACCAAACCTAAAGGAGATTTTAATTTTTGATAATTGGTTGTCAGCACCAACACTCTTCTCAGCAATTCACGTAGATACCTATTGTTGTTTGTTGAGGACTTGCCATGCTACAGGCAGTTGTACTCCCCACCCACCCCCAACCCTCAGTTCTAAGGATAAAGCCTAGGGCTTTGTAAATAGTATACAAGCACCCTGTCACTGAGCTACCTTCCCAGACATGAATTTTCAACAGTGTCCCATTAGGTAGCATAGGTTGGCTCCTGAAGTCCTTGATCCTCATCTCTCGCCTTTACTTCCAGAGTTCTCAGGTTATAAGCGTGTGCCACCACATCAGGCAGCAGCTGTGTTCTTACATGCTTAAACATAAGTGTTCCAACAATTTCATGAACATTCTCTTCATTATACAGTAAATGAAACTGGGTCTTGGAAAAATTAAGGGATTTGTCCCAAACTCACACAGCATGAACACAGCACCCTGACACCAAAATCCACATACAAAGACCAGTTTGCTTCATGTGGGCAACAGAGGCTCACATATGGTTCTTCAAATGTTTCTTCACAGCAAATGGTAGGTGATGATGACAGGTATGTTACTCTTAATTGGAAAACTCTACACATATGACCTTTCACAAGAGGACTACAATGTCCTTGCATAATTGCTTGTGAATTCATTGCCTCTCTTGATTTAATCAAAAGACAAGAAATTATTAATGATGTGCAACATGTCTCAGCGATGAGTGGCAGAAATGGTGAACCCAACTTGTAAACAATTATCACAAAGAGCCAAAACTTGTCCTTGCTCTTCTGAGGAATGAAACCTTAAGAGACTGATTTGGAAGCTGGGCGGTGGAGGCGCACACCTTTAATCCCAGCATTTGGGAGGCAGAGGCAGGCGGATCTCAGTGAGTTTGAGGCCAGCCTGGTCTACAAAGCGAGTTCCAGGACATCCAGGAATATTACACAGAGAAACCATGTCTCAAAAAACAAAAACAACACTCTCCTCTGCCCCTCCCCACCTCAAAAAATAAAAAAAAAATGAAAGAAACTAATGTGGATACCTCTATAAAATAATCTTGGTTTTTTTTAAGGTCTTCAACCATTTTAAAATAAAATAAAATCTTATCAAATGTATGCTGACAGGCATAGATACGTGAGCAAATAGAATTCTCTAGGCATGTGAAAAAGTGGCATCTTTAAATCTTTCATGAGTGGAAGTTGTCCCACTGACTTGGCAAAGCTGATAAAATCAATGTAAGCATCTTGAAAGAAGATAAATGAGGGGCTACATATAGGATTCGTCTACATCAAAGCTATTGCTAGCTTCCTATAACAGACAAGCAGGAACTTCAGTTTTGTTTTGTTTGTCTGTCTATAGCAGCCTCAGTTGCTTCTTCAGAACTACTGTCAGGTAACTCAGGGATTTCAGCACAAGTGGTCCCTTCCATTGCCAAGTGATTTCTGAATGTGAAGTGCACAGCAGTGTCTGTCGCTCTGATTCCAATATGGCAGTGCTGCAAGCTGGCATCACAAAGCACAAAACCCTGCTATTAAGTGTATGAAAGTTGGTTCTGATGGTTGTAGAGACCTCCATACATGATGAGAGAAAAACTCTGAGATGATAAACTTTAAACACACACACACACACACAGAGAGAGAGAGAGAGAGAGAGAGACAGAGACAGAGACAGAGACAGAGACAGAGACAGAGAGAATGTGAAGTCTCTGTTGATCTTGGGTTTTACAGATCTGAAAACTGACACACTCTAGGTGTCATAAGGTTGATCATAAACCACAACTAGAAAGGCAGGTTTCCTGGCTTGTAATTGGCAGATTATATTCACTAAGAGATGCCTAGTTAAGTTTGTATTTTATAGATAATCTTTATATTGTGAACCTCTGAATGGACATTACTGTTTAAAGGAGTCAAATACTCCAGGGAGGCAATTATTGCTTTTAAGATCAGGACAGCCATCCATCATCATACCAGCAGGTCTTTTATGAATCCTGTTTTTTATACACTGGACTTAGTGGCATAAGAAAGAACAGATTTGTCTATCTTGTATCAGCAGAAAACAGAAGTTCCCTACTACTACAATACTATAGGCAAGAACATTGACAGGAAAATATTAAAGGCTTAGGCTCCAAACATAGCTATCTAATTGATATTTCAAACCACCAGTATGTATCTGTTAGTGTCAATGGTTTAAAAATCAAACAAAACAGTAATAATAACTAAGGAAGCACAGTAAATGTGTAGTTGAATGTAATTCCTACAATCTAATGGAGTTGACGTCATTATTTCTACATTTTTAAAATAAGAGAACTGGACTGTGGGACAATTATTTTGTCTTCAACAACAAAAAAATAGGCAAATAGGGAAAGGCATATCCTTAAGAGTGGTATTTCTTTTTAGGGTTAATGGCCACATTGTCTGTGGGCAAGAATACAGACTGGTCATAAGTACTAAAAAATACATCGAAAATTTCAGACATAAATTTTTTATGATGCAAAAATCTATCCCATGAAGTTTATATAGAGGTGTGTGTGTGAGTGTGTGTGTGTGTGTGTGTGTTTGCAGTGTTATAAATTATAATCCAGAGCCTCAAATATGCCAGACAAGCACTGTTACTAAACCGCACACCCCTGACCAAAGACCAATCGATTGCTTTTTGGAGCACAATCTTCATTTGAGTCCTAGCTTGAGCTTTAACAATTTGTTTGAATAAACGTCTGAAAAACTTTGTACCAGTATGAGAAAAAAAAATCAAAATGTGTCTCATGCTTAAATATGACTAAGGAAATTAAACAGAGCAGAAATTATTATAAAACAGCCAGGCTGAGTTACATAAGATGTATCGGTGAGTTACATAAGATGTATCGGTGCACAGAAGCAAAGAACTGTTTAATAGAAAAGTGTGTGCCTTAGGCAGAGCCAAAATCTGGATCAAAAGAAACCCACAAAATGGCAAAGACTTCTATGTAAAGAAGTGGTGGGGAACAAACTAGAAAGCTGTGTTAAACTCAGAGCAGAGGGTTATAAATGCCTTACCCAGGAGTAGGGGCCTTTATGTACATAGCAAATGGGTTTCTTTGCAGAGAAACGTAATGTAATCCAAATCAAACATTAAGATTAATATGGCTGAGTAGAGTTAGCAGAGAGAAGACAACGTCCACTTGGAAGGTTTGGGAAGCAGCACTGGGGATGGGAGGGGTTGCTGCAGGTATCGATGAAACATTTCACAGTAACAAGGTTGACGGTTTAAGAAGACAGACGAGGGAGAGATAAGCTTTCCAGATAAGTGCCCATGCCTTTGGTGTGGAGTATAGAAGTCAGAAGCACACGCGACTGTGAAAACAGCCTTGCTGTGTTTATTCAAGACAGGCTGCTTCCAAATGAGCTAGTGGGGAGCTAGGGGAATACCAGACAGAAATCTGCATGCTCATTCTTTGAGTAAGCATTTGCTACCCATTGTAAGGACAGTCTTTCTTTAAAAACTCAGGATATACAAGATTCACTGATTATTTCCATTGCTGTTCCTCATGAAGAGATTGTAAAATCATTACCAACACACTGCAAGGGTATCTTAATCCCCCTTCTCAATATGTACTGTAGCAGTCACTGGGTGTTTACTATGGGTAGCATATGTGTGTGTGTGTTCTATATAACATATACAATATATATCATATTTATATACATATTTATGTGTACCATATCACACACACAAACATACAAAATATACAAGTATTAGAAGAAATACTCTCACCTGATGGAGGAGTGTCTATGTGTTACTTTCATTATTAATAAAGAAAACTGCCTTGGCCCTTTAAGAGAACAGAAAATTAGGTAGGCGGAGTAGACAGAACAGAATGCTGGGTAGCAGGAGTTGGGGAGATGCTTCAGGCAGTCGCCATAGTGAGTCTCCATGCTTCTCCTCTCCGAGATGGACACAGGTTAAGATCTCTCCTGGTAAGCCACACCTCGTGGTGCTACACGGATTACTAAATATGGGTTAAAGGAAGATGTGAGAATTAACCAATAAGAAGCTACAGATAATGGGCCAGGCAGTGTTTTAAAAGAATACAGTTTCCATGTAATTATTTTGGGTAAAGCTAGCCGGGTGGCGGGACACAGCCCGCTGCTTCCTTCTACACTCACCTCCACGTCAAGCCTTTGAGCAGATGAAAGGTGACTTTAAGGCAGGCATTATTTATGCACAGTTTGAATCTCAGCCAGGGCAAGGATTAGGAGCGCTGCGAGTTTTAGACGAGGGGAGCTTTCGCAGCTTCTGTGCTAAGGGTTCCTAGTTTCCTACCCTTGTAGATCAGAAAGAGCAGGAACATTTCACAACCAGAACACATGGCTACTGTAAAAGGAGCCACAGAGGCTTCATATGCCTTAAGCTGTGGGAAAGAGAGCTGAATAATGGCCAGGGCTAAGAAACTATTCAACATCCCACTTTCAATAGCAATTGTTTTGCAAACTGGAAGAGGCAGCATATAGACTTTAGCAAAGAAATAGCCAAACATAAAGCCCAGTGCAGGAACCAAAAGTCCCAAAAGAAGCACGTTTAGGTTAGCCATTCTCAGAAACACCAGTCCCATCCTGAAAGCCAAATAGATCCCTACAAACATTAAAATCAGACTCAGAGGCTGAACTACTCTCTCTAAACAGACTGCTTTTTCAGGTGATCTGTGCTTGATGACCACACCAATTGATACTGGTGTAAGAATGAAGAGGAGTGTAGACACAATCTTTAAAACGGGAACATGGAAGACACCTGCTAACCCTAATAGCCTACTGTACAAGTAAGAATTGACAGGCATCATTATCAGGGCCAGGGATGTCGATGTGCAAGTCATCAAGATGGCCAAAGTGACATCTCCTTCCAGAAGGAACGCAAAAAGATAGCCCCCACCTCCTCCTGGGCATGTGCAGGTCATTACAAATCCAAAAGCCTGTGCTTCGTGCAGTCCCAAAATCTGAGACAAAAGGAAACCACAGAAGGGCATCAGAAAAAACTGTGTCGCTGCCCCGAGGACCACTGGCAGAGGTCGTTTCCAGACGGTTTGGAGTGCCTGGAACTCAATCTTGCAGCCAAAGGCACATTTATTTAAAAGGATCATGGATAAAACAAGCAGCAAGATATACTGATTGACATGCACTGGTGCCTGGAAGAGGCTGTCTTCCGTCTGCCCGAGCACTCTGACTTTAACATCTGTTATCTCTTCAATGAGTCTTTTGTGCCTACCTTCAGAATCCCAGAGCTGAACGGTCATGTTCGTCTCTCCTGGGAAAGTAATTAGGCTGATGGTAAAGTCTGTGGCGTCCCGCGAGGTCTTGGTCACATTCACCAGCTGCAGCACCTTTGGATCTCCTACTTTCACAAAAAGGTAGTTGGAGTCCGGCCGTTTGTCCTTGTAACTGGACCTTACAATGAGAGTTTCCTTTGTCTTTGCAAATGACAGTATTTCTGAATTTTGTATATTCAGGAAACTGAGAAATGACTTCCTTGCTTCTCCTGGGGTCACCAACAAAAGTAGGATTACAAAAGGTTTTCCAAACATTGTGAAAAGTTTGATAAACCGTACGTGGCAACTCAAGTTTTTTGTTTTGTTTTTCAAAATTAGAAGGGCATCCTTGCAGGTCTCCAGTGGCAGAATGCATAAATGTGGGTTAGGTAACAGCTGGGGTTTGGTGGGTCAAGGTCCAAGAGGAGGGACCTTTGTGCTTGTAACGAATATAAAGCTCCCTAGTGGGTGACACAGCCAGTTTCTCTAGTTAAGGAAATTGAGAAGCCAACACTTGCATTTAATAGGTGTCACCACCACAAGCACAAGATCTCTCTTCCTGAGTTCCTTATTACTTGAGGATAAAGTTTTAGAGTCATTTTTTTCATTTTCTTTTGTCCTAAGGAAAACAATAAAATTAAAGCAGCCAGGGGCGGAGGTATCTACAATAGATACTAATGCATGGAGATCATTATCAGCATTCCATCAAGTCAGAAGCAAACTGCATATCTACCTACATGCTGCTGTGACCCGAGAGTGAGTATTGGGGAGAGAGGAGAGGAGAGGGTTGAGGGAGAGGAAGAGGGAAGGCTGTAGGGGAGAAAGGGTAGACAAAGAGGGAATTAATGAAGGCTGACATATGAGACCAGTTATGAAAGACTAGAAGTCCCTTCCTGCCAAGGCTGCCTTCCAACAGAGTTGCACAGAAAGAAAACAAACAACGCGAAGTACAAATGTGCCAGTCTGCTCTGAACAGGAGCTGCTGAACTCCTAGCCCTTTCCTAGCCCGGGCCCACTGCCACCCGTGGAAATGCTTTTTAAATAAACTGTCTCTTTTCTGACCTCCATCCATGTGTCCATCCCTAGTCCAGTTCCTTGTTCAGGGACACAAATAACTGGAAATTGAAACAGGTGCACTATGCACCCTGACTCATGCCTATACTAACACTGGGGCCCTACACTGAAAGCCACAGTGAGCAAGGGAACGACAACTTTGCTCTTGACGTTAGTCACGTGGCTGCCATCAGTGACTACAAGGGCTAACCTCGACAGCTTCCTTGATGCTAAAAGTTTTCTGCAGTTCTAGAGCAATTCTATCCGGCACAATAAATCCTTAGACTACCCTTGCTATCTGCTGCTCAAAAACATCTGGCATGGTCAGCAGGTAACTTGAGGACATAGGAAGGTATCCTGGCTAGGGAACTGTTGCTACCGGGCATTAGGAATTCCAGAGTGGAAAGGCACTAACCTTAATTCTTTTTTTTGTTTGTTTGTTTTTTTTTTGTTTTGGGTTTTTTTGTTTCTTTTTTTTTATTTAAAAAATTTCCATCTCCTCCCCTCTTCCTCCCCCTTCCCTCCCCTCCCCTCCTCCCATACCCTCCCTCCCTCCCTTTTCAGGCCAAGGAGCCATCGGGGTTCCCTACTCTATGTTAAGACCAAGGTCCTCCCAACTCCCCCCAGGTCCAGGAAGGTGATCCACCAAGCTGAGACGGCTCCCACAGAGCCTGTCCCCGCAGAAGAGTCAAAGATCAGCGCCTTTGTCCTTGGCTTCTCTGTCAGCCTCCACCGTCGGCCACATTCAGAAAGTCTGATTTGGTCTCATGTTCCATCAGTCCCAATCCAACTGGAGTTGGTAATCTCCCGTTAGTTCTGTCCCACCGTCTCCATGGGTGAACGCACCCCTCACGGTCCTGACTTTCTTTCTCATGTTCTCTCTCCTTCTGCTCCTTATCAGGACCTTGGGAGCTCAGTCCGGTGCTCCAATGTGGGGCTCAGTCATTTTCTTCATCTATCGCCAGGTGGAGGTTCTATGGTGATATGCAAGAAATTCATCAGTATGGCTATAGGAAATGGCCTTTTCAGGCTCCCTCTCCTCAGCTGCCCAAGGAACTAACTGGGGGCGTCTCCCTGGAAACCTAGGAACCCCTCTAGGGTCAAGTCTCTTGACAACCCTCAGATGGCTCCTTAAATTAAGATATATGCTTCCCTGCTCCCATATCCACCCTTCCTGTATCCCAAGCATCCCATTCCTCCGAGCTCCCCCCGCTCTCCCCTTCACGCTTTTCTCTCCCCATCGTCCCTTGGCCCAGTCTCGCCCAACCATCAAGTTCCCAATTTTTGCCTGGCGATCGTGTCTACTTCCAATATCCAGGAGGATTACTATATCTTTTTTGGGGGTTCACCTTCTTATTATCTTCTCAAGGATCCCAAATTATAGGCTCGATGTCCTTTAATTATGGCTAGAAACCGATTATGAGTGAGTACATCCCATGTTCATCTTTTTGGGTCTGGGTTACCTCACTCAGAATAGTGTTTTCTATTTCCATCCATTTGCATGCAAAATTCAAGATGTCATTGTTTTTTACTGCTGAGTAGTATTCTAACATGTATATATACCACAGTTTCTTCATCCATTCTTCCACTGAGGGGCATCTAGGTTGTTTCCAGGCTATTACAAATAATGCTGCTATGAACATAGTTGAGCAAATGCTTTTGTAGTATGATTGGGCATCTCTTGGGTAGATTCCCAATAGTGGAATTGCTGGGTCCTGGGGTAGGTTGATCCCGAATTTCCTGAGAAACTGCCACACTGCTTTCCAAAGTGGTTGCACAAGTGTGCATTCCCACCAGCAATGGATGAGTGTACCCCTTACCCACAACCTCTCCAGCAAAGGTTATTATTGGTGTTTTGGATTTTAGCCAATCTGACAGGTGTAAGATGATATCTCAAAGTTGTTTTGATTTGCATTTCCCTGATAGCTAGGGAGGTTGAGCATGACCTTAAGTGTCTTTTGGCCATTTGAACTTCTTCTGTTGAGAATTCTCTGTTCAGTTCAGCGCCCCATTTTTTAATTGGGTTAATTAGCATTTTAAAGTCTAGTCTCTTGAGTTCCTAATATATTTTAGAGATCAGACCTTTATTAGTTGCAGGGTTGGTGAAGATCTTTTCCCAGTCAGTAGGCTGCCTTTGTGTCTTAGTGACAGTGTCCTTTGCTTTACAGAAGCTGCTCAGCTTCAGGAGGTCCCATTTATTCAATGTTGCCCTTAATGTCTGTGCAGCTGGGGTTACGCATAGGAAACGGTCTCCTGTGCCCATTTGTTGTAGAGTACTTCCCACTTTCTCCTCTATCAAGCTCAGTGTGTTCAGATTAATGTTGAGGTCTTTAATCCATTTGGACTTGAGTTTTGTGCATGGTGATAGATATGGATCTACTTTCATTCTTCTACAGGTTGACATCCAGTTATGCCAGCACCATTTGTTGAAGATGCCCTCTTTCTTCCATTGTGTACTTTTGGCTCCTTTATCAAAAATCAGGTGTTCGTAGGTTTGTGGTTTAAGATCCGGGTCTTCTATACGATTCCATTGGTCAACTTCTCTGTTTTTATGCCAATACCAAGCTGTTTTCAATACTGTAGCTCTGTAATAGAGTTTGAAGTCAGGGATGGTAATGCCTCCAGAAGTACCTTTATTGTATAAGATTTTTTTGGCTATCCTGGGTTTCTTGTTTTTCCATATAAAGTTGATTATTGTCCTCTCAAGATCTGTGAAGAATTTTGATGGGCCCTTGATGGGGATTGCATTGAATCTACAGATTGCTTTTGGTAGAATTGCCATTTTTACTATGTTGATCCTCCCAATCCACGAGCAGGGGAGATCCTTCCATTTTCTGGTATCCTCTTCAATTTCTTTCTTCAAAGACTTAAAGTTCTTGTCAAATAAATCCTTCACTTCCTTGGTTAGAGATACTCCCAGATATCTTATGCTATTTGTGGCTATTGTGAAAGGTGATACTTCTCTGATTTCCCTCTCTGCTTCCTTATCCTTTGTGTATAGGAGGGCGACTGATTTTTTGGAGTTGATCTTGTAACCTGCCACGTAACTGAAGGAGTTTATCAGCTGTAGGAGTTCTTTGGTGGAGTTTTTGGGGTCGCTTATGTACACTATCATATCATCTGCAAATAATGAAAGTTTAACTTCTTCCTTTCCAAATCGAATTCCCTTGATTCCCTTATGTTGTCTTATTGCTATTGCTAGAACTTCAAGCACTATATTGAAGAGATAAGGAGAGAGTGGACAGCCGTGTCGTGTTCCTGAATTTAGTGGGATAGCCTTGAGTTTCTCTCCATTTAATTTGATGTTAGCTGTCAGCTTGCTGTAAATAGCTTTTATTATATTTAGGAATGACCCTTGTATCCCTAATCTCTCCAAGACCTTTATCATAAAAGGGTGCTGAATTTTGTCAAATGCTTTTTCAGCATCTAATGAGATGACCATATGGTTTTTTCCTTCAGTTTATTTATATGATGGATTACATTGATAGATTTTCGTATGTTGAACCAGCCCTGCATCTCTGGGATGAAGCCTACTTGGTCGTAATGGTTAATTTTTCTAATGTGTTCTTGGATTCTGTTTGCCAGTATTTTATTGAGAATTTTTGCGTCAATGTTCATGAGTGAGATTGGCCTGTAATTCTCTTTCTTGGTTGAGTCTTTGTGTGGTTTAGTTATCAGGGTAATTGTAGCTTCATAGAAGGAATTTGGCAGTGACTCTTGTGTTTCTATATTATGAAATACCTTAAGGAGTATAGGTATTAGGTCTTCTTGGAAGTTCTGGTAGAATTCCGCATTGAAACCATCTGGTCCTGGGCTCTTTTTGGTAGGGAGGTTTCTGATAACAGTTTCTAATTCTTTGCGACTAACAGGACTATTTAGAGCGTTTACCTGGTCCTGGTTTAACTTTGGTATATTGTATTTATCTAAAAAAGTGTCCATTTCTTTTACATTTTCCAATTTTGTGGCATACAGGCTTTTGTAGTAAGATCTAATGATTCTCTGAATTTCCTCTGTGTCTGTGGTTATGTCCCCCTTTTCATTTCTGATCTTATTAATTTGTGTGTTCTCCCTCTGCCGTTTGATTAGTTTGGCTAAGGGTTTGTCAATCTTGTTGATTTTCTCCAAGAACCAGCTTCTTGTTTCATTGATTCTTTGGATTGTTTTCTGTGTTTCTATTTTGTTGATTTCTGCCCTCAGTTTGATTATTTCCAGTCTTCTACTTCTCCTAGGTGAGTCTGCTTCTTTTTTTTCCAGAACTTTCAGGTGTGCTGTTAAGTCACCAATGAGTGCTTTCTCCGTTTTCTTTAAGTGGGCACTTAGTGCTATGAACTTTCCTCTTAGCACTGCTTTCATTGTGTCCCATAGGTTTGAGTATGTTGTGTCTTTGTTTTCATTAAATTCAAGAAAGACTTTAATTTCTTTCTTTAATTCTTCCTTGACCCAGGTGTGGGTCAGTAGTTGACTGTTCAGTTTCCATGAGTTTGTGGGCTTTCTGGGGGTAGCATTGTTGTTGAATTCTAATTTTAATCCATGGTGATCCGATAAGACACAGGTGGTTACTAATATTTTTTTGTAACTGTGGAAGTTTGCTTTGTTACCAAGTATATGGTCAATTTTCGAAAAGGTTCCATGAGCCGCAGAGAAGAAGGTATATTCTTTCCTATTTGGGTGGAATGTTCTATAGATGTCTGTTAAGTCCATTTGGTTCATTACCTCCATTAAGTCTTTCAATTCTCTGTTAGGTTTCTGTCTGATTGACCTGTCCATTGGTGAGAGAGGAGTGTTGAAGTCTCCAACTATTAGTGTGTGTGGTTTGATGGCTGCCTTGAGTTCTAGAAGTGTTTCTTTTACATAAGTGGGAGCTTTTATATTAGGGGCATAGATATTCAGGATTGAGACTTCATTCTGATGGATTTTTCCTGTTATGAGTATAAAGTGTCCCTTTCCATCTCTTCTGATTGATTTTAGTTTGAAGTCAACTTTGTTGGAAATTAGTATGGCCACACCCGCTTGTTTCTTAGGGCCATTTGCTTGATAAACCTTTTCCCAACCCTTTACTCTGAGTAGGTGTATGTCTTTGTGGTTGAGGTGTGTTTCTTGTAAACAGCAAAATGTTGGATTCTGTTTTCGTATCCAGTCTCTTAGCCTGTGCCTTTTTATAGTTGAATTGAGTCCATTGATATTAAGTGATATTAATGACCAGTGGTTGTTAACTTCAGTCATTTTTTGTAGTAGAGTTTGTGTGTTTCCCTTCTTCTAGTTGTGCTGGTGAAGGGTCGCTAGATGCCTGAGTTATTGTGGGCATTGTTGGACTCCTTGGTTTGTGATTTTCCTTCTATTACTTTCTGCAAGGCTGGATTTGTGGCTACGTATTGTTTACATCTGTTTTTGTCCTGGAATATCTTGTTTTCTCCATCAATGGTGAATGCAAGCTTTGCTGGGTATAGTAGTCTAGGCTTGTATCCATGTTCCCTTAGTGTCTGTAGCACATCTATCCAAGCTCTTCTGGCTTTCATGGTTTCCATTGAGAAATCAGGTGTAATTCTGATAGGTTTCCCTTTATATGTTACTTGACCTTTTTCCTTTGCAGCTCTTAATATCTGTTCTTTATTCTGTATGTTTTGTGTTTGATTATTATATGGCGTGGGGATGCTGTCTTTTGATCCAGTCTATTTGGTGTTCTGTAGGCTTCTTGTACCTTCATAGGAACATCCTTCTTTAGGTTGGGGAAGTTTTCTTCTATAATTTTGTTGAATATGTTTTCTGGGTCTTTGAGTTGTAATTCTTCTCCTTCTTCTACCCCAATTTTCCTTAGGTTTGGTCTTTTCATGGTGTCCCAGATTTCCTGGATGTTTTGTGTTAAGAATTTGTTAGATTTGTTTAGTTCTTTAATCTGTGAATTTATTTCCTCTATAGTATCTTCAGAGTCTGATATTCTTTCTTCCATCTCTTGTATTTGGTTGGAAATACTTGTCTCTGAAGTTTCTGTTCGTTTACTCAGAATTTCCATTTCCAGTCTTCCCTTAGATTGTGTTTTCTTCAATACCTCCATTTCATTTATCAGGTCGTGTACTCTTTCCCTTACCTGTTTGATTGCTTTTTCTTGTTTTTCTTGGGTATCTTTGAGAGATTTATTTATTTCGTCTACCTTTTTGTTTGTCATCTCCATTTCTTTATGGCAGTTTTTTACCTCCTGTTTAAGGTCCTCTATTATTTTCATAAAGTACTGTTTAAGGTCGGTTTCTTCTATATCTTCTGGGGTAGGGTGTTCAATTCTTGTTGTTTCGGGATATCTGGCTTGTGGTGATGTCATGTTGCCTTTCATGTTGTTGGAGGAGCTCCTGCTTTGGCGCCTGCCCATCTCTTCCTTCAAAGGGAGCCCGGAGGCGTTTGGTGTCCTAGACCAATCTTTGCTGTGACAGAAACTGGTTGGATCTCCCCAGTGCCAGAGGAGGACCTATTCCTTGCGACACAATCTGAAGAAGCCCGCACTCCCTTGCAGGAATCCTCAGACCTGCCTGGAGGCCCGAGTCTGACCCCTTTGGGTGGATGGCCTTAGAACAGGAGCAGGACACCTGAGAACACTAGGGAAAGCTTGGGAGACACAGGGACGGGAGAAACAGACACAAGCCTGCAGAGGGAAGTGGGGGTAGGGGGTCTGTGCTCTCTTCCAGGGCAGTTTGCCCCAGGGTCTGCATTCACTCACCAGTTCAGATGGAACTTCAGGGCACAGGATCAGGGATTCCAGGCAGCCCAGGGACACTGCCCGGTCAAAAGGGCCAAGTTGGGGGCAGGGCGGGATGGAATATCACAAAGCTAACCTGGCAGCACAATCTGAAGGAGCCCGCACCCCTCCGCAGGAATCCTCAGACCTGCCTGGAGGCCAGAGTCTGACCCCTTTGGGTGGATGGTCTTAGTACCACTAACCTTAATTCTAATGCTCTAGTCTTTTACTGTGCACACCTAGCCATGGGCAGCTATCGACTAACCCAGCCATGCCTACGCTTCTATGGATAAGGAAAAGCAATCCACAAACTCAACTGTGTATTTCCCAAATGAGAGGGTGCCAAGCAGTGAGAATTCAAATAACCCCCCCCCCATTACAATTGCATATTTTATTTTGTGTTAGAATACAAAGTAATGAGTGTCATCGTGGCATTTTCAGTTTGACAGATTGTTTTAAAAAGGCATGAATGTGTCGCTTGGCATCATTAATTTATTTCCATGAAAGACATTAAGGAAAACCAAAGACATATTTACCAGTGGCAAGAACAGGGACTAGGACTAAGCTCTGCTCAATAACAGCAGTAATTTTCCAAAGGAACTTTTTTTTTTTTTTTTTTTTTAAGAATAGACTATCACTATGAGTCTCTTGCTGGCTGTCCTGGAATTCACTATGTAGATCAGGCTGGTCCTGAACTTACAGATCCAGACACAGTAAAAACTTGTCAAAATGAGTAAAGATCCCAGTGGGATTGCTCAGTGAACAGAGCACTTACTGCCCGGGTGAACACCTGAGATTGATCCCCAGAACCCACATAGTAGGAAAGAACCAGTTCCCCCAAGTTGTCCTCTGACCCACACACATGCTGTGATGACAGTTACCCTTACAATATATGACCTAGTACCTTAAGTCACAACTTTGATTGACCAGATCAAGCAATATGAAGTATTTCTTCTCATGTACTTTATCTAGTGTTGTTTTTATTTTGTTTCTCTTTCAGGTTTTCCCAACCCTTCTTCATACTGAAAAGTTTGGGACTAACACCTGAACACTGCAGTTGGAAGAATACTATCGCCCAGCTCTCTCATGTATTCCCGTCCTTTAGGCTGATGCCCATTGGTACCAGGGATTTAACTCAACTGTTCATCTGCACTCCTCTCCTATGTTTTGTGTGTCTCCCAGGACAATTTTAATTGTCTGTCAGCAACGGAAACACCAGGGAGGATGGGGACAGTGTAACCCAACCGTCTCATTAGGCAAACTTACTCGAAGCCTTGGGCTTTCTGCTTTCAGAGTGATTTGGACACAGGGAGTTAGGGGGACTGAGACTCTCATCCACACCTTGTCCTCTTTAGACTACGCATGCTTTAGCTGCCAGTTTTTAGTGCCCAGGATGTTTATCCCTGGCGTCCTCCAGAGCTGCGGGCTCCACCCCCTAGGACCTGGCCTTGCTTAAAGTGTACTCACTTTGTCGGGCCCTCTGGATGGATGGCCTTGATCCTTTTGTCTGATTAAGGAGAGAAGACATTCTTTCATCCTTCCTAGGTTTCAATCCCTGCCAATCTCATTTGCCCTCTTCTTAAAAGATATTATTTTTTGGCATTTAGTTTTCATTCAATTATATGTGCTGACCACCTATTGTGTGCAAGTAATTGCAATTAATATAAGTACTGGTTGGAAAACTTTTTGGCATCTCAAAATAATAATAATAACAAACAAAAACAAAATGAACCAAAACCAACTTCTGGCATATGGATTTTTAAACATTATTTCTCTCACTAGCGTGATAGTTTCCGATTAAACAGCTATTGGGACGTGGCTATACTGTCTATGCACTTATTTGCAACTTGCCTTACAATTTTGTGTGACACTCATCCATTGCTGGTGGGAATGCAAACTTGTGTAACCACTTTGGAAAACAGTGTGGCAGTTTCTCAGGAAATTCGGGATCAACCTACCCCAGGACCCAGCAATTCCACTATTGGGGATATACCCAAGAGATGCCCTATCATATTACAAAAGCATTTGTTCAACTATGTTCATAGCAGCATTATTTGTAATAGCCAGAACCTGGAAACAACCTAGATGCCCTTCAGTGGAAGAATGGATGAAGAAAGTGTGGAATATATACATATTAGAGTACTACTCAGCGGTAAAAAACAATGACATCTTGAATTTTGCATGCAAATGGATGGAAATAGAAAACACCATCCTGAGTGAGGTAACCCAGGCCCAAAAAGATGAACATGGGATATACTCACTCATAATTGGTTTCTAGCCATAAATAAATGACATCAAGCCTATAATTCGTGATCCTAGAGAAGCTAAATAAGAAGGTGAACCCAAAGAAAAACATATAGTTATCCTCCTGGATATTGGAAGTAGACAAGATTGCCGGGCAAAAATTGGGAACTTGGGGGTGGGGTAGGATGGGGGTAAGGGGAGATGGGGAGAGAAAAGTGTGACGGGGAGGATGGGGAGAGCTTGGGGGAATGGGATGGTTGGGATATAGGAAGGGTGGATGTGGGAACAGGGAAGTATGTATCTTAATTAAGGGAGCCATTTTAGGGTTGGCAGAGACTTGACTCTAGAGGGGTTCCCAGGTGTCCAGGCAGATGCCCCCAGCTAGTTCCTTGGGCAGCTGAGGGATCCAGAAATGGCCAGATCCTATAGCCATACTGATGAATATCTTGCATATCACCATAGAACCTTCATCTGGCCATAGATGGAGATAGAGACAGAGCCCCACATTGGAGCACCGGACTGAGCTCCCAAGGTCCAAATGAGGAGCAAAAGGAGGGAGATCATGAGCAAGGAAGTCAGGACCACGAGGGGTGCACCCACCCACCGAGATGGTGGGGCTGATCTAATCGGAGCTTACCAAGGCCAGCTGGACTGGGATGGAAAAAGCACGGGATAAAACTGGACTCCCTGAACATGGCGGACAATGAGGGCTGCTGAGAAGCCAAGGACAATGGCACTGGATTTTGATCCTACTACATATACTGGCTTTGGGGGGGGGGGGCTAGCCTGTTTGGATGCTCACCTTCCTAGACCTTGATGGAGGGGGGAGGACCTTGGACTTCCCACAGGGCAAGGAACCCTTCGGACCGGAGAGGGAGGGGGAGTAGAGGGGGAGAGGGGGAGGTAAATGGGAGGCGGGGAGAAGGCAGAAAATTTTAATTAAAAAAAAAAAAAACAATTTTGTGTGACAGTTTTAAGTGTATGTCTACATATCTTCACTGTACCTATAATGGCAATTAGATATTAATGTATCAAGTAGGTGCGCAAGTAACTCTGTAAAGGAATGGATTCAGAACCTGATAAAACCAGAAATTATCACTGTTTATCACATGGACATGAAAAAGATGGACGTGAAGAAGACCAAAGGAGCACGTGAGTTTATCCTTTTAATTAAACCTAAAGTCATGAAAACTGGCACAGAAGGAGGGGGAGCAATTAAAAATACTTTATTTCCTCCTTTAGTGCAGTCCTTCATACACTACAGACAGAAACATTCATTCTCAAGCGTAGACAGAAAGCATTCCCCAAAAGGACTTATTTCAATTTATAGATAAAATGCAATAATTGCTGGTATATAGTTTGCTTTGGTGCAATGAAAGAGATTGCAACAAAGCAGTCTATTGATTGCTCTTCTCATTTCTCTATTCTCATACATCATACCAACAAAAACGTGAATCCTATTAGAGAAAATTCTTTACCAGAAATATATTCAGTGCAATTACATGATATCAAGAAAATAACTTTCCCTTCTTAGATATGAGGTTTCTTATCCAAACCCTTGGAAGACTGAGTGAGAGGAAGGCTAAGATCCCACAATTCATGTGCATATTCCAATCCACACATCATCATTTAGGTATATACTAGGTTATGTATTCTGGCCCCTTAGTCAATTAGGCTTAATCATAGGACCTGCTTAAAACAAAGACGACAAGTACCGAAGAATCTGCCACCTGCGTCCTCCTCTGCCATAAGAACGGCAAAATCACAAAATGGTGGGTGTTGTGTGAGCCGACCTCAGAGTGAGGGTGGTACAGAACGTGGCATGGCAGCCAGTCAGTGGCTGGCATCAGCCTAGCAGGAAAGACACGGCTGCTGATATTTCCACAGCAAATCCCAGAAACAGCAATAAAAATAGTACTTTGCCATAACTACTAATACATAGTTCAAATTTAAAACACAAAATCTGGAACTCAGTAGAAAACAACTGATGTAAATTATGACCTAATGGAAATAAATTATTAAAAAGCACCTTTCAGAGTTTCTAAAAAGTATCTGTCGTAAAAGAATGATTTCTGCTTGTAAATTCTGGCTCTAATTTTTGAGTGACTATTCCAAGTAAGAATCAACGTTTTTTAAAAACTTCTCTTCATCATTAAGATACTCCAAAATAACATTTCCTCCATTATGTAAAGGGCAATCCTCCTTAGTGATCCATGTTTCCAAAGTATGATCCAAGGGCAAGGCTTCTCCTGAAGGGACGTGACACAGCCGCAGCTTCTGCCGAGAGAGAAACAAACCACACAGTGGTAGGGACATGCACTTGTGGCCAGAGCTGGAAGGAAGGGTGGTGGCTGCACGTTACCTTTGCCATCAGCTTGTTGTTCTCGTTTCTAAGATTGGCTAGAGAGGCTGCGAAGTCCACCACCTTCCCAATGCTCCATCGGAGGCAGAAGAACATGGCTTTGCTCTTTTCTTTGCTCCCCTTTGGTAAGTAAACCTGAAAGTAAATTCTCTCTGTCTGTGTAAGCAAAAGTTAACATATAGATTAGACACATGAGATAAGACATTCCTTTCAGCTAGTGGTCCTTTTCCTTTCTTCTTTTTGTCAAAGTAGGAAAACGCCATAATGATACAAGTTTCAGTGAGCAAACTGATGGTATAGCCCATCTAACTAACTGTATGTCCCAAGGACCCAACCCAAAACTCTAGCTAGGTGACCTGTGTTATGACAGTTGTGTGACCTGTTTTATGTTCAGGGCCTGGGGCAGAAGGAGCTCTGTCTTTTCTGTGTTGAGTTCCAGTGGTTCAGACCTGGACTGAGGCTTTCCCTCAGAGCCCCCGGCCACTCCTGAGTTAAGAATGAGTTCTACACAGACAAAGAAATTGGGAAACCTGATGGGTCATTCAAGATCATAAAAGCCTAAACATGGGCCGCTGATCTGTTCTGTTTGGAAACAAACTGGTTTTTACTGTACTCCTTGGAACCCCATTCCTGTCATCCGAGAAACAAGGCTTCTGATATAAAACACCTTTTTTATGTGAATGACTTTACTACTTATTGGATGCAGCAAGACTTTTGAGAACAAAGAAAAATACTTTATTAATAAAGCAGGGTTTCAGAGATGGGTCTCTACTATAATCTGTGCCTTACTGTGTTCTTTGATTGTATTTTGTTACTTAATTAACTTTATTTATTTTTTTTAAAAAAATAATAGGGGGAATAGAATCTTCCCTGATGGCTAAAATTTGCTTTAGGGAGATTGTCTTCACAGGTCACCTCCTAGACAAGAACAGTTTTGCTCTCAGGGAAGCATGCCTAACGGGGAATGTTGGGAACATCTAGAGCAACCGTAGGAACTAACAGTGAGAGCAATGCCTAGCTCAGCAAAAAGGAACTCAGATGTGCTGAAGGTCAGCGGGTGTGTTATAGATGAAGACCTTCAAAGAGATCTGCTGGAAGCCTCAGCTCTGGCCCACTTCATCATCACCAGTGCTGCTCCCACAGGAAAGCAACAAGAGTGCAAATGGGAGACAGGAAAAGGAAAACTTACAGACTCTAAAACTATGTCTGGGATCAAACACAAGCCAACAGGAAGACGAAGCAGGAGGTTTGCGAGTTTGTGAATTTAAGAAGTCTGGGAGACCCAGTGTCTAAATAAGTAAGTAACAACAACAGAACACATAAGAAAGCAAACTACAGAAGCAAACAACAGGCTGTCAGGGCTTCAGAACAGGTAGTGCAGAGCTTATCAGTGGCTAGGTGGGAAGTAAATAACATACAAATACGGCTCTGGAGGCGGCCTAAGGGACTGCCTGTCGAGCACTGGCCTAGAAACTGCTCACATGTCAGCATGCCTCCTTCGCAACACAGCTGAGCTCTCCCAGCTCAGGGGCTGCAACTGCAACAACCCCAGGATCTCTCTAGAGCAGGAGCATCATTTGGCTCAAGCTGAGATCTTGAAACCAATGCTCTGGATGGGTGGGTTAGAGGGAAAGCAGAAAACTACCAGGGAGGGAATGGGAAGTAAGGGGAGAAAAAATACAAGAAGCCCTTCAAAGTCAAAATGAACTTGTGGAATCAATAAACTTAAATCTTAAAATGAAGTAATAAACCTAAGAGATCTAAAAAGACATTAAAGAAAGTTATTTGGGATGCAGTGAGAGACATTATATAACATTTCCCATAAAAAGGAACATGTTATAAAATGAAAACAATTGGAGATAAAACAAGGTGTAGATATCCAAGAAGAAATACAAAAGCTAAAAAAAAAAAAAAAAAAACAGCTTCTAAATAAGCAACTCAAGCCAGGTATATTCTTACTATCCTCAGTTAAAGGCATACAACAGAATAAAGTGTAGTTACTGAATGAACTAGACTGGGAACAGAGAAATACTAAAAACGGATGAAAAGTGGGCCAGGAAAGAAGGTCATGCTCACTGCCACCTCCAGGGGACACAGGCAGCAGTGACCCATGCCAGGTTCACGTTTATATTCGATGGGAGGGAGGGAGAGCAGACCTCAGCACATGTGACACGCTTAGCTTGCTTGTCTCACCTGTGGCAGCGACTTGTCCCCGTCAGCATGCATCTTCAGCTTCATCAGGGCCACCTTCGCGGCTGTCCCGCTGCTCTTTGCGCCCTTCCGGCCTGTACTCACTGCCCCTCCTGACTTGGAGTCTAAGGAAGAAGTAAAAGCATGCAAGTACTTTCTCATTGCAATTTCCAGATTTTCTTTTTTTTTCCTTTTCTTTTCTCTTGTTTTGAGACAAGGTCTCCCCATGTAACCTTGGCTGGCCTGAAACTCACGGAGTCCCACCTGCCCTGATAGGATTACAGAAGTACACTGCATGCCCAGGTTTACTGTTCTGGCCATCAGCCTACACAAACTACACAGGACAGCTCTAGTAAGTATATTTATATGACTAATGGTCAATCTAAGCAATTCCTACCTCAGAAAACTTCACAGGCTCATGCTTCTTTCTGATATAACTGATTTAATCTAAAGTGGCCACTGGTGAGAGCTTTCATAGAACACTTCTAGTTTTTACAACAGCTCCACTCTTACTGTGGGATAAAAGTTCTATTGATCTGATATATTGCCAGAGAAACTAAGTCATGACCGTGCTCTTTCCTGGTGCCTCATATTATCTGTGGCATTTACAGCACAGCCAAATAACCTTAGTAGAATGTGTTCTGTAGTCAAAGCCATCCGACATGCCAGCTCATCAACATCATCAGCCTCGCTAGAGTCAGCACCAGATTTGAGCTGCCCAACAAATGAGACCATCCAATGGGAACCTTACAATGCTCTAATTTTCACTGGTCAGGAGGGCTTTGTACAAAATACTGTTAGGTCATTAAAATGTAAGTTCTTGGGACTGTAGAGATGGGTTAGCTGTTAAGAGCACTGGCTACTTTTCCAGAGGACCCGGGTTCAATTCCCAGCACCCACATGGCTCATGGCTGTATATAACTCCAGTTCCAGGGGATCTGACACCCTCTCTGGTCTCTAAGGATACCAGGCATCCAAGCAGTACACAGATATACAAGGAGGCAAAATACCCATTTAAAAATAAATAAAATGTTAGAAAAGAAGGCAAGTCCTACTCTGGAGCCACTAACAAAGCCTCCATAAGTGGTGATCTGAAGAAAGAGGCAGGAGCAGTGGAGTACTGGATGGACACCAGGAGGCCAGGCAGTCACACGCTTCCTAGGATGCTACGACTCACCAATAATGTCCTTGACAAGTTTCTGTGTGGCAGTCATTCGAGGCTGTGGGGCCTCCAGTTTTTCACACCCGTGGTCCAACTGATGACGGTGTCTACAGGAAACAGAGGAATTGGCACTCGCTCATGTACAGCTAAGCAGGCACACAAAGCTCGAAAGCTTTAGGTGATTACCTTAGGCAGAAGTTCTTCTCGCAGTAGGGACACACAACTGCCACAAGCTCTACTTCAGTACAGTCCTGGAATGAGCATGGGTAAGGTTTGTGTTCATCTGTCTTTGGTCTCTCCTTGATGATATTCACCTAAAGCAGTAAGAGGGGAAACGGCACTATAGTTCCCATTTGTGACAACACAAGAGCCAGTGTTAGAGGACATCATCCATATCATTTTGATTTAAATTTATTAGATTAAGTTATATATTCTTATGTATTATTTATGCTATTATGAGAAAGGATTACTAGGCTTATTGTTCCACTTTGGCATAACTTTTTTCTAATGTGTTGTAATTATATTTAAAACAGTTTCCCTCCCTTTTTATTGAGGCTTGGTCTTACTATGCAGCAGCCCAGCTGGCTTTGAGTCTGCAGTATTTCTATTTTGGCCTCCTGAGTGCTGGGATCCTAGGGTATACCAGTGTGTCTAGTCTACTGCCTACAGGTTTCCTCTCTGCTCTGTAACACTGCTACACAAAGATGCCCTATCAAAATCTGCCCAGCTGGTCAACGCAGCAACCCTCAAATGGGGAGTCACAAGGACTTCCTATGCCAGTTTTAGAAATTGGACAATTCAGGACACAGTACCCTTAAAAATTACACCTGTGACATAAGGCAGTTCTCAAAATCATAAACTAGTTCCCATGCTACGTCAGAGATTTTATTATTAGAAAACATTACATCAGAACACATTTATTTTGCAAGGAAACAAAAAGAAACAGATTAGCCACATTATGGAGCACAGAGTAATTACATTCCTAGAGTTAAGTAAATCTAAGAAAATGATTACTTGAAATTGGTAACCATAGGAAAATTCATTATATTAACAGTAGGAACATCTATTAAAATTTAAAAACCTAAATTTTCTTCCAAATTTGCTGCAATGTCCTAAAGGTAGAATTATTTTTTACTTGAATATGTATCTGAAAATGTAAGAGCTATTCATAAAAATCAAATGATAGCATAAGAAAAAAATCATAGAGGGCCAGACTTATGTTTTATAAGAAATATAAATAATTTTACTATGATGTTAAATACAATACATCCCTTCCATTCAGTCTTATATAATATTAACAAGTTACATAATTTTTGTTTTCCTCAAATAGACCAGACAAAAGGGCCAGATTTGGACTAACACCCAGGCAACCTTAGTTTTTTTATAACTGAGAGAACAGAAGTGAAAATTCTTCAATAGGGCTTGGCGAATGGTGGCAAGGAAAAAGCAACTGAAAGTTACCTCAAGATATAAGCTGCTGCTTCCACTTATTGTGGGGAATTTTCAGTTAACTCCTTGTCTGTCTTCCTTGGAGAGAAGCAATGCCAAGTAGTATCTGGGCTTCAGGCTTTGGACAGCTGTTCCAGATGTTTGGCTATGCACTAAGTTTCGTTCATTAGTAGTGGTAAGACTGTTAGTCTGGTCTCTATCTTCAGCTTCCCTTCTCAATCTATTCTTCTTTGGAATCAGGGTAAGGATTTTCTTTTGTTGGACTAAGGGTTTGCTCTTGGTGGTCTATGGCTGACTGGGCCCAAACACCTGACTGCCACAGCATCCTATCAGCAGACATCCGTGAAAATGAACACTGCAGTGAAGGACAGAGTGACCTGGAAGGACAGTGTGACGTGGGCACTGAGGCCAACGTGTACCACAAGCACACAGCTTAATGCTATAGGTGGGCTTCTCAAACAGAAATGTAGGAATAGATATTATGAGGATAAAAATGTAAAAATACCAAACGGTAAATTTTCTTCAAAGAGAGAGCAATATTAGAAATGCGGCAAAAGATTCTTTATATAACTAATTTAGGATGTTAAACTTCAATGTTTGGTGTACCGACTAGCTTTAAATCTAAACAATTTCTAAAAGTACACAAGTACAGATATATAAATTATGTCAGAGAAGAGAAAATAAACATACCTCAGGACAACCATGAGCATCCTTGCTTCTGTGTTCAAGGCTTAAAAAATTTCAAAAAAGTTTATTTAAGTGCAATAAATTAATTCACTTAATGATAACTGAAATAATTTGGGCTATTCTAATATCTCACTTCCTCAAGGATCCTTAAGTCACTACACTAGTGACTTTCATGTAAGAACCTGAAATCCACAGACAGGAGTATCTACAGTCTCAAACAGAATGTTCACCTGCCATCGAGTTCTCTTTACTTCGAGTGCTTTGAAGTGCACACAAACTTCAGTCTCTGCTGAGAGCAATCAGCTGAACAAAGTACTGCAATGTGAAGGCATGTATCTCAAACCCTTGACTGGTGCACAGCGCACATCGCAAGTGATGCGGTCAATCACTATCCATTTTAAGATCGTTATAGGTCGGGCTCTTTTCATCCATTGATTAAAATGCAGAGAATAATCACGGCTGGATTTTTAAAAGCTTAAGTTCTTTATATGTGAACATTATTTTCTCATTGTAAATTATGATACCTAATCTTCAAATCCACATTTATGACTGCATTTCCTGAAACTTGAAAGATTAGTGATATGTATATAGATACACACACACACACACACACACACACACATATATATATATATGCGAAACTAATTAGAACCTTGCCTTTCCCACAAGTGATTACATTCTGAATATCAACTGTCCATGGCTAATGTTACAACTACTTTCAAATCATTCTAATACTCAGAAATTAACTCCATATTGACAAACACCAAAATTCATTTCAAATCCTACGTAAAAACTTAACTTACCAAAATATTCCTGAACAACCATCACATACAAATGGAAGAAAATCTAAAATTGGAGGAAAATATGGTAGGTACTGGTGAGTATTTGATTTTGATTTAGTTTGCTTAAGCAAAAAGAATCTACTGGCCAATTCTATAACAAAATTTTCATTCGCCGGGCAGTGGTGGCACATGCCCTTAATCCCAGCCCTCAAGAGGCTCTGTGAGTTCGAGGCCAGCCTGGTCTACAGAGGGAGTTCTCGGGCAGTCAGGACTGAGAAGGTCTGATGACCTATCACTATTGTTACTAAATAAAGCATGATACCTTGAGCTTCAAGTCCATACCCAGAAGTTAGAGATATGTGTGTCAATATGAGAAACTAAATCAGAAGAATCTGCAGAATTTCAGTATCTTTCTTTGGATTTATTTCATGTATGTGTTCTTGTGCTTCGACACACATGTGGAGGCCGGAGGATAACTTTGGGAACCAGTTCTGTATTCCGTCATGTTTTTGAGGCAGGATCTCTCGCACTCCTGCCAGTGCCCTCCGCATATGAGCCTCCTGTTCCACTGCCGAGCTCCTGTCTCCCAGGGAACTTTTATTCACAGAGCCACCTGGCTAGCCCATTATGTCACTTCTCAGTGTGAAGAACTGGGCATGTTTGCTATTTAAATATTATATATCATTCAAGGAAGCCTAAGAGGAAAAGTTATGATCAAAAAATTTCCTATCATCCACACTTAATTTTAACCCTTTTCTGCTATTTCAAGAGACACATTTCATCTTAATTAATAGACACTAAAGATATGAGAAACTGGGAAGGATATCACAAATGATAGACATTTTAGACATAAATCAGCCTGACCAATGAACACAACAGTCAAAGCCAAAGGCTACTAGGTTTCCATAGGAAAGGACTACACGGAAACAAGCTTTGATCTGCTGAGTGGTTCATAGCTACAGTCAATGGTAAACACATAGGTAAGTAACAATGACTATAAGTACTCTTGTCTTTGCTTACCACGGGTGTCACACTGATCCAGGCCAAATCCAACTTTCAGGAACTTGCTACTAATTGAAGCTACAGCAGGATGAAGCACTATATACACATTTGGACTGCAATTCAGTAGGCAAAGGCGGCACAGTCTGAGTCTAAGGCTTGCTGGCCACAGGACTGTAACACCAATCACCAGGGGTCTTATGTTTATGACCAGGGGTCTCTGTTCAATGGAGAGATCATCTCCATATTACTTATTAAACCTTTCTAAAATGCAGCATACTAATCCGCCACTAACCACTTAACTGAATCTGTTACCAAAATCAACGCTCTGTTTGTTCAAACAGTGACATTAAACAATGGGAGAGCGTCTAAGGACCTCCTGGAATAGTCTTGGGGAGGGGGGTCAGAAACCCCGAAAATTTTAAAAACCTGCGAACACAGTTAAAAACTGATTTGTTCAACTCATTCGTCTGAGAAAAAAAAATTACTGAAGAAAAAGTCTGAGAGTGGATGCGCTAAGGTCGTAGTGCTAAGGACCGAGGGGAACTGGAGCCCTGCTCCACGCCGTTGGCGGACCAGCGCTTCTCGGGCAAAGCTACTTGGAAGCCCCGAGAAGTCTGCAAGGTCAGCTTTTGGATCTGGGTGGAAACCAAGGGGGCCGCACGTTTCGCCCCTAAACTGAGGGGCAGCAACAAAGCACCACCATCACCCCGGAGGACCGCCCGCGCCCGGCTTCCTCCCTCACCCGCCGCCACCGCCCCGGCCGTCAGAACCCGGCCCCGCTCTCCCGCGGGTGGGGATGGGGTTTCCAGCGTCACCTCGCTGCCGGCAGTGCTGCACCTGGCAGTGCTGCCCGATGTCCAACTCCGCCATCTTTCCACCGCCGCAAAGGCGGGGGAGGGGGAGAGGGCGGAGCAGCGCTGCGTTCACCAACCCGTAGCATGCTGGACCCGGGGGAAAAGGCGGGGCTTCGGGCGGGGCCCGCGGGAGGGGCGGAGCAGCGCTGCGTTCACCAACCCGTGGTAAGCAGGACCCAGGGGCGGGACTGGGGCTGAGGGGCGGGGCAGCGATGCGTTCGCGAACCTGTGGCGTGCAGGAACCGGGGGCGTGGCGGAAGGGCGGGGCCTTGGGGCGGGGTCCACGGGAGGGGCGGGGCAGCGCTGCGTTCG
Source organism: Arvicola amphibius (assembly GCF_903992535.2). Taxonomy (NCBI): domain Eukaryota; kingdom Metazoa; phylum Chordata; class Mammalia; order Rodentia; family Cricetidae; genus Arvicola; species Arvicola amphibius. Next base: position 61,082,857 of record NC_052057.2, on the reverse strand, counting down.
CGAACCCGTGGCGTGCTGGACCCGGGGGCGAGGCGGGGTTCGGAGCAGGGCCCACGGGAGGGGCGGGGCAGTGCGGCCTAGCTTGCAAAATCCGGGGGCGGGGCTGCGGGGCGGGGCCCACGGTAGGGACGGGGCGGCAGGGCGGGGCTCACGGGAGGGGCGGGGCAGCGCTGCGTTCACCACCCCATAGCGTGCAGGACCCGGGGGTGAGGCGGGGCTTCGGGGCGGGGCCCACGGGAGGAGCGGGGCAGTGCTGGAGCAGCTTGCAAAATCCGGGGGCGGGGCTGCGGGGCGGGGCCCACGGTAGGAACGGGCTGCGGGGCGGGGCTCACGGGAGGGGCGGGGCAGCTCTGCGTTCACCACCCCATAGCGTGCAGGACCCGGGGGCGGGACTGAGGGGCGGGGCCTGGGTGAGGACCGGAAGTGTCTCAAGCTTTGAGGAGGTTTAGCATTCTCAAGGTTGGGGCGGAATCTGGTAGCCCTCAGCTCCTGGAGCCCTGGTTCTGGCTCTCACGTTTTAGAAAAACGCAGCTCCGCTTTTGGAAACTGCACCCTCTTTCTCCGCGCTGAGCCTTCAACTCGAGAACAGCCTCAGGATGATTTCTTGCTTTTCTTAGTGAAGTAATCCCAGAAGTCACAGACCCGGCACAAAATGTAAGAATCAGGGTACATCCCTCGACACTGGTTACCATTGTCTTGACTCAGTTTGAAGTAAATGCTCCCACAGTGGAAGCATGAGACTTTTGTTTTTTACTTTAAAGTTTTCTTTTTCTTGTCTTGTTTTTTTCAATTCTGATAGGGAAAAGATACATATAGTGAAGTGCTTAGGGCTCCACAGTGTAGAGAGCACTCACTCACTACCTAGGCAAGCTGCCATGACACAGGAGGAAGGGAGCTCTTTGGTGCCTGATGAGCCACTTCACAACTATGAAGAAGAGGCGCTTCCTTGTAGGTGGGGATAGGCAGGGCTGTCATTCCACTGACAAGATACCAGACACCACTCAGTGGATGAGTGATCATCAGCTGCTTTCATGACAGGAACCTGAAAAGTATTTACTGTCTCCCATGTGACTTCAGAGACTCCCCAAACAGCATTCTCCTAGAGAGAGAAGAGGATATAATTGCCACACACCACCCTTTTTCAGAACGTTCTGGGTATGAGAGCGTAGGTCCTTATGCTTGCGCACCAAGCAGTTTTCTCACCAAACCACCTCCCCATCCCTCAAGATTTCTTCAATCTAAGGCTCAACAGTTCACCTGAGTTTTTATTAATATTTTATTTTACTGGTGAAGTCAAGCAACAGCAAGCCTTCTAGAATATTACTGTACCTAAATTTCTAAATGGGTGACAAATATATAACTCATCAATCCAATCATAAAAGAAAAAAATTGTTTTCATTTCTTGAGGATCTCACAGAGCATTAGACGGTTAGAATAGCCAAGACTGAAATTCAACTGCTCTTATCTCAGAGTCTCCTTTTCTGATTATTCTTTAAATATTATTTACAGAAATCAATTTTCTCCATATATTTGGCTTGATCCTTTCATTAACTGCATCCTCACAGTGATGAAATTCCAATGGTTTCTATTCAGAAACTCCTCTGCCTATATACTTGTCACAACATTCTTTGAAACATGTGCTCTCCATTTCTAGCAGCCTAAGTACTTGCTTTGTGTTCTTTCATAATAAAACTTAAGTGCAAAATGAAGTGTTTTTTTTTAACACCGCCATTTCCTCCCTAACTAACTTGGTGTCTACCACCCCAAGAAGCCACCCACTTTCCACCTGCCCTTTCTTATGTGCGTTCTGGAATAACCACTAAACACAATGGAGTCTTCCTTAGAAACATTGTTTCATTCTCTCTATATCGATTTCTCCGGATTATTTTTCTTTGGAAAAAGTTACTTTCTGCCTGATAGATGTTTCCTCAGTTCCTCATTAGGTACAGAATTCTTTTGTTTGTTCAGTAAAGCTTTTCAGGTGTGTCCCCAACTGTTCTTCGCAATGTGCAATCACCTTCTCCATGTCTCCCTCCTGGCCAGTAGATCTTTGGGCTCTTTAGTGTGCCTACACATTGCACATGCCGTTTTCTTTTCCCTGTTCTCTATTACAAGGGTTCTCAAATTTCTTTGAAACTAAAAATCATGTGCATGCTTGTCAACAAATACAGCTGCTACACTCCTCCTTGGGTCTGATTATGGGGTGGGCGATGGCTAGAGGAAGCAATATAATTGGCTACACACGCTTCCTTATTGAGTAATTTAGGAAGCCCTTTGTTCTCTACTCCACCTTTAGCATATAATCAGTCACTCGTCATCTCGCAAGGCTTTTGGAAGGTGTAGGCACAATTCAGTCCTCCAGGACATCAACATCTCTCCTCACACTCACCACGTGTGTTTCTTAGTGCCACTACCCAGGTTCTGTTATAATTTGATTCACTCCGCTCTCTATTCCTTTTCCCCATCTCTGCCTTGAATTCTATGGTCTACAAAATAAAATCTGTTCTTGGTTCAATTCAGCAAGCAATTTGAACATCTCCTACATTTGAGGTACTACTGTATATCTGATAAAGAATTAAATACAACATAGTCTACAAATACATGGAACTGGAGATGTCTGAGATGGACTGTCTTTGTTTGGCACTTAAAATCTTTCAAAATTTGACCCAATGTACATCGTCCTTGCTATCTTCTGAAGACATCATCACACTGCACCGTCCACTTAGGCCCTTTGCACATCTCTTTCTTTTACTTGGAATGTTCAGTCTTCTGCTGTGGCCAGTCCATTCTAACTTTCTACTAATCTTTTCTTTAGAAATTTTTTTCCCTAAATGAGACTCAGTCTTGTTGCTTTTATATGCATTTTACATCTTTTCCATAGATTTCTCCCAGGGTAGATTTTGCATTTTTAAAATATGATTACTGGGTTGGTAGTATTCTCCAATAATTTATAACTTCCCTGGAGTCAGGTATCGCTCACTTTATTACCCATAGTATTAAAATTGTATTGAACCTACATTTTAGATGCTAAATAACATTCATTGAGTAGATCACTGAAAAATCCCTCTTTAGAGTCTTATATACACTTGCCCAAATGAATTTACCACAGGTTCCTGTGCCTACTCCTGCCTTCCTTCCCATTGCATTCTTGTGTTATTCCTCCTGATTTGGAATGTCTTTACCACATCCTCACAAATCATCTTTCTACCCATATCCATGTGCTGTGAAATGCTCCTTTGTACACTGTAAAGATTTGTCCCTTGAATTGGTTTACTAAAACACTGACTGGCCAGTAGACAGGCAGGAGGTATCGGCAAGACAAGCAGACTAAGGTTGCTGGGATGAAGAAGGGTGGAGTCAGAGGAACAGTGAGGAGATACAGAGAGAAGCAAGGTAGGCATGCCGTACTGAGAAAATAAATATGGTTAATTTAAGTGAAAGAGTTAGCTAGTAACAAGCCTGATCTATTGACTAAGAATTTATAATTGATATTAAGACTCTGAGTGGTTATTTGAGAGCCACTGCTGGGACAGGAAACCTCCACCTACAATCCTGTGTGTAAATAACATCATCCCTACAAGGCTTCCCCTCATTCTCCTGCTATGAAGTCTCTCTTTCAAATGCATTCATTGCATTATCTTTGAAAAAATTTGGTTATTTACAAAGTTTAGTATTGTTATTTTTACAAGTATTTCCGCACTCACTAGGTTGGCCTATGCTGTTATAAATTGATGTTGCATTCATTGTACATTCTTTTTCCTCTATCTGTGAAATCTCATTTTTTTTTTCATTATGCCCAATGGGGACAGAGTCATTGTTCTCAGTTATGAGAATAGAAAAGTGATCACAACTTAACCATATGAAAAATAATGTTATTCTGTACTGGCAGGACTGTGAATTGAGGAGAGACATAAAAAAAAAACCACCGAGCAGCTCTGTTAATAACAGCTCAAATTTAGAAACACAAACAAGCAAACAAAAATCCCAAAATAAAACAACAACACCAAAACATTCACCAGCAGTAGAAAATGTGAATGAGACATGGTACAGTGGTAGGCAGAGATTTCCGTGCCCAGCAGCTCCCAACTCAGAAACTTACTATTAAATATAGATGCTCTTCTGATAGCTCAGCCTTGCTGATAGCTAACTCTAACACCTTTAATTCACCTATTTTTCTTATCTATGTTTTGCCACATGGCTTGGTGCATTCTCTCAGCACGGCATGCCCACCTTGTTTCTCTCTCCATCCCCTGGCAACTTCCAAGACTTTGCCCTTCTTCATTCCAGCATCTTTAGTTTGCTTGTCCTGCCTTTACTTCCTGTTTGACTACTGGCCCATCAGTTCCTTATTAGTGCTGAGAGTAATACATATTCACAGTGTACAGAAGGATTATTCCACAACATTTTACCCTTTTTGTCTAATTAAAAAGAATGATTTTAATTTTAACATAGTAAAATTATATACAACAACAACAGTTATCAAGTAAAAATTACAGTTATAATATCTAGTTCATTTGTATTTAGCAAAATTAGAGAAAATATTCTATTATATATTTTATATTCATAACCTTTAAGGTTTTATACCAAATTTATCTTTTATCATAACTAAGGAAAACTTTAATTATGATTATCTAGTCTTCAACTCTGTCAAAGACCCCAGAAGGGTGAAATGTTACCTAACAGCAGAGATATCTGGCTTCCTGGACCCTAAGTTCTTCTGCAATGTTGGGCTATCCATCTTTCTTTCTTTCCTTCTTTCTTTCTTTCTTTCTTTCTTTCTTTCTTTCTTTCTTTCCTTTTTATTTTTTCTTGTTCTTTCTTCCTTCCTTTCTTCCTTCCTTCCTTCCTTCCTTTCTTTCTTTCTTTCTTTGAGACAGGGTTTCTCTGAAGCTTTGGAGCCTGTCCTGGAACTAGTTCTTGTAGATTAGGCTGACCTCGAATTCACAGAGATCCACCTGCCTCTGCCTCCTGAGTGCTGGGATTAAAGTTATGCACCACCCCCACCCAGCCCCATCTTTCATTTATAGGTCTAGAATATCTGACAGACTTTTCTCTGAAGCAGTAAACTTTAAAGGACTGCTCTACCTTGTCTTGGTGAAGTCTAGCAGTCACTTTATTGTGCATCCTGATAGTACAGTTTTATCAGTACACTGTCAGCAATTGAGAGAAGGACACTTTCCTTGTCCAAATTGCTAGCTTTGCCAAAAAGAAAGCAAATTCCCTATGGAGTTTTTACAGTGCTTATTATGTTCTCTGACATAAACTGTTGCTCCTGGTAGCAGACATGGCTCACTGTCAAGAAAAGACTTAAGTTATTAAACATATTAAGTGCCATATTCTATAGGTCATTGAAGTGTTTTAAAATCATCTATTTATCTAAATGTATCTGTGTATGACCTTGAAAACATGCCTAATATGACTCTAAGTTTGACTACTATAGATGGTTATTAATTTGTATTTCTTGATTATACATTACACTTTCTTTGGTTTTTCAAGATGAGGTTACTCTGTGTAACAGCTCTGGCTGTCCTGGAACTCACTTTGTAGACTGGCCTCTAACTCACAGAAAGCCACGTGTCCCTGCCTCTCAAGTGTTAGGAATAAAGGTGGTGACTCACCACTGCTCAGAATATTCATTACATTTTTAACCGAGTTGCATAAACACAATACCCGAACAAGAGTAGAAATATACATATAGTATAACAAAAGTAATGTCACATTTGCATCAATATTCCAAAATTTTTAAATATTTAAGACTAGCATTTGCTTTTTCAGTTTAAAAGTAGATTTAATAATTTATCCTTTAATCCTATCATTTCTACATCTTTCCTTTTTCATTTTAGAAAGAGATCCCTGAATCTAATCTCCTTTGTTCATCTTTGGACATTACCAATAACAACTTATAACCAGCACCCTCTTTAAGAATAATAAATATCCACAACTTATCTTTTGGGAATGTGGGCATCATTCTCTAGACTACTTCCTGTTGTTTGGGGCACTGATAACCTTTGTAGGAACCTTGAGAAAATCATGATAATTGTTAGGTCTTTGTTGGAGTATTCTGTGAGGCTGGATCCTCTCAGTAAGTAGCCTTAAAGCTGTTTTGGATGCTGGAATCACCTGAGCCATCTGTTTTTTATTGATGTTTGGTCCCTTGTTCTGAAAATGCATAAACTTTTAAAGGTAATATGCATATCTGTGTTAATGCAAATATAGACTGTTCATTGTACACAAGTCAGTCAAAGATGTTTGTGTGTGTGTGTGTATGTGTGTGTGTACTTTATGTTTGAGCAGGTAAAACATACATCACGTGTCTTCTAGTTCTTCTAGGTTTATTTCTTTATCTTTGTACTCAGGATTTTCAGGAGTCTTCCCTAATCAAAGCTGATTATTTCTAACTTTGAACAAATCCACAGTCTTTTATTTTCCATGGAAATAAAAGCAAACCCTCTTTTCCAAAGTAGCATATCTTTTGACTTCCATTTTGAAGTCAAGACATTTTTTAAAATATATAGGTTGGTTTAATCCAACAACATACAATCATCATTGTATGCTGTGAAAATCAGTCAACCACAGAAATATGCAAGAATTTTCATGAAACAAAAATGTAACCATAAATGGAAAAATAAAAACCAAAGAATGTATACTGTGCCGTTCCATTTACATTGTTTAAGGACTGGAATCTAGTGTTATGACTTCGAAGAAAGATCAAGAAAACAGTTACTGGACACCACAAAGTTAATATCTGCCGTGGTGAGGAAGGGGGTTTGAGAGCTTACATGAAGTTGTAGGGGACTACTGGATAGCCTATCCTAGTTTCTTTGTTGTTCTCTGTATAACTCCATATTAACCTGTCTCTACTGTGTTTACACAGTTTTCTTTAGGTTTGCTATGTTTTGCAATTAAAATGTTTCTTTAAGGGGTATATGCTCTAAGATCAATAATTAATTTTAAAAAATAAGACCCTATGAAACTGAAAAGTTTCATGTAAGTCAAAGAACACCATCAATATTACAAAATAGCACCCTACAGAATAGGAAAAGATTTTTTTTTTACCAACTACACATCTGATAGAGGGCTGATATACATAATATATAAAGAACTCAAGAAACTAGACATCAATAAACCCAATGATCCAATTTAAAATGGGGTACAGATCTAAGGAGAGAATTCTCAATAGAGGAATCTCAAATGGCTGAGAACACCTAAAGAAATATTCAATATCCTTAGCCATTAGGGAAATGCAAATCAAAACTACTTTGAGATTCAATCTTGCACCTATCAGAATGGCTAAGATCAATAACATAAGAGATAGCTCATGCTGGCTAGAATATGGAGCAAGAGGAACACTTGCTGGTGGGACTGCAAACTTGTACAAACACTATGGAAACTAATATGGCAACTCTGCAGAAAACTGGGAATCAATCTACCTCAAGATCCAGGTATACCATTCTTGGGTATATACTCAAAGGACTCTCCATCCTACAACAAAGACACTTCCTCAACTATGCTTTTAGCATCTTTATTCATAATAGCCAGAAATTGGAAACAACCTAGATATCCTTCAACTGAAGAATGGATAAAGAAAATATGGTACACCTGTCTTTAACTCCAGGAGATCTCTGTGAATTTGAGGCCATTGGTCTACAAAGTGAGTTCCAGGACAGTCAGGGCTACATAGAGAAACACTGTCTCAAAAAAAGGAAGAGGGCTGGAGAGATGGCTCAGCGGTTAAGAGCATTGCCTGCTCTTCCAAAGGTCCTGAGTTCAATTCCCGGCAACCACATGGTGGCTCACAGCCATCTGTAATGGGGTCTGCTGCCCTCTTCTGGCCTGCAGGCATACACGGAGACAGAATACTCTATACACAATAAATAAATAAATATATTAAAAAAAAGGAAGAAAAGAAAAGAAAGAAAATGTGGTATATTTACACAATCGGATATCACTTAGCTGTTTGTTTTTTTTAAATATTTATTTATTTATTTATTTATTATGTATACAGTATTCTGTCTGTATGCCTGCAGGCCAGAAGAGGGCACCAGATCCCATTACAGATGGTTGTGAGCCACCATGTGGTTGCTGGGAATTGAACTCAGGACCTTTGGAAGAGCAGGCAATGCTCTTAACCTCTGAGCCATCTCTCCAGCCCCACTTAGCTGTTTTTAAAAAATAAAAGTGACAACATGAAAATTTCCGGCAAATGTATGGAACTAGAAAAACATCATCCTGAGTTAGGTAACCCACACCCAGAACAACAACCATGGTATGTCCTCACTTACAAGTGGATGTTAGCTGTTATGTAAATGATAATCATGCTACAATCCACAGACCCAGAAAGGCTATGTAACAAGGAGGGGATCTAAGGGATATGCATGGATCTCCCAGGGAAGGGGAAATAGAATAAATTTTGTGGGTGGAAGGAGATGGTGGGAATGGGAATGGGAGGATATCAGGTGGTGGTGGTGAGAGTGGAGGAAAAGAGTACTGGGAGGAGATGACAGGAACTGGAGGGAATTTGAAGGTCAGTGTGGAAGCCTAGTGCAGTAGAAACTCCAAGAATTTGATAAGGGTAACCCTATCAAAGACTCCTAGGAATGGTAGAGATAGAGCCTAAACATCTGTAGCCAGGCAACTTCCAGTGGTGGGATTGGGACATCAACTCAGCCACAAAACCTTTGGTTTACAATCTATCCAGTCTGCAAGATGTGCAGGGGCAATAGAGGGACAGAACACATGGGACTGGCCAACCAAGGACTGGTCTATTTGAGGATCACACCAGAAAAGGTAGCCCATGCCCAACACTGCCTGGATGACCAGGAACTGGAGACTGGATAGTCCAAAGACCTACGATAGAAAAGAAAATCAGTAAAGTAAAATGGTTCCTAATGATATTCTGCTATACTCATAGATTGGTACTTAGCCCACTCCTCATCAGAAAGACTTCCTCCAGCAACTGATGAAAACAGATGCTGAGACCCACAGCCAAGCATTAGGTGGAGAGGGAGTCCTATTTGGGTATCTCCATTGTGTCCCTAACCTCAGAAGAGAAGGAGGAGGCATTGTAGGAGTCAGAGGGGTTGAAGACAGCAGGAGAACAGGGCCCACAGAATCAACTAAGCAGGGCTCATAGGGGCTCACAGAGACCGAAATAGGTCTGGTAGGTCCTTTGCTGTTGACTGAGGTTTTCCTGCTGTTTGTCCCTCAGCCATTCAGTCCTAAAGAAACACATAGGGGTGTACATTAATTATAAACTGGTTGGCCTATTAGCTCAGGCTTCTTATTAACTCATAACTTACATTAACCCATAATTCTTGTCTGTGTTAGCTATGTGACTTGGTACCTTTTATCAGTGAGGCATTCTCATCTTGCTTCCTCTGTGTCTAGGTGGTGACTGCAGACCGAACCTTTTCTCTTTTCAGAATTCTCCTAGTCTGGTCACCTGGCCTATACTTCCTGCCTAACTACTGGCCAAACAGCATTTTATTAAACCAATACAAGTTACAAATCTCTACAGGGTACAAGAGCATTGTCCCTCAGCACTCTGCAAATATGTTATGGTTGTTAGCTTGATGTTTTTGTGGGACCCCTGACAATGGGAGTAGGAGATACTGACTCTTTTGGTTGCCGTTGGTACTCTTTTTCTCCTTCTGGGTTAGATTTAGGAGAGAAAGAAAGTGGGAGGGGGCACTAGGAGGAGTGGAGGGAGGGAGAACTGTGGTCCAGACAGGAGAGAAGAATTAAAAATATAAAGATTGTATACTAGAGGGCAGAGAATTAGGTTCTAACTGAATATTTGACCCATTTGGACAGGACATTACATATGGCTTCCTTTAATGCTGCAAAGTTTTAAAAACTCATTTGTAGCCCATTTTAGGTTTTAGTGGTTGAAATAAGAATGAACTCTGGCTTGAGCTTTCTAACAAAGCTAAAGGAGTGGTTAAGAACACGAGCATGGGAAAGAAGTGACGGCATAGGCAGGAAATGCACTTGCTGCTCTTCCAGAGGACCCCAGTTCAGGACCCGGGACCTGGAATTCCAGCTCCAGGACATTTGATGCCCCCTTCTGGCCTCCTCAGGCACCCCTAAACATGTGCACATAACCCACATATAAACACATATATGTAATTAAATTTTTACATAAGAATATAAACTTAGTACCAAAACTGATAATAGCTCAATAGCAATTAAATATTAAGTTCTGTGAAGATGTCTACACTATTAGCATACACATGAAAAATTCAATAATGTTTTATTTTTTAATTCCAAGTTATAAAAGCCAGGTGTTGTGGCACAGAATTTGAGTTGCAATTATGTGACAAGTAGCTAATGTGACAAGAGTTATTAGGGTAAAGACAGCTCTGGCAGCCCTAACAATCTATGTTCAGATCACCACTCTTGATTCACCAATTAAGGAGACAAGTAATAATGAGAAGCAGAGAAATGAGATTTATTGGTCACACTGGAAAGAGGAACAGCTAAAAAATCCAGTGTTTCACAAGTTCATCGGGGGGGGGGGGCGTTAAAAAGAGGGCAAGGATTATTTACACTCATGCAAACTGTCCTGCTCAAGGTGTGCTCTCACCATAACTGACCTATGTTGTCCTGGTTTCTGGTCTGTCCTGCAATGTCAGTACTGTATGACATTTCTTCCTGGGAAGCACGTTCCTCCTCTGGCTAGAACAAAGGGTTCAGCCTTTCCCTTGACCTAGCATAAAATCCTACAGAAACTCCAGTTCTTTGGGGTCATTAATTTAATAGTATGATAACCAAGAGATGGGTACAAGCATCTCTCTTCAGAATGTATTTGCTTTTGCTAGAATGGTTGGAGAGAAGCATCAAAAAATACCTGTCAGAGCCAAGTAGCTTATAACTGTAATCGCATTACCTAGAAAACTGAGGCAGGAAGACCACCCTGAGCAAGAGGCCCTGTGCTCAAAAAGAGAAAAAAAACCAGTTTACAATTTAGTGAAGAAGCAAGTCAACATTGGCATAGCACATAGTTGCCTAGTATTCTGTTGTAATATTAATGAAGAAGAGTAATAAATACCAGAACAGAGAGCACAAACAAAGTCATTTGTTTCACTCTGCTTGCCTGGCCAAAAATAATGCAACATTTCATTTGGTTCTCATTTTAAGTGTGAAAGAGGAAAACTGGGACATAATAAGGAAGGTGTATAAATTCAGGGTGTTGTTAGAACTTGAGCAATGAGCGATGAAGATGGGTCTACTACAGAGGAAGGCCTGTCCCCCTCAATATCATGACCATGTTTGTGTATACACGTGTGTGTGCATGTGTGTGTGTTTATGTTTTGAAAAACATCTTTTAATCAAGAGTTCCTCACCAGCCAGTAGGTTTATAACATTTTCTTAAGTAATTACTCTTAAGAGAGATAATTTTAGTAGTACTGACAGGCATACATAAAATTATTTTGAAATGACACCTTAAATTACATTTTGGCATGGGTTGAATCTTCAAGTATAATTTGCCTAATTAACTATGGAGATTTTTGATGATGCAATAACAGCTACTATTAACCTCACTCCTTGAAATTCTTACCAATCAAAAAGGAATGAAATCGTTGAAACTATAATTTATTTTCTAGCAGGAATATTTTGAACAAGGTCAAGTGTTTACCTGCTTCGCTAGTGCTATGTGCAGTTATGCATCCCAAGGTTTCCCTTCTCCAAGGAAAACGGGCCAGCATTTTGTCAGACCTTCTGCGCATGTTAAGAGTATTTCTCCTACATTGTAAGAATTATTATTCAGACTATTGGATCTAGTAAATGATTTAAATATCTTATCAGCTCTGCTCTCTTTATGCATTCATTTCTTCAACAAATATTGATAAGATGTCTACAGTGTGCTAGGCTCTGCTTTCCAAACTTTGAAGACACTGGTGAACAAAATAAATAATAACCTCTGTTCTCAGGGGAAGCTTTCTAGAGGCAGAGGAGATAGAAAAGAAATAGGCTACAAACCAAACTAGCACACGGTAGGTGGTGTCAAATAGTGTGGAAAAACAGTGATAAGGAGGGATGGGAGACTATGGCGTTAGATTTTGAGAAGACAGGGTAACTATCTTAAACACGAGGGGGTGGTAAGGATGGAATGAATAACATGTGGGGAACTTGCAGTGGCAGACCTCTTTGGAGGAGTAGCAAGAGTATACTCTGTATTTCAGTCATAGCCAGGAGGTCATGGTTTGCAGTGGACCAGTCTGGGCATGGTGGAGTGCATGGACAGGTGTAATTATTCTGGTAGGAACAAAGATATTCTAGTGAGATGTTTGTGCCACTCCCTGTGGCTCATCAGACTATGGAGAAGAAAAAGGTTAAAGGCTGGTACCACCCAGAGGAGAAACTTGTATTCAAGAAAGAGATTCCATACAGTTCTGTCAAGTTGTCAGATCACCTTTCAGGGGAGACAAGCAGAGATCATGGTAAGACCACACTTTGACCATGACTGTTCTGCTATACACCTGTCTCCATATCTACTTATCATCAGGACCCAAGACGAATTTGGGAGTATGAACACATTGCGTACACCTGTCTCCTCTTGAACATTTTCTATTACTGTATGCATAACCATCTTATTGGGGATTGGTGGGCAAAACTAGGACCCAGGTGTCATGGATTACATAAAAATGCGGATTCCCAAATGGTGGCAGTGGGCAGTGGTCCCGAGAGCAGCCAGTCTGCCAGACCCAGGCAGGGACAGCGCAGTTCCCCAAGTGGCTGTAGAAGGCCATGAGAGTCAGCGAGTCCCACGAGGAGAGACCAACATATGGGCATGCCATGAGACCATGTTACAGGTCTCCAAAGGCTGCTGGTCCTGGGCAGGGAGCCACACATCCGGCAAGAGACAGACACATGGATAGGTATGAGGTTGGATATTTATTTAGTGGGTTATGGAAGGGAAAGGGAGAAGTAGGTAAGGGGAGAGGGGGGTAAGGGGAGAAGGGGGAAGAGCAGAGTGAGACACACACACACAGAGAAGGGGGAAGGGAAAAAGTGGGGAGAATGGAGCGAGGAAGAAGCTGTCTCTTCAAGGGAGTGATGAAAAAGAGAAGGGATTCAGGCTGAAAGCTGAAGATCAGCTTGCCTTAGTGGACTAGGACGGGGGAGTGGGCGTGGCTTGTCTCTTAAAGGGACAGAGCAGACCATGACACCAGGCACTAAGAACTGCAGTAGCACAGAGATTGCTGTGAATAACAGGGCTTGGTGTCATTGTCTGTCTGGGTCTGGGCTTAAAGGTATTTGTTGAGGACCTTGGTGTTAGAGTAAGGTAGGAAATTACTGTCGGTTTTGACTCAGGTTTTCTCTGGCTCTGTATAGGACTATGGCGAGATCAAGCATTCAGAGGGTGTTCTGTTGTAAGGCTACTGGTACACTTTCAGTAAGAGGTGACTATAGCTCCCAGCACAGTATTTCAGTAGAGACAAATGCGTTTACAGTCAAATCTAAGAATCTTTGGATTCCTTAACATCTTTCTAAGCAGGGAGGGATAAAGAGCTGTTTGTCACAACTAGTAACAGGCACTATATGCTTTCCTTTTGAATTAGGGCAACCAAACGTTTAGTTTTACAAAATTGCTACTCTTCATTATCATTATCTTTGTGCTCATTACTGTACGTGAGTGTTACATACCATGTGTGTTTGGCTCTGGGAAACAGGAACCTCTGATGGAAAGAATGTGTACATGCTTGTTGAGCTGCTTAATGGGCAGCTATTGGATGCGGCTCTGCAGTGTGGTTAAAGGCTGATTCGTCTCTGCTGCTCTGAGAGCTCATTTGACATTCTAAAAACTGATGCAGTTTCAAAGAGTAGCGAAAATGTATCAATTATCCTGACATCTAGGTCTCTTTAACAGATCTATAAATTTCCGATTTCCTTTGCCATCTTAACCATGGTAAATCATCTTGAACAAGATCATTCTTTTGAACAACAGCCTTCTTATTAGCTGAGATCAATTGAGATTAGAAAATGAAAAATACTCCAGACTCCGAGAACTCTGTATGAAACCACATTTGTAGGATGAATATTGAATGAAGATTAATGCGTTATTTTCAGCTTGTAAATCATTTATTTACAAATTTCTCTTCTACGTTTCACTGCTGGATTAAACACTAATGTATGTGTGGATGGTTTACTTGCTGGCAAGCATTATCTTTCTCCCGCTGAACTTATATAGTAATGGAAGGGAATGATTTTTAATTTCAAATGTGCTTTGCTTTGCATACTACATGCAATTCTAAAAGTGCCTCATATTATGCTGGATAAAACAGTTTTCTGTTGAATTACAAATCATTGACTAGATTCTTTATTTTAACTATTGATTGATTTTATCCATTTGGATAAAATGCGGGACCCTAAGTGTATGTATAGACCCCCGTGTGATCTGAACTCTGTGTGCCTTTGAAGGAAATCTCACCAATCCTTTACTATAGACTTCTTTCAAACTCTAATACTATGGACTGGAAATATTTACACATATTGTGTATAATGTATATTCTATTATAATTTTGCCAACATTCTTCCCTACTTTATTAATGTACTACTTTATTAATTGTCCGTCTTACCTTAACAAGACTGTAGGCTGCAAAGACACACTCCACGGCTTGTTTAATGGTTAAGAATACTTAGTGCTTGTCTAAGTTAGGGTTCCTGGTATGCGATGAAAGAGCATGGTTATCTTGTTAGGTTTACTATCGCTGTGGAAGCACCATGACCACTGTAATTCTTATAAAGAAAGCATCTAGTTGGAGCTGTCTTACCATTCAGAGGTTTACTTCACTATTAACATGGCAGGAAGCATGGGAAACACAGGCAGACATGGTAATGGAGAGGTAACTAAGGGTTCTATATCAGGATCTGCAGGCAGCAGGAAGAGAGAGGGAGACACTGGGCCTGAACACTTAAAACATCAAATCCATCCTCAGTGACACATCTCCTCCAGCAAGGGCACATCTACTCCAAAGCCACACCTCCTATGCCTTGTCAAATAGCACCACACCCTAATGACCAAGCATTCACATCTATGAGCCTATGAGAGTCATTCTTATTCAAACCACCACAAGGTCCCAAAACAACTTGGGAAGGAAAAGATTTGGTTTACATACCTTGAGTCACAACTAATCGAGGGAAGTCAGGGCAGGAACTCAAATAAGGCAGTGCACTTCACTGACTTGTTCATCATGGCTCGCTCAGCCTACTTTCTTACTGAACCCAGGCCCACAGCCCAGGGATGGCACCACCCACAATAGGCTGAGCTGTCTTCCATCAATCATATAATAAGAAAAATGCCCTATAGGCCCAGCTCCAGCCCAGTCTTATGGAGGCATTTCCTCAACTGGGGTTTCTTTCTCTTAGATGACTCTAGCTTGTGTCAGGTTAACATGGAACTAGGCAGCACACAGTTCTATCATGAAGATCAGACTTAGGATTCCAGCACCCATATTGGGTGGTTTCAAACAACTGTAACTCCAGCTCCAAAGGCTCTGACCGTCTTCTGGCCTCTGAGGATACTCTCAACATGCATACCTGCATACACATAACAATACAAATAAATTGTTAAAAAATTAACTCAAGAAAATGATGGCTAGATGAATAAAGGATTTTTTTAAAATTGGGGTGATAATTTCCTTGCGCAAGTTTTGGGAACTTCTATTCATTTTTCTTTTTTTAAAGATTTATTTATTTATTGTATATGCAGCATTCTGCCTGCATGCATTCCTGCACTGAAAGAAAGGGGCAGTGGAACACATTATAAATAGTTGTGAGGAAACATGGGTGCTGGGAACTGAACTCAGGGCTCTGGAAGAGCAGCCTCTTAACCTCTGAGCCATCTCTCCAGTTCCTATTCATTTTTCAAATTACAGCTTAATTTTCACTTTTCCTCCCAACCTCTTCTTCTCTGATTTCATGAAACGATCTGTTTTCTTTATTGTTTATATTATAAGCTCCAGTTTTCTCCTCAGAAATTGTTAGAACTTTCCTTCACCAAGTTTATTATTTGTGAGATAATTTGTTTAGCTTCTGGGTTCTCCCCCAAGCTGTAAGCTCTGTGAAAACAGAAAACATCTCTATTTGTTCTTGACTATATCCCCTAATATCTCTCCCACAGTAGAAGAATATAGAGATGGACTATGTGCATCTGATAGATGAAGTGTGGATGGATGGAGCTGGCTACATAGCTCACTACTCTTTGGTTCCCATGTTCTGACCATTCAGGGTTCTCTCAGCACCACTACCAACAAAAATGTGTAATTAGTAACCACCAGACAATGTTTTAACACACTGGATACGTTTCTATTTAAGCATACATGAATGCAATAGTGTTTTTGGTATCCATTTTTTAATTAAAAAATTTTGAGACTTTCATATATGAGCACTGTATTTTCATCATCTGTAGCCACAACTTCTCCCTTATCCCAACTCCCTCTCAAGTTCATGATCATATATGCATATATATATCTGTATGTATATATACATATGTGTGTATATATGTATACATATGCATAGCCTTTAGTGTTGTTTGTATGAATATGTTTTTAGAGATGGCCGATTAGGACTGGATAATCCTTATGCCCAGATGAAGCGCTACAGGCTAACAATAACTGCTAAGAGAAGGATCAGCCTTTCCCTTGATGAACTTCCAATAGGATCTATGACTTTCAAAGCCTCGCAACAACCTGTCCCTTCATTTCACATCATAATTAAACAAACATTTAGTGAATTTCTCTTCTAGACCAACTGGAAGGCTTATAATCAATGAAAAGGATATACTTTTACTATGTAGCCTAGGCTGGCTTACTTGGACTTCAGGAGCACACCCCTGGTCTTCACTGGGAAGAGCAAAGAGTGAAGATTTAAGCCTGAACCATCTCTTCCATTTTGATTGCCTATGTGAATCTGGCCTAACTACAGATTGAATCTAAGGCACTTCATCTGCTGGAGAAAAATAAACTATTTTCATCCTTAAGTGTGTGGTCTTGAGGCAGCTTCACAAAGGAACTTTGTGTAATTACAAATGAGTTAGCAGTTTTTAAAAGTAGTTTACAATAAATGTGTGAAAATAACTATTTGTCAAGTTGTCTGCAGAGGACTGATAAGTGTATGGTGCGTGTGAACACACAGTGAGTGCTTGAGAGATTTGTAGCGGTTACTACTAACCTTAGAAGGGTTAGTAACCAACCCTAACCAGCTTGACTTCCCAGCATCTTAGCCATAGAAGACACCCAAGAAGTATGAAAACATGCTCAAGGGGCTTTTAGATAATTATCAAAGAAACTGCTTACATTTGGATACATACCAATTTAGAGCAAAACGCATGCTATTAACCATAATGCTTTAGATGGACAGTACGAAATGATAGGAACTTGTGGCTATTATAATTATAGTGAGTTCCTGTGTGTGTGTATGTGTGTGATATTAGTACATCTCAGTGTTCAATTTTTCACAAAATTTCTGCTAGATACACCAGTGTTGGATAAAAATGGATTAATTTGCCACAATGGCATGCAGCATCGGCTACTGTTCTCAGGTACCAAGGTGAATTCGTCACCCACGGATGCTGTCTTTCGAGTAGTCTTTATGATGACTTCAGATTCTGATGAAGCTGCTCAAATACAGTAGTGTGAGTCTTTGAACCCAGAGTTTAGTCTAAATGCCGCGGACCTTTTCTTGGCAGTGTATTTCAAACAGGTTTTCAGTTGTATCCTAGCAGCTGACCCTTGCCCCTCCAAGAGGTGGGGCTGACCAAACCACCATGGAGTAAAGATTTATTTTCTTCACGGTATCTTCTACCTCCTGTTACTAGGATATTTATGGATAGGTGGTAGACAAAGATCCAAACACAAGAGAAGTCCCATTTAAGGTTCAGATACACAACAATCACACTGCAAGCTTGGTATTCCTAATTGCGGAAGTGATGTGACCACCAAGCACATACAAAAGTCTTGCGGTTAATAAAAGTGGTGACTGCCATCTTCGGCCCTCTTGAAGTGCTATGGAGATCATCTAATCCCAAAGGGTAATCAAGTGCGCATCAGCCTGCAGGATCACAGAAATGCAGAGGCTATTTAAGCAAGCCCAGCCTCATCCGTGCCCACACCTTCATGAAGGGTCAAGTCAGTGTCCTGGACATGACACACGCTCAGAGGAACATGACAGAATGTTCTTAAGACAGAGATTAGAGTAGGAAATATTGTGAGCTCTCTCATACTCTGAAAAAAGCACTTTGCATATCTAGGTGAGCCACCTGCACTCACGCCCACAGACTTTCAGAGCCAGTCAGAGGCCCTTGCAACGTGGGATTGCTTTTCTCCAGTCATTTTTCTCAGCAGTCGCTCATGGATGTGTCCCTACTGTGGATGAAACAGTCCCTCACTTCTGGCCAACTTTTCTCGGCTCCCTGACTCCCAGAGGGCTGTGGCGCATGCCGCCCTGCCTCCTCCGGGGTGGCCATCCGAGGGCGGGGCCGAGCCGGGCCAGGAAATGCCCGAGAGTGGGTGTCACCTGCCTAAACAACTTGTTGACTCCCGGGAGCGCGGCCGGCTGGGTGTGTGGCTCACCTGTCCCCAGCGCGCAGGGCCGCTCGCCCCCCACTGCCCAGCCATGAGCAAGTTGGGCAAGTTATTTCGAGGGACCCGCTCCTCTCGGGCCCGCGCGGCTCCCAACCCCCAGGAGGCTCTGGCCCGCCTCAGGGAGACCGAGGAGATGCTGGCCAAGAAGCAGGAGTACCTGGAGAGCCGAATCCAGAGGGAGCTCGCCCTAGCCAAGAAGCACGGCTCCCAGAACAAACGAGGTAGGTTGCGCCCGCCTCAGGCTAGGCCGCGCTCACCCACTCCCAGCCCTTCCCTGGGGACAATCTCCAGCTAGGTGTGCGAGTCCCCCCAGGCCATCTAGTTTGCCTTTCTAGGAACTGACCTGCCCCCCAGGGCCTGGTGATTGAGGCGAGCTGAGCTAGGCACCTGCCAGGCAAGCAATAAGTTCAGCGCCAAAAATTCCAGTAATCACCATGAGCACCATTTGTATGTAATATTTAAATGACTCAAATCGATCAAAACTTTAAAGTTGGGATGAATGTCACTGACCATTTTCTCTTGTCTTGGGTTTTCTTTATTAAAATTAGTTTCATGTGCTGTTTTGCTCATTGTCATCTTGTATATTATTTTTGAGTTTTAAGAATATTGCATTCAAAGGACGTTTAGCTGGTGACTGCATTTTCTGGATCCCCTTGGGTTTTACCCCTTGCTCACCACTTTCTAGCCTAGGCCTGTTGACTCCACTGCTGAGCACGCCAGTTTTCTCCTGTATGCTTGTATTCTAGTCACACATGGAGAAGTGTGTTCTAATATGCTCTGGTTTATTTTGTTCCTCTGCTATTGCAAACTTCAGTTGCCTGTTGTACAGTTGCAGTCTTAAAGAAGAATCAAAGAATTAAATATTAAGTTTCCTTAACTGGTTTTTAGTACACACAAAGGACTTTGAGTCAATAATGACCCTTGGAGAGCCTGTCACACCTTGAACCTTTTGCTCCATGTCAGAGTCCATTGGTTCGTTCAGCATCGTCCTCTCTGTATAGGAGTAGGCCTCTAGAGCACGCGCGCTGTGCACAAGACCCCAGGGAGGAAACGAGGTGGTTAGCTCTTAATCCCTGGTCAGTGGAGGACCCTGCACTAGAAATGGCAGTGCTGCTTATGGACAGACTGAACACTTGTGACCCTGTGTCTGGCTTCTTTACTGTTAGGAATTTTTCTTAACGCGAACTCTCTGCCAAAGAAAAATCCCAATCAAGCCAAATCACAACAAGCCAAATTTAAAAATATTCAGGTTTAATGGGGTTCCTGTGCTCTTGGGTGGCCCTGAGGGGGAACCAGAGGCCTCTAATGCAACCACCAGGGGGAAGACTTTCCAGGGAAGCAGTTTAAATAGACTGGGGGAGTGGTCAAGATTTTGGCGGGGCTTCTCTTGATCCTCCTCTGGGGAGGGGTCAAGACTTGGTGGGCACAGGGACAGGGCCTCCAAAGATGAAGGCAGAGGCCTGGGGCTTACATTTACCTTGTCAGTGATTTGGGGGAGGAAAGAAGCTTCCTCCTGCTCCTCCTCCTCCTCGTGCCCATTCTCTTCTCTCCATCTTTGATTTTCATCTTCTATGGTCTTGGGGATACTGAGAACAGAACCCAGTACCTCATGCATACCAGGCAAGTGCTATCCTTAGGCCACACCCTCAGTCTAGGTTAGTTACAGGGAAGCCTTGGAAAAAATTAGCTCATCCTTGTGAAGCCTCTTTTGTTCAGTGCAGGAGAATCAGGATACCTCCTGGAGCCAATTTTGAGAGCTCTACCACTGAAGTGGGCCTGACACAGGCTCTTGTAACTCACTACAGAGAGACCAAGTTTCATTCTTCTCTGTAATTGTCCCTAACTTTTGCCGTAATACAGTGCTGCTTAGAGCTAAGGACTGGTTTCTATTTTTATTCCCTGTTGAGAAGTATTTTGGGAACTTATTCAGCAACATTTTCTAAACAGAGACCACGCCATTATGGCTGGCTAGAGTCAGTATTCATGCTGTGACAACACCCTTCCTCTTCAGTTTGTTGTGCCCTCTTAGGACTTGCTTAGTGTCCCCCAAAGCGCAGACACCTTGTTGTTTCTTTGGAACTGTGTGTACCTTTGTTTCCAGTGGTAACTCAATGAATATTTGTTTAATAATATGAGAAATTGGACATCTACTTCTAGGAATTTATAAAAATGTGAATTGCGTTCAGAGAATGAAGTGTAACATAACATGGATTATATTGGTTTCCAGACGTGTCCTCTAGGTGACAGTGCACTGAAGTGTACCACAAGCTTATATGTTAAACAAGGACAGAACATCTGAAGGGAATGCCAAGTACCAGTCCAGCTTCCTTAAATCGAGCAAATTACAAATGCACTTGTGAGCAAGTAATCAATTGGAGTAATCATCATTTAGATTTGTGAGTTCACTGATGTTAGCCCAGGCATGGGCTCCAGTGGCCCTGGGAATAAGCAGGGACTGGCTTATTAAAGAGACCATCTTTAATATAAGCTATGGAATGAATTCAGTCACAGGCCTATGCATTAGGAGCACCATCCTAAGTATTGTGCCTCCCAAATAAACCAGATAACTCTAGATACATGGTCATTCCCTTCCTTTAGCCACTAAGAATACTTTCAGAAAGATAGGAAAAAAGACCCTACAATACCGAGCACTAAAGGTCCCCGGGCTACCCAGTAGCTGTCATTTACACTGTAATCATAGAGATGCAGTGTATTTTCAGTGGAAGCTTTACTTCTATAGCTAGCCACCAAATGTGTCAGCATCCTAGCTGAATGGCCAGGTAGCATTCATCAGAAACTACAAGTTCTTCAATGATGAATCTCTCTACAATATCAGAAGCTTGGGCAGCATTTTGAATACCCAAAGACAGCTTGGCGTTACTGGTAAAATGAATAGCTTATGTATTTATTTTTTTATCTTTTTTTTTGAGACTTGGAAGTCTCTACATAACCGTGAAGATAATAAGTCAAACAAGGGTGGACTTCTCTGAAGCCCAAGCTCTGAACTACATGCCAAATAATCTGTAAAATAAAAACTGTATGAACTTCCTTAAGAAACTAGCTCAGGGTACTTATGAGATTCCCATGAGAAGTTCCTCAAATGTTTCTTCTGGAGTAAAATAACGATGTGGGAAGTAGGGATTCCTCATTCAAGTTTATGGATAACAACAGAAAGAAAATAGGAAGAAAACAGTCCTTCCAATTTACCAGCTCCTTAAATATCAAATCATTAACTTCTTAAGTTTCGTGGGCATCAGTGCAGTTCTAGGCTGGTCTCGAACTCACGAAGATCCACCTGCCTCTGCCTCCCGAGTGCTGGCATTAAAACATCATTAAATTATTTCCTTACTTCTTTACCACATCGCCCAGAGCAGTGCTTCGTCTTGCCTGTCTATTGGAGCCACCTGAGCCCTAAAGTCCTGCTCCCAGGGATTCAGAGCTAACTGCTTGGAATGGGAGTCAGGTATCAGGTTTTCAACAAAAGTGTTTCCAGATGATTCTGCCCTGTTGCCCAGTTCTGGTGGAATTTTCTAAAGTTAATGAGATGGAAGAACCAGCTCTCTTCCTCTCCCCAGGTTTCTGACTTTCCTGTCACAGACCCCAAGACTGTGACTATTTGTTTACTTCCTTGAGATAAGGAAGCATTTAACTCTTGGTGTCCAGGGCTGGTGGTATCTTAGCATACTTCAAACCCCTGCTGACACGTTGACTTGGCAAGACCGTTTGGAGGTGTCTGTTTTTATTTTTTCTTAAGGTCTCTTATAATATCCCAGAATGATGGCTGGGGATTGTGCTAAACTATAATATTCCAATGTAACTCTTATAATTTCACACAGAGTATTTGGTTTTGGAGCTCAAAGCTTAGGCTTTAGAGCTGTCAGCCCTGCTTTGTTAAAGTCCGTGTAATGGGCTGTCCTGTCCCTTTAAGAGTCAAGCCCTGCCCACTCCCCCCACCCCTCACCCCAAGCTAGGGTATTTTCCTTCAGCTCCCAGCCCAGCTCTCTGCCCTGTCTCTCTGGGAGAGGTGGCTGCCAATATGGCCCCCTCCCCTCCCCTCCCCTCCCCTCCCCTCCCCTCCCCTCCCCTCCCCTCCCCTCCCCTCCCCTCCCTTTATTCTGTTTCTTTCTCTCTCTCTCCCTCTCTGCCCCTTCCCTTTCCTTCCCTTTTACTGAATAAACTATCCAAACCCACTCTGCATGGCATGCCTGTCCGTCTCTGTCTCTCACTAGCCTGGGAGCCACAGAGGCCTCGGGTGCTGGGACCCAGCTGCCCCTCCGGTCCCGTTTTATCTAAACCACAGCAGTCCTCATACCAGCTGGCCCGTCTAGTTACTTCTCATATGGCAGTGACAAACAGACACTCAGCTGTGTGGATGAGCGACATCACTCTATAAAGCATTCAGTGCTTAGTAAACATCAGCCCCAGTCTGTAACAGTGTTAGTTGAAATTGGCTTAAATTTTGTCACAGGGCTGAGTAAATCTCCATTTCATTTCATATATTCGAGTACAGCAGTCACTTCTTCACGTCCCCCTTTCCTCAACTTTCCCTTTCTCTTCCCTTGAAGACCTTTCTTGTGCTAAGACTGGCTTGCTATGCTGGGCTTAGAAAGAGGCTGGTGCAATGCCTGGAACAGGGTACGGAGACCCTTGGAGTGAGTGTTGTCCTGGCTTACTGACTTGTGGCTCCTTCTCCTGTCTGGTCCTGGCCCTGCTGCTCATCTGGCCCGCGGCCCCAAATCATATATTTGGAGCAGGAGCCCCAAGTATGTAATTATGTGAGAAGGTGTGGATCCAGCTGAGGGTTATCTGGAGGTCGTAGGCATTGAGCGTGTGGATAGAAATGGGCAAGATAGGGTGAGCAGATTTGGGCAAAAAACCCCTCGGTGGCATTTTACATGTGTCCGTGAAATATGGTGCTGTCCTCCTCAAGGGTCTGTTTGAGGACGTGAACCTGCAAGCAGAGTCCTCTATAGAAACGAGCTATTTCACTTCCGGGCTTGAGCTGTGAATGGGCAAGGCTGAGTTTCCTTTTGGAGTCGGGGTGCAGACTAGTGCACTGGGCTGGTGTCCTTCTGGAATGGGGCTGTGGACACAGCCCACTCTAATCTCATGCGAGGAGCCCTTTGTACTGTTGATTTTACTTTTTAGATAGTTGCCTTTACTAAATTCTTCCACCAAAGACCTGGGGACTCTGGTGTGAAGAGAGCTACGGAGGAGTCCACTGGCTGAAGGATGGTGAGGGCAAATGCACTCAGGCTCAGGTAAGGCGAGACGGCCACAGACTCCAGGACCGGGGAGAAAGTCTCCTGGGAGAGGCAGCTTAGCTCGTGACCTCCTTTCTGAAGAGAAAGGATGCGGTTCATGGACTATGGCATTGGTGTTCTTTCTGGATTAGTAAAATGCTCACTCCCAGGTGCCCCCTAATTTAGGAGCCCCTTGTTAGGTTCCACACTCTGAACTTGGAGCACACTCAATGATTCTGATAGCCACTACACTTAAGAAGCTATGCCTTGTTATTCCTGGAGCCACTAAACTGGAGGACTAACTGCTATTGTTTTCTTCCCATCGTTTCTCCTTCTGCCGTCATTCAGAAACCTGGATGAGAAATCTCTACTTCTACGCCCTCTGTTTACTCCAGAAGAAACGGTTGAGGAGCTCCTCATGGGCCTTCAGTAGCACCCTGAGTTAGCTGCTTAAAGAAGTTCATACTAGTCTTATGATCTTTATTATTGATAAAAATGAGGCACATTAATTGTGTACTGTCTTATTTCAATATACACATATACATTTATATACAATAATCAGTTTGGTGAGTGTACCCTCTTTTCCATGTCTTCTCCCCATTTTCTCTCCCTACCCTGATAGCTTCATCTCTACTTTCAATCCATTTGATTTGTTTCCATAACAGTAAAAGCATGAGGTAATATTTTTCTCTGTGTAGCTTATTTTGCTTAATATAAAATCTTTCACTTCAACCCATATGCTTGCATTTGAGAGACTTTCCTTCTGCATGGCAACACTCTCTGGTGTATATGTTGTTTATATTTAGAATATTCCCCAAACACAACATGGTAAATAAAGGTTTGGTTCCCAGTTTAGCAGTGTGCAAAGTGGGCTTTGTGATTTTTGGGAAAATTAGTTCTCTGACCTTCTCTGTGGATTTATTCACTGATGGAGCTCATTTGATTGGCTGTTGGAAGAGGATAAGAACTCAGTAGGTGGGGCTTCGTTGAAGAGTATGGATTGTTGGGGTGCACTCTCGGGAGCTCTGTTTTGTCCTCATTATCCTGCTTATCAGTTGTCATGACGTGATCAGACTCTAGGTCTCATGCCCCTCTGCCATAACGTCCAGCCTGGCCATAGGTCCTGAGTAATGGAGACTGGACCATAGTCTGAAACTGAGCTAACGAGTCCTTTCCTCCTTTAGGTTGGTTTTCTCGGGTATGCTCATCACAGTGATGGCGTGCAGACTGGCACAGCAGGCACGCCACAGTTTCACTATCTGTTCATCTACTGTTGGGCATCTCAGTTGTCTCTGGGCTTGGCTTGTGTGAGCAGTGTCTGGTTCTCATGGTTCCAGGAGGAAAGGAAGTTCTCCGGTTTTCTCATACTCATTACAACCAGCCACTACCACGTGTTGCTTTCTTGACTTTTTGTTATCTGATTGGTTTGTGCTACTCTCAGTATGCTAGCTCTTGAAGAAAACTGAGTTGTATGATTAGAGTACTAATCAGTATTCACGCAAAGTGTTACTTGAACCCCACCGACATAAGCTGCTATTGAGAAATCTCTAACTTTCCCCTCTTTCCTTGTCCCTATGCCCCCTGCAAAGGACTTATAAAACTTATACTCTCAGCCACATGCTTGGGGACTGTACAGCATGGAGTGAACCAGGTTTTTTGTTTTCTTGGCTGTTTCTTAAATTTTTTTTGTTTTGTTTTTCTGGATTAAATAGAGGGCTTCACATGTCTGTAAGGGAGAAAAACGACTTGCAGAAGTTGTTGTCTGACCTCCACACATGCACCATAGCATATGTGTCTACACTCATGTATCACATCCACACGCATCACACACATGTGCAGAGAGAGAGAAAATAATAAATAAAAATGTAAAATTCTTGTCTTAGTTAAAGTTTCTATGGCTGTGAAGTGACACTATGACCATGGCTACTCTTATAAAGGAAAGCATTTAATTGGAGCTGGCTTACAGTTCAGAAGTTTAGTCCATTTTCATCATGGCAGGATGCTTGGCAACACAGGCAGACATGGTGCTGGAGAAGTAGCCAAAAGTTTTACATCTGGCTTGGCAAGCAGTCAGAAGAGAGAGTGACACGAGGCTTGACTGGAGTATCTAAAACTCTAAAGCCCACCCTTCAGTGACGTACTTCCTCCAACAAAGCCACATCCTATGTGCCATTTTCACTCAAATTACCACAATTCTCATGCTTACAAACATCCTCTTTCCTTATTCAAATAAGTATATTAAGCTTATGTCTAGTATTTTATATTTATAAACAATATCTCCAGTTGTCTTGGAATTAAAAAAAAATTAATTTCAATTTATGTGTACTATTTCATTTAGTTGAACCAGTTACAATCAGACTTTTTTGTTGTTGCATAAATATTTATTAAAGTATATGGTAAGATGCAAGGACAAGGCCCTGTGGCCGATTTTTTCTAGTTTTCTTTGATTTTTATTATTTTGCATTTTATTTATTGAGGTTGTACCATAATCATAAGCCTTAAACATTTCTGAGAAGCTGTGGCAGAGGCTGTGAGCTTCTCATGGGTGTCCTTAGCGTTACCATTATGTTTGTTGGTATTCAGAACTACGTATTTCAGATAGTTTCCTAATAAAAAAGAAAAGTATGTTCTAGTCAATGACCTATAAGACATACTACCTAATGCTCATGTTTTTTGAGTTTATGATTCTTACTTTGTAGGTCAGTTTTGAAGTGGGCATGAATGATTTATTTTGATGTTTGTCTTAGTTACTGTTCCATTGCTGTGAGGTGATACCATGGCCAAGGCAACTTAGAGAAGAAACAATTTAATGCGGATTTGCTTACAGTTTCAGGGGTGTCATGGTGAGGAGCATGGTGGCAGGCAGGCAAACATAGCACTGATCCACAGGCAGGACTCAGAGAGGGCGAGACTGAGTCTGGTGTGGGCGTTTGAAACCTTAAAGCAAATACAAGTAAGACACCTCCTTTAACAAGGCCACACTTCCTAACCCTCGAATCCTTCCTAAAAAGTTTCATCATTGGGAAAGCAAACATCTAAATATTTGAGCCTGTGAGGGCCATTTTTATCCAAACCACCATGGTGTTCTTTCTTTTTTTCCCTCCCTCCCTCCCTCTCTCCCTCCCTCCCTCCCTCCCTCCCTTCCTTCCTTTCTTTCTCTTTTTGTAGTGCTAAGTATATGTGGATATACCTATAAGGGATAAAATTGCACAGATACTTGAAATAACAGATAATATTGAGGATTTTACAAATCATGTTCCTGAGATCTTTGCCTTGATAAAGTTATTGGCCCTTCGCATTTAGTAGAAGCTGGCTATTTTAGTTTCCCCTTTTCTGATTCTTATTTGGTAGAAGTTCCAATAAGCACACAGTTGGTTTCAAAGTTTGAAAAAGGAGACAAAAGGGGGGAAGCAAGTATCATACATAATCAGCCATTTTCTGATTGGTTCTCTTGCACCACAAACTTTGGCTGTTTCCCTTAGATGGCTGGTGTGCACAGGGAATTTAATTGCATGAGAGGAAATATTGAGGACCCATTCTAAAGCTATGAGGTCATTGTTTCATGTGATAGGAGCTTGGCCGTCTGTACTTCTGACTCTGCCCGTCACTGTTCGGCACTTCTCTATGCTTTTGTGACCTGTAGGCATTTCCAGTGAGCATCTGGGTGTGCTTTAGGATGGGAGAAGCCCTTATTTCCACAGCTCTGTCGTTTACCTAGCCTGCTATTGACTCACAATACCAACACAGTTGATCGCTATCTAGGAAAGAAAACACTCAAGCAAGCATGAGCAGTGGTTTTTAGTTACGGGTAAGAAAAAAGGAATCATTATCCATTAAAGATGGAAATCTTACATTAGAAGTTAAATTCCTGTCTAAAAAAATTAAAATTTATTATCTACCTTAAACAAAATAGAGTTTAAATATTTATGCTAGGCTAGAATAGAAATTTAGAATAATAAAATGATTATGATTATTATAACATTTCTGTTTTATACGTACGGGTGGCACATGCCCTGTGTCCGCAGAAGCCAGAAGATGGCATTGGAGCCTCTGGGTCTGAACTTAACAGACAGTTGCAAGGCATTGTGGGTGCTGGGTATTGAACTTGGCCTTCTGGAAGAGCAGCCAGTGCTCTTAACCACTGAGTCATCTCTCCAGCCCCTACTGGTAAAATTAATCAAGTACTTGTTAAACATTTAAACTTTAAAATTCTAATTTCTTGTGATACTTTTTATAATTACAATATAGAACCATGGTAACTATGTATAAAGTAATTATGTAAGCATGTTATATATGCCACATACAGCCCTAAGCACATCTCCCCTGTGAAATTAAGCACAGTTGCTATTCCTGACATTTTCTGTTAATATTCACTAGCTTCATACCCATACATTTTCCCTACATTTTAAGTCAAACATGTTCCATAAAGTTTACTAATTTGTGAGGTTATGAATAACACTAGTAGCAAATAAAAACAAACACTTCCAGCTAGTTTTGTATTCTGCCTGGAATCAAACAATTTAATTGGCTTTTATACAAAGACTATCAAGTAGATTGTAATGAGTTTATTTGTATGCTGCTGCAGTAACTGAGTACTTCACCTGCTTGGCAACTGGTCTCTGAGATGACAAAGAATGAGAGCGGTACTGGGCATTTGATGTTCATCTTCATGCTTACGCTATTGACAACTCGATGACAGTATGGTTTTTGAATCATGACTTTTCTCTCTTAGATTTACCTCCTCTAATATTCTCTCCATGGTACTCTGGTGTCGTCTCTAGAATGATGACAGAAGCTTCATCTGTATCAGAAAACAATTTCAATTTTCTTGGTTCATTTGCACGCTCTCTCTCTCCTTTTCTCTCTCTGAAGAAGGAAGAATGCCCTGATCAGCCTGGCTTTCTCATTGTTATACTGTGTGATATTAATCCATCACTTATATTTTAAAATGCACTAATTGGTTCAGAATTAGTGGTTTGCTTACGGAATACACCACTGCCAAGTACACCTGCCTCAGAATATGCTCACTTGTTTTTCCAGTTTCATTCTCTTGCCGTCCCGCGTCTACCTTCCCATTACATCACTGCTGTGGTCTAGCTCCGCCTCAAGCTTGCTATTTACCGTCTTTATGAAATTTACTATTGGGGAGACTTCTGAAAATATTTAGGTTATGTGTAGGAACTAGCTGGTGTGATTTGCTGTTATTTTCAAGGTATAAGTTCCTGGTTTCTCATACATTCAAGTCAGAAAGTTCACATTGGTCTGAGATTTGCAGTTGGGTAGAAGTCATGCATTTTATTGATCACCATGTTGAATACATGTGTAGAGAGCTTTGAAATATCTGTGTGCCCACTGTACCTTGCAAATCTCTCCTGTTTTCCTCTACGTTTTCTCTCACTAGAGACCAAGTGTAATTTATGCATGTTAGTATCCATGGGCACAGTGCCCATTAAACTGGTAATAAACACCACCTTTCCTGGTTTTCCATAGGACTTCCAAAGCGCTTCACAAATCCTCTCCCACTGAGCCCCACCCCATCTATAATAGATGCGTATGGCTTACGGAATGAGGAATAGGTGTCCTGCCTTACTGAAATCGTCACTATTTCTTTGTCCTAACAGTGCTAGGCATATGGTAGATACTTAGTACATACGTAAGAGATTGAAGTGAATGAATCAAGAACATTTATTGAAAAGTTAAAAGTGCAGGAAAATTCATAATGGGATGGTCTAAAAAGTCTTAAAATTTTATGTTGTTTCCTCAGCTGTTTTGAATTTAATCCATGACTTTGAACAGTACTGTTTAAATTGATATTGTGGGAACTAAAGCCATGTGCCACTAATGGAAGCATTTCCTAATGGATAAAATGCGTACGTGTAAGAACAGGGCTTATTCTAAAATTCTCTAATAAAACATGATTATGAGATTTTCCAGTAAAAAAACATAAGATGACATAACCAATTATGTATGACATCTGTCTCTCAAGCACTCTCATGACTTGGCCGAGTTTCTGGAGCCTCGTTATTTCGTTCTGCCCTAGAGTTCATCATCCACTCCTGGGCAAGAGAAGGGCAATCGTATCCAGGTGTCAAGTTCACAGACAGCTTCATCTCTGCTCGCTGCATTGCTTGGCTCCTCAGAGGTTCTTATGGCTTAGCAGTGGCCCTATTTATATACCTTGGATGAAGGGGAATAGACTTTAAAGTCAAGATGTCTTCTTTTTTTTTAAGATTTATTTTTATTTTTAACTTTCTTTTTATTTTTTTCTTGTGACTTTAATATCATGCACCTCGATCTCATTCATTTCCCCATCCCTTCGTATGTATCCTCTGCTCTTGCAATCACCCCAACCACCCCCATGAAATTAAACAAAATTTAAGAGAAAAAAAAGGAAAAAAGAAAAGAAAGAAAAATCTCATCATGGAAGCTGTAGTGTGAACAGTGAGTCACGCAGTGACTTTTATCCATAGATCTTTACTTGCAAATGTTCATGGCAGAGTCATCCATCTAGTTAGAGGCCTCTGGTTTCTATTCGCCGGTGGATGCTGGGCCCTCACTGGTTATTCTGCTGTTGCCCTGTGACATGGAATCCTACAGCTTTGGGTCTGCAGAATGTGCTCTCACAGGTCATAGATGCGGTGGATGTTGGGGTTCTGGCCTTGGGTAGTTGCAGGGTTGGTCAACCCACCAGCTTTCCCCCCTCCTCACCACCAGGGTGAGCTCTCCAGAATTGCCCCAGCTAGTTCACTCTTTACAGCGATATCCAAGGGGTGGGGCCAGTTCTGCTGCATTCACACCCTCAGGGTTGGCTCTCCCACACCTGGACCATCAGGGCCGACTCTGCTGTGCTGCCCGGGGGAGTGCAGGGCCCTCTCTCTCAAGTACTGCAGCTGGTGAGGGGGCAGGGATAGTTCTCCCACCCACCACAGGTGGTGAGGGGTGGGGGGCATCTCTCCCTCACCCACACTACCATATGGCAGATGAGGCACAGGGCCATTCACCCACAGCCTCATCAATAGGGTCAGCTCTGCTGTGCTGCCCAGGGGAGGTGCAGGGCCCACTCTCCCTAGTGCTGGTAGCTGGTGAGGGGTAGGGTGTAGTGTGGGGCATGCGGGCAGGCCTGCTTTTCGTCCTGCCCGGCTCCCGGCCACTGGCTAGCTTATGCCCCAAAATAACAACACACAAATTGTATTCTTTTAAACACTGCCTGGCCCATTATTTTCAGCCTCTTACTCACATCTTGACTAACCCATATCTAATAATCTGTGTAATACCATGAGCAGTGTCTTACCGGGAAAGATTCAGCACGTCTGACCTGGTGGCTGGCTTCATTGAATCTCTCTCCCTGAGGAGAGGCATGGTGGTCTGCCCCAGAGAGGAGAGGCGGGGCAACTCTTTGAGCCATCTACCTCACTTCCTTT
This sequence comes from Arvicola amphibius, assembly GCF_903992535.2. Lineage (NCBI taxonomy): Eukaryota > Metazoa > Chordata > Mammalia > Rodentia > Cricetidae > Arvicola > Arvicola amphibius. The sequence continues at coordinate 61,051,606 of NC_052057.2, read as the reverse complement.
TTCCTGTTCTGTCTACTCCGCCCACATAAAGGTTGGCCAATCAAATGGGCCAGGCAGTTTCTTTATTAGCCAATGGGAATCCTCCATCAGGAGGGCATCTTTCCCTCACTCCCACCACCATGACAAGGGAGGTGGTACCAGATATACCCTTCTTATGCCCTCAGGTCAGGATCACCCACACCCCTGTCTCCAGGGTCAACTTTGCTGTGCTGCCCAGGTGAGTGGAGGGCCCTCTCTCCAGAGTGCTTTAACCAGTGAGGGGCAGGACTAGTTCTCCTTAGTGTTGCAGCCTGCGGGGCCAACTCTGTACAGCCCTATCCTCTCAACCTTGGTGGCGTTAGGAGCCACAGACATCAACAGACACCACAGCTGCCTGGGCCCAGAAAGATTGTCTTACTTATAATGTAATCAATGAAGTGGAGACTCTTCCTGCTGTCTTGAATTATGTGACACTGACTTCTGAAATCCTTCCTCCCTTGGTGACATGGTAGACTGGAATTATATAAGTCTGGTTTAATTATGGATTGCATGGATAATTCTTATATTTGCTTTAGTCCCCAGAGAGTGAAATGTTCCGGCAGGTGTCCTGCTAGCAATGCAGGTTCTGCAGCTCTTGAGCTGAGGGCACATTACTGTTATGGGAGGGGACAAAGCCCTGGCTGTTCCTCACCCAGAAGAGAAAACAATTGGTGCCATTGTTGTAGAAAGACTACTGCCCAGGTCTCACCAGCTGCTCAGGGGCACACACAGGAGGTTGAAAGATTGAATTATACCTTCAAAGTGAGTTAAATTACATGGTTCCAAAAGTGTCCTTTGCCAAATCCAAAGCAGTGCTTGCTTTGCCACTCTTGTTTGCCTCTGGAAAAAAAAAGACAGCTGTTTCTCTCTCCAGTTGTGGACAATTGGGAACCAAAGTCAAGGCCAGTCTAGCTGTACCACCAGTGTCATGATGCCATGTAGCAGCAGCTCGTGGAGAGAGCAACCTGTACCTTTTGGCTTTTAGGAACTGACAGCTATGACAAGCTAACACTTGTCACAACGATTGAGAAAGAAGCTTTAATGTGCCAGGAAAAAGCTACTGTGGTTTTCAAGAGTCTTGGGATCAGATTCAACAATACAGAAGCCGCTGGTTTTATTGACACAGGATTAAGACAAGCAATTCAAATTTCAGTTCTGAACGCACATCTAGATGCCTTGCTCTTGGGAACATGTGGTTGAGTGGCCTCAGTGGATGGAGCCAGCTGTGCCACATCTGCTTAGACAAGGCTACACTCCTACATCACAGGGCCCTGCCTCAGTGTTCTGAGATGAAGGCCCGTGTCCAGTGCCATGTCTTACCATCGTGGCACTATTACCATTATCTCTACCATTGTACGGAATCCTTTCTCTCTCTCACAGCAGAGAAAGCAACGCTGTGCTTCACCCATTGTCCTTTCCTGTTGACTTCTGAGTTTGGGACTCTAGCATATCTGGAGTTTGCAGAATCAGGAATTATAATGTAGAGTTGAGATGCCAAATCTAGATGAATTTTTCCCATTCCTCCCTAGTGTTTTGAATGTAAGAAGCAATGTGTTGGCTTCGGCATTTACAACCACGGCTGCTTCTCTACTGGAAAGTCATGTGAGCCAGCAGCCTGCATACTCTGCTGCACACTGGCAGGAATAAAAAGAGAGACCTTATCTCAACATGGAAAATCAGAATTGACTATTGAAAGCTGTCCTGACCTCCACATGCGTGCAGTTGGCAAGTGTGTACTCCCCTCAATATGTGCACATGGATACACATGGAAATAAAATAGCCTCTGATAAATACCATGTGTAAGGTTGGGTGTTGTGTTTTTTAGTTCTCTCTGTGAGATTCTGACCACCTGTGAAGGAAATGAACATGATGTTCTAGACACCTCAATGGACATTTTCCATGTTTATTTGGCCTAATGCCTAAAAAACTGGATGGCTTTTTATCCATTCAACTACATAATTTATATAAAGTCAGAGTCTGGGGAGCACAAGCTCCAGGACACAGTGTTCTGCTGTCCTCTGGGTGTGGCTCTTACTATCTGGGAGAGGAATATTACCAGGACTAGTGAAGGTCACACATTGAGGTCAATATACACCCAGGTTATTAACTGTTTGAGGAAGTATTCAATCATAGGCACAGACCAAATTATATTTCTTGATTTTCAAGAGTAATATATACATATTTTTAAAGAGTAAACATGTCATATTTATTAATGGAGAACTTAAAATATCTCTAAAATAGGAAGAACACTTTTGGGACAAAATATGCGGGTGAGTTTTCAATAAGCACAGACCCTGAACCAGCCTGCTAGGATAGGGATGATATACTGGCCTTCAACTTCCAGGATGTTGGGTAGAGATGTACAATTGAAATTTAGCTTCTCAGGCTATCTGCTGAATAGCATTGTTTATTGTGCCAATGGACAGATGGAGATGTTTTATTATATTTGTTCATGTTGAAATTTATCCTGAAAACAATGGGCAATTTGTCAATGGTAATTACAAATAAGTTGTCCAAACTCATTAATTGAGAATGTTATATAGAGAGCTAATTATTTAGTTACTAAATAAAACACAAGGAGTATATAAGATGGTTTCATAATTTATCACCGATTCTTGGAATTTAATATAAATTTCTAGACTAGCAAACTGGACTTTGAAATGAGGGAGTGGCTTTTGCCAAGAGTGGGTATTTGTAAAAATCATAGAAAACTCACACCCCAGGCTTGAGGGCCATATGTTTTCTGCAGCACTGTGCTATTATATATGTTCAGAAAATTATGGCATTTTCCAGTTAATACTCATTTGTGGTGATATACTAGAGTTATTGCTTTATGATTCTCAGAGGTTTCTCATTTTGCCTCGTCCCGCAGCTGCTCCTAGAATAATCACTCAGATGCTTAATATTAGTTATATACTGTAACTAATTGCTCAGGCTTATTACTAAGTAGCTCTTACAACTTATATTAACCCATAATTTTTAACTATGATTAGCTATGTGGCTTAGTACCTCCTCTCAGTAAGGCATTCTCATCTTGCTTCCTCTGTGTCTGGCTGGGACTGCATCTCTGCTTTTCCTCTTCCCAGAATTCTGCTAGTGCTATTGCCCCACCTATACTTCCTGCTTGAGTACTGGCCAATTAACATTTTATTAAGCCAATATGAGTGACAAATCTTTACAGTGTACAAGAGCCTTATCCCACAGCATTTTCCTTTTCAAAACAAGAACTCTGAATCTAATCTCCTTTGGTTAACTTTTTTCCTGATCTTTATCCATAACAACCTGTAACCAACACTCAAACATCCATAATCCATTTTTTATTTGGAAATGTAGGCATGGTTCTCTAAGCTACTTCCTGTTAATTGGAGGTACTGGTAATCTTTGAGGGACCCTGAGAAAATTTAGGATTATGAAGCAAGTTCCAGGACAGCCAGAGCTAGAGCTGCCCGGTTTTTGCTGCTAACATTGAGTCAGGAAGCCTCTCTTAAAGGAAACGTGCCTCTGCTTGTCTCTAGCCAACAGAGCCCACAAGAGAAATTGCTGTTACAAGGAAGCTGTGCTTGACTCTATTCTTTTGTGTCTAGAATTCCTTCCCAAAGTCTATCAAGTTTTATGTGGATGTAGTTGCTGAATGTTGGGTGCCATTTGTAAGTGGAGGTTTCTTGTCCCACCTGATCCCATAGCTGCTTTTAAAATAACCACTCAGAGGCTTAATATTAGTTACATACTGTTTGACAAATTTCTCAGGCTTATTTTGACTAGCTCTAACAACTTAAAATTAATCCATAATTCTTATCTATGTTTAGCCATGTGGCTTGGCACCTTCTCTCAGTGAGGCATTCTCATCTTGCTTCTTTTGCATCTGGCTTGTGACTGCGTTTCTGCCTTTCCTTTTCCCAGAATTCTCCTAGTCTGGATACCCTGCCTATACTTCCTGCCTGGTTACTGGCATTTTATTAAACCATTATGAGTAACAAATCTTTACAGTGTACAAGAGCATTATCCCACAGCACCTCCTGCCTATGTTTCTCTCTCCACCCAGTCATTTCACTTTCTGTCTTCATCTCCCTAGTGATGGGATTAAAGGCCTGAGATCCCAAGTACTGGGATCAAAGGTGTGTGCCACCACTGCCTGGCCACTGTGATTTACTAGTGTCTAGCTCCATCCTCTGATCTTCAGGCAAATTTTATTTGTTAGAGTACAAGCACAGTATCACCATCTTCATTCATTGTACCTCCTGTAAAATTGCTAATAATATTGCCTTCTCTTGGTACTTGAGGATTAATGACACAAATTTCATAAATTTCTTAACTCAAGGCTGGCTGTTGTAGTTACTACTCTATTGCTATGAAGAGACACTACGACTAAGGCCACTTTTTATAAGATAAAGCACTTAATTGGGGGCTTGCTTATAATTTCAGACGCTTAGTTCATTATTGTCCTGGTGGGGAACATGGCAGCACACATGGTGCTGGAGAAATAGCTGAGAGTTTTATATCCCAATCCTTGGACCAAGAGAGAGAAACTGGGCCCATCATGGACTTTTGAAACCTCAAAGTCAACCCTCAGTGATACACTTCCTCCAACAAACCCACACCTTTTAATCTTTCTAATCCTTTCAAACAGTTCTACTCTGTGGTGACTAAGCATCCAAATACATGAACCCAAGGGGTCATTCTATTCAAACCATCACACTGAAATATATAGAAAATCATTAGTTTTTGTTGTGTATTTGGTTGATTATGTACCAACAATTGGAGCAGGTGCTAAGGCAATAGGTCATAAGGGGCTTGGTCTTTTTTCAAAGGTTTATAATCAGGCACAGGTGAGGTGGGGTGGAACAGACTTTGTACATAACCACAGACCAGTGTCATAGACCAACAGTAGTTCTGAATTCATGGGCAGATGACAAAAGAGGGTGTCATCTGGCCATTCTCCTTGTGCACTGAGAGCCCCTCTTCCACCTGGTCATTAATGTGCTCATCCTTACTTAAGTGTCACATTATACCAAGGACTTTAGATCAGTTAACTTAAAAAATAATTTTAGATAATCCCTAAAGGACAGGTTGCATACATATAACCTAGTCTGTAATTAAACTGTAGATGCTTTTTTATTAAGGTGCCAACTGTGGGTGTTGTACCTAAAGAGGAAGAGAGAGAGCAGATCCCAAGTATACCTTGGCCTCCAGCTGGGCAGGTGGGGATGGGAGCAGGGAGGGCAGGTGTTGCTGGAGCTCCTTCCGATCCTTCAGCCAATAGCTGCTGAGATACCAGCCTATTAGGGGCGTGGTCTCTCTCTCTTTAAAAAAGCTGCCACTGCCCCCTGCTCGCTCTCTGGCTTCCGGCTCTGCTTCTGGTGACTAGTCTCCCTTTCTGATTGCTCAGAGGGCTGTTGTGTGGGATGGTGATCTGTAAGTTTTTTCCCCCTTAAATAAGTAACCATTCTATTAATCATAATTCCAAACTGGTGTGGGATTGTTTGTGACTTATGCCTCAAGGAGGTAATGATACCAGAGTGCACCATGAATATTCATAAGCACATCTATGAGTGGCCCTTAGGATATGTACCTCTCAGGCACTCAGAGAAATCTGCAGCTTTTCCATAAAGGCGATAGGGACCTCAGAAATGCACATTGATACCAGCCTCAACACAGCTGTCTGAGACTAGAGGAATAAGGAGTGTTCGGAGTTGTGTCTGTCTGTGTTTGTCCAGGAAATTTCATAAGGATGAGTTCAACAAGCAAGGTGTAGCCTAATAAATAAACTATGTTACTGTTGCCATTTTCAAACATCTATAGACATTCTTTGTGGATGAGAACTGAGTGTTAGAGTTACCAAACTGAAACACAACAAGCAAAATACTTAAAAAAAAAACCCAGCAGAAATGAATATAGCTGAAGATAAATTAGAGATCTAGAAATCAAAGTCAAAGAGTCCTAGAACTTCTAACAAAAATGCAGAGATGTTAATTAAGACAGTTTTAGACTTAATAGGGATTTTGAAACAGAGAGACAAAAAAGAGAATGTTCACTAAGGGAGCAAACATATAGCCAATAAAATAAAAATATAGCTAATAAAAGTAAAAAAGAGATATGGCTAAAAATAAGGCTTTCAGAAGAGAGTACATAGAAATAGCGAAGAAGTAACGAAGGAAACAATAGAAAATCATTTCTCAAACTGAAGGAAGACTGTTTCTCCAGCATGGGAGTGTACAGACACTATAGCTGGAGGAGCTACAGCTGTGTCTTCACGTCTGGAATGGATGGTGTGGAACTTCTGGCCAAGAGAAAGGAGCAGACGACACAGCACTGTCCCCAGTAACCTGAAGACATTTTAGACATGAAGGTATTTAGAGAATTTATGTGTGTCCACCTTTATATGTTAGTGTTTGTGTGTGTGTGCATGTGTGTGTGTGTGTGTGTGTGTGTGTGTGTGTGTGTGAGGGTGAAAATACTTTCCTGAACAAAAGAAGAATCACTCCAGAAAAATGTTTTAAATCTAAGAATGAGAACAATGTGGGATACAGGGAGCAATAATATGAAAATAAGAAAGAATAAACACTACAATTTAGTGTAAATAACTGAAATTGTGAAGTTTAATACAAGTATTAACAAGAGTCTTAAATTAATTAATTAAAATTAAAAGGATAAAAGGATTAGCAATAATCAACTAACAATACTGCTGTTATTAATAGTAATGTGTTTTAATGAACAAAAGGATCTCATTGTATAGATCAGGCTGTTTTGAAACTGGTTATCATGCCCTATGCCTTCTTCAAATTTGTGATGCTCAGCCTCTGAAATGATGGGATTATAGAAGTAAAATTTCTGATTATTTTATTTAGATATTGTAGACTGTGAAGATAAGATAATCTAATTTCCAAACAACATATAGATATAAATTTTCTTTTTTCTTTTTTTATTGTTTTTAGTGTGCTATACATTTTCTCCATTGCCCTCCTTCCCTCCCCTTTCCTATGACCCCCACACTCCCAATTTACTCAGGAGATCTTGTCTTTCCTTCCTATTTAGATCCATGTATGTCTCTATTTCTTTTAGGGTCCTCTTTGTTGTGGATAGTTTTTCTTTGCTTTATGTCTAAAAGTCACTTATGAGGGAACACATAGTACAAATGTCTTTCTGGGTCTGGGTTACCTCACTCAGTATGGTTTTTTCTAGTTCTATCCATTTGCCTATAGATTTTAAGATGCCTTTTTTCCCCCACTGAGCAGTGCTCCATTGTGTAAACGCACCACATTTTCTTTAGCCATTCTTCAGTTGAGGGGCATCTAGGTTGTTTCCAGGTTCTGGCTATTATGAATAATGCTGCTATGAACATAGCTGAGCATATGTCCTTGTGGTATGAATGAGCTTCCTTTGGGTATATACTCAAAAGTCGTATTGCTGGGTCTTGAGGTAGGTTGTTTCTAATTTTCGGAGAAATTTCCAAAGGGGCTGTACAAGTTTGCATTCCCACCAACAATGGAGGACTGCTCCCCTTACCCCACATTCTCTCTATCATCAGTGTTTTTTACCTTGGCCATTCTTACAGATGGAATCTCAGAGTTGTTTTGATTTGCATTTCTCTGATGTTGAGCATTTCTTTAAGTATCTTTCAGCCTTTTGAGATTTGTGTGTTGAGAGTTTAGGTCCGTACTCCAATTTTTTATTGGATTACTTGTTCTTTTGATGTCAAATTTCTTGAGTTCTTTATATATTTTGGAGATCAGACCTCTGTCTGATATGGGGTTGGTGAAGATCTTTTCCCATTCTGTAGGCTCCCATTTTGTCTTGTTGTCCATGTTCTTTGCTTTACAGAAGCTTCTCAGTTTAAGGAGGTTCCATTTAGTAATTGTTGTTCTCAATGTCTGTTCTACTGGGATTGTATTTAGGAAGTGCCAATGCATTCAGGTGTACTTCCCACTTTCTGTTTTTTGAGGTTTAGTGTGATGGATTTTATGTTGAGATCTCTAATCCATTTGAATTTTGTCGAAGACTTTTTTCAGCATCTAATGAGATGATCAAGTGTTTTTTTTTCTTTCAGTTTGCTTATATGGTGGATTACTGACAGATTTTCATATGTTGAACCATTCCTGCATCTCTGGGATGAAACCTGCTTGATCATTGTGGATGATTTTACTGATGTGTTCTTGGATTCAGTTTGTCAGGATTTTATTGAGTATTTTTGCATCAACGTTCATAAGTGAGATTGGTCAGTAATTCTCTTTCTAAGTAGTGCCTTTGTGTGGTTTGGGTACCAGGGTAACTGTAGCCTTACTAAAGAGTTTTGCAATGTTCCTTCTGTTTGTTTTGTGTGGAACAATTTGAGGAGTATTGGTATTAGTTCTTTAAAAATCTTGTAGAATTCTGCGCTGAAACCATCTGGTCCTGGGCTTCTTTTGGTTGGGAGGCTTTTGATGACTGTTTCTATTTCCTTAGTGGTTATAGGTCTATTTAATTTGCTTATCTGGTCTTAATTTAATTTTGGTAAGTGATATTTATCTAGAAAACTGTCCATTCCCTTAAATTTTTCCAGTTTTGTGGAGTATAAGTTTTTGAAGTGTGGCATGATGATTCTCTGGATTTCCTTTGTGTCTGTTTTTATGTCCCCCTTTTCATTTCTGATTTTGTTAATTTGGATATTTTCTCTGTGTCTTTTGATTAGTTTGGATAAAGGTTTGTCTATTTGTTGATTTTCTCAAAGAATCACCTCTTTGTCTCATTGATTCTTTGTATTGTTTTGTTTTTATTTTGTTGATTTTAGCTATCAATTTGATTATTTTCTGGCCTCTAGTCCTCCTGGGTGCGTTTGCTTCTTTTTGTTCTAGAGCTTTCAGGTGTTCTGTTAGCTCACTGGTGTGGAATTTTTCCAGTTTCTTTACACAGGCATTTAGTGTTATGAACTTTCCCTTTCACACCACTTTCATTGTGTCCCATAAGTTTTGGTATGCTGTGTGGTCATTTTTGTTGAATTTTAGGAAGTCTTTAATTTTTTCCTTTATTTCTTCCTTGACCCAGTGGTGATTCAGGTAAACACTGTTAAATTTCCATGTGTTCGTGGGCTTTCTGAACTTAGTTTTGCTGTTAAATTCTAATTTTAAGCCATGGTGATCCGATAAGATACATAGAGTTATTCCAATTTTTCTTGTATCTGTTGAGGTTTACTTTGATACTAAGCATGTGGTCAATTTTTGAGAAGTTTCCATGAGGTGATTAGAAGAAAGTATATTTGTTTATGTCTGGATGGAATGTTATATAGATGTCTGTTATGTTCACTTGAGTCATAATATGTTAGTTTCCTTATTTCTCTGTTAATTTTCTATCTGGCAGACCTGTCCAGTGGTGAGAATGGGTGTTAAAGTCTCCCACTATTAGTGTGTAGGGTTTCATTTGTGATTTAAGCCTTAGTAATATTTCTGTTTACATATGAGGGTGCCCTCGTATTTGGGGGCATAGATGTTCAATATTGAAATTTCCTCTTGATGGATTTTTCCTGTGACTAATATGAGATGTCCTTTTTGTCTCTTGATTGATTTTAGTTTGAAGCCTATTTTGTTAGATATTAGGATAGCTACACCAGCTTGTTTCTTAGGTCCATTTGATTGGAAAATCTTTTCCCAGCCCTTTACTTTGCAGTGATATCTGTCTTTGAGGTTGAGGTGTGTTTCTTGTATGCAGCAGAAGGATGGATTCTGTTTTTGTATCCAATCTGTTAGCCCGTGTCTTTTTTTTTTTTTCTGAGAAAAGGTTTTTCTGTAGTTTTGGAGCCTGTCTTGGAACTAGCTCTTATAAGTCTATAAGTCTTATAAGTCTTATAAGTCTAAAGACCAGGCTGACCTTGAACTCACAGAGATCCACCTGCCTCTCCTCTGCCTCCTTAGTGCTGGGATTAAAGGAATACACTACCACCACCCGGCTTTAGCCTGTGTCTTTTTTTTTTTTTTAGGTGAGTCGAATCTATTTATATTAAGGGATATTAATGATCAGTGATTGTTAGTTCCTTTTATTTTAGTTTTTGTTGGTGGTGATATTAATTTTCAAAAGGGTTATAAAACTCCACAAATACATTACATGTAAATACAAATATATGCATCTGAGGAAAAAATGTAGTATATACAAGTAATCAAAGTAAAAATGCACAAAGGTATTTATCATCTCACATAAAGGGAAAAAGAGGACAAAGAGTATAGTAATCAGAAAAAGCATAAAATATCATATCCTTAAACCAAAAAGTTATTACAATAAATGAGACGAAAATATGCCTATTGGATAAACTGTCAATTATATGCTATTTAAAACAAGTATCCCAGGACTCTTGGGAGGAAACTGAGACATATCAGAAGTACAAAACTGAGCCAGTAAATACTGAGATGTGGCAGTGAACTTCGTCTTAGAAGAGTGGGATGTGTTGGATTCTAATCAAAAGAATCTCCACAGAGATGTGATGAAGGAAACATTTTTGAATCTGATCTCCATAGAAAAAGCACTAGAAGAAAATATTGAAGAGGACTATAAAGATCTCAGCAGGAATATGGAAATTCAGAGGACTGAGAGAGACCATGTAAATGAATGTCATAATGAGTGTGATAGATACCAGCAACCTATTCCAGAGAGTGTGATCAATAAAGATATGCCTTCCAGAGTAATAGTTCATGAGACTCCATTGCTTGTGACAAACATTATTGGTCATTTATCCTTACATGGGTAAGAAAAAGGTAAGGGGAAACCACCACTGTATAAGTGAGCTGTGGCAAAAGCCTTTAAACATCAGAAACATTGGAAAGATACCAGTTATTCTGAATCACTTCAGGTATTTGAAACTTCTCCTGAAGAGAAACCCAGAGAAAAACAATGTAATGAAGCCTGTCAGAGTCTCACACTGGAGATAAACTCAATGAGGATGTCTTCATGAGATACACACATGGCCAGAATGATGAACAAACCCATACAGAAGTGAAACAATTTGTATGTAGTCTCTGTGATGAAACCTTCATTGATTCCAGTGAGCTTACCAACCATGAAAAAAGTCATATTGAAGAGTAAAGGTATTTGTAGGCAATGTGGCAAAACATTTAAATATGCAACATGTTTTGAGAAACAAAGTAACTCACAAAGGAGAGAAGCCATATGCTTCTATACATTTTTGGAAAAGCTTTCACCCAATTCAATCATCATTACAATCACAAAAGCAGTTATATTGGTCAAAAGCCTTATGCTTGCAAGCATTGTGGAAAAAACTTCACCCGTTCTTCTTATCGAAACATTCATGAAAGGAGCCACACTGGAGAGAAACCTTATACATGTAAGCGTTGTGGAAAAGCTTTCAGCCAGCCCTGTAGTCGTTACAGACATGAAAGGAACCACACTGCAGAGAAACCTTATGCATGTAAGCATTGTGGAAAAGCCTTCAGCAATTGCAGTAGTCGTAAGAGACGTGAAAGGAGCCACACTGAAGAGAAATTTTATGCATGCAAGCATTGTGGAAAAACTTCACCAATTCTTCTTATTGAAATACTCATGAAAGAATTCACACTGGAGAGAAACCTTATGCATGTAAGCATTGTGGAAAAGCATACACCAGTTCCAGTGCTTGTAGCATTCATGAAAGAATACACATGGCAGAGAGGAATTATACATGCAAGCATTGTGGGAAAGCATTTTTCTGTCCCAGGATTCTGAATATGCATGAAATAATTCACACTGGAAAAAAGTGTTATGCATGTAAGCATTGTGGAAAAGCCTTCAACCACCCCACTAATTGTAACAGACATGAAAAGAGCCACACTGCAGAGAAACCTTATGCATGAGCATTGTGGAAAAGCCTTCAGCAAATCCAGTAGGTGTAACAGACATGAAAGGAACCACATTACAGAGAAGCAGAAGACGTATACATGCAAACATTGTGGAAAAACTGTTTCTGGTGTAGGCATATGAACATCCATGAAATAATTCATACTGACAAAAGCATTATGTATCTAAGCATTGTGGAAAATCATTCAACAACCCCAGTAGTTGTAACAGACATGGAAGGAGTCACACTGCAGAGAAACCTTTTTCATGAAGGCATTGCGAAAAAGCCTATACCAGTTTCATTTCTTGTAAGACTCATGAAAAGAGTTCACATTAAAGAAAATTCTAATACATTTGAGCAGTGAAAAAGTGTTTGCCTGCTCCAATTACCTGAACATTCATGAAAAGATTCACATGGGAGAAAAGTCTTGAGCATGTAAACATCTTGGAAAAGCCTTTAGTGACTTCAGAAGTCATGACAGACATGAATGAAGTCACACTTTAGAGAAGCCTTATTCATGTAAGTATTGTGTAAAACCCTTCACCAATTTCTGTTCATGAAGGTTCATGAAAGAGATCATTCTGAAGAGAAGTGCTATGTATGTGTGCATTGTGGGAAAGCATTTACCCACTCCAGTCAGCAGAACATCCATGAAAAGGTTCAAATTGGAGAGAAGGTTTTTGCACGCAAACCTTACAGGAAACCTTTCAACACTTCAATTTGTCCTGATCTGCATGAAAAACAATCACACTGGAGAGGAACTCTTTGTGTGTAAAAGATGTAGAAACTGTTCATTCTGTAGACAGGTATAAAATAGTACACTTGAAAGTAAAGTCCTATGCACATAAAAACTGTGGAAACCCTTCAGCTGCTCTTGTCATCATAATAGACATGAAACTCTTCACACTAGTCAGTAGCCTAATGTGTGTAACCATTGTCAGAAAGTCTTTACTAGATTCACTTGGTCTAAGAGTAAAAACATTCACACTGGATAGAAACCTTTTGTATGTACACATGGTATATAAACTATTTCTTTGTTCTTGTCATTTTAACAAGCATAAAGATCTCACACAGTGTCTGAAATGTGGGAAAGTCTTCAGTATATCCAGTTTCTGTAACCCTCATGCACAGATTTACACTGGAAAGAATTCTAATGCATATATCCATTTAAGTATTGTTCAAAGTCTTCAGCATTTCCTGTGGCCATGATGTTCTAAAGAATCCATTCTGGACATAGACTTTTCATGTATAACCATGTGGAAAATCTTTTAGCGTTCAAAAAAAGTAAAAAAAAAAACAAACCAAGTATCCTATTTTTGAGTTAGGCATGGTGGTGCATGCCTGAAATTCTAGGACTTTGGAAGTTGAGTGAGACAAGGCATTCATGAGTTTGAATCCAGCCTGAAATATATAATGAAATCCTGTCTCAAAGACAAGCAAGCAAGCTAACAAACTGTGTTTAAAATAGAGAGTTACATAAAATTATTGCAGACAGATTGCACTTAAAAGAATTTCAAAATACTAATTTTAAATAAAGTAAAATGGGATTTCAGGGAAAAGGGATGAAAATAGGATAGGGTATTTTTATATGAGTTTTCAAAAATTTTTTGCTGTCCATGAATCTTTCACAAAATAGCTGCCTATCTCCACAAATAAAGTCACTGCAAATCTCTTCTGTATTCTGTCAACATGGGTGCTGGCTTCTGCAGTCTCGAGTCTCTTCATTTGCTTCTTAGATTTTTTCCCATGGTTCGCTTGACTGATTCTTCTCCTAATACATCACAGCTTGCCACTGCACACAGGTTAATATTTCTTTGTACCATCTGAGGAATCACAAACCAGACCACAGTCACCTTAGTGTTACCAAGGTGGACTTTGAATTTAGACACCAAGGTGGCTTGGGGTGGGGTGTGCATGATCCTTTATCATTTTCTTGGATTTCTGCCTTGGATTCTGTTGTTTTCCCAGGGTAGAGCGTTTCATCAAATAAGCATTTGTTTTCTGTTAAGTCCCCGCTTCAGGCAGTTACTGTGTCATTTATGGTGGTGGTTGGGAAGAATAGAGCTACATCAATCACTAGTAAGAACCACCAAGAGGCCATGGCTGTGTGAGAGTGGGCACAATGGAATAAATAGCGGAATCCACTGGATCTACAGAGAAGCCCTTGACCAGCATAGACTGGGAGGTTTCCCCAGAGATTTGTTGTGATAATTTGCCTGCTTCCTTCTGAATCCACAAACTACCGGACTTCCTTTGCCAAATCTGTTTAGTTATCTTTTGTCTGTATATTGTACATTGTACATATTATAACACACTTCTACTGTTCTCTTCTTGGATTTTCCCCAAATGTCTTGCCATCCTGGATGTTTTGAGCCCTTTTGGAGGCTATCTCACATGGTGCCACAGTCAAAAGGACTCTTGGTTTTGTGGCTTCCAGGTGGAGCAAGTAACTGGCCAGGTGGAGGATTATTCAGATCTTGTTTCTCAGAAATAGTGCTCTGCCCTCTCAGCAGAGCGCCATCTGGCCCTGGGGCAGGACTCCAGCTGCACTGATTTTGGGACATCATGTTAGATGCAACCGAAGGGCCATCTCCCTTCAAATCAAGATGCTCAGCTCAGGACTTTAAGTTCTAGCTGCCTTAAACTGGCTGCCTTTAGCAAGTCACTGTGTTTCTTTGAGTTTTAGTAAATTTGCCTTCAAGAAAGGAGGCTATATTTGACAACCATTAAGATCCTTGCCTCTTGTAAAGACTGATTTTTTTTTGGTATGGCTTTTCCTAGCTACTTAACCTTTACTTCCTATATGACATGAACATACATATTTCTGTGGCATAATTTGTGACTATGCAAGTTGAGTTTCAATCCTCCTACACTCGCCAGATCTCTGGAAGAAGGAATAACTGTGTGTTTTGAGAGAATAGCTGGTGTAGAGATGGAGAGACAGATGTTCCTCGTGTCTTGGGGCTGTTTAATGTGCTATCGTCCTCAGGTTTCAGCAGTTCTGAGTCCCATGCATGGTCTGAGCCTCTTAAGTGAGTGTAGCTGTTTCTTCTGATACAAACACCGGTTTCTTCCTTGTTTAGCTGCCTTGCAGGCGTTGAAAAGGAAGAAGAGGTTTGAGAAGCAGCTCACGCAGGTTGATGGCACCCTGTCCACCATTGAGTTCCAGCGGGAAGCGCTAGAGAACTCGCACACCAACACTGAGGTCTTACGGAACATGGGTTTTGCAGCCAAGGCAATGAAAGCCGTTCATGAAAACATGTGAGTGACCCAGACTCCTTGTCCTTAATGTTGGGGAGAGCCTGTGAAACCGTATGACGATTCTGGTATTGAATGGAATGCTCTCTCAGAAGTAGTTTTGAATTTCCAGTGACAAAATTAAAATAAGGAAAAAAGTATAGAATTTTGTTTTCACTATTTCTCAGTTCCTTTATGAAATCCTATCTGTGAAAATCGTAATTCTAGGATTCTAAGGTCAGTGAAGGTGTTAGAACTGTAGAATAGTGGTTGCCAAACTTTGGTGTCTGTGAGAATCATCTAGATAAAAGCTGTTAAGAGCATGCAGACACCCAAGCCTCCTTGAATTTAGCCGTAGGGTAGAACTTCTGTTTTAACCGAGTTCCCCAGACCAAGACGGACATCACCAACTATTTGAAAGCCCCTGACATAAAGTATTAGTTTCCAGGACCAGGGTTTATAGTTTTCTGGCTGTAATCCTATTCCCAAAGTTGACTGTACCCTGGCAAATGACTTTCTATCTCTCTCTGACTCAGTTTCCTCACCTATCATTTCTTACTTCTGCTTGTTGAGAAGTTCAGTGAGATGCTAGACATAGCACAGTTCCTTCTGCAAGCAAGCACTGAGCAGTCAGTCTCTGAGATGTGGTACCATGGTCTATGTTCACTGTGGGCAATGCAGACCTAGGACCTCGTCCTCTGCTGAGTAGGGACAGTGACAGTAGACTCCTGGCCAAGGAATAGTAAGCGCTGAGATACAGACTCGATTCCAGAGGACGAGAAGAGGCAAAGGTAGCAGTTGGGGTTGTGAAGACCTCTTTGAGACCATCTTCTTGCCTTAGTACCTCATCAACCAGCTGCCATCCTGGCACTTGAGAGCTCATTATGTGCACGGTGGGACTCCCAGTACCCTACGGTGGTAAACTGAGTGCTGAAGTAGATTGCAAAGCCGGGCTTTACCTCCAAGTCCCTTAGTAGCATGAGACAATAGTGCTCTTTGGAGAGAAATTTAGTCTCAGCCCCAGACTTTGGTCATACATGCTCTGTACTCCCTTTAGTAAACACATTTGCTACAGCTCTAATGAGGATTGAGCATAATGGGTGGGAGGAAAATGGTAACAGAATTCCTTTCCATTCCCTATGAAACCATGCCGAAGTTCTCAGTTCTGTAGTAGTAGAGTCTGAGGAACTGAAAAGACAGGGGAGTCCTGGACTCAGCCTTTCAGTGGTGAGGGTACTTCATAATGAAGGACACACACTTCGCTTTTGTCTAATCAGCTTGGCCTGCTTTCTGAGTTGGAGGAAAGATTCAGAAACAGGGCTACAAAAGCAAGCTCGGAGGCTAACTGTGAAGCAGCTGTCCTTGGACCTGCTTGCTCCTGCATCATTGGCTGAGGTTGTAGCTTCCCTGAGGGTATGTTGGGTCAAATCCTACTGTTTCAGCGCCCCTCCTGACACATCCTCTGCAAGGGAAACCCTCAAGGAGTCAGCATTTCAGAGCTACTGTGTTATAGAAAGTGACTCTCCAGTCCCAAAGTTTAGTTTCTCTACAGAGCTGCTTCAGGATTGGTGGCTGAGAACTGCAGTGCTATCTCTGTCATGGTGGTTCTCAGCGCATTAAGGGGCATCCACACAGGGGTACTTCACACACTCTACCACATGTACCTCCCAAACTCTTCTATTTCAAGTGATTCTTGAAGGTAGAAGGTAATATTGAAAATGCATGTGATTGTCCAGGGTTAGTAATTTTTTGACACTCCAATTATCATTTTTCTTAATTGATGAATGTTGAACCAGGAATTTTTGTTATGGTGCTGATGTAACTAAAGAGTATATTTGAAATAAACCTGTTTTCATATGGAATTAAGTCTAAATTCATAATTGTAAGATGAAACTAAAATTCTAATGAAATGTTCCCCAGGGATCTGAATAAAATCGATGACTTGATGCAGGATATCACAGAGCAGCAGGACATTGCTCAGGAAATCTCAGAAGCCTTTTCTCAAAGGGTTCAGTTTGCTGATGGCTTTGATGAGGTAGGTGCAATTCTAAAGAATGTGGCACTGTGGCTGCTCTCGAGGGCAGCTTCCTATCACATATGGCAGACAATGTCTATTGCTTAACAAATCGATGATATTTATGGGAAGTATCATTTTCCAGGCGGGAAATGAGGTGTTAGTAGCTGATGTCAAGGAAAGATGACTATAGTTTGGCAAACAGCTTCTTAATTAGGTTTTTAGGTATTAAGGAAAAAGAAAACAGCGTGCGGTTATATGAAGTTAGTGATGTTTAATGGTGGGAGTAGAAATAGTCTTATTATGAGGGATCACGTGCTCTCACATCTGCCCACAGAGCAGACGGTGTCGCTCTGTAACTGCAGATGACTGTGCTCTGTGGCTGCTAAGTTAGGAGTTAGGCTGCTCCACTCATCCCTATAAAACACGTCATTGTGGAGTGGCATTGTTTACACTCCCGTTCTGTTCATATCAATCAGTCCCGCAGCCCGGGAAGGCTGTAGCTACATGGTGGTGCTCATGATGGAAATTTCAGTGGTTCCATTCAAGTTACACCTGTCCAGGATGAGGACATTCTTAGACATATTCCCAAGGGACAGACAGCACAGCTCTCTGTTTCTATGTGCTATGACAGATGATGTGTAACAAGTGAAGATGTGGCCCACAGAGTTTTAGGAAGTGAAGGTTTGCTGCTAGCAATGTTCCAAACTGATATGGGAGTGGGCCTGGAGGGATGGCTCGGAGATTAAGAGCACTTGTTGCCTTTGCAGAAGACTTGGGTTCTGCTCCCAGCATTCACAGCAGGGATCAAAATCATCCATACTGCCAGTTCTGGGGGATCTGATGCCCTCTTCTGATCTTTGTGGGTACCAGACACGCATGTGATGTGCTTACAGACATGCAGGCAGAACACTCATACACATAAGGAGTTGACCTATAGGTCAGATCAGTCATGGCCTGTTCTTGTGTAGCTCTCAAGGCAAGGATGGTTTCAACTCTCTGCAACTGTAGAAAATAAGAAAGAAGAGCCTGCAACAGGAAGGTATCTGGCCTGCAAAGCCCAAAATACTACTGTCTGGCCCTATGTAGAAGAACAGGAGGATTGTGAGTTCAAGGTCAACCTTGGGTCACATGGTGAATTCAAAATCAGCCTGAGATACATAGAGAGGCCTTGTCTTAAAACAACAGCAGCAGAACAACCAAATATGGATCCATGTACATGTGCACAAATTCAAGCACGGGCCCTGGGATGTAGGGTGTGCTGATTTGCCTTGGCACTGCCCAGTAATGAGTTCTCAATAAACTTGTTGAATGATGGGTGAATAAAGAATCTAATTGGATGAATACACAGGTAGACTAGACCTTCTCTGATAGCTCCCTGCTGAACGACTGCACCTCCCAGGTTCCCTCGTGGATGCCCGGAGGGAATGTAATGTAGGGCGGTAGTCATTCCTGCTCCTGTGACACACGTGAGTGACAAGATGCCCCTTTGCTGTGAATAAACACGGTCTCACCTAAGGTCAGACCAAGCTCTCCGCCTTCTGTCGTCTAATCATTTCTCCTTATGACAGCCTCTTAAGTATAATGAAATGTTTTGTTTAGACTGCCACTCACTTCTGTGGGAGCTCATGTATGCTGGAGGAATTCCCAAGTTAGGCAGGTGTGAGCTATCTCGGATTAGGCAGGTGTGAGCTATCTCGGATTAGGCAGGTGTGAACTATCTCGGATTAGGCAGGTGTGAGCTATCTTGGATTAGGCAGGTGTGAGCTATCTCAGATTAGGCAGGTGTGAGCTATCTCAGATTAGGCAGGTGTGAGCTATCTCAGGCAGGTGTGAGCTATCTCAGATTAGGCAGGTGTGAGCTATCTCAGATTAGGCAGGTGTGAGCTATCTCAGGCAGGTGTGAGCTATCTCAGATTAGGCAGGTGTGAGCTATCTCAGATTAGGCAGGTGTGAGCTATCTCAGGCAGGTGTGAGCTATCTCAGATTAGGCAGGGGTGAGCTATCTCAGATTAGGCAGCTATAAGATATCTTGGATTAGGCAGGAGGTGACCAATGTCCTTAAGACCTCAAGCTGAAAGAAAAGGACAAAAAAAAAAAATAAAAAAAAATAAAAAAAAAGACCTCAAGCTGATGAGAGCTTTTTACAGGTGTTGGGTGGAGAATAGTTTGATTAAGCCAGACTTTCTGAGCCCACTCTAACGGAAAAATACATTATACTAATTTTGAGTTTCCCTCATACAAACACTTGGGCTGGGGACGCAATCCAGTGGCATGGCACTTGCCTAGCACCAGCAGACACTGCTGTTCCATCCCCAGCACTGTGAGCAAAATCACCTCAACACACAATTTATATTGACCTTAATGATCTGATAAAGGATCTATGATATATTTTTTTTTACTTTCTATGCAATATAATTTCTATGCTTTTTTATTTTCCATAGTATTTACTCAACTGAAAATATTTATTTCCTCTAATTAAAATTGCAGAGATTCTCAACAGGAGAGATGGAAAAAGAACATACAGAAAAAATGACAGTCAAGGTGTAAATTTCCAGAGCCTGAGGAAATTATATATTCAGCCCAAATTACTTGAATGGCTGTTTGCTGAAGTATTATAAGATTAACTACAACAAATTTGTACAACACGAAGTATTCATTTCTAATCATTGCTCACTGTTGCTTACTTTAAAATAATAAATATTCCATTCCACTGGGTTAGCACACACCAGTGGGGTGGCAGATGTTCTCTTCGCTGTGTTTAGGGAAGCCACCTCCTGTAACACTAACTCCGTAATTCTCTCTTCTGTGTTCAGGATGAGCTGCTGGCAGAACTTGAGGAACTGGAGCAGGAAGAATTAAATAAGAAGATGACAAAGATGCAGCTTCCGAATGTGCCGGCTTCTTCCCTCCCCTCACAGCCCAGTAGGAAGCCCAGCATGCCCTCCAGTGCACACCGATCTCGAGCAGGTGTGTGCACACCCCACAACCCGCGCCATAGGTTCTCAGAGCAGTAGGCAGGCTGCTGCTTTCAGTGCCTCCTTAAACCTGATTTGTATACATAAACACATCTAGTATGCCATTCCTACCCGTTTCCCATGTGCAGTATAAGTGATGCTGATGACTGATTTCCTCATTTTTGTGTTCCAGTGTCATCCAGGAGGACAGAGGACGATGACGACTTCCAGCAGCTGGCAGCTTGGGCTACTTAAGCTAAAATGGGAACCTCTGACGCCTAAATTATTGAACTACACACAAGACATAAATGCTTTTGCAAAGCCTAGAAGATAGCAGTGACCCGTTTTATGAATTCCTGTCTTTTACAGTTAAGTCATGTGTAGACACGTCAGGCCTGGAAAGGGGCTGGTAGCATCATAGAAGATTCTTCCAGACTGATGGAGTGGGGTCTATCTGCTTTATTCTCTACTGTATTTTAGTTCTGGTACAAGTTGATTCTTTATGTATATATATATTGAAAGAAAACTGATTCTACTGACATTTAATACATATTCCAGCTTGTAAGTCATCCTCGGGCGATACCTAGGGTAACTGGGGGTGATGTCTATGCAAATACAAGGCTGCTGTGTGCGTCCAGGTCACCCACAGTAAATATAAATGCGCTTCTAGAACAGATCTGAAGAGAAGTCCTCAGTGAGTCTATATATACAGTTTCAATTGAGTTTCAGGGTTGAAAATCTTCATGGAGCTTTAATTGACATTTATTATGCTGGTTGAGCTTTGAGAGGGGGCATGCATCGCCCCAAATGTCTGACTGCACAAGCAGTTTAGCCTGCCCACCAGGACTCTCCGGGGTGTGATTCAGCTGTTTAGAAAGCCAAGTTAACACAGACCGCCATGCTGCTGCTGCTTAGGCTTCCCAGGAATGCCCATTGCTTCCTGTTGTGTGGTCTCCTGTGCACTAACAAAACGAAACAATGCTTCACAGCATGTGCCTCATAAAAATACTAAAATACTGGCAATTAAAAATATATCTGGAGTAAAATTTTGCTCATAATTATGGTTAAATGAAGATAAATTATAAACAGGTATCTTGCGTGCCATATCAGACGGTAAAATGACAAACACCACAATGCAAGGTTTTCTGATGCCCTCTGCACTCCTTTGAGCATCGCTGCAGCATGGAGGAGGAGCACCATGAGACCTTGTTCCGGCTCAGTGGTCCCATTCTGCCGCAGGTATTTGGCACTTGCTCTTTCTCTTGGCATTTTTCCTGCCCTGCACAACACACACACCAAATCCTCCTCATTCTTTAAATTCTGGATAAAATATTCCATCTTGGAAAACTTTAAAAAATTTTTTTCCAGACTATATGCTTGCTTTTACAGCACTCAGCTTTCTGTCATGGCATTTTCCATGTTCTCTCAACACATAACCTGAGTGCATTTCCTGTGGGTCTGCGATAGGGGGAGGGATGAGGCTGCTTTAAATAGTGTGTTTTCAGGACTCTTCAAAATCTCTCATGTACCTTCTGTCCCTAAGCCAAGCCTGGGAAGCAGCAACAGTGTTAGACACTGAAGGAGAGACAGCTCTGGACAGTGATGCCCAAGGGAGGCTGACACACTGCTCATCCCGTGTCCTGGCTCACACACCACCCACATGCCCGCTGAGTGCAGCTAGCTGCGGGGAAGGGGAGGCACAAAGCCCCCACCAGACTGGTGAAACTTGTAAGGCGAGTGAATTTTAATTATGCTTAATTTTAGTTAATTTAATTAAAAAACATTTCTCAATGCATTTATTAGAAACATTGAAGTATTTCAGCACCTTCGTTCTGCCTTTCCAGCAGTTAAATGTGTGACGTCTGTCTATGGGCCAGTATTTGTATCTGTCCGTCTTTCTGCCTCCTCACTTCTTTCCACCTCTCTGAGATTTTGAGGCACAGCCTCACCATGTAGCACACGAGTTCACTTTATACCTCAGGCTGACATTGAACTTCACTCCTCTGGCTTTAGCCTCCAAAGCCCAGGAATTACGGGCTCCCATTGCTGTGACCAGCACTGGGAAGATAGTTACAGCTGATCTAAGAGGCATTCTCAGTGTAAAATACACATTGGATTTCAAAGACTTGGTGAACAAAACTGTAAAATATCTCATTAGCAATTGCATCTTGATTATATGTAGAAATGGTATTTTTAAATGCTTTGCATTGAATAAAATACAGTATTGGAAATTTAGGTTTCCTATGTCTTTTATTTTTGTTAAAAAACATGTAGTTCCTGAGAAACTTAGAACTATAGCTGTGGTCTCATTACATTTCCATTGTTTAGTTCTGGGCAGGACCAGCTCCACTCTGTCACTGAGTATACAGGTAATGTGTGAGCTGAGGCACTAAAATGCTGAAATACAAAGAAGAGAGAGATGACATTACACTGTAAAGACACAAGAGTACTTTGAAGTGGATCTTGATGCCACCCGTCAAGAAGATGGACAGAATAGTGAAGTGGAACAAGTGAGCCGCAAAGGCAGGCTGCCTAATTCGAAGGCCTGATTGGGCTTCTGTGGCAATCTTTTCTCATTTTACACACCAATCCCAGTTCCCCCTCCCTCCTCCCCCTCCTTCCTTTTACTCCCCCCCCCCCCGCACCCCCTTCCACTCCTCAGAGAGGACATGCTTCCCATGAGGAGTCAACAAAGTCTAGCACATGGCTTTGAGGCAGGACCAAGGTCTTGCCCACTATATCTAGGCTGAGCAAGAAATCCATCCATAAGGAATGGGCTCCAAAAGCCAGCTCAAGCCCTAGGGATGAATCCTGGTCCCACATGGCAAAGCATTCTTAACATAACAAAACTCTAAATTGTTTGATATATATATATGTGTGTGTGTGTGTGTGTATACATATATGCCACCCCCTTATCAGGGATCGCAGTAGTAAACCTCAGGCTTTTGTTGTGTAAGAAACACACTCAAGATAATTTAAAAAACAAGCCCCAGCTCGTGATGAGAATCAAAGGAGATTCTTAAAATGCAGATGGAAGGAGTGCCCAAAAACAGGGCAGCCATAGTGACAGACTTCTCATAGTGGCCATGAGAAGGGAATGGCACACTGCCATCATTCGGGCAGGGGTTCTCCTCAGGAGTCATGGTCCAGGGTCAGGACATTGGCTGCTCAAACTTGGCTCCTGTTAAGTACTCCTTGGTCAGCCATCTGGACCCCCCAAATGAGAAAGCAAGTTGAGGGTGACAGAGTACTGGAATCAAGGTGACCTTACCTGCCGCTGCCCACCTAAAACTTCAACACGCCACCTGCTGCCATGGTTGTCCAGGCTACAGTGGAGAACTGTCCAGTCTTCCATGGAAAATGGAGTCAGGGAACCTGCTTCTTTAGTGGAAACTGAAGTAGCGAAGAGTTTAGGCCTCACAGTGGCATCTGTCTTAGTAAAGAAATTAGATTGTATGGTAAAGCCAGCGAGCCTCGCAAGAGAAAAGCAAACAAAGAGCAGCAAAGATGCTAAGACTAATAAGGAGCCATTACATTCCAGCCCCAGGAAATAAAGTGATGATGTGAGTCAATGTTCGTCTCCTCGCCTCTTCCTTAATTTAAGACAGACATTAACGATTCTGTTGGAGAAAATGCTTCTTAAAATGGCTGCAATCCTTCCCCAACTTCAGACTCACTTTATATCGTTTGTTTCTTGGCTTACTAGAAGTTCTGTCACGCTATCTATAGAACACTCGATCTAGGAAACATGGAGAGTGTGAAGCCAGGACAAAGCTGTCGAGTGTTACTCAGAAAGCACACGATCACCTCCACATGCACACGCTCACCTCCACATGCACATGGTCACCTCCACATGTACATGGTCACCTCCACATGCACAGGTATCCTGTGATGATGGAGCTGCTTCTGTACTGACATGCCACGGAGGGCTGGAGACACATCTATGACACTCAAGAGTAAGTGGTCCCTTGCCATAGTGGTCCCTTCATTTGGGCGTCCCGTGGGATGTTGACGTGTGTAGTCATTATTTTGACTATAGAAGTACCATCTCACCACCTCACCCTCTGAGTTTTGGTTTCCATGGTTTCTATTACCTGTGGATAGCTACAACCTGACCATGTCAAAGGAAAAAAAAATCAGAAAGTGGAATTGTAAGTGTGTGCTATTCTCTGAGTGCTGATGAATTCCTACACTCCTTGTGCATCTGGCCTTGGATGGGACTTGGGTTTTGTACTGTGTGTCCACATGGTATTTGCTACCTGACACATACATCAGTGGTCTTGGCTATCAGACTGTCACAATATTACAGTGACTGTGATCAAGTAATCCTTATTTTACTTAGTAATGTACTCAAAGGGTAAGAATAGTGGAACATGTAATTTTACTGTTATATTGTCAGAATAATTTAATTTAGTCCTTATTGTGTCTAATATAAGCTATATGTGTGTATGTATTTAAGCACGTGCATACATATATGTACAGGGTTTGGTCTGCCCATGATTTTCAGATAAGGTCTTGGGCCAAATTCCCTGCAGATGTGTGTACATGTAATGTGTATGTGTTAAGCACAGATGACATATATGTGCTTGAAAACCTCCTCCTTGCTCTTAATGCTTACTTTCTGGGTTTCTTTAGTCCTGATTCTTGCCTTCCCTTTTCTTGGTTCACTATGCTAGAAACACCACAACCATGCCTTTGTTTCAGAAGGTTGCTCTGAAACAAGCTTGTGTTCTGCTTCTGCTACCGCTGATTATTTATTTGCCTGCCAAATCCCCCATTTTGAAAGCCCCTTCTCCTGAACTATAAAACTCTTAACTTCCCCACAACAACGCTGATTTCATGAATCCCACCTTAGGGAAATATAGTCTGTTCACACGAATAAAGCTTGCTTTAGTTAATTTGGCCATGATTTGGGTTGGGGGGTCTTGCTCTTCGAATTTGTGGGATTAATGTGGGAGAAAGTACCAGGTGGGTATGAGACGGAAACTCTATGGGTTTTAGGTAAGAAATAGTGGAGCGGATACTACAGCATAGGCACAGAAGCAGAACAATCAAAGCTTTAAAAAAATGTGGTTATGAGAGGGCAAAGAATGAAAAATAAAAACAAAGGAGTCTTTCCGCGTCGGGCGGGCGTTGGATGGCGCTGGGTGGCGCTGGATGGCGCTGGATGGGCGCTCCCTTGAGAGGGGTCCCAGAGTCAATGCTAATGGAAGAGCTGTTGTTGGTGTCTCCAGTCCAAACCTGATTCCTTCTGTGGGCAGTGTCTCTGAGGGGTTACTTGTTTAGTAATCCTGTTTCTGTTGGATTGAATTTCTACCCAGAAGTCAGTGGGGGTAGGTCAGCCCTCCCTTAGCAATTGTTTAGTCCTCAACTGGAGCGCAGCTCAGGGTAATTTCCATCCACTTTCTTTCTACGCTGGATGGCCAGCTTCCCCTACGTGAGTGTCAGTGTCTAGGTTCTCAGTGTGGCCAACTCCATCCTCGTATTTACCTTTCTGGCAGGGTGCGCTGGTGTTTCCAGAGCCTGAGCTGTCTGCAGACTCCTGTGGGGTGTTCACATGGTTCTGTGGTTTTCCAGGTCTCTTGGCGGTGCCTCCTGCAGAACCGCTTTAATTACAGTTGCAGGGTCTGCTCCCTCTTTGCTCCCAAACATAACTCTTAAAACAAGCGATGTAGACCAGGCGCCTGGTGGTTCCCAGCATCTGCTTCATGAAACGTGGCTCTGCTTTCAAACTTGTGTTTCTGCTGTATTCACTTCTGGAGCCAGGAGGGACAATTCTTCCCTTCCCCGTCGCTGCATTCAGAGCTGTGGGTTAGTTTGTAGTGTTCCTATCTAATCCTGCTTGTTGTCTCCTTCACAGTGCTCTTTAGGAAGGTCCTCCATTGCTTTCCCATACTCCCACCCTCCTTCCTGAGCAGTAGGGTTTTATGTGGATTCCTGGAGTCAGGAGCTGCAGTGAAACAAACCTTTAGACTGAGTCTGTGTGGGAGTTTCTAGGTTAAGTAACCTGCGGCGGGAAACCCACCGTAATTGTGGGTAGTGCTGTTTTGTGGAGGCTGGGACTACGGAAGCCACCTGGGCAGCGTACTCTTCCTGTCTCCAGAGCGGCAGCATCCAACTGTCCCAGGCTCACTTCTCTCCGTGGTAGACCACAGCATTTATCCCTGGTGGACCACAGCATCCGTCCCTTCCTGTATCGTGCCTGCAGGTACAAAGCATGGTGGACTGTACCCTAAAGCTGAGCCATCATCAGGACTTCCTTTCCTAAGTCACTTTTGTCAGGTACTTGACACTTCAACAAGGAAAGTATCTAATACAACAGGTAAAATAATAGAAATGAGTAAATTGAAAATTTATTAAAGTTAAAGACAGAGATAACATCTCAACATTGTGTATATTAAATATTATCTATAAAAACATCCAGGGCAAAAAAAAAAGATATGGTTTAGATTTGATATATCCCCCATGGGTTCATACGGTGTACTCTTGATTCCCAGGAAGGTTCTGGAAACGTTAGGTAGGGAATACTTGTAGAAATCAGATGGCGGAGGTTAGCCCTTTGAAGGAGCATCACAAGGTGAACTGCCTCCTTTAGTACAGGCTCTTGCTTTCTTGCTATTCTGATTCATTGCTAGCTCTGCATCGTCAGAACCAAGGACGTTCAGACCAGAAGCCAAAATAAGTATTTTTTTCCTTTAAAATTTCCCTGCAGGTATTTTGGTCACAGACACACACAGGATGGATTTGTGTTCTCTTCCGATGGTAAGGAGAAGAATTTGCCAAAGAAGTCTCAGTAAATGGAATCCACTGTTGAGACTGAGAGGTAAATGGAGTGAACGGACACACAGATTTGGCTGGTTCCATCTTAACTGGGGCAGTCGCTGAGCCATCTTAGATAAATCTTGGGATGTATCTCCTCCCTTAGGTCAGACAAGTCCATGAAATACGAGCTGGCCAGTCATCTGAGACCTTGGGATTTTCAATCCTCAGTCAGCCTGATTCTCCCTTGGGTGTTGTTTTCTTTGCAGAATGTCATCTTGTGCTGTTACTCATAGTCGCCACGAGGCGGCGCTCCAATCCCGTCCTAAATGCGAGAAAGGCCCACTAACGCCAGTTGAAGAAAATTGACAGCAGTTTGTATTCTATTAATTGGGCTTTGTAAATGAAAATAATTGCTTCAAAACGAGGTAATAGGCCAGACCATATGGTTTAACGAAATCTCTGAGCGCATACGGTGTTTGAGAAGGCGTTTGTTTGCGTTCTTTCTTCTCTCATCAGGACAGCTGGGGCCAGGCTACAGGAGGCAATGACACTTAGGAGTGCGTGCCCACCTTCCACAGTAGACACTGGGACTGTAGTAACTGGGATATGATACCTATGCTTAGGTAAGAAATTTATGGAAGGCTCAGTAACCTTGATCAGAATAGATGTTAGTCTAACCAACAGTCTCAGATACCTGGGCTCGGGCTCCTCTTTGCAGAAGGGACAGGACCTTGTGACCCTCAGCTGGGGGAACCCTTGCCTTCCTTACAGGCACTGCACTGTGTCCCGCAGTCTCGCCTTTCATCCTCGTGGGAATCCACCTAAGCGAGCGTCCTTTAACGAGGAAGCAGAGGTTCAGAATGATCCACTCTGGCTTGTGAGGGGCCGGGAATTGGGGCTCTGTGTGTTTCCTGTTGCTAATAAATTTAACAAATCGTCACAGGATACAGGGGCTTGCAATGAGCCATCTTAAATCTTACAGGCCGGAAGTCAAACACTCAAGGGTCTCAGAAGGCGACAAAGAAGGTGCCGAGTAGGGCTGTCATCTTCTGGGACAATAGTAACTGGTATTCCTGCCTCTCCCTCAATCTTCAAAGCCACCTCGTTGCACTTCTGATCATAGCCAGGAGATGGCGCTCTGCTTCACAGGGATACCAGACAATCAAGGGTAGTCATTCCTTCAGCCCATCTGCAAAGCCACTCTGAAGGGATGGAGCCATCTGGGAGTTAAGTTGACACAGCTCTTGCTTTGGGAGTCGGTTCATGTATAATTCTGTTCAGTATTTTGAATTGGCATGAGTGTGTGGGGGGCTCCTTGTCATTAATTAAAGCATGCAACAATCTATATTGAAATATCTCCGAGCGTCGCTAAGCATGGATTACTAATGAACTAGTGTGTGCCAGGCATCCTATTAGGTGGTAGCTATGCAGTGGTAAAAAGCCGAGCTCTTTTCTCTCCAGGCTCTTTTCTTTTCAGCTCTTTTCTTTCCAGGTCGAGGGAAGCTGCAGAAGCAGGTTAGTGTAACTAAGCCACACTGGCCGTGTGGGAGAAACTGCATCAGGGAAGGGACAGGGGCGAGAGTTTAAACTCAGTGTTCAGTGATTTCTACAGCAGCCATGCACTCCGAGTGCCTTTTCCATTCTCACTGTGGATTCTGTGGCCAGGAAGACTAGTAAACCCTGCCCAGAGCAAAGCGCATTGCACTAAGTTACCATGACCGTAGGCTGCTATGCTTCTGTTCTGAATGCAAGGGGTCTGGGTGACCCTGAAATAAACTTGACAGGTAAAGAAATTCATCTTGGTTGTCTCCATGTGTCAGGATTCACGAGGCTCTGGCTCCCTGAAGCTGCACCCGGTGAGTTCCCTCCTGTCTGCAGGGCTTTCCACTCCTCCTCTGGAACGCAGAGAAAGAAGGTGAGCGTCCGCCTCACTCTTCGCTGCTGAAGCTAAGGAGGCAAGGGCCAGCATCCTTCCTGGAACCTGCAAAGGAACGAACAGATTCTGAAGAAGAAAGTAGAGATGGGGGAGATGTCTTTGTTACAGTTACTACTGATGGGATGAGACACCATGGCCATGAGCAGCACGGGGAGGAAAGGGTTTACTTGCTTACGCTTCTGCATCACCGTTCATCACAGAAGACAGTCGGGGCAGGAACTTGGAGGCAGGAGCTGATGCGGAAGCCCTGCGAGTGCGGCTTGCTGGCTTGCTCAGTCTGCTTCCTGAAGAACCTAGGACTGCCATCCCAGGAATGTCCCCACCCACAATGGGCTGGGCCCACCGCCGTCAGTTAAGAAAATGCCGTACAGGCGGTGTGGAGGCCGGTTCACCGCGCAGATGACTCTGGCCTGTCAAGCTGGCGTAAACTAGCCACTGCAGGAGAGAAGCTTAATAAGGGGCTTTGATTTCTGTTTGGTTGGAAGCACCACCTCAGCTCCCTGCACCCCTTTATCCAAACAGTCCGGACTGTTTTGTTGGGGCTTCAGCTCAGCTCTTGGCATCCAATTTGGAATGTTGGGTGGAAAGTTCTATTCCAAAGTCCCCTCCCCTAGGAGCTGCCTCATTCCAAACCCCACCTCTAAGAAAGCCCAACAGAAAGCCTCCCCAGGAAGGGTCAAGACTACTCCCACAGGCTATTTAAACTCTTCCCCAGAGAACAAACATGTCATCTTCCTGGTTTTCCTTCCCCCCTTTCCGTGTTTTCCTAGAGGGCCACCTGGGAGCGCTGGCATCCATTAAACCTGAGCTTCTTCTAATTTGGTTTGATTTGACCTGTCTTGCTTGAGCTCCCGTCAGGATGGACTTCCTGCTTTGCTTCCAGATCCTTGGGTCCCTAGTCTTTCTCTAGCTGAGTCCAACAACCATGGGCTAACATGAGGAGGTAGCACTTGCTCCAGGGGCTCAGGGTCTGTGGAGCCAGGGGATAGTGTTGGTAGGGGGCTCAGGGTCTGCAGTCACCTCAGGTGGAGGTTGTTGTCTTGGTTGGTGGTATTAAAATGTGATTCAGAACACTCTTGGTTTAGCCTGTGAAATAGACGTGAACGCAGGGATCAGGAACAAGATGGAGAACTCTATCCCCTGGCTCCGATGAACGTGTGTTTCACAGATCACAGTTGAAAGACTCTAGCAGGCAAACACAGGCCCAAGCATAGCAAACGGAGGCCCAAGCATGCCAAACACGGCACCAATAGATTTTGTCTTTTACCCTTTTGTCTCTTGCTAAACCATTAGATTATATTTCTAAGGCCAGCCCCCAAGGCCTATTACCTTAATTGGTCAATGACTCTTTCCTGAGACTGATCACCAAGGTGCATCTATCAAAACACCAGGTCCAGCAATCAAAATTTATTATTTTGACTAAACTTATTAAAATACGCAATCAGAACTCACCACCTCATCCTAGCGCCTTCTAACACAGCTCCCTCTTTTCCCTCATAAATCAACACTTGCAAAGCTGTTTGCTGCTGTTTCTGCCTATTCAGATTCAGCACCTGGTCTCTTGACTTCACTCAGTAAAAGACCTCTTGGAATGCGTCTGAGGGGAGCAGGGAGGAGGACCCAGTTTTCTTTAAGGGGCTGGCCACTGGGAGTTTGACCATGCTCCAGGGAGTATATGGGCAGCACTAACTGGAATTGGTATCTTTTTTCTTCTCTTGATTTGAGGGAGGCCATAATGGTGGAAGGTGGACCTGGGAGGACTGGAAAGTGAATGGGGTCAGGGCGCATTATGTGAAATTTCCAAATAATCAGTAAAAACATTACGTTAAAACAACAACAAAAAAGAATTTCTTTGCATTTGGTTTGTGCTTAGAAATTTGTGTTTGGGTCTGGGTTTGGGGTCCAGAGAGGAGCGCTGTGAGGTACGGTGGTCCGGCTTCCATGAAAGCAGCACAGACACAGTCTCTTTGCAGGATAGACTGATAGAGAGGAAGGAGTCGCTGGGCAGGCAGTGAAGCAGCCATTTTCCCACAAGGCTGTGGTGCCCACTGTGTCTCACACCACCTTCCAGGTTTGAGGTTTCATTGTGAAATGAGCAGCTGGGAGTGAACGCTTGGAAGGTTCTCTTGGAATACAGGTTTCGGGCTAGTCAGCTAGGTGAAGTTGTTCTGCAAACTGCTACCCTGCTAGGAACGTGGGAGAGCTTCCTGATTTCCTGGCATCCATGAATATGGCAGCTTCCGGAAAGGATCTATGTGCTGAGGTCAGCTGGTCCAACTGCTTTCTGAAGTACGTCAGCTTATTAAGCTTCTAGGCTCTATTACTTATGTGTGGATTATAAGATATTGATTGGAAGGGGCCTAAGAGTTATGAATACTATTTATTTATTTTTGAGTCAGACACTCAGTATAAAATATAATCTAGACTGGCCGTGAACTTGTGACCCTTCTCCCCCAGACTCCTGAACCTACTTTTTAGGCACGTACCTCACATTTGGCTCCAAGTAGTCTATTTGTGTTTTTATTTTTTATTTTTATTTTATGTGCATTGGTGTTCTGCTTGTATGTATAAGTCTGTGTGAGGATGGCAGATCCCACTGGACCTGGAGTTGCAAACAGTTGTGAGTTATGGTGTGGGTGCTTGCAATTGAACCCAGGTCCTCTGGAAGAGCAGCCAGTGCTCTTAACCATCTCTCAGCCCCCAAATAGTCTATTTCTAAGTGCTCTCTTCAGGATTGTTCAAACACAAGAAGTATGTATTGAGCCCCTGCAGAGTTTGTCCTGACCTGTTACTAGGACAGGTAGCGAGGGTCCTTCGAGTCCACTCTCGTGGATAGACGTAGATGAAGGAAAGCAACTCTGGGTGGCAAGCAGCTGCAAGAGGAACATGATGTGGTAGTGCTAACTTCCTGGGAACTCCAGGAGGAGCAGCACATAACAGATGGAACAAAGAAGGATTAGCGCAAGGCTGGTGGTGATCACTGATGTGCAGAGCAGACAGGAGAAATATTAGTGTCATGAAGGACTTTGCCCATTGTAGCACATGTCACAGACACGTCCTGCCATGCAGAGAGCCAGAAATCTTTGTGGATTAGAGATTAAACTGCACTGGGCTATGGAGCTGGAAAGATGACTCCCTGCATAAAGCGCTGTGCTTGCTGTACAGGTATGAGAACCTGTGTTAAAATACCTAGAACCCACACGGAGCAGGCTGTGGGAGTGTGTGCCTGCAAGCCCAGCACTCCTATGGTGAGACAGGAGGCAGAAACAGCAGAATTCCCAGAAGCTGGTTGACTGGTTGGCCTGGCAAATGCAGCTTGTACAACAAAGAGAGTCTGTCTCAAACAAGGTGGAAGGCGAGGACAGACAGGTGAGGTTGTCTTCTGACCACCACAGACGTAGTGTGGCACAGGCAAACTTACGTTCGTCTACAGGAACTGGAGATGTGCCCGAACATAGTGTTTCTGTTATCCTCTGTTCCAGAACCCCATGGAAGAAGGTAGGGATCTCAGGATAGAGGGGTGAACGGGAGGGAGTTCTTATTCATAATTCACGTTACCTTTCTAAAGTTTAGAAGACAGCTGGTGGAGAAAGGTGTGGAGAAGAGGTTCAAACAACGCCCACTTTTAACTACGTTAAATTAAAACCTGTGCTATATGAGAAATCAGCTTCCAGTGAGCACTCTTTTATCATGGGACCATTTTGCACCTTGGAAATTAAGAAATGCCTCTGTGTGTGATGTCTTTGTCTTGACAGCAAACGAAATCACCACTATTCCCTTGACACAGCTGACACACAAGCCAAAAGGAAAAAAAGGCTTCCAAGAAAAACTTAGAGGAATCTGATATTTGATCCTGAATAGGTCAACTTTTACTTTTTGATTTCTTTGTGACCATAATTAATATCTCTGTAAAACTGATACATTTATATGGAAAGTTTTATTTTAATTTTTTGTGCTTATAAAAACAATTCATAAGCATTATATAATGAAGGTGGACTGTGTCTAGGCATCACTTCCCTGTAGAGAGGAAATGTGAAGAAAATATTGCCTGAAGGCTTTGAGGTAGGGATGTGCTCCGAACATTTGAGAAAAAGGAATGGGCCACAATGGCCTGTGAATTTGACAAGTACTAGGAGATGAGACTGAAAAGGTTAAGCCCCCATTTATTGCCTAGTTCGGTGCTTTAAAAATATTTCATGGCAATGTCTGGGGCTCCGGCATCTCTGAGCAGGCCCATGAAGGTAGACCGTGACTGGCTCCAAACTGCAGGTGGCATCTTTGCTTAGCTCCTGACTCTCAGCGAGCTGTTATCTTCTTGGAGCACAGTGTAGCAGGCTCTGGGGAAACAGAAATGTCTAATGAGGATAATACCATAGTTACCTGGCACAGAAACCAGCACACTGCTCAGCATGTACAGGATGTCCCTGCTTCCTAGGGTCAATGACGCTGGGTCCTGTGACTATTGTAAAGATTTTAAGCATACTGCTGGGAACATTGTACACTCTATCCACATGATCACCGATACTCAGAAAAGTGAATGAACGTGCCTCTTTGATAAGAAGCAGAATCTCAATGTAAGCATAGGTCTATACAAATTTGAAATAGTTCTTAACTAGAAGAAATTAGGAGGTAGATTAAGCATGGGAGGCTCTAGGGCTCCAAGACCTGTTTCAAACTCTGAAACATTTGGCAGACACAAAGCGCTGGGAAAAGGAAAGCCAAGCATTGGCAAACCTTCTATTTGTTTGCGTAGATAACAACAGGCCTCAGGAGAGTAGCTGTCATCCAGTTGAGAAATGAAAGAGTTCTCAGTGTCTTAGTTAGTTTATGACTTTTAGTAGAGATAGCAAAGGTCTTGCTTTGTCCCCAAAGTTGTTCACATATTACAAAACCACCCTCCAGGGCCCTGGCAAAAGAGCTGCTATCCTCTCGGAGCAGAGTGGGTGGAGGTCAAAGCACGAATCTACTAGACTGTCCTCCTGGCTTCGCACTAGCTGCCTTGTTCCCTGGTCATCTTTCTGCCATCTGAGATGACTGAGTCCACATGTTGTGACATTTTCTTCTCTTACCGTACTGCACATTCTTTAGTTAATTCAAATAAACACAAGTTCACATTTCTTCCTTTGCCAGCTATGCCCAGAAACCCTTCTCTGTTTTAGGCTGGGTGTGATGCACACGCCTGTAATCCTAGCACTCAGGAAGCAGAGGCAGGAGGCTGATCATACCTTCTAGGTCTACATATAGAGTTCCAAGATAGCACAGGCTACATAGTTTATGTGTCTGTGTAGGTAAGGTCAACCCTCAGGTGAGTTGCGGCCATCCAACCTACAGACTACAAACAGCTCTCAGGGTCTTAGTTTATGGTTTTCAGTGCACCAACAAAGGCCTTTCTCCGGCTCTAAAGCTGTTCACATGTTATAAAATGACCCTCCAAGATCCTAAACAGTATTTCCTCAAAAACAATAAACAAACAAATACCAGAGTTAGTGATTGATAGACTAAATAGCTGCACGGTGTTCACGTGTGCAGGAGACAGGCCCTTCAGGGCTGCGGTGGCCTTGCTGGGTCTAAAGCACATTCAGCAGGAAAGTTGGAGCCAGGGATTTCTTTGTTCCTGTGACTTTGGTATACCATCACCCAATATGCCCTGCAAGAACCGCCAGCCCTGAGAGGACTTCCCATGCGGATTCACTGCAGATCCGGACAGCGCTGTCCTCAGTGATTTGTGTCATCGGGAATCAATCTTTTGCCATGTTTTTTGCTGCATTTAGTTCAGGCAGTCCGCTGTCCAGCTTTACCAGCCTGCAGCCCTGTGTCGATGAGTGTGGGCTGAGTCATTTTGAGACCCGTCAGTCTTGCCAAGCGTTCACTCACCTTTCAGCTCCAGCTGAACCATTCCTTCAAGTTTTCACATAAAATATGACCGCACTGTCCTGGTAAATTACTAGCTCAGTGTTGTTTTTATTCCATTTCAAACAAAGCACAAACATCTAGTATTTTATAGATTTAAAAATCATTTTAATTTGATAACTACCATTTATTGAATGAAGAGACTTGGTCAGTCGTTCTCATCAACTTAGACCATAAAACCCAATACGGACAAGTTCAAAAGAACCGCCATATATGGGCTGCCCATGCATGTTTCAGCATTGCCAGGGCATAAATTTCATTTTTCACTTATTAAATGCATAGTTTGGAAAACAGTTAGAACAGAAACTACTTGTAAACTGGGTAGTTCTTATTTAATCCCTGGAATTAAAATGCAGGGTAAATGGTCAGAATAATACGGCTAATGACTAACGCTAGGGTCTGACCACCAGAACTGGTTTAGTAAAGCTCTACTGTATTTTATGCTCATAGAGACATTTCTGAGTGACCACTGAGAATGGACACTGCATTCTATCTGTGCAGAAGAAGCTTCCATATTATATCTGGGGTTGAGGGGAGTTTGCTCATAATTCATTTAGACTGGTCAATACTGTAAGCTGGGTGGCAAGATATTTTTGCAGGAGAGAAGCTGAATTTTCTAAAAATGAAACAGATGATAGGGCAATATTTATATCTATTACTTATTACTACCTTAAATTAATTGGTGTATTATTTGTTTAAAATAGTTTTTTAAAGTTACAGCTTCACAGGGGCTGGAGAATGGCTCGGTGACGAAGAGCACTTTCTGGTATTTCAGAGGACCCAGGTTCAGTTCCAAGTTGTAAGGTGGCTTACAACTGTCATTAATTCCAGTTCCAGGGACTCTGACTTCTACAGGTACCAGACATGCACATATGCACAGTCATACATGTAGGCAAAACAATCCATATACATAATTTTTAAAATATATATTTTATGAAAAATGAGATAAGATAAGCAAGTGAAAAGAAGCAAAAGATTCCTTCATAACTCATGGAAAAAGTACAGCCATCATCCACTATTCTTGCTGTGCACAGATGCACAGCAGATGGTTTTCAATCCTGCCGGCGAGGTCCTGCTGCTTGAGCCTGCTTCTTGCTATTCCATGAACACCACTCCTCCTCTTTGGCAGTGTCACTTCTCCAAAAATGTCAAGTGTGGGAGGCTTGTGTGTCGGCAGTGACCTGACAGCCGACCGTATGGAAAGATGGTGTTGCGGTGTTTGAGAACAGTGCACTGTGTGTCAGCAGTGACCTGACAGCCGTCCGTATGGAAACGCGGTGTTGTGGTGTTTGAGAACAGTGCACTGTTCGTCTTGAGACAAACCATACATATCAGGCATCTGTTTACAGTTTTCTTGTGAAAAGACTGCTATAAACATCTCTGACAGTTGGATATTTTCTAGTTAGTCCCACCAGCCATGCAGGGTTCATGTCCACACACTGCAGTGGAAACACCTCCACAGAACCCCAGACAACCACCCCACCCCATGGCCATGGCTGTCTTGCACTTCGGACTACTTATGAGCTCAAATGTACTGTGTTTGAAAATCTTTTTCTTATAATTTGTTTTACACACTAAGTTTTTTATTAAAATAAGCAAAGATGAAAGTATGTGGTACGGTGATATTATATTTCTTTGGAAGGAACACACGATCTTCTGTGATAACCAATAACTTGAGGAAAGAAAAGCAAATGAACTAGATAAGACACCTGGGTCCTGCAGGTGTATTTCCAGGACACTTGTCCCCATGGCATGTGTGGAGTTTTGCATTCCAGGACACTTGTCACCGTGGCATGTGTGGAGTCTTGTCTTTCTGAATTTCATTTCTGTCTGCTACCATATGGGCCTCTACCGCCTTCTAGGCAGGGCTGCATGTGTGAGAGACACAGAGGAGAAGGCAAGTACCTGTTAATCTGACCTCAGTTCCATGAAGTCAGGCGCTTCCCCTTTGTTTAGGACAACTGTATCTACTGTGTACTAGAGCGCTTCACCTGGATTCCCTCCTCACAATATCTAGCATGCTCCACTGAGCCAGGATTGTGGGTCTGAGCTGCCACCACCCTCTCAGTCAGGAGCACAGTGTGACACCAAAGAGTATCAGACCTTGGACTGAAATTTTTTTTTCAAACATCTCTTGCTTTTGACTTTTAATTTCTCCAATAACCCAGTTTCAGGTTTTATGATGTCAGTCATACCATAACAACTGAAGATGCACTGTGTGATAGATCCTTTTCTAAGTATATATTTTCTAAGGTATAGGGGAAAGAATAGAGGGAAACAGAAAATGTTTCCTGGAGCAACTGTGGAGGAAGAGAGGTGAAATAGACAATTAAAGAGCAGACAGTAAACTTGGAATTTGGGTGTACTGTGAGGATGCTTTAGGTGGATAATGAGATTAGACTTGAGAAGGAGACCTCAGCAAGGGGATTAGGTCCTTTATTATTTATTGTTCAGGGATGTATAAAGGTGGGGAAGGCACTGGGGTCTGACAGGCTGGGGAGCTGGCAGGCAGCATGAGAACAGTTGGCAACAGTTGGGTTTCTATCTTGGTTGATAAAGACTGTGACCACAAGCAACTTGAAAAGAAAGAGAAAAAAAGGGCAGGAAAGTAGATGTTAGACTGGAGACTGGCTGACAAGTTGGGAAGAAGGGGGCCATTAATGGGAGGATAAAGGAGGGTAATGAGAGATGAATATAATCATAAAATGAACTAGTCAAAAAATAAAAACAGCATCAGGATGCATGGTCAGTGCTTGAGCAAAGCAAGTGCGCACTTGAACATACATCAGTTTATGACTTTTACTATAGCAGCCTGAGTTTGTTATATATATATTTTCTATTTCATACATACTTTGTGCAGAAAAAGGAGTGTCTTACTGGTGTAGGATTCTGAGAGGAAGAAAGCAGAGACAGGCAGACACCATGGTTCTCCTGCTCGAGATGGACACTCGTTAGAATCTTTCCCGGTAAGCCATGACCTTGTGGTGTTATACACATTGGTAGAAATGGGTTAGATCAGGATATGAGAGTTGGCCAAGAAGAGGCTAGGTATACTGGGCCAGGTAGTAATTTAATTAATACAATTTCTGTGTGGTTATTTTGTGTGTAAGCTAGTGGGGACCAAAAGCAGGCCCTCTCTCACAACAGACTGGCACTCAATGTGATGGACTAAATCTACTTAAAAACCTGAGAGGGCTTAAAAAGGAGAGAGAGAGACTTTAACACAGACTTTCGCTGTGCAGAGAAATTTTCCTGACTCAGCAGCTGCAGGAGGGAAAAAAGCCACGCCATTTTAAAACGAGGCTTCCTGGGCTGTGCCGCCAGAGCATACTCCGGCTATAAAGCATTTCAATGACATTTGTGGGCCCCGGTGTTTCTGTGCCCACTAGGGTTGAGAAGAAAGCAGCTGAGACCATGCCTATGACTCAGCATTTCTATTGCTGTGAAGAGACACCATGAACAAGGCAACTTATAAAAAAGAGAGCATCTAATTGGGGACTTGTGTACAGTTCACAGGGTCAGTCCATTATCATCATGGCAGAGAGCATAGTGGCAAGCATATTGTTGGAAATAGCTGAGAGTACATGTGATCCATAAGCAGAGAGAAGAGAAAGAGTGGGCCTGGCAGGAGCTTTCGAAACCTCAAAGCCCACCCCAGTGACACACTTCCTCCAACAAGGCCATGGCCTCTAATCCTTCTATTCTTATCAAATGGTTCCATTCCCTGGCAAAGAAGCATTCAAATAGATGAGCCTATGGGGGTCGTTCTTAGCCAAAGTGCAACATTTCAGTCCCTGGCCTTCCTAGGCTTGTAGCTTTATCACAATGCAAAAGTGCATTCAGTCCAACTTCAAAAGCTTCCATAATCTATAACAGTCTCAACACTGTTTAAAAACCCAAAGTTCAAAGGCTCTTCTATAAGAAAGCAGATCACATACTTCCAATATACAATAGTATAGAATAGACATTACAATTACTTCCAGAATACAATGGTATAGAATAGACATTACAATTACTTCCAACATAAACTGGCACAGCACATACTAAATACTCCACTCTAAAATGGAGGAAAAGCAGCATAGTGAGGAAATTCTGGACCTATGTAAGACCTAAAGCCAGCAGGGCAAACTCTGATCCCCAACTCCTTTCAGCTTTGTTGACTGGAACACACTTCTTTCTCTTGGGCTGGTTCCAAATGCAGTCTGCAGCTTTCTTTGGCAAGTATTCTACAACTCTGGCTTCTCCTGCATCTTAGTATCTGCAACACAATCTAGGCTTTACCTCAAGATTCATGCCAAGGCCTCTCTGGACGCTTCATGCAGACATGCACCTGACATATACTTAGCTTCAGTGGCATTACCTGGGGAGGGAGATTCCACCCCCACTTCTTGTGTTCTTTAGTGTAAAGCCAGACTCACATGGCCAAAGCTAAGCTGCCAAGCTGTGTTGCTTGCTGAAACTGGAACATGACCCCTTCTTTCAATTGCATTTCCATCAGCTTTCTGTTGGTGATGGTTTCCCCACTGCTTAAGCCTTTCTTTAATTCCTTTTCACAAGCTGGAGCTTAGCTGGGTGGGGTCACCACCCTCTTTATTCCATTTATTGTCAGACTTTTATTTCATGTGTTTATCTCCTTGAGCACCGGACTTAGCTCAATTACACTTCCTGGTGCTGCTTTTCTCCTCAGACCATACATTTTGTATTTCTCTTTGTCTACGTTGCTCCTTTTCATTATAGATTTGCATAAGAGTAATTACAGAACTAAGTCAGTACTAGGTTGTCTTGAAATCTCTCTGACAAGAATGATCAGTCTCTAGGTTACTTACTAGTATTCTTCCCCTCTGGAACCCCTTCAGCTGGGACTTCACAGTCGAAATCACCCTTAGCACTGTTCTCTGTGCTCCTACTAGGATGGCCCACTTACGTGTCCAGCTGCTTTTCTAGTCCAAAGTCTCCAAATCATCCATATTCCTCAACAAAATCATGGTCAGGCCTGTCACAGTAATACCCCAGTTCCTGGTACTATGTCTTAGGTACTGTTGTAAAGAGACACCAAGGCAAATGTAACTTGTGACTTCCTTACCCTTTCAGAGGTTTAGTTCATGGCAGGGCTGCAGACAGGCATGGAGTAGTTGAAAGTTTCATCTTGGTCTGGAGGGAGAGAGAGAGAGAGAGAGAGAGAGAGAGAGAGAGAGAGAGAGAGAGAGAGAGAGAGAGAGAGAGAGAGAGAGAGAGAGAGACTGGGCTTGGCATGGGCCTTTGAACTCAAAGCCTACCCACAGTGACACACTTCTTCCAACAAGGTCACACCTAATCCAGCTCAAATAGTGCCACTACCTAATGACTAAGCAAATGTATGAGCCTATGGGGGCCATTCTCATTCAAACCACAAGGAGTCTCATATTCTTTAATAAATGTCCTTTCACTTTCAAAACAACAAATTTTATCCATCTAATTCTGTTAACAAAATATACAGTACCATTTGTTGCTAAAAATCCTCTGGAGGTCCTCACAATAGAGGCAGGATTCCACCCAGGTTCATTCTGGGGAACCACTGAATTTACAGAACTTCCTTACAGAGCCTAGGTAGCAGGGGTTATTTAGAGTGATGTGGGCGCTTCTCAAGCCTAACCAGCAGCAAATGAAAAGACTTACCCAGCAGGGATGAGTGCTTCTCCAGTAGCCATACAGGTAGAGGCCAGTTCAAGACCTCCCTGGGTCTCTGTACACTATAGGCCCCTCCCACTGGCCATGTGCAGTTGCCAGATGGTGGCGAGCATCTGGGTACTCAAGTGAGAATCTCATGCCTGACTCCACCTCTCTGTGCAGGGGTGAACTGTTGACCAGCCCCGTTGGTATCTTCTGCAAAGGAGCGGGGGAAACACAACTGTACTCCCCAAAACGACAGTTGCTTGGCTTGGAGGACAGTCACTTTCGACATTATATACAGAAAAGCCTTTTTTGAACAGCTCCCCCTCCATTTATAATTTGTATTCCAAATTTCAGGCAGATTTTCTCAGTATAATAAAACGCTCAATTTGTAGTGGTTTAACAAAGAGCCTTCCCCTCCTCCTGTTCCCCCTCCCCCCACCACTCCTCAGAGGGTAAGGCTTCCCATGGAGAGTCAATAGTCTAGCACATTGCCTTCAGGCAGGACCAAGGGCCTCTAAGTGGTTGATTACCTTCTTACAGGTACACAGTCCCAAAGATAACCATTGCTTCCTACTTGCCTCTTTAGCCACTATGAGGGCATGGGCTTGGTCTACCTCCTGGGAGCTGGGAAACACAGGGCTTAGTTTTCCCAATTCTTATCTTTGTAAAAACTCTGTTCTCCTTTGACTTTGCTCATGGACAGTGGCTGCTGTCTAAAGAAACAAGAAATTTGGAGGGGAGACTAACTAAGGAGTCCATGGAGGGGCTTTGGCTGCACGTTTTCAAAGGGCTGTGTAGCACTATGTGAGGTATGGCTACCTTCAGCTACAAACATTGTATTAAGACTAATTTATCCTCACTAGGATCTATTACAAAGCATTCCATTTCACTTCTCATGCATAACCTGGAAGTTTGCTTTTTACTTTGTGGAGAGATGACACAGATCTTTGCAAATGACAAATCCAAGTGGTAGGTAATGTATGTCTCATTTGAGACTGTGGTCAACGCACTGTCCTTTGGCCAATGGTCCTTTGATAGGCTACTAATTGCTAGCATTTAAAATGTGCTATCCAAAGTCACTAATCTAACCTCAAGGTATGTTTCTAAGGCAGAGCAATTTAGCTTTTTGCAATCAGTGAATGGCAGGATTCTCGAGCTGAAGTTGAAAGATTATTCACCAGTACCTGTTGTTCCAGCTACATTCCAATTTTTAAGTAAATATTGCTTACTTTAAAGGGCATGACACCCATTCACAAAGACTTTACAGAACACCAAGAATATCAAGTATAAGCTTGAAAGAATCCTAAGCTCACTCCATTCATGTGAAACGGCTCTTACATGGAGTTTGACTTGTGAAAGCTGCAGGGGACAGGGAGCACAGAGAAAGCAAAGGGGAGGAAAAGTAGCCAACATCTGACAACACAGCTACTCTTGTAATGGAAAATTTGTTTATGGATACTTGGGAGTAAAATGTATTATAAAAGTAAAAAAATTTCAGCTTCTAAATATTAGTTTACCTAATAAACAGACTTTGTCATTGAGCACTTAAAATATAATCTGAGAAGTTGGATTTAAGGCAGACATCTGTACTTTAACATAATGCATTCACAAAGGCCATTGTGGTCAACTGGTATCGAGTAATTTAAGTGATTGTTCTTTTCAAGCTTTTTGCCACGCCTACAATAACTTCACATGAATAAGCAGACTCATTTATTATTCTCTTTTCTATCTCCAAGGATAAGTAAGCACATTTTTAATCCTCTTTAACAAAAATGTTCTGATTCAGAGCATAACTGTGTATTCTGACAAAGACTTAATTTTATTATTTTGGTAAAAAATATTTTCCTTGTAAGATCAAAGGTTAACAAGAGTCACTGTATGTATGTGAGCAGAACTTAAACAACTGCACCTCAATATTTATCTTGAGATACTGATACCACTTTAGATTATAAAGGAGATATGAGAATGTTATTCTTTGCTCCAGGAGGGTCTTTCAGATTTTAGAAAACATATGTAGTCCAATGCCAATTGGAATTTTGAGATGTTACTGTGATTATAATACACATTAATAATAATATTCAAACAGTGGAAGCAGAAAACAAACATTATCAAGATGAAAGAAGGCATTTCTACAACTGTACACAGAGCTGACATAACATTTCACAAGGCTGGCTCACAGACCTTAGAAGACTTCTGTAATAACAGTAAAGGCATACAACATTCTTCCAGCTAACTCCACTTACTAAAGAAACTCACGAGTTGAACTTGGCACAAAAGAGTTTAATTAGCATAAAGTGCATCAGTTGGCTAAATACATTATAAATGAAATCAGCCACCATATAGCATAACATCTTCACACACAGAGAAATACAAATGGAACACCAGGAGTCAAGCTACTTGGGGAGTTTGCAGTATATATGGTTATGTATTTTATTTTCTTTTTCTGTAACTCACTTGCCACAAAACTGTAATATATTTTGAAAAGAATATGTCTTGATTAGCACAAAGAGGTAGTGTTCCGAATGAGGCAAACTCCACTGGACCAATGAGTAGAGAACTGAGTTGGGTTATGCAGAAAATATGCAAGTACAAGATATTAATAAATCAGGACACTTACAGTAAGTATCTTGACATTAATTAATCATCGTTTAAATCGAGGCTATTTTATCATTTTGCCTATCTAATTACAGATCTTCAAGACACATTATCTTTGGCTTTAGAAAGTCATCTTTTTTTAAAAATGGTATTAACATTTCAAGTAAGCAATTTTTATTTAGAGATGATGGACAAAGCAACATTTCAAACTGATTTATCTTTATCTTCCCTATGGTGTCCACTGATTTAAACCTATATCATGTCCGAGATAGAAACATTACCCAGATTCTAACATGCAGTTAGTTTTCACCTAATATAACTGGTGATTTAATACAAGTACACATAACACACACACACACACACACACACACACACACACTAGAGCTTGGAGCAATATACAGGCAAGACACTGTAATAATTTATGTAAAGTTTTTAAGAATATGGGCCCTGATAACAATTCTAAATAGTTTTTTCAGTGTAGTAAATACAATGTTGGAAAAGACAGTTAAAAGCAGCCATGAATATAGTTCTTATTCCAATAACTTAAAAAAGGAAACTTTATGTAAACTTTCTACACGTGCACTCCTGCTCTCTCTGTTCCAGTCGTCTTCAGAGCATCTGCTGAGATGGAGAGCCCTGTCACCAGGGTTAGTCCTCTTCAACACTGTACGCCAACTGTGCGACCTCTATGTCTGTGATCGCACTTCTGGCTTCTCGAGGGTTGAAGTGTGGCTTATTATTAGCTCTGTAAAAGAAGAGAATCATGTCAGTGAAGTGGACAAGGGCAGACACGTGTTCACTTTATTGCTATCTTCTCACAGAAAGGCTACTTACACATTTAATGTGAAGTCGTTACATACTTAACCAGAAATTATTTGTGTCTATGTGTACGTGTACATGTATATGCAAGTTTATCTTGATTACAGGTGAACTTTAGGTGTCATTCCTTAGATGCTATCCACTTAAAAGTTACATTCATTCATTTAGAGAGTGTGTGCGTGCGTGTATGC
The DNA here is from genome assembly GCF_903992535.2 of Arvicola amphibius. Classification (NCBI taxonomy): domain Eukaryota; kingdom Metazoa; phylum Chordata; class Mammalia; order Rodentia; family Cricetidae; genus Arvicola; species Arvicola amphibius. The sequence continues at coordinate 61,007,724 of NC_052057.2, read as the reverse complement.
CCCTGTATGTGTGAAGTCAGAGGAAAACTTAAGGGAGTTGGTTTTCTCTTTCCACTGAGGTGGGACTAAGGAACTGGATGCCAGTCGTTGGGCTTGGCAGCAAACACTTTTACTCAATAAGCCACCTCACTGGCCTCTACCTGATTTCCCAAGAAAAGTCTCACAGTGGCCTGCAATTTGCCAATTAGGAAAGACTGGAGAGCCAGCCAACTCACTTCTCAGGAAAAAACTAGGGTACTTTAATATTTTTCTTTCTTTTCTTTTTTTCTCCATGAGCAGATTCATGATCTAGTAACACAAAGTTCATGAAGAATACTCTTTGGATTGAAATGTGCAGGCTGCAGTAAACTAAACATTACTGTGCTGGATAGTTTTATGTCAACACAAACTAAAGGCATCTGAGAGGAGAAACCTCAATTAAGAAAATGTCTCCATAAGATTGGGCTATAGGAAAGCCTGTGGGGCATTTTCTTAGTTAATGATCATGGCGAAGTGCCCAGTCCACTGAGGGTAGTGTCCACCTCTGGGCAGTCCTGGGTTCTGTAAGAAAGCAGGCTGAGCAAACCAGAGGAAGGAAGCAAGCCAAGAAGCAGCTCCTCTCCATGGCCTCTGCATCAGCTCCTGCCTCCAGGTTCCTGCCGTGTTTGAGTCTTGACTCCCTTCAATGATGAACAAGCAAGCCAAATAAACTCTTTCCTCCGCAAGTAGCTTTTGGTCTTGGTGTTTCACCACAGCCACAGAAACCCTGAGACAGTTACATACCTAGAGTCTTCATCCAAGACATCGCGATTGACTTGAAGTATGGAGGACTCCACCCGCAGGATCTGTCCGCCGTCTGCTCCTGACACATACAGTGATGCTTCAGGTTCTAAGCACAACGTTCTAGAAGTACATTTCAGCACAAAGTTATTTCTTCTGAAAGACAGCTGTGCCTTCGCTGTTATGAAAACATGCAGCATTCTTAGTCTCCAGCCACCATGTCTGTACAGTAAGCGGCTAGTAAATTGCTAAATGAGGACTCAAGAGTGAACTCAGCAGCTGTAATAATTGAGAGTCTTTCCCACATGCATTAGTATATACCAGTGGGAAGGCAAACCCCAGCTTTTGCAGTTAGAAGTTAGTACGTCATGTTACATTGATAACATGAAAGCACTTCACTTTCTCAAGAGTCAGAGTTCTATCTCCTGAGGTTTCTCATCCTGAAATGTTCAGCCTCCTACATCCAATCGGTTTACAAGAAAGTAGGCCAAGAGCCCAAGACATTGAGAATCAGAAATTTCTTAGGTCACATTCAAATCTGAAGGCCACTGGGCCTAGAATGTGAGGAATCAGCCTTGCGGGACTGGAGGGAATGTGCCATGACCCACCTCATTCTGCTCTCTAACGAGTCTATGTGAAGTTGCTTCTCCCCGAGCAGTTTCTTCAGGGATTCCACCTCCTTCTGCTTTTCCAGTAGTTCTCTCTGTAAATGGTAGTTAGTCTCTTCTAAAGTCTCACAGAATGCCTTTACAAAGAACATGCAGGCAAAGAAAAATTATGTACTGAAGCAGTACCCTTTTCTAAAACATTACTAAAGAAAGAGTCAGGAACACAGGTATCAAAGAAATACATGTAAAAACTCAAGCAATTTGTTCTTCACGCTTATCTTTTTAGATTACTGCTATTTTGTAATTCCCATGCACAGGGGTACTTGTAAATTCTCTTCCTTGAGAATAATCACAGTAGGAAGCACTGAAAGTGGATGTATAATTACAGATAAAGTAATAGAATATCATGTAAGAAAATGAAGAATAGTATTACATGCCTTTATTTTTAAAATCATAAAAGCTCTTGATTTCTATAAAAAATACAAAACTGCTTTTCCCAAGTATAATCTGAATAAACTATAGTCATTTATTAAAAACAATAGAAATGGTTATTGTATCTGATAAACTAAAGGAATTATTAGTCAAATTAGTCTTTCAGACAAGTTCTAAGAAGACTCCAATAACAAAAGTATTCAAGTAGCTCTGAAGAACAGAGAAAGGAATGATTCCTGACCTTAGGAAACTGAAATAATCCTTACACCTGATTCAACAATAGATAGAAAGAATAACAGTACACTCAGGAATTGGATACAAAGTCATTATCATCTAAATTCAGCAATTAAAAATGAAATTTTCAGTCGGGTGGTGGTGGTGCACGTCTTTATTCCCAGCACTCAGGACGCAGAGGCAAATGGATCTTTGTGAGTTCAAGACCTGCCTGAGCTACAGAGCGAGTTCCAGAATAGGTTATGAAGCTATACAGAGAAACCCTGCCTTGAATGCTCCCCTCCACCCTGCCATGAAATTTTCTCTCGCAAATAATTATCATTTGAAAATCTATGAATGTAATTTGTGTTGATTAAAGACTGCTCACAAAGTTATCCTTACATATGTAATAAAACCATCAACAGGACACAGATACATACACCCTACAACCTAGTAAACTAGGAATAACTTCCTAACCTACGAAGAGGCAGTAACAAGTGAACAAAACACAGCTACCAACAGCTTACAGAAAACATTTCATGATGCCAGTTTCTTTAAGGTTAGGAAGAAGTGTAAAGTATGCCTGCTATGATGGTTTCAATTTATCTCTTAGGATATATTAGCAAGCACAATAATACAGAAAAATGCCAACATTAAAGACCAGTAGGGAAAAACTGGCTGTCAGTATTGTAAGGATACAATGAGATATGCAGACAATTCAAAAGGATCTACAAAAATACAGTAGGGATGTGAAATAAACATACAAAATCCAACAATTCAATAACAAAAATTTAGATTATAAAACAGCAACTACTAACAGAATTATTGAAATTTAATGATGTCTTAGAAGTTAAAGGAGAAAAGTATTAAAACCTCTATTGAAGAATATTCCCAAGTAAAATGCAATAGGATTTTCAAGGAATTCATGAACTGATTATCAAATTCACATGGAAGAATAAATAGCCAACTTTGAAAACAAACAAACATGGGCGAGAACCTTTGCTCTTCGGACTCTAAGCTTCTAAAGCTACTATAATCGCCTGTATAGAACTGGCAGGAGGAGATAGCTAACTGAAGCTAGACTGACTGGCCAGATGAATGACTCATGAGACAGGAAGACTTGACTAGTGACGGAGGTGAACACTTTACTTTATAAGCGGTACTGGGATGAGTGCTCACCCATACAGAAAAGCAAGTTTTACTATCAGAACATAATTTAAAGATTACATTTGCATACTGGAGGGTAGTTAAATAAAAAGCACAGGAAATATGATGAAGTATGGTAATGGGCCAAGTGTATCAGAGCCCTATCTAGGCATTAACATAGAACAGCCAGCTGGACACCAAGAAAACCAGCCTAGGATCAAAAGGCTAGTCCTTGAGGTGAATGAGGACAGGAGCACTGGGAAGACACACGGCCCATGTGTCAACTGACAGACAAATGCAAAGAAGGTGAAGAGTAACACACTGACAGAAAACTCCACCCTCCATCTCCACAAGGGAGCGCGATCTTAGGAAAGGTGTCTCTAGAGACTATGCTTGCAGAATAACCACTGGAAAGGTATGCTGATGGAACTATTCTCCTATTAATGAGACCTCAAAATGCTTTGTGCTCTTAGAAAACAGCCAGACCCAAACTGCCTTGGATGACTTGTAACATCAAACAATGATGGATGTGAGGCATGCCATCTTCTGTGCCTGCAAATACTCATTTCAAATGTAGTCTTAAGACCCTACATTCATTACAGAAAAATTCTAGGAGCTAGAGTCTACATTGCCTTATTGAATGCACAGGCTTAATATAGTTTTGGTGATTTATTCCACTAGGTTTTCCAACCAAATTAGCAATGAATTCATCAGCTCTCCTTGCCAAACAATGAGCCAGTTCCTATGCGATAGTTTTATAGTTTCAAAAATCTCAACTCAAACCAACTCCATTCTTTTTCAACTCAGGCAGTGCATATTTTGAATTAAAATATTTAAAAGATATTTTTGTAAAAAGGAAAAATGTAAAAATTAAAAATGTTTAAGAACTGTGTTGGAGGAAGGCAGAACACTCTATCTGAAAGGAACAGAAATCATGAACTCTCTTCATGAACAGAAAAAGTAGTAATGCCAAATGTTTTGTGTCTACCTAAAATGGAACTTTAACTTTTTTTTATGGTTTGCTTTCATTTGTATTTGGCAACAACAACAAAACAAAATAAAACAAAACAAAATCCTCCCAAACCCCATATAACAAAAACCTCACGTAAGTACAGCTGGAACTTTAACTTTTCAAACACATTCTAGGTCAAAATAACAAAACAAGCCCAAATCTATTGACTATATATGCTGCAGAGACTAATATCACAGTTATTAAATGAGGAGACCAATAACAGTCTAGAGAACAGAAACCAGATCAAGGCTGCTAAGTGCATCTCCTGAAGTATCTAGTATTTAATAAAACAATAGGAAACAGACAGACAAAAACCAAAAAAACCCAAGCACTCTCAGGAAAAACAACAGTTAATAGAAACTATCTCTAAATGACCTCAAATAATGGTATACAAAATAGATGAGTTTTGAAGCAGCTTGTGCACTAGATGCACTAAAGCCAGAAAAAAATTAAAGGTGTATTTATTCTCACTAAATAGTGAATCTTAATAAGAAAGAATGACAAAAGAAGCAAATTAAAATTTTGGAATTAAAAAAATACAAGGACTAAAATTAAAAAAAAAATCAGTAAAAAATACTCAATGGCCGACCTGACAAGATAGAACTGTGGATCCCTGAGTTCAAAAACAAATCAATAGAAATAATCCAATCTTGAAAACAAAGAAAAAAATGACTTGAGTAAAATTAATTGAGAAAAATCAACAACACTTCAGAGTTATGCAACAAAATGAAAATTACAGGGAGACATAGGGAGAAGGGAGTATGGGATTGAAAACAACTTCTTAGGAAACCTCCACAGCTGAGGTAAAGCAGCAGCCTCCAGGCCTGGGAAGCTCGGTGAAGGGGAGAGAGGAACACAGGCCTCCTATGTTATTAGAGGCAGAGACAGAGCAAAGCATCCATCACATAATGGGAACGACAATAAAACCAAAGGCTAACTTTTCATTTAGATGACAGAGAAGGTGATGAAATGACCCATCCAAGGGGATGGGGGAAAAGGGAGTGTCTACTGTTAAATGTTTGTGAGGGAATGGAGAAACAAGCTCTCCCAACTACAGTGGAAACTACTCAGGTGAAATAGTCCATTTGTTTAGAAAAGTTTCTTTAAAGTTAGATGTTAGGATGCAACAAGAAAACAATTCCTTTCCCAGCAAACCACTGCAGAGAAAGGAAAGCATGCATGCACCAGTGTGTAGAAGAAGTTGTCCATAGTGTGACTTGGTATAAAACTGCATACACTAAGTATCATTCAGCTGGTGATAGGGGAAATGTAAGTTGGTGTACACATTATAAAATGATAGCAGCATAAAAACTCATGATAGAAGCTATAAAATGGAATACCCTGTAAACATGCTAAGTGAGAGAAGGTAGAAAAGATTAAAATATGTAAACTCTATCATACACATCATATATACAAACAATTATGTATACTGCATGTGGATTACAGATACAGACATGCCCACATTATTGCATGAAACAAACAGAAGCGGCAAATTCATAGGGAATGGAAGCAGATTACGGATTGTTTTGGGCTGAGGTGCAGACTAAAATGTTTGAGGTGATGTGAATCCTCTAAAACTGGATTATGGCGATGGTGCCGCAGCTGTATGAATACTAAAAACTACTAAGCTGGGTATTTAACAACAAAATGACAAAACAACAAATGAGCAAAGCTTTTGAAGTTTTCCTTTAATAAAGCTGTTTAAACAACTACAGCGTTTACTCTAACACAAACAAGTGCTACAGTTTAGCTGAACAAAACTCCAAGCCTACCAATTAAATCTGTTTCATTTAAATGCCATTAAACATTTGGGGGGTAAACTTGCATAAAATTATAGCTAATCTATTATAGCCAAATCTGCTTTGTGAATCTAGCCTATTGCTTCAAGAAATGGGCCACTTTAATGTGTCAATTGCTGCAATGAGTACCATCAAACATGAGCTGAACTGTTAACAAGACAACCCTATCTACTGCTGAAGAGCAGCTCAAGGGGAGTCTAACAGCAAGTTCCTCACTTGGGGCCTTAAAAAAGGAATGACCATCATAAAATCACAAGCCAATTCAAGCAAATTCCTGTAGCATTTTATGAATCATTTTGTAGTAAAATATAGCAGAGGGTTTTAGATTTTATCTCTACCGCCCCGTACGCAGTTTGTCTTTTCACTAAACTAGGACCACGCGTCTCCATCAAAGTCACCTTTGACTAAACATTAAAAGCTGTCTGTATAAAAACCACTGCAGTTTGAAATGATAATATTTTGCTGTTTGCTAATCCATTCAAGAAACAATGTAGTAATTGTACTGTATTATTTATTCCTCTTTCACATGACATATAATACAGCACTTACCCTGCTTTCTTCTAGGCTATCAAATGGACCTGGTGGATCATCCAGACAAAGAAATTCTCTCACTGCAAGGCTTTTCAAAGGTAAAAAAATTAGCTGGCATACAAATAAGTTTACAAAAGACAGCAGAAAGAAAAAGTTACATTGAAGCTGTACAGTGTGTGAGGCAGGCAATTTGTAGACAATATATAAAAAAGCGATTCATGTATGTGTCTTCACGTAAGTAGCCACATGCAAATATCAACTAAGAAAGATACAAAGGCATTATACTAGTCATAGGACCTACAAATGGAAATGAGAATCACAAGTTTCCTGTTACACAATGCACACAGTTCAGTATAACGCAGAGGGCAGCAGCCTGGGCAGCCACCCTCACTCTGACTTTCAGAAGCATCAGTACAGCACTGAGCGGCTGTCACCTTGCTATGAAGGAAAGTAATTCTTACTTATCCTCTCCTTCAGAGTGCTTCCAAAGTCTGAAAAGCCTTTACTCTGAAACACTGTAAAGATTGCCCTTGCTATGTTTATTATTTATATACATATTCCCCCAGATATTAAGAGAAAGAATCCTTAATTTCTAAATGTTTTATATAATGAAGTATATTACTTTCTATCAGCAGTGGTTTAAGAAGGTGGATCATCAACTCCCTCACAATAACATGCCCTCCTCTTCCTCACAGTAATGCTGGGCCTATACATGCAGCTTACAGTTTTTTTTTTTTTTTTTTTTTTGGTAAAGGAAAGGAACATTACTAACTGCCACCCTACATAAAGGAGATGCTGCCCTGCACTGAAGAGAATGGGACTTGGGGTCACTTTAGTCCCGAGAGGTTTCCAATGACAAAGCTGTGTCACTATAATCATGAAGAGGTAAGTTGGATATTAAGTGAGAGCTCTTCAAAAAGAAAATAGGAATATAAAAAAGCAGTGTTAACAACATGAAGTCCAAAAACAGAGAGAAGGAGCCGATGGCAAGCAAACTCTAGACTGTTTTTAAGCTTTATAATACAGGAAAAAGGACACATGTCCAGGGAGGCTGAGAAAAGACAAATGTCCATGAGCACGGAAGATGGACAGTGATGTAGAACCACCTGCTATGTTTCTGTCCCTTTCAAGCTTCAGGCAACCACAAGTGTTGTTCTACGTGCGTGTGTGTGTTTACACAAACCACCCTGTGGGGAACCAGTTATTTCCTTTATTTGTCTGCCCCAGGCTTCTACTTCTGAGTCTTCACTCATTCTTGGACCATTCAGGGTAACTGGACACCAAATCGTACTCCGTCTCCTGAATGCTTCCTCTCCAAGGAGCAGCATCAATGCGCTGACACTGACTGCACCACACCGCTTCAAATGCACAGCAGCTCTGCTGGGCAGGACATCTCCCTATCTCAGGAAGGGTGTCAAAGTCTAGGCAGAAAAATGACCTTTACAGTGTCACCAAGTACAAGGGGTAGAGATGGACCTTAAATCTGTGTCCCTTTCTACCTGAAAATTATTTTGTCTTATGTTTTGGTTAAGCCAAATACTTCTTTGTAGGACACTTCTCTCTGAACACACTCAATCTGCATGTATGACTATCAAGTTCTGGCGCTTAGAATATTGCCCCTGGTTTAAGAGCACAGAGTAGAGCAGGACTGCTGGCCTATGGTGTAGGAGTTACAGCTCCTCCCACCCAGCCAGTCTTTCTATGAAACACCTACAGTCAGATACAAGTGAGCCACAGGAACAAACTGCTCATCTAGGATACTCTGGATGAAAGAGAGAAAAGAAAATCTGAAAACAGGAACTGAAAAGCAAGGGAAGACTTGACCCCTGTCCCATGGCAGACCATCTGTTAGCATGTGTGGGGAAATCAGTTTAAAACTCAAGAGAAAGAAGTTTGCTGTAGGAGCTGGAGAGATGGCTCAGTGGTTAAGAGCAATGACTGTTCTTCCAGAGGACATGAGTTCAATTCCCAGCAACCACATGGTGGCTCACAACCATCTGTAATGAGATCCGATGCCCTCTTCTGGCCTGCAGGCACACATGGAGGCAGGAAGTTGTATACATAATAAATAAATAAAATCTTAAAAAAAAAAGAAGTTTGCTGCATGCAGTTCAGCCCCATCTTTACATCCAAGAAAATCTCTGCTCTAACTTGAATCTTTCTTTTATTCTCTTAAACAAGTGTTCTCTAAGAGTCCAATTGTACCTTTAAACTATGTTCCTAATAAACTACCACATTATTAAACTTTCATCTGATATTTACTATTTCTTGTTGCTTATTTCCTTTCATAGATAATTTATTTCCTTAGACTTTGCCAGTTTTTGAAAGATTAGTACTTTAGTAGCTACATAGGCTTTTTTTTACAATTCACTTTGCATTCTAAAAGAAAAAAAAATCATAAAACTAAGGCCTAAACTCATTAAAAGGTCAAATAAGAATCAATAAAAGAGCCTAGTGCAGTGGCACAAGCCTCTGTTTGGGAGGCTGTGGCAGGAGGATTATAAGCTACAGGCCAGTCTGGCTTATAAAGCAGGACCTTGCCTCTTAAAATAAAAAAAAAAAAGTATACTAAAATAGAAATGCCAAATTTGACATAGAAGCCATTACATAAAAGTTTTTTTTTTTTTGTTGTTGGTTTTTTGAGACAGGGTTTCTCTGCAGCTTTAGAGCCTGTCCTGGAGCTAGCTCTTGTAGACCAGGCTGGTCTCGAACTCACAGAGATCCGCCTGCCTCTGCCTCCCGAGTGCTGGGATTAAAGGCGTGCGCCACCACCGCCCGGCTTTACATAAAAGTTTTAAGAGGTGACACGTTTCACTAATTATTCTTTATCAATAAAAATTTGGGAGTCAGATAACGGGGTAAGAACCTGAATGATCAGAGAAGCTGCGGAAAAGCCACAGGTGACCTCCTTTCTCTTCCGTTTCCTCCTCCAAAAGGGCTGAGACCCTCTCTAAGCCCTGCCTTACTACTTCCTCAGTCCTCCAAAACCCCTGTGGTTAAATTTGGTCAGCTAGTGTCTCCACTCTCTCATTCAAAACAAACTTCACTGTTAGAACGCAATCAAAGTATCATACAACAATGAGGGATTTCAGATGAAAAGATACACACCAAGCTATTGAATATAGCCTTAAAGGTGAAGACTGAGGAATCAAGGCTGGAGAGACAATCACAGTGGAGAACAGTGGGAGGTTGTGGGGCTTCTCAAGCAGTGGGAAAGGGTAGTGAGGGGGCTTAGATTCTGACCACTTTTCCCGGGATAGTTTTAGCCCACTAGAGCCTCTACTCATCAGTGGTCCTTTGTGACCTTCGCTAGTGTGAATCTTCCTCCACACTGCAGCAGCCGACATCCTGATCTGGAGCTGTGTCTCACGCAGACCTACCTCCACTCATGCATGCTGTCGCCCTGGCTCAGCACGCCACCCTCACCTGTCTCCTGGGCTTCATGGTTTAGCTGGTCTAGCACTATCATAGAAGCTTCTCATTACCCACCTCTTCCTCCTCCAACAGGTCTGTTGTTAGGGTCTGAAAGCTCCTTTCCACAGGACTTCTTATGGTTTAACTGGTAGATTTAAGAGTTTAAAAGGAGAAGACACTGGAAAGAGGATGTGGCATACTCGGAGAAGAGTGAAACACTGTTACGGTGCATAATGGTGAGCTGATGTCAGTGTGGGAGACGGCAGGAACAGCCGTGTTTAAACTCGGAGACAAACCAATACCATGGTGTTCCCAACATATGCTCCTAGGCTTTACTGTTGCAGTTTGATTAGAAAGTTCTCTTTCATCTGGCGAATCCTTCTTCACTCTCTCCAACATGGTACAAATATCATTAATTCTTTAGAGACTAGCCCAAATGTCATCCAGTCCTAAGTTCTGACGTTTCCTCAGCTAGAAGATATCACTTCTTTCCACTCTTACTTCTGGGGGCACATGTTCTCACTTGGATTTAATACGGGACCAACATCTACTTCATCTTAGTGAAGCCGCACTTTCACACACACGCTCTAAATAAAAATTTCTTGAATGGGTAAAAATTCTAATACATCCCACTATCATGGAAATAGTCTTTTGTAACTAGACCTGGAAACAATATTCTCAGCACTTTAAACTAGGAGTTTTAATTTCCTTTCCCGCTTCCTCCGCTTTTGCCTGTCGCAGCTGGAGCAATTCTAAAGCACTGAGCGCTGCCAGCTGTGCAGTGACAGCTGCGTGGTAAGGCGCTCTGGCTACCGGAAAGTTCAGTGCACATGATCACCCGAAGGGACAGTGGAGACTGAACGAACACTCAGACAATTATTTATATATAATAATAAAGGTACCCTTATGCTTAACCTTTTGATATTTTGCTGTGTATGGGAGCTTGCCTGTATGTCTGTCTGCACTACATGCACACCATGCTCTCGGAGAAGAGAGGAGCTGTGAGATCCTCTGGGAGCCAGAGTTACACATGGTTGTTAGCTGCCCTGTGGGCACTGGAATGTGGGACTCTTCCAAAGGAACAACAGTCAGCCCCGATAACCCCTGAGCCAATGCTCCAGCGTCCCAGACAGACAGACAGACAGTGTAGGCCAGGATGGTATGGAAACTGAGATGTTCCTGCCTCATTCCCTGTGTGCTTGAGTATAGGTTACACCGCCATATATTTCATTGTAAATGTATAAATTTTATCTGTTCTTTTATCCCTTGGGAGGAAATTTCTGTTCTATTTTCAGCAGAGCAAAAGGGAAAGTTTCTTCTCTCCTACACTTTTAAGTACAATGAAGACTCTGAACAGCGAATTCTTCTTCCCTCTGCTACATGACTTGACCTGGAATCCTGCACATGGAACACAACAGAAACACTGCCCAAGATGACAGAATTGCTGCAAGGAATTCAGCCTCGGACAGGCTGAGAAGCAGGCATTAAGTTTATAGAGGAACTGGTCCTGGAAGGTGGAGAGAGGATGCAAACAGAGCAGGCAGCTACCATGTCAGTTTTAAGAAGCTGACCTTGAATTGCAAAATAGATCTTTGGCTCTTCCTTTCTGATTCATACATTTTTTTTTCCGACCCCCAAACTCAACCTTATCTTCCAAACATACAGATCCTACTTCCAGTGCTGCTCTTCCCTTCCAGTACTGTTCCCCCCTCCCTTCCAGTGCCTCTACTTTAAAAATCTCCATCAGACAGAGCTGTAATTTACAAACTTCCTTCTTTTACTCAAACAGAAGCCCGATTTCTCTACAGACATGAGACCAAGGAGTTATGGGGTTAACCCTTATGACAGATAAATAATCCTTCTCTTCACCTTCTTATGCATAACAATTAAAGAAATGTCTTTCACTGTAAGCTACATGTTACATAATACCCAGAAAAATTAATGTGTACTTTATCATAAAACAAAAGTATTCCATTTTCAATCAATATAAGTTCTTAACTGGATTCCGTGAATCCTGATGATGTAAAACAAAAATAGCAATAGGCCTAGATGAATAAATGCTGAAGTACACTAGAAACTTCGTAAATTTTAATCCTCTAAGATGCCAAGAAAACGAATACTTTCACCATCTTACTTGGCTATGACACTTTAATTTTCCTGAAATGCACATTTGTAAATTAAGAAAAGCAACTACCAATGATCAGAGATGTGCTGTCTCAGTAATCTTTCAAAAAATGTTTTGAGATTTATTTTGTGCATTTAAGTGATTTGTCTGCATGTAAGTTAACTATGTGCCTGCTGCCCATGGAGGTCAGAAGAGGGACTTGTGCCATCTTAATAGATGGCTGGAAACTGACCGCAGGTGCTCTGTGCAAGAGGAACTAATGCTCTTCTCTCTCTCCCTCTCCCTCTCTCTCTCTGAGACAGGCTTGCTCTACATAGCCCTGCCTGGCTGGCCTGGAACTCACTAACTCACAGAGATCTGCCTGCCTCAACTGCTGGGTTTAGAGGCCTGCTCTATCCCATCTAGTTTACATCTATTCTTTTCACTTGCAGCTCTAAGGTTCAAAGTCCTGTGTATACAAGGCATATGTTCTTTACTGACCTACATCTTTTTCTTTTTCCTGATAAGTAGATTTGATCTACTTTATTTCATCTATTTTATTTTTTGATATGACCTTTGCACGCATCCCAGGCTGTCCTCAAACTCACAGTCATCTGGCCTTTACCTCCCAAGGGCTGGTACTCCAGGCTTCTGTACCACATTTGGCTGCAATGCCTAACTTTTAATGACTGAAATCTAGTCCTGGTAATTTTGAAATCTATGCATCTGAATAAGTTACATTTTGCTACTTAAAAAGCAAATTGTAAACAAAGTTACTTAACATGGTCCACAGAGTGTAATTTAGCACATTTTCAGTACAAAGGTTTACTGAATATGGGGCAAGAGAAAAGAGCAAGCATGTATAGATTTCTTATATTACAGTGTTTCTTTATGGTATAGTGTAAGATAAATTTCAAGGACCTTTTCTATGATTTTAGTACTTAATAGTTATTGTTACTGCTTTTCTTGTTCTGGCATTAATGATAACTTTTCTTCTTTTGTATTTTGAGAAATGTAAATATATATATTTCTGTGCATATACACACAAGTATTTTGTCTCATGTGCACAAACTTCTCTTTTCTAATAGAGTTAACAACAGGTTTGGCATTCACTTATTCAAGAAATTCTGAGAGCTGAACAAGTCTGCACTGTGCTAAGCATGGCACATTGCACAATAATGAAATAACCACATAACTAAACCTTACAATCTGGTGAAAGAAACAAAACCAAATAATCAAAAAATATTATGCAAACCAAAATATGGTAAAAGTCAAGAAACAACCAGCCTTTCTTAATGGGCATGCCATGAAAATTACACTGGTAATGGCTAAAGTGCTATCTTCTCATTCTTAAGCTTGGTACAAAGCTAGTATCATCCTACCTAGAAATACAGAAGTTCATTACATACCACAGGTGTCTAAAAGCACTAGGAGAGAACTTTAAAACCAGTGATCCCTCCTACAAATACTATGAGGAAGGAGAGACCTTGGTTTTTGTGGTGGAGAGGCAAGGGGCTAGTCAAGAAAGCCAGTTACCTAATGAAGTGAACCTGCGTTGAAAGTTTTGGGATGTATAGGAGTTACCAGAGAGAAGTCTGAAACACTGTCTTTCCAGGAAACATACTTCAAGACCAAGGAGCATGAAAATGTTAGACAAGGAGATGGACACGGCAGATGTACAGAGAATGGAGAAATAACGAATCCGTGATGGAAAGATAGTCAAGTAGGCTGGGACCAGAATGACCTCATCAAACTGCATCACCAAAGCATGAGAGGTATAGTGAACTACAGAAGGAAGAGTGAATGAGGGAAAGGCAGGCAGGGAAGATTAGACCTGCTTGCAGGAGGATGGAGATGGCAGCGACACAGGAAAAGTAGACACGTGTGAGTGGGTCCTACACATGAGGAGAGACTGAAGTCGTGAGGGCTGTGTGAAAGATGACTGGCAGGTCTGGGAAGACAACAATGTGTCTGGAGACCATTCTCAGGCCGAGGCCACACACCCTGACGAGCAGGTGCTCAGGCAGAGCATGCAAGGTTGAAGGTGACATGCAAAGACGGAGTAGAACAAAGGGAAGAAGAGACACAGGGCTTCTTGGTTATTTTCCATCATGATCTGAACAACGAAAACAGCCACAGACATGTACCATCTGCTACTGTTCACTGTAAATGTTCTCTGTAGCATTTGTAAAACAGTCCTAATTTTTCTACTAATGTAAATACGTCAAACAAGATACTTCATTAATGGATTTTCTTATATTAAGAGTAAAAAAAAATAATAATCTTGATCCGCTGTTCAATGTTTCCAAAAATGTTACTTTACTACATGTATTAATCTAACCTCTTAATTTTATACTACTTTGGATATTTTTTATATTACTATAAATATTATTACTATTTTTATATTACCATAAAAATATTAGCCCTAAAATTATTGTTATATTAACAAAAAGTTGAATACTATATACATTTTTTGTTTAAATGCAGGATTTTTCTAATATGCAGGATACTAAAATAGAGTTTCCCTTCATGTTTGAAACTTTAATACAAATGATACGACAAATAAATTCCTCCATTGAAAGAAAGCAAGAAAATTCCATGTAGAGATCTGAGAAAAATAATTAAATCCCCACCCTCTATTATGTGCTTATATGAAGTCAGTCCTAAATTAATTCTTCAGTTTAAATTGGCTTTTGAAATGATTTTATAATCTCTTATTTCAGTTTGTTACATACCAGTTAGCAATGTCCTTGTGAGCTACTAAGTTTTGAAGAAATGCTTGCAATCCTAATTGTCTGTCTTCTAAAAAGTCCGCATTGTAATTATCTTTAAACCAGCGTTTTGGAGGAAGTGCTAATCGAAAGCCTGGAAACATCTCTTTCAACTGGAGAGAGAGAGGGAGAGGGAGAGGGAGAGGGAGAGGGAGAGGGAGAGGGAGAGGGAGATAGAGGGAGAGAGGGAGAGAAACATTAAACTCAATGACATAAATTAAGTAGTGTTCTAAACCATTAACTAAATGAAATTATTCACCAAACAAGCTTAAGATAATTAAACCAACTAAGGATTTTTCTGCATTTGCTTCTTGGTGCCTCCCAGGTGTGCTGCAGGCATTCCAGCTGCTCCAGGGCCTGCACATGGATTCTCTACTTTCTCTCATTAGTCATCCCTGTGGATAAGGAGTCGGATTCACTGCGGCTGTAATTGCATTTCTGATTCCATACATACTGTTAAATACTATATAACTATCTATCTGCATATCTTCTCTCCAGCTATGGAGCAGTCACTGACTGACTCAAACAACGCTGGGCTGCAGCTCTGAAGACGGAGGACTCACAAATACGGATGGATCCATGCCCTAAGACAGCAGCAATCAAACAAGTGACTTGTCCCTACAACATCAAGTAACTAAACTCTGACCAAAGCCTGAATGAGCTTGGAAGCTGATTCTTCCCCAGAGACGCCAGATAAAGAGTCCAGCCTGGCCCAAGACTGGCTGTGAGCTTGTCTGGGCCTAAAAAGCACCCTCATCTTATTGCAAGCCACTACTAGGGAGACTTTTAACAGTGTAAAAGTAACAGAACTAATACTAACATTACAAATTTTTGTTCATTTCCCTTTAATTATAAGTGATGTTATGTAGATTTTTCTCAAATTTTTGAGGTTATATAGTCATATAGGAAACATTAAACATTTACTATCTATATTAGGACATTTTTTTCATAAATAAGCAGCTAACTATGCAGATGGCATGGCAGATTATTACAGTGAAATGAAAGTCTATGATGTTCCTATGAACCCACAAAGACACAGTGAACAGATTCATAACTCACAACTGAGAGGCAGCTTGGGATTTACTGACTACTTACTTTGTCATTAAGCCTAGAGAAGTCAGTGTATCTTCTGAAAACCACCCAGCTTTCTTCTGGGGTTTTCTTTACGAGTATTTTATATACCTATGAAGAGAGAAAGAGGGAGATACAGAGAAAACAATATTGAGAGAAGGGAGAAGCAGAGAGGGAAGACAAAGAAAGAGGTCAAACATTTCTAGAAAACTTTACTTGATATATCTAGTACTTTTTACACAAGAAATATGAAATCATTTAGATAATTAAATACATAGTGATGGAGACACCAAAATAATTTTTAAAAGTATGACTAAGATAAAATGCCACAGCACATGTGTGGAGGTCAGACACTAACATCTGGAATCGTTCTCTCCCTCTACCGTGAGGGTCCGGGAATGAGCGAAGGCCATCGGCTTTGGTGGCGAGCACTTTTATGCACAGAGCCACCTCCCCAGCTTGCTTCTACTTATTAGCAGCACCATCATGGAGGTTAGGCTTCAACACAAGAATCTAGGTGGACCAAACACTCACGCCTAGCAGACATTTTTTTTTTATTTCATGTGCATTGGAGCCTTGCCTACATGCATATCTGTGTGAGGGTGTCAGATCTTGGAGTTACAGACAATTGTTAGTTATCATGTGAGTGTTGGGAAGTGAAACCGGGACCACTGAGCCATCTCTCCAACCCCCTAGCAGACTCTCAATGAGTACACATTCTTACATAAGATGGGCGGGTCAAACTAAAAAAACAGCTATCAGGTCATAATTGGTGAAAAGTTATGAATTGGTGAAAAGTTATGAATACGCTTTCACACTGACTTGCATCTTTTCCCAGTAGTATGACACAATTGCATCTTATACTAGATTGTTTCTTCAAAAATTTTAACAGTTTTTCTTGGAGGTCTTCTCCTCTATGCATAAGTTAACAGCATGAACCATCAGCAAAAACACAAAAACTTTACTGCAAGAAAATCCGAAAACAAACTCTTTGATCTAATGTGACTTTAGCAGGGTTAATGAAAAACACATACAGCCCAATATGCATAAACATGCAATACTAAAGTATATAAACTAGGCTGGGTGTGGTGGCCCATGTCTATAACCACAGCACTTGGAAGGCAGCGGCTAGCAGATCTGTATGAGTGCAAGACCAGCCTGGTCTATACGTGAGTTTCAGAGACAGCCAGGGCTACATAGGGAAACCCTGTATGAAAGTACTATAAAAGAAACAAATGAATAAATACCCAACAATATTAGAGCTGGACAGATTCTTTTAAAAAAGTAGTCAAAAAACAGAAAACAAATAAATATAGATCTCCTCTAAGAGTATCAAACAGCTATACCAGACAAATCTGACCACAAGACCTGCATCGGCAACTACAAAACACTATTAAAGACTTAAAGCCAATGGTTTATCAGCTAGGTGAAGATAGTGCCATGAAGATGAAGGTTCTGTCCAGCTGATCTGCAGACCTAAGAAAAACAGTGTACAGGGCAGACAACAGCAGAGGCCATCCCAAGAAACAGCTTGAGTGCTGCAAACACTGGGTATCGAGGCCTATTAAATGCTGTACTAATCAGGGTTGTGGAACTGGTAAGACAGAAAAATGGAGCATAGAAGGGGACTCACCTTTATGAACTATGTCATAGGCAACACTGGGAAAAAAGTGCTTTTAAATAAAAGTCCGATTAAGGGATTTCACAGAAAAATACAAATGGCTTAGCCTTTCATCATAACATGGACATAAGAATCGTGCTTGGATGGTCTGCTGATATAAAACATGGAAGATCTAATAAAAAAAAAGTTGGACAAAACATTAGAGGAGGCAAAAATTATAAAAAAGTGCTAGGCAGAGTCATGCTAAGTAGAAATGGCCTAATCCTAGCATCTGAGAAGCAATGGCAACAGAAGAGAGAACCCGGGTTACACAGTGAGATATCATCTTAAAGAAGAAATGAGGGAAAGGGTATTAATAAGGAAAGAGAGCAACACACTGGGGCACTTTATGGTAGTATCTATTGCACGACCTAAGGAAAAGTAAGAACAGACACAACACACATATTTAAAAATGGACTTGCGTATAGAATGCAGAGATCGGCAAAATGGAGATGTATAAGAGGATGTATAAGATAATATCCAAAGAGCTAAAGAGGATGTTTGTTGGTTGTTTTTTTGGGGGGGGGGGCGGGGGTGGTTTGAGACTGGGTTTCTCAGTATAGCCCTGGCCATTCTGGAACTCCCTCAGTAGACCAGGCTGGCCTTGAACTCACAGATTCACCTGCCTCTTTCTCCAAAGTACTGGTATTAAAGGCATGTGCCTCCACTTTAGCTAGGTAAGAAAACTCACATCTTATCTAAACTGGAATACACAAAAAAGGTGGCACACTAGTTAGGTGTGGAAAAAGTAGAAATCCCACACTCTGCAGTGGAGTGACCTCTAGAGAGCATGGTTCACCAGTCTCTTTCACGGCTGGGCTTCTGAACTAGCACTTTACTCCTAAGTGTACTGCAAATGGAAATGTGTACGTGTGTTTCCCAATTGATCAACACTAATATCAAAGCAGTAGTGTCTGGAAGAACCTAAAAAACAAGTATTCCCAACAATAAAAATGAGCTACCTAACTTATGCAAGCTTCAGGGTGACTCTTACAAGCATAATGCTGAAACAACACTGGATCTAAAGAGTATATGCTCAACAGCCACATTGTGTCAAGGACAAAAAGGGGCAAAATTAACTGAGACTACCAGAAAAGCAGCGGGTGAGTGATTACTGGCTGTCAGGAAGCATGAGGTGCTCTAAGTATGTAAAACATGTTCTTTTTCTTTATCTATGTGCTAGTTACCGAGGTATGTCTACTGGTAAAATAAAGCCACAGAACTTTACGGTCAAGAACGTGAAGAATGGGACTGCCTTAAAGAGCACACGCTTAAGGACACAGGCAACCAGTCTCTGATTTGTCACTGTGTGCAGAAGCAACACTTACAGTAAACTTCGCTCGCTCTTCCATAACTTCATAACCCAGAATGGTCGGTGTAGAAGGTCTCTCTTCCCAGTTCACCGAGTCAGCATGCTGCTCTTCAGTGTCTCTGGGTCTAGCCGAGTATTCAATGGATGAATCTACGCCTGTAAATTTGGTCCTGATGAGAGGACTGCCACAGACTGATGATGTACTATCCATCCGATCCTGAACATTCGTCTGCTTAAAATTACCCATATTTGGGTCTTCTAAGTGGCCTCTGGAAGAGTTTGAGCCTGTGGAGCCACTACCGAAAGAAGAACTCCTTTGATTTCTGCTGGCTGTAAAACCAGAAGCTGAGTTTCCTATTGGCATGGGAACTGGGACATAAGGGGTTGCCATCTTCTTTGGCCTTGGCAACAAACCTGTGCACCTTTGAGTCCAACCCTTAAAGGACAACCACTATGCAGTTCATTATTTTCTTCTTAGAAATTCACTATCTAAAACGAGAAGGAAATATTGAAGGGTTAGTGTTCTACCTAAAATATACTCCAAAAACCATTTTTTTAAAATTTGTGGCACTCAATTATTTTATGAAGATATACTTCTGATATCATTAATTTGAATTACTTCTGTGGACTCTTGATTGCAAGGTAAAGAGAAAAAACTTACTCAATTTCTCTTTTTTTAACCCTCATAATACATGGAATTCTTTTTTCTGCTTACTTTCATTCCTCCGTTTTTGCAATATTCATTTCAAATGGACTTAATCCTAACATGCATACAAACACACCCTCCCAACAGAGGAAAAAATAAGAGATTTTTGTCATCCTGACAGTACTACAAGAACAGCATAGGAACAGAAAGGAAAAAAAATCATTCACATTGCCTTTTTATATACCAAGGGCGTAAGCATGCTAATCATAGTCCATCATAAACTTAGTAGTATGTATTAAGAAGTACTCTTATTTTGGTAGAGACTTGTAAATGATAGGCACTCTACCCTTCTCAAAAAATGTTTTTAATTTTTAGATGGGGTCTTGCTGGGGACCGCAGACCACCAGACCCTGAATTTCCTGTAAACAATTGTTTTCCTCTGCTCTGAAGCCTGCTGCTCTGAGCACGAGACCCTGATGGTAGGGGAATGGGTTCTGATGGGTCTGTAGCTGGGAGAGCTGGGGTGTGGCCAGAGTCCTATATAAGCTGCCCCTGAACACAGTCAAGGGGGCATTCTTGTTTCAAGGATGACCCGTGTCCCCGTGTCTCTGTATGTTTTTAAATCTCCAGCCTAGTTCCCGGCTTGAAGACCGTACTGTAGCGCGAAGAGCACACACTGGGCTTGTAGGGTCTTGCTCACTTACCAAGGTGCTGCCTGTGAACTCACTAAGAAGTCCAGATAGACTTGGAACTCCTGATCTTCTTGTTCAGCCTCAAGCGCAGGGATACGCACCTGAACCACCAAGCCAGCAACAACTGTTCTGAAGACAACATTTTATAAAACTTAGCATCACATAGATTTAAAAATAAATTTGATCAAGTTAATGAATTTTGATCAAAATTTAATCAGGATGTACAATCAACAAGATTAAAAAGTTTAAGATTTTGTTTTAGTTTCTAGATGACTAATTCTCAATCTAGGGCCCAAAAGATGTTTGTATTTTGTGTCAGATTCATTTTGTACTATAAAAAGGTAATGATTTATCATCCCATCACTAAGTAACAAACTCCAAAATCTTAAGTGCTGACTGCTAGAAATGACAGGTCTATACACAACAACAGGGCACCTACCAGCCCAGCTTCATTTGCTCAACTCTACTGCCCTTGGGAGACGCTGAAACAAGGTTTTTAACCTCGTGTGGCCAGTGAACCTTCCTTACAATCGAATATTCAAGAACCCCTAGCTGCTGATTCACCTCTTGAGTTCTTCCTGACGCACCCCCCCAACCAAAAAAAAAAAAAAAAAAGAAGAAGAAAGAAAGAAAGGATAACTGAGCATGACTTCTCAGAGTTCTCAGCGCCAGCGGTTGACATCTACCATCTGAGGTCCCGGGCTGCCAAACACGGCCTACGCTTGCACCCGGGAATTCCACCGGCCGGAGCAGCCGAGCGGAGGGCGTGTCGCGCGCGTTCTTGGGGGCGCCTGACGTTTGTCCCCCATGAGGATGCGCCAAAGCTACCTGTCTCACTTGGACGGGAGAGGTGGATGACAGCAGGCCCGGGGGACAAGGCAGGGCGGTGTGGTCTGCGCCGGCCGCGACCCCTCAGTCTCCGCTCGGCGCTTCCAGCCCCCAGGGTGACTGAAGGTCAAGGCTGACGTGGGGTCCCGCAGCGGCCCGCACCCTCGCCAGCCGTCGAGGCGGCAGGTGTTCCCGCGTCCTACCTGGGCGCGCTCTGCGGTCCCCGCTTTCGGGTTAAGGAAGGCGGCTCCTCTTCGACTGCGGCTGGTCGCCTCCTCCTGGGGATGACGCACGTGACCTTCACCCGAAGGCAGCAGCTGGGTGCCTGTGCTCAGCCGCCCAGGCCGGTTCCCGCGAACCGGAGGGAGGGAGGATGGCCGGGGCTGCGGCTCCAGGAAGTGACGTCACAGCACGGTGCCGCTCCCCCCCCCCCCAGGCTCTCACTGGAGTTGTTGGTCCCTGCCTCTGCAGTAGCCAGAACAAATCCAATCTCCTCCCAGGGAATCGATGGTTTGTCACAAGCTTTACTTTTAAAAGCGACTTTATGAGAAGTGAGGTTACAGGATCTGGTTTGCCAAGTAGGTGACAAAAAGACTTCATTTCCCAGGAGGCACTGTGGGTAATCTAGGGTCAGGCTCGAGCTTTGCATCATGGGACTTGTAGTTATCACTGGTTTGGGGGCTAAAAGGTTATTAGTATTTTTTCCATAATTAGCAGTTCAGCCGGTCGGTGGTGGCGCACGCCTTTAATCCCAGCACTCGGGAGGCAGAGGCAGGCGGATCTCTGTGAGTTTGAGACCAGCCTGGTCTACAAGAGCTAGCTAGTTCCAGGACAGGCTCTAAAGCTGCAGAGAAACCCTGTCTTGAAAAACAAAACAAAACAAAACAAAAAACAAACAAAAAGAAAAAAACAGAATTAGCAGCTCTTTGATGTACGAAAACTGATTTGAAAAATAGGCACCTAGGACATATTTTATTGTGTATTTGTCCCATGTAATTTAGAACTTTCATCTGGCAAAGATTCCCAAATTTCTTAGTAATTTATCCCAAGTGATAATCAATATTGGGCTGCTAAGGTCCTATAATGTTTCAGTAACTAGTGCTTGATGGCTATAGATCAAAGTTTACAGGACCATTTATCAGTAAGATCGTGCAGTCTTAAAGATATTTTCATGATTCTAGGTCTTTGGAGCAATATCAAGTGAATAAAAAAAGAAATAAAAAGGAAAAGAAAAGGAAACATGAATGCTCTTAGGTATGGTGGAGGAGAAGTTTATTGTTGAATGTGGTTGAGCAGAGGTAGAGGCAGACCCTGGACGTCCGGGGGAGGCCCATTTGGTCATGACCAGGATTAGCTGTGTCCTGTGGGAAGAGGGGGTGGAAAAGTGAGAGGGGAGAGAGGGGAACCTGGCACAGTAACCAGGAAGCCAAAAATTCAAAAAAGGGCAGGTAATCAAAACGTCTGGATTATATAGGGAAGAACAGCCCCGTACCTTGATTAGTGAGTTCAGGCTGGGGGGCCAAGTATGCTAGCCAGGAGTATCCTGTAGCAGATAGGGACTGAGGGATGCTGGGAGAAGCTGGTGACGGGGTCTGCTTTGATCTTGAACAGGGTGCTATTAGTCAGGTTTCTCTAGAGTCACAAAACTTACAGAATGTATCTGTTTCTCTCTCTGTCTCTCTGTCTCTGTCTCTGTCTCTCTCTCTCTCTCTCTCTCTCTCTCTCTCTCTCTCTCTCCACACACACACACACACACACACATACACACGATGTGAAGAAAGATGAGTATCTTGAGAATGTTGTTGGACATACACCTGTATATATACACGTGTGTGTGCGTGCGTGCGTGAAGGGAAGTTACTGCAATGACTTACAGGCTTCAGTCCAACAACAGCTAGTTATGAATGGAAAGTCCCAGAATTTAGTAGTGGCTCAGTTCCAATTAGGTTTCATTTCTGGGATCTCAAAGAAGGAATGGATGTGCTGATGGAGGTGAGAGCAGGCAGGTGAAGAACACAGCCTCCCTTCTTCCATTGTCCTTATGTAGACTTCCAGCAGAAGGTGTGGCCCAGATTAAAGGTGTGCCTTCCAGTCTCAAGGGCTGGATTAAGGGCATGTGTCATCCAGATGTAGTCAAGCTGACAGCCAAGAGTAGCCATTGCAACAGGCACTTCTGCTGTTTGTGCCAGGGCTGAAACCTAACACCAAGAAGGGGCAAATTGATAGTAGTAATTCCAAAATGATTATATGATTTTTCACATAATCATAGTTTTTACTGGAGAAATACTACTCTTTAAGTATGAATGAAATAGAATTATTTAAAAACAGGAAGTTTTCAGGATGAAATTGGAAGTTTTGTCTGATACTAATGCCATTGAATAAGGGGAAGGAAAAAGCAAAGCAAAGAAAAATGAGCCTTGGAATATTTTTCTCAGTATGGACAGGGCTACAGGGGCCGAAGAAATCAAAACTTTCAAGAAATAAGAGTGTACAGGAGCCATAATGTGAAGAAGGATGATCATCTTGGTAAGGTTGTTGGACCTGTCCAATAATAATATTTTTAACAGATTATTGAATGGGGCATAACGGAGCATGCACATGTGTGCGCATACGAACACAGACACACACACCCACACACACATCCCACATGTTTTCTGGTATTGATAAATGTCTAGATTGAATATCAAGAAATAGCTAAATGGCATTAGTAACTAAGGAAGAGAATTCTGTGTGTAGTCACACACAGATAAGAGTTACTACTACGTTATCATCAGCTATATATACTGGCCAGTTCCTACTTACAGACCTTTTAGTTTACATCCTGGATGCTCCCATACAGTCCACAATTGAACTGAATTGTTTTCACAACTTGCAGAATAAGATAATTTTTCTGAATTTTCTTCATATATATAAGTATAGTACAAGGGCATTCGAGCTCACCCAGCATATTGTTAAACAAAATGCATGACTCTTCTCAGCCTGAAGTGGCAGTGGGGTAGGAGGGAAGGAGAGGTAAAAGCTACAGCAGAAAAGAGGCACTTGAAATGGAAATGCATCTTTTGAAGTGATTTATTAGTTAACCAGGTTTCCCCCTTCTAAGAAATTTCTCTATTTTCTGTACTTTTGATTTCTCCAGCAGCTAGGTTTAAATCCCCATTAATATGCATTGTTATTAAACTTTTTTTTCCAGTAGAATATTTGATCTAACTTGTGTCCAATAGGAGCTCTTTCCAAAGAACTGAAATGGAGGTGGGATTGAGAAAAGCCATAAGGTTGAAATCACAGGAACTAATTTGAAAGGAGTATCTGCGGTGGGAAGTCTCTCCAAGTCTCACTGCTAATTTCTCTAAAATCTGTCACTTCCTTTCCCCTTCTTGACTTTTCCTTGAACTCTATGAAATAACCCAATGGGGTTTTTTTTTTTTCAGCATGTTAGCTTTTTGCCAAAATCTGGTCAAAGTTAGTTCTTTAGTGTAAAACCCAAAATTCAAGCAAGACAGGCAAACAGAAAATGATAGTAGATGCTGATAAAAGTGCTATAAATATTTAAATTGGCTCAAGAGATGGCTCAGTGATAAAGCCCTTTCTGGACAAGTGTGAGGACCAGAGTTCGGATCCTCAGTACCACATAAACAACCAGGAGAGTGCGTGCATATTTCATTCCACTTCTGGGTGGTGGACACGGGGGAATCTCTGGAGCAAACAGGTCTCCTAGACTAGCTGAATTAGTTCCAGTTTCAGTGATAGATCATGCCTCAGTAAACGGAAAGAACAAAGAAGGATGAAGGATAATACATTCCTGAACTGCATACACATGTACAAGCATCTTCATGTGCCCATACATGTGTGAACACACATGCAAATATACAAATCACACACAAACATATACAGATAATAATTTGAATGTAAGGTTAGAAAATAAAGTGAGACAGTTCATAACGGAACATTACTAGTGCATACCTTTGATTCCTTTATACAGCAAGCTGATGTTTATAATGTAGGAAACAAGTCCTCAGTAATTTACACCTAAAAAATTCCATGAAATAAACACTATTAAGGTTTTTAAAAAATAAATTTCCTGGTTTGTCCTTGTTCTCCATGGGTGGCATCCCTGTGACCTTGATATTTAGAATTTGTATTCCGCTGTTCTTTCTTGTCACTGTCGGGACACTGTGAGTCTAGAGAAAGAACCAGGAGCACTGGGAGATCAGCAAAGCAGCAGCGTGGTGCCATGACACCCGAACCTGTAACCTCTCCAAGTTCATACATCCACAGTGCCAGTCATTTGACACCCGTAATGGCACAGAGATGACCTTGGCCATGGGTTATTTTTTCATGCTGTGTGTAAATCCTACTGGGAACATATTAAAGTGATACAAAGTTTTCCTCAAAATGAGATTCATAATCTTAGCACGAGCGTTATCTGTGAAGAAACGCCTCTGTTTGACTGAGAAGGCTTCTGGCCATTTGAGCTCAGACACCACCGAGTCACACTTCCTCCTCTCCAGTGCAGCTGCGCTCTATCCTTGGTGTCTCTGACTTTCCAGTGGTTAGTGGCTGCTACATTTCAACTATGATCTGACACTTGGGGGGTTTCCATGGGTTTTATGTGTGAGGAATGTCTGCATTGGATCTTTGGGGGTTATTGTTAAAGGAGGGAGGGTGGCATCTCTACTCATAGTGAAAGGGAGAGGATCAGCACCAAGTGTGGGATGTTGAGGGAGGGTTAGGGACAGCCTGACGGAACCGAAAGATGATTGTACAGTGACACTGGACGTAGAGATGAGCTTCTGATTGTCCTTCAGACTACCTCAAATATGATCAATGCCTTCCTGCTCACCCTAAATGGAGTTCAGGAAGCCACCTTCTGTAACCCTATTGTCCTTGGTCCATGAATGCAGATTGACACCATATTATAGTATAAGTCCTTTCTTCAGCCTTGGGGACTGGATTGCGTGTGAGATATCTCTATCTGCCCACAGAACCTGAACAGCAGATAAGGCATTTCCCCCATGTATATTCTTTAATACCTGGTCTGTTTTACACACCCACAGTTTCACAGCATCATTATAGATATTTGTACTTTTTAGCTCTAATTTGCAAAATGAAATTCACATACTTTTCCAAGACCTAGAAGCTCCGTCATGAAGTTTATATTATCCCAGAAAAATCAGCCAGTTATTCAATCAATCAACAAGCTGCTTATTGGAAACCTGTCATAGGAAATGCTCCTCAAAGGCCAGCTGTACCAACTATTTGCCACTCTGAGCTCTCATCTTTTTCTCATTATATAAGTTACTGATTCTTTGGCCCCTGGTTTTCCTATATCCTGCACCCTATTTAAGGGTCAGAGCCTTAGGTCAGTCACTTTACACCAGTGCCCACATTTCTTTTGAAAAAGCCCTGTGTGGCTTTACTTCATCTCAAACAGATGGTGTTATCTCTGTGTCAGTTTCTTGGACCAGACTGTAAACATCTTGAGGACAAGATAGTGGATTTTCTTCTCTATTGGTTGGCAGAACCTCCAGTTAAGTTCTGTAGGACTAAGTTGAACAAATAAATAAATGTAAAGAGGTAAAATGAAATTTATATATTTTCTTTTCTTCTGATTAGGGATTGTAACACACACATTTTCACTGGAATTTTGTTTTGAAGAAACATATGGAAGCTATAAGAACAACATCAGAGCAGTTTTGGTTAAGAAGAATGAGTACTGTTAGCTACTGTGTCAAGGGGTATGAGTACTGTTAGTTATTGTGGTCAAGGAGAATGAGTACTGTATGTTACTGAGGGTAATTAACTGTAAGCTACTGGTTTGGGTAGCAGACCTCTATGGTTTTCTTCAGATCTGACACTTTGAGTTTACGTTACTTGTAGTTAGAACTCTACCTGAAAACAAATACCATAGTCTAGTTAGCAACTTTAATGTTCATTAAAGCCCCAAAAGAGCAAATAAATAAATAAATAAATAAATGAAAACTGGGAAGCAAACTTCTGAATTTAACCTCTTAACCAGACCAATGAATCAGACTGTTGTACTTTTACGGCTTTGTCTTAAGTTGGTTTGAGAAATGCTCCTGGCATACAACTAAATAATGAAATCTCTAATTTCCACACAGTCTCAGAATTTTCAACATCTTAGTTTGTTAAACAGTCTTCCAAAAAGGGGATTAAAAAATTCTTCCTGTTGAAAAGCTAAGACTTAGAAGGGCAGCCCGACTCCTGTCTGTCAACACTGTCCTTGTTGCTTATCTCCTAGGGAGTCTGATACTTTCCAGGGCATTTTGTGGTAGGGTCTTCTTCACCCTTTCCCATCCACTGTGGTGCAGCAGTGGTCCTCCACACAGTTATTTATTGATCGTGCTTTTGGAGGGCTTAATACTGACAGAAGCAATTTCTAGAGCATCGAGGCAGTAACTTTTCAAATATGTGAACAGGAGCAGAAATAATGTACTTAGACATATGGCGAATGAATGGTTATTGAGCACCTCTACAGAGAACTGCTGTATTGGCTTCATGTACAGTAATTATTTGTGTTTTCTCTGTTTTTATTCTCTATTGACTTCTAGTTACTTCCGCTGTTCCTGTCTTTTTGCTTTATTGAGATAAAGATGACAGACTGTATAAATTTAAAGTATACAGTGTGATGATTTGTATGTATTAGGAACTACTTGCCTCAACAAAGGTAGTGAACATAATGCATTAATTTCCCCAATTCTCACAAATATTTCTTAGGCACCACTGTTACTGTAGATAGTACTTTACAGACCTCTACGTGTGCACACATGCACGTGTTGATAGGAACATTCTGAAAAGTGAGCCTGTTGATATGTTGGCTTTCACACCTAGTTTTGTCTCCATCTTGCATTCTCAGATTCCCATGTTACTATGCTTTTCCAATCACTGCAGGAGTTGGGGTTGGGACCTGACTTTCATACACTGGTTGAAAATTAACTCAACTTCGTTACAGGACCCGTGTAATTGTATAATTTACATAATATGTAGGAAAAGCTGATTTTGCCTCTCTTGTTTTCTCATGAACCATTATCTAGTTCTAACCTAATTTACCATCTTAGCCAGGCCCCTAAAATATTTGTCTCTACACCCCACTACAATTCCAATGTAGTGTTTTGTCTGCAATTATGCCTGCACGCCAGAACAGGACACCAGATCTCATTACAAGTGATTGTGAGCCAACATGTGGTTGCTGGGAATTGAACTCGGGACCTCTAAAAGAGCAATCAGTGCTCTTAACCTCTGAGCCATCTCTCCAGACCCAGACTTTTGTTTTTATATTGAGTTATTCTCTGGCATTTTTCTTTTTTTTTTCTAATGATGCTTTTTTCATTTTCCTTGTTGAAAGACTGAATGAACCAGGAGAACTGGAAGATTGGGGAAGCAGCTGACTAGGTGAAAAGTGTTTCTGCAGTAGAGTGTAGGGATGGAGTTAGGTAGAGAGCTATCCCAGGCAGGACTGGACAAAGGTCATTTTGCAGAAATTCCTTAAGATGTGCTACAATTCAAATAAAGGCTTGGCGACCTGATATTTGATGTGTATGTATGTGATGAAGTCTTGCTAAGTAGCCCAGGCTAACCTCATATTCCATATCCTTCTTCCTTAATTTTCTGTGTGCTAGGATTATAGGCATTTTCACTAGGCCTGAGTTTTCATCTGAGCACATCAAATAGTTCTAACAATATTCGTTGAATGCATGCCATATGCAGCAGTTATTGCTCAAAGCCTTGAGGAATCCACTACCAAGATATACAAGGGCCTTGTACTCATGGAAATAATATTCTTGTGAATATGTGGGCAGGGGTAGTCAATAGATTTATGAAATAAGTTTTAAGAATTTAGCTGGACTTATATTTTTTGAAGATGGTAAACAGTAATATAGTATAAGTGGCTGAGGCAGAGAAAGCGAAACAGTTCTCTGTTGTACTGCCAACTTTTCTGGGGAAAAATGTCCTGAATTGTTGAGATTTCAAGTCTGTAGGAGAACAGTCTTGCAAAAATCTGGAGGTCAGGTCTTCAGAAAAGCAGTCTCATACTTTCTGGGAGAAGAAAGGAAGTAAGCTAATTAGCAAAGCCTGTGGTTTTTTTTTTTCTGAGTGTCTTTTCCTTTCCAGGAAAGGTGGCAGGTGTTTCTCTAATCACAAATGTGGTCTGCACACACACCTCCAAGATGTTTGCTTTCTTTCTTTCTTTCTTTCTTTCTTTCTTTCTTTCTTTCTTTCTTTCTCTCTCTCTCTTTCTGTCCTCTCTCTTTCTTTTCTTTCTCTCTCTCTTTTTAAAATTAATACCTGCTGCTTCTAAATCTTCACTTGGTTGTTAAGGAATCTGCAAGGCTTTTTTCCCCCTTTCAAGAGTATTTTCAGCGTCCCTGGGGGTGCAATTCAATGCTCCAGGGAACCTGTTCTGGTTATTGCTTCCACTGTTGTTAGATGAGCTACTGTCATCGTTTGCTGCTGGCTGAGTCATGCTTGCCTGGACAGCTCTCCAGCGGTCTTGGTCCTATCAGAATTAGATGTGCAGTGTCTCTTGACTTCAAGCCCATACGGCTGTAAGCTGAAACTCTGCCAGCAGTGGTACCTGACTCCTCTGATGAGGGATATTCACGGGGCAGTGGACAGCTGATAATTGTTCCGAAGCAGCTTCTTTCTCTTCAGCTGGGTAGTAAAGCATTCCAGAGTGGTGAGTCAACCCTTTCAGTTTTGTTTCCCAGGGAGCTGCATGCCACGTGGGTGGCTTCTAACAGCCTTGTAGTGTAGGCTGAACTGGATTCCCACTCTCTGAATCTCTTTGTGTCTAAGACTTTGGGGCCCTATGACTCACAAGAGGTCTGAGCACATTGTTGAACATCCCACATGCTCTTGGCTTCTCAGGCCTTATGAACACTTTTGATTAGTTGAGCCATTGAGGATGCCTGCTTCATAGGTATCTGATTTACAGGGATTAATGTTGAGGACTTTTGAGGTTTGCCTTAAGGATTGCTTTTGGCTATACTGTCCCAAGCATGCTAGATTTTATGTGAGCTAATTAGTATCTTTATAATGACATCATTTTTCTTAAATTGGACAGTGCTTGTCTCATAGTGATGTGAAGAAGCAAGCCAAGAGAAAGACCAAGAGAAGAGACTTATGGCCCCCGAGGGCACACAAACAGGGAAACACAGAGGCTGATTATCTTCGAGAGTCACTTTGAAAGGAAGCAAGTACCAGGGTGATAGAGGGAAGAAGGACAAAGCCTTTGGATGACAGACAACATTGAGCCTCATGTCAACTCCGCTGCTGAACTTGAAATTGCCTGAGATAAAACATTCCATAATGATAAGCAAGTTTAATGCTGGATTTTCTGTTCATATTAGCTTTATAACAATAAATGCAGAACATAACACCTAGTCTTTGCCAGAACATAAAACATTATAAAGATTTCTTTACAGTCATTCAACAAATATTTATTGAACACTAATGTATTAATGACTCTCTATCATTACAATAAACATAATAAAAGTATTATCTATGTATGAATGTGCATACTCTTTGTCGACATATGCAGAGAAAGATAACTATAGCTTGGTATAGAGGCCTATATAAGGGAATATATATAGACTTTGGTATTATTCTGGCTATAGAAATGGTTATAGGCATAGACCTAGACATAAAAATGTACAGCTAGGACTAGGAAAATGGTGCAGTGGCTTAAAGCACTTGCTAGATTTCATCCCCAGGATGGACATGGTAGAAAGAAAGATCTTCTAAACACATGCTGTGATACTCATGTAACACATGCACGTGCATGAGTGCACGCTGTAATTGCAAATAAATATTTTAAAAAGCAACTTAAAGGAGAAAATGTTTATTCTAGCTCACAGTTCAGAGTACAGTTCTGTACTGAGGCAGGGGAATAGCGCAAGCACAAGCAAGCGCTTGCAAACTCATAATGAATAAGCAAAATTGGCGAAAACAACCTGTCAGCGGACCAAAAGCATTGCAATTAATGACACACACACACACACACACACACACACACACACACACACACACACTCCTAGCCAATCACAATGCACCAGCAATGACTGCCAGTTTCAAATCCTGCGGCAGTTTATCCCCAACATCCCTCCCCTTCCCCAGAACCCCGACACTTTTACAATATAGAACCTTTACGCTGGAATCTCTCAGCGTCTATGCCGTTGCCTCCGTGTCTTCTTGCCCCCAAGAAACAGGGATCTGCACAGCAGGCAGTAGTAACAAGTTTGCAGCAACTACAACTGGCACCCAGTGTGGATGGACCTTTTCTTTTTGTTCGCTTTTTGGGTCCTCCTTACCCTCTTTTGGGCGTTTTTCTTTCTTGCTTGCTTCCTCCACTGCTGTCCCCATCTCAACTCTCTGTTGGGGTCTTAAGTTTGCGCCCTTTGGCTGTTTTTGGTGAGTTGACTCTATTTTCATTGTCTAAGGTCTTGGGGAGTTGGAACTTTCTTTCCTATTCCTACATTTTCTTCTTTTTCCCCTGTTTGTCTTCCTGGTTAGGAACATCGTGAATCGGTTCATCAGGTACCTTCACATAAGGGCTGATCACCCAGGACGTAGAACCGATAAAGGACCCTCTGATTGGTGCTTTTCCACCGGAGACACTGTGAGTGTAACTTCAGCCTAACAAACCGCAGAAGTCCCTCACTATAAATTTCGGTCTGCGAACACTAATTTCTCTTTCACTTCCGTCCTTGTCCTAGTGTGGACTCCCTTGAGGATGGTGAGCAACTGGACAGTTTTTCCCCAGGGCCAGTCTCCAGGGCTGTCTGAAGGCTCTCTTGCTTTTGAGGAGTCCCGACTGCTCTTTGGAATGTGGACTGTTGGACGTCCTCTCCTAGTCTCCTCAACTAACCTGGTTATGTGACCCTCTGTTAAAGGCCATTAGGGTGGTGGCCAGTGTCTTAATTTTTATTTTTTATTTTTTTTGGTTTATTTTTTTATCTTTAAAAATTTCCATCTCCTCCCCTCTTCCTCCCCCTTCCCTCTCCTCCCCTCCACCCCTACCCCTCCTCCCTCCCTCTTCAGGCCAAGGAGCCATCGGGGTTCCCTACTCTATGTTAAGACCAAGGTCCTCCCTACTCCACCCAGGTCCAGGAAAGTGATCAACCAAGCTGAGAAGGCTCCCACAGAGCCTGTCCATGCAGAAGAGTCAAAGCTCAACGCCTTTGTCCTTGGCTTCTCAGTCAGCCTCCACCATCGGCCACATTCAGAGAGTCTGGTTTGGTCTCATGTTCCATCAGTCCCAATCCAAATGGAGTTGGTGATCTCCCGTTAGTTCTGTCCCACCATCTCCATGGGTGACCGCACCCCTCATGGTCCTGACTTTCTTTCTCAGGTTCTCTCTCCTTCTGCTCCTCATCAGGACCTTGGGAGCTCAGTCTGGTGCTCCAATGTGGGGCTCAGTTATTTTCTTCATCTATCGCCAGGTGGAGGTTCTATGGTGATATGCAAGAAATTCATCAGTACGGCTATAGGAACTGGCCTTTTCAGGTTCCCTCTCCTCAGCTGCCCAAGGAACTAGCTGGGGGCGTCTCCCTGGAAACCTGGGAACCCCTCTAGGGTCAAGTCTCTTGACAACCCTCAGATGGCTCCCTAAATTAAGATATATGCTTCCCTGCTCCCATATCCACCCTTCCTGTATCCCAAGCATTCCATTCCTCCGAGCTCCCCCCATTCTCCCCTTCATGCTTTTCTCTCCCCATCTTCTCTTGGCCCCATCTCGCCCCACCCTCAAGTTCCCAATTTTTGCCCAGCGATCGTGTCTACTTCCAATATCCAGGAGGATTACTATATCTTTTTTTGGGGTTCACCTTCTTATTATCTTCTCAAGGATCCCGAATTATAGGCTCGATGTCCTTTAATTATGGCTAGAAACCGATTATGAGTGAGTACATCCCATGTTCATCTTTTTGGGTCTGGGTTACCTCACTTAGAATAGTGTTTTCTATTTCCATCCATTTGCATGCCAAATTCAAGATGTCATTGTGTTTTACCTCTGAGTAGTATTCCAACATGTATATATTCCACAGTTTCTTCATCCATTCTTCCACTGAAGGGCATCTAGGTTGTTTCCAGGATCTGGCTATTACAAATAATGCTGCTATGAACATAGTTGAGCAAATGCTTTTGTAGTATGATTGGGCATCTCTTGGGTAGATTCCCAATAGTGGAAATGCTGGGTTCTGGGGTAGGTTGATCCCGAATTTCCTAAGAAACTGCCACACTGCTTTCCAAAGTGGTTGCACAAGTGTGCATTCCCACCAGCAATGGATGAGTGTACCCCTTACCCCACAACCTCTCCAGCAAAGGTTATCATTGGTGTTTTGGATTTTAGCCAATCTGACAGGTGTAAG
This sequence comes from Arvicola amphibius, assembly GCF_903992535.2. Classification (NCBI taxonomy): domain Eukaryota; kingdom Metazoa; phylum Chordata; class Mammalia; order Rodentia; family Cricetidae; genus Arvicola; species Arvicola amphibius. The sequence goes on along the minus strand of NC_052057.2, from coordinate 60,974,340 downwards.
ATGGTATCTCAAATTTGTTTTGATTTGCATTTCCCTGATAGCTAAGGAGGTTGAACATGACCTTAAGTGTCTTTTGGCCATTTGAACTTCTTCTGTTGAGAATTCTCTGTTCAGTTCAGCGCCCCATTTTTTAATTGGGTTAATTAGCATTTTAAAGTCTGGTCTCTTGAGTTCCTTATATATTTTAGAGATCAGACCTTTGTCTGTTGCAGGGTTGGTGAAGATCTTTTCCCAGTCAGTAGGCTGCCTTTGTGTCTTAGTGACAGTATCCTTTGCTTTACAGAAGCTGCTCAGCTTCAGGAGGTCCCATTTATTCAATGTTGCCCTTAATGTCTGTGCAGCTGGGGTTATACGTAGGAAACGGTCTCCTGTGCCTATTTGTTGTAGAGTACTTACCACTTTCTCCTCTATCAAGCTCAGTGTGTTCAGATTAATGTTGAGGTCTTTAATCCATTTGGACTTGAGTTTTGTGCATGGTGATAGATATGGATCTACTTTCATTCTTCTACAGGTTGACATCCAGTTATGCCAGCACCATTTGTTGAAGATGCCCTCTTTCTTCCATTGTGTACTTTTGGCTCCTTTATCAAAAATCAGGTGTTCATAGGTTTGTGGTTTAAGATCCGGGTCTTCTATACGATTCCATTGGTCGACTTCTCTGGTTTTATGCCAATACCAAGCTGTTTTCAATACTGTAGCTCTGTAATAGAGTTTGAAGTCAGGGATGGTAATGCCTCCAGAAGTTCCTTTATTGTATAAGATTTTTTGGCTATCCTGGGTTTCTTGTTTTTCCAAATAAAGTTGATTATTGTCCTCTCAAGATCTGTGAAGAATTTTGATGGGACCTTGATTAGGATTGCATTGAATCTATAGATTGCTTTTGGTAGAATTGCCATTTTTACTATGTTGATCCTCCCAATCCACGAGCAGGGGAGATCCTTCCATTTTCTGGTATCCTCTTCAATTTCTTTCTTTAAAGACTTAAAGTTCTTATCAAATAAATCCTTCACTTCCTTGGTTAGAGTTACTCCCAGATATCTTATGCTATTTGTGGCTATTGTGAAAGGTGATACTTCTCTGATTTCCCTCTCTGCTTCCTTATCCTTTATGTATAGGAGGGCGACTGATTTTTTGGAGTTGATCTTGTATCCTGCCACATTACTGAAGGAGTTTATCAGCCGTAGGAGTTCTTTGGTGGAGTTTTTGGGGTCGCTTATGTACACTATCATATCATCTGCAAATAACAAAAGTATAACTTCTTCCTTTCCAAATCGAATCCCCTTGATTCCCTTATGTTGTCTTATTGCTATTGCTAGAACTTCAAGAACTATATTGAAGAGATAAGGAGAGATTGGACAGCCTTGTCGTGTTCCTGAATTTAGTGGGATGGCCTTGAGTTTCTCTCCGTTTAATTTGATGTTAGCTGTCGGCTTGCTGTAAATAGCCTTTATTATATTTAGGAATGACCCTTGTATCCCTAATCTCTCCAAGACCTTTATCATAAAAGGGTGCTGAATTTTGTCAAATGCTCTTTCAGCATCTAATGAGATGACCATATGGTTTTTTTCCTTCAGTTTATTTTTATAATGGATTACATTGATAGATTTTCGTATGTTGAACCAGCCCTGCATCTCTGGGATGAAGCCTACTTGATCGTAGTGGTTAATTTTTCTAATGTGTTCTTGGATTCGGTTTGCCAGCATTTTATTGAGAATTTTTGCGTCAATGTTCATGAGTGAGATTGGCCTGTAATTCTCTTTCTTGGTTGAGTCTTTGTGTGGTTTAGGTATCAGGGTAACTGTAGCTTCATAGAAGGAATTTGGCAGTGACTCTTGTGTTTCTATATTATGAAATACCTTAAGGAGTATAGGTATTAGGTCTTCTTGGAAGTTCTGGTAGAATTCCTCATTGAAACCATCTGGTCCTGGGCTCTTTTTGGTAGGGAGGTTTTTGATAACAGTTTCTAATTCTTCACGACTAACAGGACGATTTAGAGCATTTACCTGGTCCTGGTTTAACTTTGGTATATGGTATTTATCTAAAAAAAGTGTCCATTTCTTTTACATTTTCCAATTTTGTGGCATACAGGCTTTTGTAGTAAGATCTAATGATTCTCTGAATTTCTTCTGTGTCTGTGGTTATGTCCCCCTTTTCATTTCTGATCTTATTAATTTGCGTGTTCTCCCTCTGCCGTTTGATTAGTTTGGCTAAGGGTTTGTCAATCTTGTTGATTTTCTCCAAGAACCAGCTTTTTGTTTCATTGATTCTTTGGATTGTTTTCTGTGTTTCTATTTTGTTGATTTCTGCCCTCAGTTTATTTCCAGTCTTCTACTTCTCCTAGGTGAGTCTGCTTCTTTTTTTTTTTTCCAGAGCTTTCAGGTGTGCTGTTAAGTCACCAATGAGTGCTTTCTCCATTTTCTTTAAGTTGGCACTTAGTGCTATGAACTTTCCTCTTAGTACTGCTTTCATTGTGTCCCATAGGTCTGAGTATGTTGTGTCTTGGTTTTCTTTAAATTCACGAAAGACTTTAATTTCTTTCTTTATTTCTTCCTTGACCCAGGTGTGGTTCAGTAGTTGACAGTTCAGTTTCCATGAGTTTGTGGGCTTTCTGGGGGTAGCATTGTTGTTGATTTCTAATTTTAATCCATGGTGATCCGATAAGACACAGGTGGTTACTAATATTTTTTTGTAACTGTGGAAGTTTGCTTTGTTACCAAGTATATGGTCAATTTTCAAAAAGGTTCCATGAGCTGCAGAGAAGAAGGTATATTCTTTCCTGTTTCGGTGGATTGTTCCATAGATGTCTGTTAAGTCCATTTGGTTCATTACCTCCATTAAGTCTTTCAATTCTCTGTTAGGTTTCTGCCTGATTGACCTGTCCATTGGTGAGAGAGGAGTGTTGAAGTCTCCAACTATTAGCGTGTGTGGTTTGATGGCTGCCTTGAGTTCTAGAAGTGTTTCTTTTACATAAGTGGGAGCTTTTATATTAGGGGCATAGATATTCAGGATTGAGACTTCATTCTGAAAGATTTTTCCTGTTATGAGTATAAAGTGTCCCTTTCTATCTCTTCTGATTGATTTTAGTTTGAAGTCAACTTTGTTAGAAATTAGTATGGCCACACTGGCTTGTTTCTTAGGTCCATTTGCTTGATAAACCTTTTCCCAACCGTTTACTCTGAGTAGGTGTCTGTCTTTGTGGTTGAGGTGTGTTTCTTGTAAACAGCAGAATGTTGGATCCTGTTTTCGTATCCAATCTCTTAGCCTGTGCCTTTTTATAGGTGAATTGAGTCCATTGATATTAAATGATATTAATGACCAGTGGTTGTTAACTCCGGTCAATTTTTTTGTAGTAGAGTTTGTGTGTTTCCCTTCTTCTAGTTGTGCTGTTGAAGGGTCGCTAGATGCCTGAGTTATTGTGGGCGTTGTTGGACTCCTTGGTTTGTGATTTTCCTTCTATTACTTTCTGCAAGGCTGGATTTGTGGCTATGTATTGTTTAAATCTGTTTTTGTCCTGGAATATCTTGTTTTCTCCATCGATGGTGAATGCAAGCTTTGCTGGTTATAGTAGTCTAGGCTTGCATCCATGTTCCCTTAGTGTCTGTAGCACATCTATCCAAGCTCTTCTGGCTTTCATGGTTTCCATTGAGAAATCAGGTGTAATTCTGATAGGTTTCCCTTTATATGTTACTTGACCTTTTTCCTTTGCAGCTCTTAATATCTGTTCTTTATTCTGTATGTTTTGTGTTTTGATTATTATATGGCGTGGGGATGCTTTCTTTTGATCCAGTCTATTTGGTGTTCTGTAGGCTTCTTGTACCTTCATAGGAACATCCTTCTTTAGGTTGGGGAAGTTTTCTTCTATAATTTTGTTGAATATGTTTTCTGGGCCTTTGAGTTGTAATTCTTCTCCTTCTTCTATCCCAATTTTTCTTAGGTTTGGTCTTTTCATGGTGTCCCAGATTTCCTGGATGTTTTGTGTTAAGAATTTGTTGGATTTGTTTTGTTCTTTAATCAGTGAATTTATTTCCTCTATAGTATCTTCAGAGTCCAAGATTCTTTCTTCCATCTCTTGTATTCGGTTGGAAATACTTGTCTCTGAAGTTTCTGTTCGTTTACTCAGAGTTTCCATTTCCAGTCTTCCCTCAGATTGTGTTTTCTTCATTACCTCCATTTCATTTATCAGGTCTTGTACTGTTTTTCTTACCTGTTTGATTGCTTTTTATTGTTTTTCTTGTTTTTCTTGGGTATCTTTGAGAGATTTATTTATTTCGTCTACCTTTTTGTTTGTCATCTCCATTTCTTTATGGCAGTTTTTTACCTCCTTCTTAAGGTCTCTATTATTTTCATAAATTACTGTTTAAGGTGGTTTCTTCTATATCTTCTGGGGTAGGGTGTTCTATTCTTGTTGTTTCGGGATGTCTGGATTCTGGTGATGTCATGTTGCCTTTCATGTTGTTGGAGGAGTTCTTGCATTGGTGCCTGCCCATCTCTTCCTTCAAAAGGAGCCGGGAGGCGCTTGGTGTCCTAGACCAATCTTTGCTGTGACTGAATCTGGTTGGATCTCCCCAGAGCCAGAGCAGGACCTATTCCTTGTGGCACAATCTGAAGAAGCCCGCACTCCCTTGCAGGAATCCTCAGACCTGCCTGGAGGCCAGAGTCTGACCCCTTTGGGTGGATGGCCTTAGTACAGGAGCAGGACACCTGAAACACTAGGGAAGGCTTAGGAGAGGCAGGGACGTGAGAAACAAAGACAAGCCTGCAGAGGGAGCTGGGGGAGGGCGTCTGTGCTCTCTTCCATGGCAGGTTGCCCCAGGGTTGCACCCACTCACCAGTCCAGATGGAACTCCACTGCACACATCAGGGATTCCAGGCAGCCCAGGGATGCCGCCCTGACAAAAGGGCCAAGGTGGGGGCAGGGCGGGATGGAATATCACACAGCGAACCTGACAGTACAATCTGAAGGAGCCCGCACTCCCCTGCAGGAATCCTCAGACCTGCCTGGAGGCCAGAGTCTGACCCCTTTGGGTGGATGGCCTTAGTACAGGAGCAGGACACCTGAAAACACTAGGGAAGGCTTAGGAGAGGCAGGGACGTGAGAAACAAAGACAAGCCTGCAGAGGGAGCTGGGGGATGGGGTCTGTGCTCTCTTCCAGGGCAGGTTGCCCCAGGGTCTGCACCCACTCACCAGTCCAGATGGAACTCCAGGGCACAGGACCAGGGATTCCAGCGGTGGCCAGTGTCTTAATTAACAGGAAGGCTTTGGTTGTTTGGATGTGGCTGAATCTACTTTTCCTTCTGGGACTAGAACGTTCTCCTCAGAAGGCGGCTACTTCAACTAGCTTGATCTTGGAGTAGAGCGTGGAGACCGAGATGAAATTGTTGCTGCTCAACGCTTGTCTTCTGGCTGCTTTCTTCTTTGATGGCCCTCCTCACAGGCTCCTCCTGGGGACTATCATAGCTGGTGCCCCTTATCTGGAGGATAGGCCTTCCATTTTCTGCCAGCGCAATCATCACCCTCTCCCCAAAGTTGGTAAGAGTTCTGTGAGTTCTATACGAGGGCTGGTGCCCTGGATCTTGCCAGCTATTTTCGCCTCTACCTGGCTTCCCACCCAAAATATGTAGACCCTGGAGCAGATGCTGCTTTTTCTTGCTATTTTGCTGAGCAATTTCTGCAGCACTTTGAAGCTGAGGTGACCCAGGCCTTGGGCTCACTCTCCCCAACTGTCTTGGCCCCACTGAGCCCTGGTGTGGAGATTGTGCCACCACATGACTTGTCCCTTGACAGCTGCAGGGTAGGCGGGCCCCTGGCTGCTGGGCCCATCTCTCTCTTCTGAGGACCTACCTGGCCCCCTTCTGTCCTCAGTCTCTTCCTCCTCTACAATGTCCCCAAAGCCAAAGCTCAAGAAATGCTTTATCCTTCGTTCAGTGGGTCCCTCAGTCAGAGATTCTGTAGGAGGTGTCATGCAGTGGTGAGAAGCCCTTGGCACTTCCTCCCCAGCTAAGCCTCTGGAGACCACATCAGGCCCTCCAGTCCCAGATGGAAACAACAACTCCAATTCCTCTGGTGGTGCCGGGACAGTTGGTTGGTAGGGAGTTGACTAGTGATGCCACATCCCCTGGGCACAGATGAGCTCACCACTTTGAGAGGCTGAGACTGAGTTGTAGAGGGGGAACATTGAAAGATGGAGCAGGATTGGTACACAGAGAAGAGCTGCTTAGTTTTAAGGGGGCTGAAGAAGCTGCCCCTGACCCAGCAGGAGTGGATCATGGAGGAGGGTTGGCTGTGCTGACCTTAGTGGGAGGAGGGCAGACTCAGAGGCAGAAGTGTTGGAGAAAGAGGAGGAGGAGGAAGTCGCTTGGAGTTCTTTGTACCAACCAAGGCATCCCGGTCTCTACTCAGCATTCCCTGTTCTGCTATCACTGATGTCCACACAGCCATGGCCCTAGAGATGCCTGACAGGGAGAACACGTTTGTGGTAGAGGTAGAATGCCCTTCAGAGTACATTCTGGAGACAACTGATGCACTTCATGTGAAGGCCTGGGTGTTTGACATCCAGGAGTGCCTAAGCCCAGGACTCTGCCCTGCTATCAGCCCCCATCCCATGATCCTTCCCCGGGCCCCTGGGACCTCCTTCATCACAAAGGATAACACAGACAGCCTGGAGTTGCCCTGCCAGAATCACTCAGAGAGTCTGCCTAGCCAGAATCTGCTGCTGGGACCCAGCGAAAATAATGACCACCTGTCACGGGGGCTAATGGGGAACTTTCTGACTGGCAGTCAGCATTCTTCTCCCTTAGTTCTGCCTCCATTGACTCAAAGGAACTGCTTCCCCTGGAATTGCCCCTCATATTCCCATTGATGAGGGGCTCCCAGCAAGGACAGTTTATTCCCTCTCAACCCCCTACCTTCCTCTGGATACTCCAGAAGCAGTTCTGGGGGTGGGTTGGAGGGGGAGTCAGATGGCACTGAGCAGGATCAACTCCTTTCAGATATCCTTGGTTCCATGGTATGCTCTCTCGACTCAAGGCTGCCCAGTTAGTGCTGGAAGAAGGCACTGGCTTCTATGTCACAGTGAGACAAGACATAATGAATATGTCCTCACTTTCAACTTCCAGGGCAAGGCCTAGCACCTGTGTTTATCACTGAATAAGGAGGGTCAGTACTGGGTTCAACATCTGTGGTTCCAATCCATTTTCGATATGCTTGAGCACTTCTGAGTGCATCCCATCCCTGTGGTATCTGGAGGCTCCAGTGATATTGTCCTTGTTAACTATGTGCTCTACCAGTGGCAGCAAGGTTGGGAGCAGGCTGGGAACCATGCAGGGGTGTGTGAGGGTGACCAGTGCTACCCCGATTCTCCTTATTTTGAGCAGGTACACAGACAATGAGCCATGCAGTTTCAAACCCATTATGCTTGGTACTCAATGTTAAAGGCCATTCTTAACCCCCCAGTTTTCCTCCAATGGTGCTCTCCTTATGATGATGCAACAGAGACACAAGCCTGTAGAAATTTGCAATTTGGACTTAATATTACCCAAACCATGCTTATTGGCCATGGCAATACACTGGTCCTGTCTCACAATCCATGATTGGCCTACATGCCTATTTCAACAGGTGTCCGGCCTAGCCCTCAAGGCCTTCAAACATTGTATGCCCCAGGACAGTGTAGGCTATTTCCACAATCTTGTCCAGCAGGCTGCAGAACCATTCCCTAAATTTGTGATCTGTCTCACCAAGGCTATTGAAAAGCGCATCCCATCTGCCTACCAAGGATATCCTTATAAAACAGCTAACCTGGGAGGGGCTCAACACCATCACCAGTAATGTCATCACACCTTTTAGAAATGAAAATATTCATAAGTGGGTCTTGGCCATCAGTGATATTGACATAGAGAATGGGCTCATGTCTGCCCTTACGGATCCCATCAGTGCCTTGGTTAATACCAAACTTGACAAGGATGATAATTCTGGCCCACCAGACTTGCTGGGGATGTGAGCATTCTGGCCACTTATGTATAACCAACCAAATCCGAGATCATTACAACTAGGGGAGTTATTGGTGGTTCTTAAGGTATTGGAAGTGACCCAATCAGAACCCACAAATATTTTCTCAGATAGTCGCTATGCCACACAAGCATGCAAAATACTATCTTTTGCAAAATTAAAGTTCCAAAAAGGATTCCATCTCCAAAACCATGCAAACTATTCAAGACTTATTGCAGTCCAGAATACAGCCCTGACACATATCCCATATCAGATCTCATACTAAGCTGCCAGGAATTCTAGCAACAGGCAATCACAGAGTAGACCGCCTAATTATGACTATGACAGTATTCTGCCTTTGCTGGAACAGGCTAGGCTCCTCCATCAGCAATTTTATTTGTCCTTTCAAAAGTTGCACAAGCTTTTACCTGGTTTACCTTTGCTTAGCTGTAAACATTTAATCAGAACCTATGCAACTTATCTTGGTATGAGTCTAGCCATTGTCCACCACATTCTTTGGCCAAGTATGTGATCACATAAAATCTCTGCTAGACACTTCTAAACTTGTGGTATGGTGCCTTATGGAAAAGGTTTTTGTGCCTCTAATATTTCTGCTTAAGTGTGTCTTCTATAGCTAAGATTCCAACAACACCTGGTGAACAAGGCAACACTCCAGGTGTTAATGGCTATAGAGTTTGCTGGACCAAAACCTCCAAGGGAGGTGGTCCATGCTTGGCTAATGCAAATACAGGAGGCCATTTAAAACCCTAGTTCTCCTAAAAGTCTCCCCTTGCTTCTGACTTCTTGGGACCTTCTGGGGACCCAACTCTTGGTACTAGCAGTCAAAGAAAGGTAAGAGTCTGTCTGGCAGGCCAAACTAAGACAGACACAGCCCAAAACGCTGGAGGATCCTTGAGGTGGGGTTATAAAATTCTGTAACTCCTAGTAGGTCTCTCAATAAAAATAAAATAAAAAGGGTGATATGAGGCAGGGGAATAGCGCAAGCACATGCAGAATCACAATAAGCAAAATTGGCCAAAACAACCTGTCAGTGAACCAAAAACAACACACCAGCAGTGACCACCACTTTCAAAGGGACCAACCAAAAACCTTCCTGTGGCAACTTAATTTTCCTAACCCCATAAAAACCCCTGACCCTTTTACAATAAAGAGCCTTTACATTGGAATCTCTCAGAGTCTGTGTTATTGCCTCCACATCTCCTCATCCCCAGCTTCTTAGGGAAATGGGGATTTGCACAACAGGCAGCAGCCACAAGCCTGCAACAACTACACATTTCTCATGGTGGGGATGTCAAAGCAGCAGGAACCTGAAGCAACTGGTCACATTCATCCAGCTGATGAATGCCTCTTCTCAGTTTCCTTTTTCCATGCACAGTCCAGGGTCCCAGCCAGATAAAAGGTGCCACCCACAGCAGGCAAGTCTTCCACAGTCAGTCAATCAAGATAACCCCAGAGGCATGTCCAAAGGTGATTCTATATTTTAGATTTGGTCATGTTGACAGTTAACACTAATTATTACATGTATGCCTTTTGGGTATGGTGTGTAAGCAGTTCAATCCAGTAATACTCATTGAAATAATTTTTTAACATTTATTTTTTTAAAACATTTATTTATTTATTTATTCATTCATTTATTCATATAGTTACCTATTGTGTGTGTGTGTACACATGTGTGCTGGTGTTCCCTAATAAGTATGTGGATGTCAAACTACAACTTGTGGTAATTGACTGTTTTTCTTTCTACTGTTTGACTCTAGAAAATGAAACTTAGATTGCCAGGCTTGGCAGCAAGTATCTTTATCTGCTGAGCCACTTTCCTGGCCTCCAATGTCCCCTAAAATCCTTATTTGTGGAGTGATAATTCAGAGGACTGCCCTAATCACCAAGCCCACTCAGGTTCTATTAGAAAAGGCCTGAAGAGAGAGGAGGGCTCATTCTTTAGGCTAGTTCTTTCCCACTGTAGCCAATAGTTTAACCAACATTATTCCACTTTTATGCTGCAGATTGCCACCTACTTAGCCTGAGATATTGCCTTATCTGTGCTGCTCTTAGGTCATTTCATAAACTAATCCCAGGTTCTGAAACAGAGAGTATTGGGAAAATATTAAATTATTGCTTAAACATAAATAAGAAGAAAATCAATTACCTGAAAATACAGACATAGGAAAGGTTTTAGGAATGGGTGAGTTTGATGAGCCTTAGTAGTTCTGTTGCACTTGTGACATTCGTCTGATTGGCTGTGTGGAAATGTAGCCATCCTATGATGGCTCCTGGGATTATGCTGGTGTTGATTTCCCTGTATAGTTTAGTATCAGAATGAAATTCTATCAGAATGTTCCAACTTAGAATCCCCATGTTTATCTTGGTTTAACCGTTTGTCATATATTCAATAATACACTTGTGACTGTGTCAGAATAGAATATGTTTGCTTTCTTATGTCCTTCAGGGTCTATCCCCAAGTTTGGAGACTTTAAGTCAACTTTATCCCATATTGCATGGCATCTTAGATAGGGTTTCTATTTCTGTGAAGAAACAACCTGACCACGATAACTTTTATAAAGGAAAACATTTAATTGGGGCAACTTGCTTACAGTTCAGAGGTTCAGTCCGTTATCATCAAGGAAAGGCAGCACACAGGCAGGCATGGTGCTGGAGCTTAGAGTCCTTATGTCTTGATTCAAAGGCAACAGGAAGTAAACTGAAACACTAGATGTGTTTTGAGCATATATGAAACCTCAAAGCCTGCCTCCACAGTGACATACTTCCTCTAACAAGATGATACCAACTCCAATAAGGCCATAGTTACCAACAGTGCCAATCCCTTAGGTGTCCATTTTCTTTCAAACTTCCACTTTCATGGGCATGTAGAAGGATGCCTAAGCTAAAATATGAAAGCTGTTAAGAGGGGACACAGACCACAGATGATGAAACAGAATAAGTAATGTCCTTTGCAAGGAGGTGTAGCATGACTAATAAAAACCCAGAGACAGATATTGGGATTCAAGCTTAAAAATCAGAGAAGCAAAGCGGCCAACCACTAGAGAGCTCTTATCTCTATCAAATCTTCAGATTGAAAAGATAGCAAGTTCCAGTCTCATCCTGCCTTATATTCCTCTCTGGTGCTAGGATTAAAAGTGTGTGGTACCACTGCCCAGCCTCTATGGCTGACTAGTGTGGCTAGCTTTGCACTCTGGTCTTCAGGGAAGCTTCATTTGTTAGATGATTAATAAAATATCACTACAAGGAGGGAAAGTGACATCATGAGGGTGATCAATCATGGGGGAACCATTTGGATTTTAGATAAGGGGTAGAAGACAGTAAAGAACTTCAGGCAATAGTAGAGATATGGAGTGTCTAGAGCTTGGATAACTTTGAAGATTTGTCCTCAATAAAAATTCTTTTTTATTTTCATCAAGGCTGTGCTCATTTGTATATAGGAAGTCAGGTGAGGTGGTATCTAGAGCATGCTGAGGACAGGTGTGTCCCTCCTGCATCTACTAGCAGAGGGGCCAACAGCATCATGCCCTTAGTGATGAAGAGCCCCTGCCTGCAGAAAGTAGTCCAGCTGGAGAAATGGTGAAGCTGGCTTCACCCATGGTCTTCTCTTACTCAGAGAATGCTGTGCTCTGTGGAGAAGAAGAAAAGGCACGCCCAAGCTTATGTCCAAAGGCTGGCTGAAGGTTTAACTTGTGAGACGATTCCTGTTTTAAAGCCACCAATTCTTCACTCACTTTTCTCTCTCCTTATGTGTGTATCTGTTTTCTTTCTTTCTTTCTTTCTTTCTTTCTTTCTTTCTTTCTTTCTTTCTTTCTTTCTTTCTTTCTTTCTTTCTCCCCCCCTCTCTCTCGTCAGGTATAATGTTGCTACCTACTGGTCACTCACAGTCAAAAATTGGGATTCCTTCTTCCATTCCTTGCTTCTTGCCAGAAACAATCTCTCAGTTATTTACAAAATACCTTCCATGATGCCTTCTCTCCTATTTCAATATAAATATTGTCCCTAGTCACTCACACTCTTCCTCCTCCTCCTCCTCCTCCTCCTCCTCCTCCTCCTCCTCTTTCTTCTTCTTCTTCTTCTTCTTCTTCTTCTTCTTCTTCTTCTTCTTCTTCTTCTTCTTCTTCTTCTTCTTCTTCTTCTTCTTCTTCTTCTTCTTCTTCTTCTTCTTTCTTCTTCTTCCTCCTCCCCCTCTTGCTCCTCCTCCTCCTCCTCCTCCTCCTCCTCCTCCTCCTCCTCCTCCTCCTCCTCCTCCTCCTCCTCCTCCTCCTCCTCCTCCTCCTCTTCCACCTCCTCCTTCTCCTCCTCCTCCTTCTTCTTCTTGACAGAGTTTCTCCAGGTGATGGTGACACACATCTTTAATCCTAGCACTTGGAGGCAGAGGTACGTGGATCCTTGTGAGATCGAGGTCAGCCTGGTCTATAAGTGCTATTTCCAGGACAACACAGAGAAACTCTGTCTTGAAAAACAAAACAACAACAAGAACAAGACAGGGTTTCTTTGTGTAACAGTGCTGACTGGCCTGGAACTGCTCTGTAGCCCAGGCTGCTCTCAAACTCATGGACAGCCACCTGCCTCTACTGCCTGAGTTTTGGGATTAAATGCACGAAGCACTCAGTTGTTGACACTGCGCATAGATAAGATAGAGTGAGCTGATAGAGTGAGCATCTACCCATATTATAATTCATGTTATCAAAAATTCATTATTATTTATGTTACAAGGTAAGATAGAAGACCTTTGTACCCTGAACTTGATGATATGATCTTGCTTCCCTTTCCAGCCTCACTATTTCTAATTTCTTTTATTCTTTCCTTACTCCAGGATCGAGTTGAATCATTTACTACACATGTAATATTACTCTTTGCTGGATCCATGCTGTTACTTCTCTTTGCTTTGAAAAAAATCCATTCATGGTGCTCATATTTTATTCTATTTGTATTTTTAAGGTTTGAAAATTTTTAACTCTGTGTGTGTGTGTGTGTGTGTGTGTGTGCGTGTGTGTGATAGTGTTCATGTAGAGGTCATTGAATAATTTTGTGAAATTGATTATTTCCTTCTACCTTTATGTGATTTTTTTAAGAACCCAAGTTCCAGACTTGTATTGCAAGGGTTTTTGCTCATTGAATCATCTTGCTGACCTAATGCTCACATATTTTTTTGTATTTTTAAAATTGTTTGTATTGAGCTATACATTTTCATCTGCTCCTTTCCCTCTTTCCCCTCTCCCTTCTACCCTTTCCCGTGGCCCCCACACTTCCAATTTACTTCCTATGTAGTTCCATGTATGTCTCTCTTAATGTACTTCTTGTTGTCTAGCTTCTCTAAGGTTATGGGTTGTAGGCTTTTTTTTTGCTTTATGACTAAAAGCCACTTATGAGTGAATCTATATTATATTTGTAATGTTCACATTAAAATCTCTCTCATTTTCTCTTTAATAACTTTTTTTGTAGTTTCTCTGACATTTCTTCTTTAATGCTTCTGTTTGTCCTTTGTGTGTTTTTGGCCTTTATCATACTTATTGAAATTGTTTCCGTTTGCCTCCCCATTCATTCATCAGCCTACACTTCTTGAATACTTTGCATGTGTGCACACAGCTCTAGCTGCATTAAAATGAATACTTTATACTTGTTGGCTTCAGTCAGCAGTTAGGTAGAGATAGACATTTAAATTAATGAATAAGAAAGCATTTTGGATACTGGTATGGATACTGCCATAAAATGCACGATCAGGGGAAAGAAGAGGGAGAAATTATTTTACATGGTGTTGGGGATTGTGTCAGGTTCAGTGCTTGTCCCTTTGCCTATGCTATCCTGCTCATTTTTTTCACCATCAGCAGTACTTACTTACAAATTGTTGCCATACTATAAGTGAAATAGTGGAGACCTAAATATGATTAATTGCTACCTTCATGCTACTCATAGTAGGGATGGGAGGAGACAGACTAAGCAGGCACCAACCATAACTGGCAAACTCTGGTTACCTCACACAGAGGAGAAGTGCCAGCTCAGGCTGTGGAGTGCAGAGGCAGCAGAAGATTCTAGAAGAAAATGGCATCTACAGTCAACCCGAAGGATGAGGGTAAGGGATCCTGTGTGTGTGTGTGTGTGTGTGTGTGTGTAGTATTTCCCAGTCATGAAATGAAAACTAGTATGGTAGAAGCATGCACTTTAGAGGCAACATGCTATGCACACACACACACACACACACTATAAATATATAGTTTCCTACAACACATTATGAATACACAAATGCATATAATTTTTTATATACACTTGACTTTCTTCTTTTTTAAAATAAAAGAGTTTCTCATTTATTATGTATACATACACCAGAGGAGCACATCAGATCTTATCATAGATGGCTGTGAGCCACTATGTGGTTGCTGGGAATTGAACTCAGGTCTCCTGGAAAAACACCCAGTACTCTTAAACTCTGAGCCACCTCTCCAGCTCAACTTTTAAGAACAAAGGTTCATTTAGTTGAGTAGGACTTTTGCATAAACTAGTATTCAGTAGGTTCTCTCTCTCTCTCTCTCTCTCTCTCTCTCTCTCTCTCTCTCTCTCTCTCTCATCTCCTTCACTCCATTTCTCCCTCCCTTTTCCCCACTCAGAAACAGTTATAGAGTGGATAACATCTTTCTGAGGAAGTTCTCCGTGTGCTTTCCTTTTGATAACATGTGGAAGTCCTAGGTCTGAATGTGTTGCTTGTTTATCTCCTCTAGACCATTATAAAGTAAATGAACTTGACCTTCAGGTCTGATAGGAGTCCTGGTACCCAAGAATCCCTGGACAGAGAGCAAAACTCAGATCTTTTGTGAAATGCTTAGGGTGGGAGACCTTTGGGAAGAGGAGCATTAGATGGAGATGCTTAGGAAGCTTCCACAAAAATTTTATACCACTCCACTATTATCTTTCAAAATCCTGCTTTTCAGACATACTCTATCCAGTCAAATATCAGAGACAGGCTCCTGAACTGTGGTTCGGATACCAGAAGATACTCGATTCTGAGGGGTTCTGGCAATTGCTTGAATTTTAGAAGGAAATGTAAGACACAGCAGAAAAAGTTGACAGAGCCAACTCCACAGATTATCTACTGGAGATGGAGGCTGAGGATGCAGTAAAAGAAGGACTAGGTCATCAAGGCTCTAAAAGCAAGGGCAAATGGCTTAACCTGACCGTAGATGAGTTTAGACATGAACTACTTATGGGTGATAAGAAGACAGGGAGAGGAGATTGGAGTTGTAGCTCAGTGTGTCAAGTGTTTGTTAATATTATTAAATCCTCTGTGACGAGTTCAGGCACATTGTCATGAGACCCAGAAGAAACCCAAAAGAAAGCCCAAAACACCACCAAGAAAAGGAAAACAAGGAAAAAAAAGCAATATGAGCCTATCATTGCAACAGGCTATGTCCAGAGTAAATCAAAGGAGGTGAGACTGAAGGCAGAGAGGTAGCTTGTGAGGGGAGTTAGAGCCAGTCTTCAGGGTCTATGTGCCTTTTCTATCCACAGATTCAACCAACCTTAGATAAAATATACTAAAACCAAAATCATTGAAGCCATTCTGAGCTGGTTTTCTTCCTTGTTATTTATTTCCTAAGCATTTTAGTGTAACAACTGTTTATTAGATGTAAGTAATCTAGAGACGATTTAAAGTTCACAAGAGAATTGCATACATTATGTGCACTTAACATGTTTGCTATTATTATCTTCTGTGTGATACTAGGGATTAAACCTGGGATATAGCACCCCAATACTGAGCCAGGCTTATTTTACTATGTAGTTTTATATTAGGGACTCTAGCATCTTCAAATTTAGGTATCTTTCAAACCAATACACTAGAAATTCTGAATGTAGAAACAAAATAGTAGGTGTGTTTGAAAGCAGCATAGAGGACTAGTACTTTGATCGCCAGATTCAAAGGCTGTCCTTTCTCAGTAGATAATACTCTACTTAGTAGAAGGCTACACTGTTCTTTAAGTGGTTCTTTTATATGGGGCTTGTGGTGTTTATTCAGGTTATTTATCTGTATGTGACTAATCATACACAAAGTTGGCAATAAGAAGCATTTTGGTCTTATATCTTACCTGGCAGACTCAACTCTGCTCTGTTTTCC
The DNA here is from genome assembly GCF_903992535.2 of Arvicola amphibius. Taxonomy (NCBI): domain Eukaryota; kingdom Metazoa; phylum Chordata; class Mammalia; order Rodentia; family Cricetidae; genus Arvicola; species Arvicola amphibius. The sequence continues at coordinate 60,958,228 of NC_052057.2, read as the reverse complement.
ATAGGCATGGCTGGTATGCCTTGGAGATTATGACCTTGTATCTCCATGGGCTCCTTCATGAGCATGTCTATACCTTGATGCTCATGAGGCATTCTTGGAACCTTAGCTGAGTCTTGTTGGCAGAGCAACCACAGGACTTTTCCTTGTGTTGCCATAAAAGCAACAAATGGACTCCATGTGTAAGGGACAAGGAGGATGGCTTGACGTTCTGTCCTACCCTTGATGACACTCTGTGCTATTCATCATCATACCTCACTAAGACTGCCCAATATCCAAAGAAAAGAGAATTAGACTTTATTTTTATATATTAGACTTTATATATTAGACTTTATTTTATATATTCTCTGTAGCCCTGGTTGGCCTAGAGCTCACTATATATAACAGGCTGGTCTTGAACTCTGGGATTAAATGCATGCACCACCATTGATGGACTGAGAATTAGCCTCTTGATGGGAGGAATGTTAAAGAATACATTTGTAGTAGGAGGTCACTTGTTTGTTCCCTGCTGCTCAGTCCCAAAATAACCACACAGAAACTATATTATTTAAATCACTATTTGGCCAATCACATAAGGATATTTTTAGCTAGCTCTTTTATCTTTGGTTAACCCATTTCTATTATTTTATATTTTACCATGAGGCTCATGGCCTACCAGAAAGTTTCTGGCTGGTGGCTTGAGTCTTTCTCCTCTGGTGGCTCTATGGCTTCTTCTGATTCCACCTTCTTCCTCCCAGCATTCAGTTCAGTGTTCCCTGCCTAGCTCTACTCTACCCTATCATAGTCCCTAAAGAAGCTTCTTTATTCATTAACCAATAAAAGCAACACATATACAGAAGTACTTCCCACACCACTTCCCCTTTTCTATTTAAATAAAAAGGAAGGCTTTAGCTTTAACATCCTGCTTTTTGTTGGGTGAAGTAATTTTGGGGGGGTGTTTTCATGGTGACCTTTCAGGGAGTCTTGGTCCATCAAAACACATTAGTCTGGAAGGAATCTACAGGTTCTCACCTTCTGTGGAAACAAAAGAAGAACCTCTTTTCCAAAGCAACATATTCTTAGAGCCATATTTTGAAGACAAGATACCTTTAAAGTATATATGTTAGTTTGGCTTAGCAACCCATACAATGAAATGCCTCTCTGTACTTAGTCCTTCACAGTCAAAAAATTCAAAGAAAACACAATAATATACATAATCCAGACTCTCTGTGTATTTTCCATCTTTATGTGGCTTATTTTCCTTTATTCCTTTAATTTATGGCTGTTTGTACTCTATCCTTTTAAAGACTTTACCTTTTTAAAAACATTTACTTCTTTTTTATAACTGTCTATATTCTGTTCTCATTCTCAAGCCTCATACATTTATCCAACACTGTGATAAATTTAGAAGTCTTTTCCATCTGAATTTTTCTCTAGTGTATATCTGTAATTCTTTTTTGACCAGGATGGCTTCTTAAAATGCTAAGTACATCTTAAAAACCTAAGTGGCAGCATTGCTAGAGCAAATACAACCCTGCCTGCTTTCTCCACTCAGTTCAACATGGCAGAAGTCCATTTACTGCCTCTGAGACTGCCAGGTGGGAGCCATCCTCACCACCTTAACTTTGATAACCAGTTGACAAATACTGCCACCAAGTAACTTTCAGCATGCTGCGCACAAACCCCATTTAAATGCTTGGCCTCCTGAAAGAACCAGAGTTTGCAGCCCACAAAGTCACCATTTCAAGACTGTGCAGCTTTTTTTCTGATACTACGGAATCAGGATAACCTCTCTTAAAGGAGCTGCTGTGTTAAGGTGTGCTTTACTCTGTTTCTTTTCTTTTTTGGCCTATAATTTCTTCTCAAACTCTCTCAGGTTTTTTTTTTCAAGACAGGGTTTCCCTGTAGTTTCTAGAGCCTGTCCTGGAACTAGCTCTTGTAGACCAGGCTGGCCTCGAACTCAGAGATCCGCCTGCCTCTGCCTCCCGAGTGCTGTGATTAAAGGTGTGCGCCACCACCGCCCGGCTACTCTCTCAGGTTTTAAGTGGATTTTAGTCAACCATGTTGGCATATCAATTTGTTGTAGGAGATTGTTTGTTCCCAGCTGCTCAGTCCTGATATAACTACACACAAACTATATTATTTAAATCACTGCTTGGCCAATCATATAAGTGTATTGCTAGACAGCTCTTTTATCTTTGGTTAACTCATACATCAATGAGATTACATTCCCCACCATGGGTTTAATAATAATAACAATAGCAACTAACATTTAAAATGTACTTAGACAGCAAACTCCTCTATGATTTTAACTTATGTTTACTATATTTTCTTCACAGTTTTATTATTATATTCACTTCACATTATAGGAAACCTAGGCAAATTAAGTATTCTTCCTAGCTTCATGCAGTTTACAGCAATAAGCACAGTTTTTTCTGAGACCCAGCCAGGGTAAGTGCTGGTTTTATTTATTTTATTATTACTTTTGAGACAAGATCTCTCTACACAGCCATGGCTGTCCTGAAACTCACCATGCAGACCAGGCTGTCCTTGAACTCACAGATGTGCCTACCTCTACCTCCTGAGTACTGGGATTAACAGTGTGTTCCACCATACTCAGTGGGTGCTGGGTTTAAATGATTATCCTCCACGCTCTACTGTCTACTGTGGTATAAAATAAAGTCTGGGAAAGTATACCCTGCTGGAATGAATGGCTGTTTTGTTCTTTCAGTTTCCCTCAAATGTTAACAAAGTTGTCTCTTTCTTTCTTTTTTAAAATTAATTAATTAATTTTACATCCTAGCCATATTTTTCCCCTTCCTCCTCTTCTACCATCCCTCCCTCACCTCTCCTGGCCCACCATTCACTTCTCCTTCATTTTTATTTTGAAAAGGTTAAGCCTCCCACTGATATCAACAAAACATGGCATACCAAGTTGCAGTAAGACTAAGTATCTTCCCTTGTATTAAGGTTAGGCAAGGCAACCCATTATGAGGAATAGAGTCCCAAAAGCCAGTAAAGGAGTCAGAGACAGTCCCTGTTCCTACTTCTAGGTCTCTCACAAGAGGACCAAGCTACACACCTGTAACATATGTGACAAAGTTCTAGGTCAGTTCCATGCAGGTTCCCATTAGTCCAGGTTATCTGATTCTGTGAGTTTTCTGTGGTGTCCTTGACTCCTCTGGCTCCTACAATCCTTTCTTCCTTTCTTCTGCAGGATTCTCTGACCTCCACCTAATGTTTGACTGTAGGTCAGTCTGCATCTGTTTTCATCAGTTGCTGGATGAAGCCTCTCTAATAACAATTGATCTAGGCACCAGTTTGGTCACAGCAGATGGTTATTTCAGGCTATTATTAGCAGTCTTAGCCAAAGTCAACCTTGGAGATTCGTAGGATTCCTTTGGCACTGACCCTGAAAGGCCCTTCCCCCCTTTCCAGTAACCTTTCAGTGCTCTCACCCTCTATTCCCATACTCCCAACCTGATCCCTCATGATCCCATCCCCACACTCCCTCAGTTCCCTCAAGAAATCCCTTGTAGGTACACTCATCCATTGCTGGTGGGAATGCACACTTGTGCAACCACTTTGGAAAGCAGTGTGGCGGTTTCTCAGGAAATTCGGGATCAACCTACACCAGGACCCAGCAATTCCACTATTGGGAATCTACCCAAGAGATGCCCAATCATACTACAAAAGCATTTGCTCATCTATGTTCATAGCAGCATTATTTGTAATAGCCAGATCCTGGAAACAACCTAGATGCCCTTCAGTGGAAGAATGGATGAAGAAACTGTGGAATATATACATGCTAGAATACTACTCAGCAGTAAAAAACAATGACATCTTGAATTTTGCAAGCAAATGGATGGAAATAGAAAACACTATTCTGAATGAGGTAACCCAGACCCAAAAAGATGAACATGGGATGTACTCACTCATAATCGGTTTCTAGCCATAATTAAAGGACATCGAGCCTATAAATTTGGGATCCTTGAGAAGATAATAAGAAGGTGAACTCCCAAAAAAAGATATAGTAATCCTCCTGGATATTGGAAGTAGACACGATCGCCAGGCAAAATTGGGAACTTGAGGGTTGGGCGAGACGCGGCCAAGGGACGATGGGGAGAGAAAAGCGTGAAGGGGAGAATGGGGGGAGCTCGGAGGAATGGGATGCTTGGGATACAGGAAGGGTGGATATGGGAGCAGGGAAGCATATATCTTAATTTAGGGAGCCACCTGAGGGTTGTCAAGAGACTTGACCCTAGAGGGGTTCCCAGGTTTCCAGGGAGACGCCCCCAGTTAGTTCCTTGGGCAGCTGAGGAGAGGGAGCCTGAAAAGGCCAGTTCCTATAGCCATACTGATGAATTTTTTGCATATCACCATAGAACCTCCACCTGACGATAGATGAAGAAAATGACAGAGCCCCACATTGGAGCACCGGACTGAGCTCCCAAGGTCCTGATGAGGAGCAGAAGGAGAGAGAACATGAGGGAGAAAGTCAGGAACGTGAGGGGTGCGTTCACTCATGGAGACGGTGGGACAGAACTAAAGGGAGATCACCAACTCCAGTTGGAATGGGACTGATGGATCATGCGACCAAACCCGTCTCTCTGAATGTGGCCAACAGCAGGGGCTGACTGAGAAGCAAAGGACAATGGCGCTGGGCTCTGATTCTTCTGCATGGACGGGCTCTGTGGGAGCCTTCTCAGCTTGGTCGATCACCTTCCTGGACCTGGGGGAGTTGGGAGGACCTTGGTCTTAGCATAGAGTAGGGAACCCTGATGGCTCCTTGGCCTTCAGAGGGAGGGAGGGGAGGTATGGCTGGAGGGGAGGGGAGGGAAGGGGGAGAAGAAGAGGAGGGAAGGGGGAGGAGGAGGGGAGGGAGGGGGGAGGAGGAGGGAGGGAGGGGGAGGAGGAGGGGAGGAGATGGAAATTTTTAAATATAAAAAAATAAAACATGAGAAAAAAGAAAAATCTATCAATGTAATCCATCATATAAATAAACTGAAAGAAAAACATGATCATTTCATTAGATGCTGAAAAAGCATTTGACAAAATTCAACACCCCTTTATGATAACGGTCTTGGAGAGATTAGGGATACAAAGTTCATACCTAAATATAATGAAAGCAATATACAGCAAGCCGACAGATAACACCAAATTAAATAAATGGAGAGAAACTCAAGGCGATTCCTCTAAAATCAGCAACAAGACAAGGCTGTCCACTCTTTCCATACCTCTTCAATATAGTGCTGGAAGTTCTAACAATAGCAATATAACAACATAAGGAGATAAAGGGGATTTGAATTGGAAATGTAGATTTGTGATACTTTTATATTTTTAAAATAAGATTACATTTTGAGGTAAATAATAAAATGATAGCTCCCTTCTTTGTAGCTGCAAAATTCAGTCTGCAAGTAAAAGAACTGGCTGAGAAGAAAACCTTGCTTGCTTACAATTTCTTAATGTAATAAGCTGCTTGGACATGAATGTATATTGTTTCTTTGGGATAATTTGTTTTTTACCTGTAACACATAAATGTATAATCATGTAAGAGAAATAAGGAGCATGATGTTTTGACTTGTCCTCATTGCAACAATTCACTTATAAATAGAATGTAACCACATTGTAGTTTTTAGATTGCTCAAAAGATTTTTCTGGGGTATGTAAACTGTAAGGGAAAAAATAAAGAAGTTAGAAGGAAGTCAATAGGAAAGAGGAAGAAGGGAGTCATCAGGGTAGAAGAACAGAACAGAAAAAACAGAGTAGAACAAGCAACAGAAAGAATACTAAAATGAAGACGCAGGTTTTATTCTTCGGAGGAGAAGTCTGTGTGTTTTTCTCGTCAACTCTGCATCTCGTTCCCAGTCTCTCTGACATGCAGAAGGCTGAACTGTCTGCAGGAATACATTTTAATGATGTCACTCATCTCTCTCTGCACCTCCTGCTCTTATGCTTTTATAGCCCAGTATGAGGAATTCTAAATTACATCACAAGCAAGATTCTTTTGCGAATTCATTTATTTATTTTACCTTCAATCTAGAACATCTGATAGATCTTTCTCCATGTTCACCTGTTGCTTCTCCATAGCTTACCAAAAGAGCATATTCATAGAAGAATGTGACATCTTCTGTCTCCTGGAATATCAAAACAGATGTTTTCTTTGTATCAGTAACTGTGCTGTCAACCCTTCTTCAATACGTTTCATCCATAAAGTTGCACCCTGAAATAGTAATCTGATGTTTTCTTCTGATGATTGCTTCATGGGGATTATCATTGCACTTTAGAAAGAGGCATAATCTTTAACATACACAAAGCCTTAAATTTTTATCCTGTTCTTCAGTAAAGGCTTTGTTGGAAGTTGTAGTATGTTGTATCCAGTTTTCGAAATCTGCTATTCATCATTACTTTGTTATCTGCGATTTCTTTACCTGGCATATCCTTCATGCATATTAGGACATAGCTTCTTAATCAAACCTTGGACACCCGGTGAGACTGGGAGAGGCCTGGTGCCATGTTTCTAAGCAGCCCATACTTTCCCTACTGCATCTGATGCCTCCAGTCACTGGTTTATAGCTGATTTCACTCCAGAATTGCAAACTCTGCAGAAAAAACTGTATCTGTCTTCATCTTGTAGCAGGGCCAATAGCTGGCATAAGGCTTGATTGAAACCAATGCTTTCTGAATATATCTTGGCTGTGCTTCAGCCTGAAACTATTGCATTTAATGTTAAAGGCATAAAGTTTTCATTTTAATTAAAATGTTTTAAATAATATTTTCAGGATATAAACCTCCTGTATAACAATTTTGCATAAAATTTGACGTCCTGTGATGAATTTCAGACAGGAAATTTTGTGTTTCTAAAATATTGAGCATAGGATGGGTGTATAATTTATTTCTGTAATGTTGGTGACTGAAAGTAAATTTTTACGCTTCTGTTCTGAGAGTGTCATGGAAGTTGGTGCAGAAATACTAAATTATGATTATTTTTATAAATTAATGAAAATTTAAAAGAAGGATGTACTTGTTTCAAAATTTTGGGGCATATCATCCCAAATCTATCCAATTATATCTGGTTTATTAGATGCATCAACTTTGTTCCTGATACTAGGTATTGAGAAATATCTGTTTTAAGGTTTCTCTGAAGTTTCATTTCAACCTTGTTAATATTTTAGTCAGCACACTTGAATAAAGATTGCCATTTATACGGCAATGAGACTTATACAACAAACTGAAGGTTATCAGAAGAAAGTGTACTCTCCTGAAGAATTTTGCTTCTAGACTGTTCTGGACTTACAACTTCAATTTCTGATATTTCAGAGACTCTGTTCTGTCAGTTGTCCCTGAACATACTGGATATAAACAACTAAGAATATTCTTGTTATAGTTTTTCTGGACAACCTTCTTTAATAATGCTCAATCTCTCTCAATTCTGACAAAGGAAGCAGAGGACGATTCTTCAGAGATGTGGGAGGGCTGGGAATGTAATTCAATGGCACAACTCTAGCCAGCATATGTCTAAAGTACTGCATTTGAAGTCTAATATCAAACAATCAAAGAAAGAAAACATCGCCAAGCACAAAAATGAAAGTGAGGATGGAGGCTGAGAGAGACAGAGACACAGACAGAGACAGAAAACAGACTAAATGAGTCAAAATCAAATGCTGGGATCTTTATCCTGTTGGTGATGTTCATGACATTCAATGTTTGCATATTTGTCACAAAAGGAAGAGACATTTAGGAAAGATCACACTGATTCTGAAATTCTGCTTGTTTTGTGAGTTATTGGAACCTGTGTCTTATGTAAGAGCATGTGGTGTAATCAGAAACCAAAGATCTCACCTGGAGTTTTTGCTGCTGCTGACCTAATGACTGTATCTTCTTCAGCTGTGAAGCTTACAATTTTAGATCTGGACAGCATATGAAAGTTTTAATGGAAGTGTTTCTAACATTAAATATGCAAGTAATTCTTCACTTAATAGCATAGACAAGGAAGGAATACCCAAGAGATTCTGAAACAAGTATATACTTCTTTTAATATTTATAATAATGTATAAAATAAATTATTCATCACATTTATTTTCCTGTATAAACTTTAATGATACTCACAGAACAGAGGCATGAGGAAATTATTTTTAGTCTCCAATATCACAGGATACTGTACACCTGATCTACTCGCATATTTTTCATAAATTCAAAATTTCCTATCTGAAATTAATCACAAACACCTATTATACCTCTGACGTGTAAAATGTTACAGAGCCAATGAGCCCACAGGTGATGTTAGTAGTACTGTAAGTGGACTGTACTTAGGAACAATTGCATCTATGACTATTAAACATGTAGATTTTTGAGCTCTGTCAGATAAGTTTAATTATGGTCTTGGATATTTCAACTTGTTCATAGTTTATTAAAGCTCCGTAGGTGAAGGTGTGTTAAAGAAGATTTAAGAACCACAGAAAGAACACTAAAATTGGTGTAAGAACCAGCAGGCTGGGTATAGCGACTTATAACTAATTACAGCAATTGAGAGGCTGAGGACATATGATCACCTTGAGTTTAAAGCACACTTAGTCTACAAAGTGAGTCCTTTTCTCAAAAACCCAAACAAATAGTTGTGCTGCAATGATATGACCTTCGAGAACTTTGCATAAGGAGTAATTGTAAAGAAGTACCCCATTACTAAATAGACTATGAATGATGTCCACAAGACAAAAATACTTCAACAATAGCAAAGTCTTCAGAGTAAAGAGATAGCAAATAATTTTAGCATACCTAAAACTTGTGCTGCATCACATCATACAGCGAATATCCTCATGCTAGAAGAACTGTAAGGAAGTAACTCATCCTTACCCAGGTTCCACAGGATGATGCCCAAGTCCTGATAAAAGATACTGCTCTCCTTTATTCACTGTAGACACAGGTTGTAACAAGTCCCATAGTCATCCCCTGTCTGCACCTACGCCTTTCTCATATCCTCTTCCAGTTATCCCTGGGCCTAAGAGGCTCTGTATCTCAGAGGAGTCCAGTAACTCATTAAAGACAGTACTTACCCAGGACCTCGGTAGGACAAGTTTTCCCAGAGACCTTCAGTGGTGACTGATTATCACCACCAATCATATATTACTATACTTAAGGGATGGTGAACTTGGAGAAATAGCCTGAATAGATGCTTTTTTGTTTACTTGTTTAAATGGCTAAAGCCTATTCTTTGTGGAGTGGAGAGGGGTCCGGAAGAAGAGAGTTTACAAAATCCCTAGAAGTAATAAGAGACCACTCTGATTGATAGAATGTACATTAGCAATCATAATTTACTAAAGAAGCCATGGTGGCTTTTAAAGACACACATCCCAGGTAGCATGTAGTTTGTCAGTATAACTTGGCCTCCTGTAAAGCTGGCTGGCTATATGAGGAATAGTCATGTTGCTAGGGTGGATCAGACTTCTGCAACCAATTTCCTCTATCTGCCAATATGTTAAAGACAGGAATAAGGCAAAAGCTGCTCTGGCCTACACCATGCTGAATTTATTCTCTAATTAAGATATAAGAGAAAAACCCAGTTACCCACTCCATTTGGTTACTTACCTTTTATCCTTCCCTCTTTAGAAAAATGTTGATAAAACTGTATCACCATTCTCCCAACCATTCTCTGTAGGCTTTGCTTTATGCCCTAATGCCATGTCTTAATATCTGTTAATGATTCTGAAGCCACAGATAACCTGCAGTTTCTTACTCCCGGACCAGCTCTGTGTACATGGCAATTATCAGCTAGATGAGGTTTTGTACATAGTGATACACTGTAGACGTTCCTCTGGGGGAATCTGAGTTCTTTCTCTCTGGTCTTGTATTTATTGGTTATTAGAGACGATAGTTATGGCTAATTTGGGTCATGCAAATCTACTTTCATGTAAAGAATCACACAGAACTTAAATTGACCTTAAGACTCTACCCCAAACTTTTTAGCTTTCAAAAACACTTCCCAAAATGTAGAAGAATGGAAAAAAATTCAAGGCACAAAACCAAATGGTTTTCCTGCTCCTGAACAATAAATTTATGGATCAGAAAAAAAAGAAATCCCTTGTATTCCCCCTTCCCAGGGATATTTGTGCATCTTCCCACGAACTCTCTTTATCACTTAGTCTCTCTGAGTCTGTGGATTGTAGCATAGTTATCTCTTTTTTTACGGCTAATAACCAATTATGAGTGAGTACATACTATGTTTATCTTTCTGGATCTTAGTTACCTGACTCAGAAAGATTTTTTTTTTCTAGTTCCATCCATTTACCTTATAATTTACTGATGTCCTTGTTTTTAATAGTCAAATGATAATTTATTTTGCAAATGTACCACATTTTCTACATCCATTCTTTATTTGAGGTACATCTAGTCTTTCCCCAGGTTCCAGCTATTACAAATAAAACTGCTATGATGAACATAGTTGTGCAAGTGTCCTTGTGACAGAATTGAGCATCCTTTGGGTGTATGTCCAAGAGAGGTATAGCTGAATCTTTTGGTAGATAGATTCCTAGTTTTCTGAGAAACTGCCATGCTGACTTCAAAAGTATTTCTACAAGTTTGTTCTCTCACCAGCAATGGAGGAGTGCTTCCTTCACTCAGCAACCTCTCCAGCATGAATTGTTGCTTGTGTTTTCGTTTTTAGCCATTCTGACAGGTGTAAGATGAAATTTCAGAGTTGTTTTGTATTTCATTTCCCTGATGGCTAAGGATATTGAACATTTTCTTAAGTGTTTCTTGGCCATTTGAGATTCTTCTGTTGAGAATTCTGTTTAGATTTGTACCTTATTTCTTAATTGGATTATTTGGCTTATTGATGTCTTGTTTCTTGAACTCTTTATATATTTTGGAAATCAGTCCTCTGTTAAATGTAGGGTTGGTGAATGCTATAGGTTGCCATTTTCTCTTATTGACAATATCCTTTGCCTTTAAAAAACATTTTGTTTCATGAAGTCCCATTTATGAATTATTGACCTTTGTAGTTGTGCTATTGGTATTCTATTCAGAAAGCTGTCTTCTGTACCAATGTGTATGAGATTATTCCCACTTTCTCTTCTAATAGGTTCAGTGTATCTGGATTTATGTTGAGGTCTTTTATCTGCTTGGACTTGAGTATTATGTAGGGTGATAGATACAGTTCTATTTGCATTATTCTACTTGCAAACATACAGTTAGACTAGCAACATTTGTTGAAGATGCTTTCTTTTTTCCATTGTATAATTTTGGCTTCTTTGTCAAAAATCAAGTCTTCATAGGTGTGTGGATTTATGTCTGGGTCTTCAACTCAACCCCATTAGTCAATGTGCCTACTTTTATGCCACACACTTTTTTTGTGTTATCCAAATCAACTTACTTACTTACTTACTTTATTTATTTATTTATTTATTTATTTATTTATTTAGTTTTTTAGGTGTTAATCTAGCTTTTTTTTGCTTTTTTATTTTTTTTCCCATTTTTTATTAAAAATTTCCATCTCCTCCCCTCCTCCTCCCCCTTCCCTCCCCTCCCTTCCACCCATACCCCTACTCCCTTCCTCTCCAGGCCAAAGAGCCATCAGGGTTCCCTTCACTATCTTCACTATGTTAAGTTCAAGGTCCTCCCAACTCCCCCTAAGTCCAGGAAGGTGAGCAACCAAACTGACAAGGCTCACAGTGAGCCCGTCCATGCTGTAGAGTTCAAGCTCATCGCCGTTGTCCTTGGTTTCTCAGTCCTCCTCCACCATTAGCCACATTAAGAGAGTCCGGTTTGGTCCCTTGTTCCATCAGTCCCATTCCAACTGGACTTGGTGGTCTCCCGTTAGATCTGTCCCACTGTCTCAATGGGTAAACGCACCCCTCATGGTCCTGACTTCCTTGCTCATGATCTCCCTCCTTTTGCTCCTCATCAGGACCTTGGGAGCTCAGTCCGGTGCTCCTATGTGGGGCTCTGTCATTTTCTCCATCAAACGCCAGGTTAAGGTTCTATGGTGATATGCAAGATATTCATGAGTATGGCAATAGAATCTGCACATTTCTGGCACCCTCTCCTCAGCTGCCCAAGGAACCTAGATGCCCTTTAGTGGAAGAATGGATGAAGAAAGTGTGGAATATATACATATTAGAGTACTACTCGGCGGTAAAAAACAATGACATTTTGAATTTTGCATGCAAATGGATGGAAATAGAAAACACCATCCTGAGTGAGGTAACCCAGGCCCAAAAAGATGAACATGGGATGTACTCATTCATAATTGGTTTCTAGCCTTAAATAAAGGACATCGAGCCTATAATTCGCAAAAAATCCTAGAGAAGCTAAATAAGAAGGTGAATCCAAAGAAAAACATATAGTTATCCTCCTGGATATTGGAAGTAGACAAGATTGCTGGACAAAAAATGGGAACTTGGGGGTGGGGTGGGATGGGGGATGGGGGGATGGGGAGAGAAAAGTGTGAAGTGGAGGATGGGAAGAGCTTGGGGGAATAGGATGGTTGGGATATAGGAAGGGTGGATATGGGAACAAGGAATTATATATCTTAATTAAGGGAGCCATTCTAGGGTTGACAGAGACTTGAATCTAGAGGGGTTCCCAGGTGTCCAGGAAGATGCCCCCAGCTAGTTCCTTGGGCAGCTAAGGTCACACTTTTTAATTAGTATAGTGCCGCAGTAGAGCTTGAGATCAAGGATGGCGATATCTATAGCAGTTCTTTTATTGTACAGGATTGTTCTAGATATCCTAGTGTTTTGTTTCTCCATATGAAGTTGAGTATTGTTCTTTCAAGGTCTATAAATAATTGTGTTGAAATTTTAATGGGGATTGCATGAATTTTCAGATTGCTTTTGGTAAAATGGCCATTTTTACCCTTAATCCTATCTATCTATGAACATTGGAGATCTTTCTGTCTTCTGAGATCTTCTCCAATTTCTTTCTTCAAAGACTTGAAGTTCTTGTCATACAAGTCTTTCATTTACTTGGTTAGAGTTACCCCAACATGTTTTTATAGTACTTGAGGATATTGTAAAGGGTGTTGATTCTCTGATTTCTTTCTCAGCCCATTTATCATTTGTATATAGGAGGGCTACTGATTTTTTTTTTTAGTTAATCTTATATTCAGTCACTTGACTAAAGCTGTTTGTCAGCTGTAGGAGTTCTCTGGTAAAATTTTTTGTTCATTTGTCATATAATCTGTGACTAATGATACTTTGATATCTTCCTTTCTAATTTGTATCCCTTTGATTTCTTTTAGTTGTCTTATTGCTTCTGCTAGAACTTCAAGTTCTATATTGAATAGGTATGGAAAGAGTGGACAAATTTGTCTTGTTTTTGATTTTAGAGGACTTGCCTTGGATAAAGTGGAATTCTTCTTCTGAAGTTGTAGACCAAGTTATGAAGGTGGGGTAGAATTGTTGGGCAGGCTTAGTGAGATTTTCTAGGCAGTAGGCAGCATCTTACCTGGGGTTGCTAGGACCAACCTTGCTTTTCATAAGGCTGTCATATCTGTTGGCCCTAGTATGGAGACCAGGGGGAGGGTATGAGCAGTCTTGCAAAGCTGTTTCTTGAATGAATAATTTCACATGGCATCCTGCTCCAGACACCGAATGGAGAGTGTACTCTTGTGAAACTGGAGGAGAAATCCTGGTATTCCAGGAAGTGGTGAGAGACCTTTTTCTAGGTGGCTTCACGGCAGAGTTGCTTTAGTCCTGTGTTCTGCGTTAGTTACTCAGGAGTGTGGAGGTCCCTTTCCTGTTGATTAGTCTTCTTAAATTAGCATGTAAAGTAATTGAGTTTTTGATGGAATTTCCATCCTCTTTTCATCTTTATCTTCCTTTTCTAGTCCTCTCTCCTCTTTCCCCTGTTGACTGCTTCCCTTTCTGTAATAGTCCTACTTAGATGGCACAGCCATCTAAGAGGTAAGTTGGAAGATCCTCCCTCTCTTACAAACACACCTTAGAGTTCCCCCATTTTCCTTAGCTGACTTCATTCATAGTGGAAGTATCTACTTATTTATTCCCATTTGTTTATTTCAAATAAATAGTACTGTATTTATTTTAAAGGAAATTTAAAGAAATAATATATCCTTGAGCTGTTTCATATGATAGAATATAAGAAGAGCCACCTAGTGGCAAAACTTAGTAAGCTTTTCTTTTCCTAAGTAAAAAATATAAGCTGCTCTAAAAGAAATCAACTGGGCAAGTATCCACAGCCAAGCACCAGGCCAAGCTCTAGTAGCCCTGTCAAAGAGAGGGAGGAGATATTATACAAGTGTGGGGGATGAGGGGGTCAAGATCATGTGGAGAAACCCACAGAGACAGCTGACCTGAGCGCCTGGAGCTCATGGACTCTAGATCGACAACTAAGGAACCTGCATGGGACTGACCTAGGCCCTCTGCATGTGGGTGACAGTTATGCAGGTTGGTCTGTTTGTGGGGCTCTAGCAGTGGGACCAGGATCTGTCCCTGGTGCATGAGCTGACTTTTGGAATCTATTCCCTATGGTGGAATGCCTAGCTCAGTCTTGATGCAGTGGGGAGGAACTTGATCCTGCCTCAACTTCATATGCCATGCTTTCACTCCTATGGGAGGCCTTACCCTCCCTGTGGAGTGGATGAGGGGAGGATAGAAAGGAGATGGGGGAAGGAACCAGAAAAGATTATGGAGAGGGAAACTGTGGTTGGTATGCAAAATAAAAAAAAAAAGAAACATAATTTTAATTTCAGAAAACAAAGATTTTCTGTATTTTCCTACATTTTCCAGCATGGAGTATCAAACTGGTATAAACTGTTCTCTTTTGATAATGGTACCTTAAATGTTTGACTTTTAAAATTGCTGTATAAGTTGTTGATTTGAATTTCTTCTAAAAATTTTGCTAAATTAATTTTGGTTTAAGAGTGAAAAAATCAACTGGACAATAAAGTAAAACGTATTAATATTGTAAAACAACCACACAGTATGATCACTGAACTCTATGATATTTATACATATATATACACATATATAAAAACATTATATTATTGTTGCTGTTGTTTCAATCTATACTTCTTAACAGTCTTCCAGTCTACAATTGCCCTGTCTTAGAGAGCACAGCCTGGGACTGAGGGAGGAGTGGCCACATGATTGGGTAATGCCTGCTTCCTTCTCCACCAGCATCTGGAATCAGCCAGAAGCGCTCACCGAGCACTCTGTGTCTGCCCTTTCCCTTGTACTTCTCGTTGTTTCATCTTGGCTCTCAAGTTGCACCTGTGGCAGCTGTTGCTGTTCCTGGGCTACCAGCTCCACTGATTCCAGATCTTGGCCTGCTAAACAAGGGCGTTAAGAAAAACTAAGCGTAGCTAGAATGATTCGAACACTCGCGAGAGTCTGGATCCTGTCAGTTGATGAGGTAGATTTCGTCCTGGGATCAGTTGTGGAGTAGAGCGGCGGTTACAGCTGGGCTGCATAGAGTAGCACAGCTGTGGTCCCAGTGAGGTGAGTTTAGGTGTCTCCAGTGAACGAATTGACAACGGCACCACATGTGCTCTGTGACTGCTATGGCCGTGGAAGCTTCCATACTGGAGCTCTTATGGACCCAGGAGAGAGTCACAGAAATAGTAAATCTTGTCCATTCGTCTGTAACATAGTCTCGTATTCTATGAGTTAATACAAAAGCCATGCTTACAAAAATCAAAATAAAACTAGCACTGTAAGATAGGAGAATCCCTTCCCTCCTTCCCTCCCTCCCTCGCGTCTTCTCTCCCTTCTTGCCTTCCTCTTCTCTTCTCTTCTTTCCCACTTCCTTGTTTCCCACCTTGTCTTTTTGTTGGGCCTATTTACAATACCAATGGAAGCACAGGAGGGTGTCCCTGGGCTCGCTCCCGTCTATCATTCTTTCCTTATTTATCATCTATTTGTATTTTAATAAAGCCACAGAAAAGAGATCGTGTCATTTTCAACATTCTGTTTTTTTTTTTTTTTTTTTGGTACTCTTACAGACACATCTTAGGGACCTTTCTATGAAACTGCACCGTGCTTTTTAATATGATGTGATGTGACACACTTTATTGTATTAGAACAGCTGCAGGTAGTTCTCATGTATTTTGATACAATCTTGAATAATATCCTATTGGGTCTATATGGGCCAATTTATGTCAGATGACAGTGCTGACATGGATATCCAGCATGGGCCCCATGAATAACAACATGACGATATGGATATCCATCATGAGCCCGATGAATAACAACATGACGATATGGATATCCATCATGGGCCCGATGAGTAATGCTGGACATCTGATAAAGGTGGAGGCTCTCAAAAAGCACAAAATGGCTGACACCAGATATCCAGGTAGTGATGAAATCTGTTACATAACTATTTCTGGTGGAATGTCACTTTTGTGTAGGTTCTGTATAGACATGACCTTGAGGTCAGAGGCCAGAGTCTTTGCCTGTATTATTGCTACTTTGTCTGTGTGTGTCTTTCTGTAGGCCTGTGTGATTAATTCCATGTGGTCTGTGTGCTAGTCTATATATGTGCCTTAGGTTATTTATGTGTGACCTCTGTGTGCCTGACAGTAACTGCCTGCCTAGCTGTCTGATTGGCATCCTTCATCTAGAATGATCTAAGTATGTCTTATCTGCCCGTGACTCCTTGCATCTTCTTTAGAATCATATGATCCACTTCCTTTCCCAGCTTTGGAGCTTACATGATCCAATGAAATAATTAAGCACAGTAAGAATTTTTTTAACATTCAAGCAAAACATAGGGAAAACACTTCAAAATATAGGTGTAGGCAAGAAGTACAATATAATGTATTGATTAGGACTCCTAATACAAAAACTAATCCCAAGAACCAACAAATGAAATTATATGAAATTAAAAAGTCACTGCACAGCAAAACAAACAATTGCCAGACTAAAGAGATACCCATATAATGAAAAAGAAAATCACTGTCAACCACATATCAGACAGGCAATTCATATGGAAGATATATAAAGAAATACAAAAGTTAAGCACCAAAAATTAAATCAACAAATTGGATAAATGGACAAGTCTTCAAAGAAAAAATTACAAATGGCCATAAATACTTGAAAAATAGTTCTGCACTTCAAGCCATGAGAGAAATGCAAAATAGAGCTGTTTTAAAATTCCATTTTACCCAATTAGAATGACTGCAGGCCCACACTTCCAGCAGAAATCCCTTGGTCCACCATGGGCCACCCAGGTACCCAGATCCCTAGCTTCTGATCCATAACAGGCCATACAAGCACCCAGAACTCCAGAGAACCCCCAGCTAGACCAGAGGCAATGTCAGCTGCATAACTCCAGCCTCCAACTCTGACAGAAAACCCCTGATTGACCAGAGGCCACCCCTGCCATCAGAAGTCCAACCATCAACACAGGCAAAGATGCTGTACTCAAGCACAGTGAACTCTGGCCAGAAGACCAGTGTGGAAACAGAAGCTGAGGAAGAAAACACCCATCCAATGAAGACAAACTCAGAAATGGACACCTAGACCTGTAATCATCCCAATCCAGAAGCCTAGGCAACAGCATAAGAACACAATCAACAACAGCCAGGGCAATATGTCACAACTAGAACCCAGCTAGCTATCCTACTGCAGCAAGCCATGAATATTCCAACACAGCTCAAGCACAAGAAAATGTAACTTAAAAACAACTTTATAAAGATGATAGAGTTCCTTAAGGAGGAAATGAATAAATCCCTTAAAGAAATTGAGGAAACAGCAAAGAAGTAATTGGAGAAAATGAGTAAATCTCTTGAGGAAAACCAAGAAAAACAAAAACAAAAACAAACAACAACAACAAAACAGAGGAAACAAATAAAACTCTTCAAGACCCCAAAATGAAAATAGAAGCAATAAAGAAAATACAAATGAAGGGAATTCTGGAAATGGAAAACCTGGGTAAGAGAACAGGAATTAAAGATGCAAATATCAACAAGAACACAAGAAATATAAGAGAGAAACTCAGATGTTGAAGATACCATAGAAGAAATAGGTACATGAGTCAAAGAAAATATTAAATCTAAAAAATTCTTGACATAAAACATCCAGAAAATGTGGGACACCATAAACAGACCAAACCTAATAATAATAGGTGTAGAAGGAAAAGAATCCCATTTGAAAGTTGTAGAAAATATTTTGAACAAAATCATAGAAGAAAAATTTTCTAACTTAAAGAAAAATATGCCTATACTGGTAGAAGAAGCTTACAGAACAAATAGATTGGACTCAAAAAGAAAGTCATCTCCCCCACATAATAATCAAAACATTAAACAGAAAACAAAGAAAGAATAGCAAAAAAAGAGAAATGCAAAAAAAAAAAACAACCAAAACAAAAAATACACTTAAAACCAAAGTTAATCAAAAGAGATGGAGACTCTTCATACCCACCAAAGGAAAAATCTGCCAATAAGATATGTCATTTATGCCCCAAATGCAAAGACACCCGTGTTTGTAAAGCTTAAATCACACATCAACCCTCTCATATTGATAGTGCAGGACTACAGGTCATCCAAATAAAAAGTAAAGAGAGAAATACTGGAGCTAACAGATGTTATGACTCAAATGGACCTAGCAGATATCTGCAGAACATTTTACCCAAACACAGAGGAATATAACTTCTTTTTAGCCCCTCACAGAATTTCCTCCAATATTGGCCATTTACTCTGTCACAAAGCAAGTCTCACCAGATACAAGAAAATTGAGATAAATCCCTGCATCCTATCAGACCACCATGGATTAAAGCTGGATATGATCAACAACAAAAAAACCTACAAATCCATGGAAACTGAACAACTCTCTATTGAATAAAAACTGTGTCAAGAAAGAAATACAGAAAGAAATTAAAGATTTCTCAGGATTCATTGAACATAAATGCACAACATACCCAATCTTATGGGACAGAATGAAGATAGTACTGGCAGGAAAGTTCATAGCACTAAGTGTTTTTATAAAACATTGGAGAAACCTTATACTATTAACAGAATACCTGAGAGCTCTAGAACATAAAAAAGCAAGCTCAGCTAAGAGGAATGGGTGGCAGGAAGAAATCAAACTGAGAGCTAAAATCAATAAAATAGAAACAAAGAGAACAATACAATGAAACAAGGAATTGTTTCTTTGAGAAATCAATAAAATAGGCAAACCCTATCCAAACTAAGTAAACACACAGAGAGAATATCCAAATTATCAAAATCAGAAATGAAAAGGGGGACATAACAACAGACACTGAGGAAATCCAAAAAATCATTAAGTTGTACTTAAAAACACCTGTACTCCACTGTGGTAGTTTGAATGCAATTGGTCCCCATAATCTCATAAGGAGTGGCACTATTAGGAGGTGTGGCCTTATTGAAGTAGGTATGGCCTTGTTAGAGAAAATGTGTCACTGTAGGGGAGGGTCTTATGCTCAAGATACCTTCTAGTGTTTCAGTTTACTTCCTGTTGCCTGCATATCAACATGTAACAGCTACCTCTCTAGCACCATGTCTGCCTCAATGATAATGGACTGAACCTTTGAATTGTAAGCGAGCCACCACAATGAAATGTTTTCCTTTGTAACAGTTGCATTGGTCATGGTGTCTCTTCACAGCAATAGAAACCCTAACTAAGACTTCCACAAAACTGGAAAATTATAAGAAACAGATGATTTTCTTGATGAAAACAACTTTCCAAAGTTAAATCAAGATCAGATAAACAACTTAAATAGACTATAATCCATACTGAAATTGAAGCAGTCATTAAAAATCTCCCAACCCGAGAAAGCCCAGGGCCCGACAGGTTTAGCACAGAATTCTACCAGACTTACAAAGAAGAATGAGTATCAGTACTCCTCAAATTACTCCACAAAATAGAAACAAAAAGAACATTGCCAAATTCTTTCTATGAGGCCATAGTCACACTGATATCCAAACTACATGAAGATTCAACAAAGACAAAGTATTACAGACCAATTTCTTTTATGAACATTGATGCAAAAAATGAACTCAATAAAATAGCCACAAACTGAATTCTAGAACACATCAAAAGATTATCTACCATGATCAAGTAGGCTTCATCGCAGAGCTGCAGAAATGGCTTAATGTAAGAGGGAATCACTTGTTTGTCCCAGCCTCCCAGCTAGCTTAGACCGAAAATAATGACACAGAAACTGTATTAGTGAAATCACTGCTTGTCCCATTAGCTCTAACTTCTTATTGGCTAACTTTTACATCTGAATAAAACCCATTTCTAGTAATCTGTGCATCACCACAAAGTCATGGCCTACCACCAAAGCTTCAGCACATTTATCTCCAGCAGTGGCTCCATGGCATGCCCTCGACTCCACCCTTCTTCCTCCCAGCATTCAGCCTAGCTTTCCTCACCTAAGTTTTGCCTTGCTATAGGTCCAAAGCAGTTTCTTTATTCATTAATTGTAATCACAGCACAGAGGTGACTCCCACATCAGTTTAATGTATAAAAATCTGTCAGTGTAATCTACCATATTGTAGAAGGAGTGGCAGGTCACCTCCCCCAACCTGGCTAGCTTTACCCAAAATAATTACACGGAAACTGTATTCTTTTAAACACTGCCTGGCCCATTTGTTTCAGCCTCTTATCTAATTCTCACATCTTGCTTTAACCCATATTTAGTAATCCGTGTAGCACCACGAGGTGATTGCTTACCAGGAGAGATCTTAACCTGCATCCATCTCGGAGAGGAGAGGCATGGCGACTGCTTATGGCAACTGCCTGAAGCGTCTCCCCAACTCTGCTTCCTTTCTCCCACAATTCTGTTCTGTCTACTCCGCCTAGCTAATTTTCTGTCCTCTTAAAGGACCAAGGCAGTTTCTTTATTAATCAATGAAAGTAACACATAGACACTCCTCCATCACCATATGAACAAACTGAGAGAAAAAAAACCAGATGATAGTCCCATTAAATGTTGAAAAAGCCTTTGGTAAAATCCAATATCCTTTCAGGATACACATCTTGGAGAGATGAGGGATACAAGGCACATACTTCAACATAATAAAGGCAATTTACAACATGCCTATAGCCAATATAAAATTTAATGGAGAAAACCCCAAAACAATTCCATTAAAATCAGGAACAAGACAAGGCTTTCCACTCTCTTCACATTGATTTTATATAGCACTTGAAGCTCCATCTAGGGATCAAGGTGATACAAGTTGGAAAGGAAGAAGTTCTCTCTATTTCCTTTTAAACACAGCAGAGCAGTTGCCCATATGAACTCACAGTGGCTGTGACTGCATGTGCAAGATTTACACAAGATCCAGGAAAATAAAATCCCAGAATACAAGGGTGAGGAAACCATAAAGTCCCATCCCTATCTGAGAGCTACTGGCAGTTGATGACTGTTGAGGGAGGGAGAGTCAGTCTTCTTCAGGAGTACTGAAAGGCTACCCATGCATGTACTAAGTGAACTCCTTGGCTTTGAAAAACCAACACACACAACTGAGAGGGAATAGTGGTTCTGGTGGACAAGGACAGGAGAGAATTTGGTAGGAGGCAATGGGGCTATTTGATCAACACACTTACATGAATAAAATTCTCAAAGCAATAAAAGAAAACAAGACGACAAAAGCTGACAAGGATGTAGAGAAAAAGAAACCTTTATTCATTGCTGGGAGGCATGTAAAATTGCCTAACTATTACAGAAAGAAGTATGGAGGTCTCTCAGAAATCTGAAGATAGAGTGACTAAAATGACTCATTCAGACCAATCTTGCTATACACACAGAATGGAGGTACTTGCACATCTGTGTTTGCTGCTGTGCTGATCACAACAATCAGGAACAGGAACTAGTCTAGACGTCTACCACAGATAAATGGACAGAGAACAGAGTACTTACATAATGAGATTTTATACAGGGACAAAGAAAAATGAAATCATGACATTTTCAGGAAAATGGGTGTAAATAGAAATTATGTTCAGTAAAGCTGGACTCAGAAAGACCATGTGTTTTTTGTTATATACAGAATATTGATTTTTAAAAGTATGTGTGTCTGTGTGTTATACAACCAGGAAGAGACTTACTACAAGGTAAGAAGAGATCTTAAGAGAGTAGAAAATCGGGTAATAAAAATTGTGTAATGAGAACACGGAAGATAGGGGTGATTGTAGGAGACAAGAAAAGGAGCTGGACTTGGGAGGGAGCTGAAGGGAGAGCTGTGGGAGAGGGAAAACATAGGAATAAGTACAATAACACAGGTGTTTGAAGATGCAATGGTAAAACCCATTACCTTGGATGAGAACCTAATACAATTAAGCAATCCTTTTTATAGCATTCCTAAAAGGGAAGATAATTTTTAACTAAGACAGGTTTCGGAGATATGCTCTCTAAAGCATTTAAGTCTATAATCCTTCTAGATTATAGCATTTATTGATATATTTGAGTCTTTTTTCCTACATCCTTGAGAAAGCTGACATTAATGTGATTGAGCAGAGGAAATTGTAGCACAGAAGGTAAAGAATTTCCATTTCAATGAAAGAAGGTTTGTTTATTGACATCTGGTTAAGCATTCTTATGCTTCCCATGACCTGTGGTATAATCTTGGGCAAATACTTGCCGTTTTCTGCCTCTGAGCCTTCATCTATAAAACACAGGCAGTGGTAACTTTTTGGATTGTTGAAAAGTTTAAAGAGTAAAAGAAGTAACTATATATATAAAATGTTGGATGAAATTCATAGAATTGAAAATTATTGTTGATTCAACTTTTGCTTTTCTTCATCAAATCTGTTTTTAAACAAATTATTTTAGAATATAAACTTTATTACAAAATTATTGACTAGTAAATTTCAAAATAAAAATATTTCAAATTTCTTCTGAAATTATAGTTTCAAATAGAAAAATATACCTGGAAGGATGAGCTTTGATTTAGGAGCCCTAACAAGCTATTTATTGGCAAGTAGTCATTTTAAGTGTCATTTTGCTTTTTTTATCCAGCTGTGGTGGTTTGAATAGGAATGGTTCCCATAGAATAATGTATTTGAATGCTTGGCGGCATTGTTAGGAATCTTGTTAGAATAGGCATGGCCTTGTTGGAGGCAGGTTTTGAAGTATCCTATATTCAAGCTATGCCCAGTGTGGCACACAGTCTCATTCCGTTACCTGTGTATCAAGATGTAGAAGTCTTAGTTCCTTCTCCAGCACCATTTCTACCTGCTGCTACCATGTTTCCTGACATGACAATCATGGACTAAACTTCTGAACTGTAAGCCAGACCCAATGAAATGTTTGCTTTATAAGAGTTGCTGTGGTCATAGTGTCTCTTCACAGCAATATAACGCTGACTAAGACATCAGCCATATGACAAAAACCATAGCATTTATTTATATGATTGAGTCTTATAAAAATATTTTGGCATGCTATATCATGTGAATGAAGATATTCTCTAAGAAAATATTTAGAAAAGCTGAGTATGTATCTGCTCATACAAACATTTCCCCAAACTTAGAAAACATTGCTGCATCACAATGACAGGGTAACTCTTAATGGCTTTTTTATAAAAGTTTCTTGTGCTAACTGATATTGTTCAGTTTGTAATGAGTTTGAGAAAACAATGAACAGAATGAAGGTGTTGGAAATGAAATATGTTTTTTAATTGAAAAGATACCATGATTGTTTTTTTCCCCCAATCTAAATCAAATTGTATGGTAGTGTTTTCAGGCAATTGGAAAGAGGAATTATTCTCTGGAAATAATGATCTCATTATACAGTCTAAAAATAATAAGTTAAAAACTCTTTAGTTGTCTTTATGCTGCAACAAATGATTTAAAAGTGAAAATATTTTTGGAACACATATGCAGAATTAACTTCTGTATAGGCAGTAGAAAAAACTTTTTACTGAGATTTCCATTCATGCTACAACAAAATATAAATTATAAACAAGACATGTGAGGTTCTTTTTATTGAATATATAAATACATGCTTATATTTTGATATATTTTCATAGAAATTTCAATAGATTATTTTTTAAAATATATAATTTAGTGTGTTTTATTTTCAATAACTAGAATGCCAATTTCTATATGATATGTCTGTAAATGGAGACAGTGATTTCTTTTGCTGGCCACCCAGACATGGATAATCACACAAAGCTATATTAATTACATCACTGGCCAATTCCTAGCTAGGTGTATTCCTAGCTAGCTCTTACATCTTAGACTAGCCCATTTCTATTATTTTGTGTTTTATCATGAGACTTGTGGTTTGCTACTTCACCTCTTGCTTTTTGGTGGCTACATCGTGTTTTCCTGACTCTTTTTCTTTTTCCATGCATTCAGTTTAGTTTTCCTGACTAGTGATATTCTGCCCTACCATAGGCCAAATTGGCTTCTTTATTAACCAATGGTAATAAAACATATTCATAGCATACACAGGGGAATCTCACATCAATTTGTCTTAGTTAGGTTTACTATTGCTATGATTAAAATACCACAATCAAAGCAATTTGGGGAGAAAAGAATTTATATGGCTTACACTTCTACATCACTGTTCATCATCAAAGCCAGTCAGGACAGGAACTTGAAAAGGACAGGAACCTGGAGACAGGAGCTAATGCAGAGGCTATGAGGGGGTGCTGCTTATGGGGTTGCTCTCCATGGCTTGCTCAACCTACTTCCTTCCTTCCTTCTTTCCTTCCTTCCTTCCTTCCTTCCTTCCTTCCTTCCTTCCTTCCTTCCTTCCTTCCTTCTTTCCTTCCTTCCTTCTTTCTTTCCTTCCTTCCTTTTCTCCCTCCATAACAATTTTATTGACTTTTTTTGGGAGTTTCATATCATGTACCCTGATCACAATCCCTACGCATTCCTTTAATGTCTGCCTCATCTGGTGACTGCTGCACTAAAAGATGTAAAAGATAAAATAGAGTATACTTTGCGTTATCTATGTACTTTCTGGAGTGTGGTCAAATTCTAAGTGGTCTGCCCCTTGAGAAAGAACTGAGTACTTCCTCTCCCACACCTCCACCTTCAGTCATGGAGAGCTACTCTTCAGCATCCCTGCCAAACTTGTCCTCTCCCACACCTCCACCAGAAGCCTTCACTCATAGAGAGCTGCTCCTCAGCATCCTGGCCACACTTTTTAAGGGTTTTCTTTGGTGGTTTCCTGTGTAGGCTGATACATTTTTTATGGGACTTGGTTGGAGTGGAGTTAGGGATTGTCTCATGGACCTTCCATGTCTCTCCTCAACTGTGTGTCTGCAGTCATTGGCATCATCATGGCAAAAGTCTCCTTGGCTTTTACAGTCAATGGGAGCTCTGATCATGGTTCTCCACTTGGTTTCTGGGGATAGCACAGACCACGAACATGAGCCTCTACTGAAGAAAGCTTGCAGACCCAGACAAGGTCCTTGAAGTCTGCATGGACTACAGATATCATCACGGCCTCAGTTGACAGCACAGGCCACCCACAGCAGCACAGCCTGCAGATATCAACATGACTTCAGGCTGCAGCACAGGCCACAGGCATCTGAATGTCCTGTGGTGTTGACAGAGGTTTCTGTCCTGCCTGGTTTCACAGCTGTTCAGTTTCAAAGAAACACATAAAGCTCTACATTAATTATAAACTGGTTGGCCTATTAGCTCAGGTATCTTACTAATTAACTCTTACATTTTACAATAATCCATAATTCTTGTTTGTGTTAACCATGTGGCTTGGTATCTTTTATCAGTGAGGCATTCTTATCTTGCATCCTCTGCATCTGGATGATGACTGCAGAGTGAGTCTTTCCTCTTCCCAGAATTGTCCTATTCTGGTCACCATGCCTATACTTTCTGCCTGGCTACTGGCCAATCAGTATTTTATTAAACCAATACAAGTGACAAATCTTTACAGGATACAAGACCATTGTCCCACAGCACTTCCCCCCTTTCTTTCTCTTCAAAACTAGAAGTCTGGATCAAATCTCTTTTAGAGATTAGCAATATTTTTTCCTGACCATTATCCATAACAACTTGTAACCAACACTCTAAACAAAGACAAACATCCATAATCCATCTTTTGAGAATATGAGTGTAGTTTTCTAGGCTACTTCCTGCTGATTGGGGAGTTGATAATCTTATGGGAACCTAAAGAAAATTTAGGATTATGGCCAAGTCCTGACTGGAATATTCTGTGAGACTTGATTATCTCAACCAGCCATCTTGAGGTTGTTCTGCATGTAGAACTCAGAGAAAACCTCAACAGAGGTCTTCTGAAATGTTGGATCATCTGGGCCATCTGATCCTATCAGGCAATTTTAAGGGGATCTGGTTCTATAAAACCACATTATTCTGGAAGGAATCCACAGGTTTTCATCATCTGTGGAAACAAAAGAATAACCTCTTTTTGAAAACAACATATCCTTAGGCCCAAATTTTGAAGATACCTTTAAAATATATATCTTGGTTTAGCTTAGTAGCCCACATAATGAAATATCTCTCTGAACTTAGCTCCTTCACAGTCAAAAAATTGAAAGAAAACACTATTATGTATGAATTATATATAATTCAGACACTCTGTTTATTTTCCATCTTTATGTGGCTTATTTTTCTGTACTCCTTTAATCCATGGTTTTCTTTATATATTCTTCAAAGACTGTTTTTTATAACCATTTACTTCCTTTTATAACTGTCTATATTCTTTTTCTTCTTTTTCCTAAACCCATGTACGTTTATCCAACACTGTGACCTATTTATAGGTCTTTTCCATCTGGATTAGTCTTTATTGCTTATGTATCTGTAATTATTTTTTGACCAGGAGTGCTTTTTTAATGCTAAGTGAGCAAGACTAGGACCAATTCCATGGTCTTGCTTGCTTGCTTCACTCAGTCCAAAATGGCAGAGGCATTTTTGTTGCCTCTGAGAGACATTCTCTTTACCCTGGATGCAGGGTTACAGTGGGTCTGTGTCACCATTAAGCAATTTGTAACATGCTGCTCAGAAACCCCATTTAAATGCTCCATAGCCAGACCTCCCGAAAGAGTCAGAGCCATTTATGCTGGTGAACTAAGAAGCTGCCATTTGTAAAGAAGCTGTGCAGTTTTAACTGCACCTCTTCTAGAGGAGCCCTGGTGTCCCCACTCACTGCCAACCTATCGGACAAAAAATTGTGTCTACTAAGAAACTGTGCTTTGCTCTCCTGTTTTTGTAGGTCTAGTAGCCCTCTTTTTAAAATGCTTTTTTAGGTCTTATGTGGATCTATAACCCAAACGGTGGGCATCATTCATTCCCTAATGATTGTTTATAAATGTCTGTTTACATTTAAAGGGTGATATGCTATAGAGATGGATATTTTGCCTTGGTATGGATCTTGCTTTATTGATATAAATTTTAGATCAATTTTGTCATATGTATATTTTTGCTCTTGATTAAGGTATTGTATTTGTGTAACTCATTTAAAAATGTAATGTATAATTAAGAAATACAGGTTAATAGATAATCATCTATAATAGTCAAGTTTATAGTCATGTTAGTTAGGTTTTCCAGATATACTCTGATATACTTCAGTTAGATAGATAATCTTCAAACATTTAAAAGACCTACAGAATAAAACATTTAAAATGTTTTAAGAACTTAGGACTTTTTATGATAGTGAGATGTATTTGTTCTTGGCAGCACCAATCTACTTCAAGAGGATGATGGGCATTGAAGAGGTTCCTTATGGAGTTTGTTAGCCATTTGGGCAAGAAACTGCTCTTGCCTGAACTGCTTGATGTTATACTATATATATTGGACGTGTACAACCCACAGAGAAATGAGTGCTGAACTTGCCTAAAGATGAGATGGTCCTTTGGGGTTCCTGCTTCATAAAAGAGTCTGCCAGACATTCTTCAGGATACAGAAAAAAATGACTGACAAACTGCCAATATAGGCGGAACTCTCTTTGAAATTTCTTGCATCATGGAAAAGTCTGCCAGATACTATGGGCCTGTAGGCTGAAGACGGATGCTCCAATGATACAGAAGAACTTTGGGTGACTGTCTCTGTCTCTCTCCTTTACAGAGTTTTGGAAGTTGCTTATAATGCACTTCCTGCTAACTTAGGTAATAGTATATCCTTCTGTGATCTTTGATGGAGTTGAAGAATAGATAGTTATAGGTTTTCTTAGTTAGGATAAAAGATAAAGTAGATATAAATATTATAACTGTAATTTTTGCTTGATTCCTGTCTTGTTGTATGTAATTTTACTATGTTAAAGTTAAAATCTTCCTTTTTATTTGAACAGAAAAGGGGAAATGGTGTGGGATGTCCTTTATATATTTGTCTTTTATTGGTTAATGGTTAAGAATTTGTTTTGGCCTGTGTTAGGGCAGAATAGAGCTAGGTGGGAAAATTAAACTGAATGCTGGCAGAAAGAACGTAGAGTCAGTGGGACACCACATAGATGCTGCAGGAGACAGATGTGCCAGAACCTTGTTGGTAAACAAGCCTCATGGCAAAATATAAAATAATAGAAATGGGTTAATTTAAAATATAAGAGTTAGCCAGAAATACACTCAAGCTATTGCCAAACAGTATTGCAATTAATATAGTTTCTGTGTGATTATTTCAAGTCTGGGTTGCTGGAAATGAACAAGAAGACTCTGCCAACACTTTGGTGGTAACTGTGGACCCTGGATATCAACACAGATGCTGGCAGCAGTAGGACCATGGACCCAGACATGGCCATGGAGATGGCTTGGGCTCAGATATAACAATGACCCTTGATAGTAGTGCTGACCACTCAGATCAATATGGCTTCCAGAAGCATCATCATCCTGCTTTCTTATAGAACCCAGGATCTCCTGTCTGAAGATGGCCACACATACAATGGACTGGGTCTCTTTTATCAATCACGAATTAACAAAATGCTTTACATGTTTGCTTACAACTCAAATGAGACATTTTCTTAATTGATTCTCTCTTACTATTGCTGTGTCAATTAAAGCTAACCAGTACACCATACCAGCACAAACATAACCCAAGTACATAAAACAAAAAGCAAAGGAAAATTCAATATATAGGATGGAGGCTGTTATAAATATCATTGCGAGTAAAGGAAGCACAGCTCAACAGTACTACCAGGAGAATGAACATGTCTGAATATTTACTTTCATCATTTAGGGATGCTGTGCCCCAAACTCCAGGTCTCACTAGACTTCTTTTTTTTTTCTCATGGTTTATTTTTTTTATATTTAAAAATTTCCATCTCCTTCCCTCCTCCTCCCCCCTCCCTCCCCTCCTCCTCCCCCTTCCCTCCCCTCCTTCTCCCCCTTCCCTCCCCTCCCCTCCACCCATACCTCCCCTCCCTCCCTCTCAAGGCCAAGGAGCCATCAGGGTTCCCCACTCTATGCTAAGACCAAGGTCCTCCCAACTCCCCCCAGGTCCAGGAAGGTGATCGACCAAGCTGAGAAGGCTCCCACAGAGCCCATCCATGCAGAAGAATCAGAGCCCAGAGCCATTGTCCTTTGATTCTCAGTCAGCCCCTGCTGTTGGCCACATTCAGAGAGACGGGTTTGGTCGCATGATCCATCAGTCCCATTCCAACTGGAGTTGGTGATCTCCCTTTAGTTCTGTCCCACCGTCTCCATGAGTGAACACACCCCTCACGTTCCTGACTTTCTCCCTCATGTTCTCGCTCCTTCTGCTCCTCATCAGGACCTTGGGAGCTCAGTCCAGTGCTCCAATGTGGGGCTCAGTCACCTTCCATATCTGTCGCCAGCTGGAGGTTCCCTCACGGTCCTGACTTTCTTTCTCATGTTCTCTCTCCTTCTGCTCCTCATCAGGACCTTGGGAGCTCAGTCCGGTGCTCCAATGTGGGGCTCTGTCATTTTCTTTATCTATCGTCAGGTGGAGGTTCTATGGTGATATGCAAGAAATTCATCAGTATGGCTATAGGAACTGGCCTTTTCAGGCTCCCTCTCCTCAGCTGTCCAAGGAACTAACTGGGGCGTCTCCCTGGAAACCTGGGAACCCCTCTAGGGTCAAGTCTCTTGACAACCCTCAGGTAGCTCCTTAAATTAAGATATATGCTTCCCTGCTCCCATATCCACCCTTCCTATATCCCAAGCACCCCATTCCTCCGAGCTCCCCCCGTTCTCCCCTTCACACTTTTCTCTCCCCATCTTCCCTTGGCCCAGTCTTGCCCAACCCTCAAGTTCCCAATTTTGCCTGGCGATCGTGTCTACTTCCAATATCCAGGAGGATTACTATATCTTTTTTTGGGAGTTCACTTTCTTATTATCTTCTCAAGGATCCCAAATTTATAGGCTCGATGTTCTTTAATTATGGCTAGAAACCGATTATGAGTGAGTACATCCCATGTTCATCTTTTTGGGTCTGGGTTACCTCACTCAGAATAGTGTTTTCTATTTCCATCCATTTGCCTGCAAAATTCAAGATGTCATTGTTTTTTACCACTGAGTAGTATTCTAGCATGTATATATTCCACAGTTTCTTCATCCATTCTTCCACTGAAGGGCATCTAGGTTGTTTCCAGGATCTGGCTATTACAAATAATGCTGCTATGAACATAGATGAGCAAATGCCTTTGTAGTATGATTGGGCATCTCTTGGGTAGATTCCCAATAGTGGAATTGCTGGGTCCTGGGGTAGGTTGATCCCGAATTTCCTGAGAAACCGCCACACTGCTTTCCAAAGTGGTTGCACAAGTGTGCATTCCCACCAGCAATGGATGAGTGTACCCCTTACCCCACAACCTCTCCAGCAAAGGTTATCATTGGTGTTTTGGATTTTAGCCAATCTGACAGGTGTAAGATGGTATCTCAAATTTGTTTTGATTTGCATTTCCCTGATAGCTAAGGAGGTTGAACATGACCTTAAGTGTCTTTTGGCCATTTGAACTTCTTCTGTTGAGAATTCTCTGTTCAGTTCAGCGCCCCATTTTTTAATTGGGTTAATTGGCATTTTACCATCTAGTCTCTTGAGTTCCTTATATATTTTAGAGATCAGACCTTTGTCAGTTGCAGGGTTGGTGAAGATCTTTTCCCAGTCAGTAGGCTGCCTTTGTGTCTTAGTGACAATGTCCTTTGCTTTACAGAAGCTGCTCAACTTCAGGAGGTCCCATTTATTCAATGTTGCCCTTAATGTCTGTGCAGCTGGGGTTATGCGTAGGAAACAGTTCCCTGTGCCCATTTGTTGTAGAGTATTTCCCACTTTCTCCTCTATCAAGCTCAATGTGTTCAAATTAATATTGAGGTCTTTAATCCATTTGGACTTGAGTTTTGTGCATGGTGATAGATATGGATCTACTTTCATTCTTCTACAGGTTGACATCCAGTTATGCCAGCACCATTTGTTGAAGATGCCCTCTTTCTTCCATTGTGTACTTTTGGCTCCTTTATCAAAAATCAGGTGTTCATAGGTTTGTGGTTTAAGATCCGGGTCTTCTATACGATTCCATTGGTCAACTTCTCTGTTTTTATGCCAATACCAAGCTGTTTTCAATACTGTAGTTTTGTAATAGAGTTTGAAGTCAGGGATGGTAATGCCTCCAGAAGAACCTTTATTGTATAAGATTTTTTTGGCTATCCTGGGTTTCTTGTTTTTCCATATAAAGTTGATTATTGTCCTCTCAATCTCTGTGAAGAATTTTAGTGGGACCTTGATTGGGATTGCATTGACTCTATAGATTGCTTTTGGTAGAATTGCCATTTTTACTATGTTGATCCTCCCAATCCACGAGCAGGGGAGATCCTTCCATTTTCTGGTATCCTCTTCAATTTCTTTCTTCAAAGACTTAAAGTTCTTGTCAAATAAATCCTTCACTTCCTTGGTTAGAGATACTCCCAGATATCTTATGCTATTTGTGGCTATTGTGAAAGGTGATACTTCTCTGATTTCCTTCTCTGCTTCCTTATCCAGTGTATAAAAGGGCGACTGATTTTTTGGAGTTGATCTTGTAACCTGCCACGTTACTGAAGGAGTTTATCAGCTGTAGGAGTTCTTTGGTGGAGTTTTTGGGGTCGCTTATGTATACTATCATATCATCTGCAAATAATGAATGTTTAACTTCTTCCTTTCCAAATTGAATCCCCTTGATTCCCTTATGTTGTCTTATTGCTATTGCTAGAACTTCAAGCACTATATTGAAGAGATAAGGAGAGAGTGGACAGCCTTGTTGTGTTCCTGAATTTAGTGAGATAGCCTTTTGAGTTTCTCTCCGTTTAATTTGATGTTAGCTGTCGGCTTGCTGTAAATAGCTTTTATTATATTTAGGAATGACCCTTGTATCCCTAATCTCTCCAAGACCTTTATCATAAAAGGGTGCTGAATTTTGTCAAATGCTTTTTCAGCATCTAATGAGATGACCATATGGTTTTTTTCCTTCAGTTTATTTATATGATGGATTACATTGATAGATTTTCGTATGTTGAACCAGCCCTGCATCTCTGGGATGAAGCCTACTTGATCATAATGGATAATTTTTCTAATGTGTTCTTGGATTCGGTTTGCCAGTATTTTATTGAGAATTTTTGCGTCAATGTTCATGAGTGAGATTGGCCTGTAATTCTCTTTCTTGGTTGAGTCTTTGTGTGGTTTAGGTATCAGGGTAACTGTAGCTTCATAGAAGGAATTTGGCAGTGACTCTTGTGTTTCTATATTATGAAATACCTTAAGGAGTATAGGTAATAGGTCTTCTTGGAAGTTCTGGTAGAATTCCTCATTGAAACCATCTGGTCCTGGGCTCTTTTTGGTAGGGAGGTTTCTGATAACAGTTTCTAATTCTTCGCGACTAACAGGACGATTTAGAGCATTTACCTGGTCCTGGTTTAACTTTGGTATATGGTATTTATCTAAAAAACTGTCCATTTCTTTTACATTTTCCAATTTTGTGGCATACAGGCTTTTGTAGTAAGATCTAATGATTCTCTGAATTTCCTCTGTGTCTGTGGTTATGTCCCCCTTTTCATTTCTGATCTTATTAATTTGCGTGTTCTCCCTCTGCCGTTTGATTAGTTTGGCTAAGGGTTTGTCAATCTTGTTGATTTTCTCCAAGAACCAGCTTCTTGTTTCATTGATTCTTTGGATTGTTTTCTGTGTTTCTATTTTGTTGATTTCTGCCCTCAATTTGATTATTTCCAGTCTTCTACTTCTCCTAGGTGAGTCTGCTTCTTTTTTTTCCAGAGCTTTCAGGTGTGCTCTTAAGTCACCAATGAGCGCTTTCTCCGTTTTCTTTAAGTGGGCACTTAGTGCTATGAACTTTCCTCTTAGCACTGCTTTCATAGTGTCCCATAGGTTTGAGTATGTTGTGTCTTTGTTTTCATTAAATTCAAGAAAGACTTTAATTTCTTTCTTTATTTCTTCCTTGACCCCCGTGTGGGTCAGTAGTTGGCTGTTCAGTTTCCATGAGTTTGTGGGCTTTCTGGGGGTAGCATTGTTGTTGAAATTTAATTTTAATCCTTGGTGATCCGATAAGACACAGGTGGTTACTAATATTTTTTTGTAACTGTGGAAGTTTGCTTTGTTACCAAGTATATGGTCAATTTTCGAAAAGGTTCCATGAGCCGCAGAGAAGAAGGTATATTCTTTCCTATTTGGGTGGAATGTTCTATAGATGTCTGTTAAGTCCATTTGGTTCATTACCTCCATTAAGTCTTTCAATTCTCTGTTAGGTTTCTGTCTGATTGACCTGTCCATTGGTGAGAGAGGAGTGTTGAAGTCTCCAACTATTAGCGTGTGTGGTTTGATGGCTGCCTTGAGTTCTAGAAGTGTTTCTTTTACATAAGTGGGAGCTTTTATATTAGGGGCATAGATATTCAGGATTGAGACTTCATTCTGAAAGATTTTTCCTGTTATGAGTATAAAGTGTCCCTTTCTATCTCTTCTGATTGATTTTAGTTTGAAGTCAACTTTGTTAGAAATTAGTATGGCCACACTGGCTTGTTTCTTAGGTCTATTTGCTTGATAAACCTTTTCCCAACCGTTTACTCTGAGTAGGTGTCTGTCTTTGTGGTTGAGGTGTGTTTCTTGTAAACAGCAGAATGTTGGATCCTGTTTTCGTATCCAATCTCTTAGCCTGTGCCTTTTTATAGGTGAATTGAGTCCATTGATATTAAATGATATTAATGACCAGTGGTTGTTAACTCCGGTCAATTTTTTTGTAGTAGAGTTTGTGTGTTTCCCTTCTTCTAGTTGTGCTGTTGAAGGGTCGCTAGATGCCTGAGTTATTGTGGGCGTTGTTGGACTCCTTGGTTTGTGATTTTCCTTCTATTACTTTCTGCAAGGCTGGATTTGTGGCTATGTATTGTTTAAATCTGTTTTTGTCCTGGAATATCTTGTTTTCTCCATCGATGGTGAATGCAAGCTTTGCTGGTTATAGTAGTCTAGGCTTGCATCCATGTTCCCTTAGTGTCTGTAGCACATCTATCCAAGCTCTTCTGGCTTTCATGGTTTCCATTGAGAAATCAGGTGTAATTCTGATAGGTTTCCCTTTATATGTTACTTGACCTTTTTCCTTTGCAGCTCTTAATATCTGTTCTTTATTCTGTATGTTTTGTGTTTTGATTATTATATGGCGTGGGGATGCTTTCTTTTGATCCAGTCTATTTGGTGTTCTGTAGGCTTCTTGTACCTTCATAGGAACATCCTTCTTTAGGTTGGGGAAGTTTTCTTCTATAATTTTGTTGAATATGTTTTCTGGGCCTTTGAGTTGTAATTCTTCTCCTTCTTCTACCCCAATTATTCTTAGGTTTGGTCTTTTCATGGTGTCCCAGATTTCCTGAATGTTTTGTGTTAAGAATTTGTTAGATTTGTTTAGTTCTTTAATCAGTGAGTTTATTTCCTCTATAGTATCTTCAGAGTCCGAGATTCTTTCTTCCATCTCTTGTATTCGGTTGGAAATACTTGTCTCTGAAGTTTCTGTTCGTTTACTCAGAGTTTCCATTTCCAGTCTTCCCTCAGATTGTGTTTTCTTCAATACCTCCATTTCATTTATCAGGTCTTGTACTGTTTCCCTTACCTGTTTGATTGCTTTTTCTTGTTTTTCTTGGGTATCTTTGAGAGATTTATTTATTTCGTCTACCTTTTTGTTTGTCATCTCCATTTCTTTATGGCAGTTTTTTACCTCCTGTTTAAGGTCCTCTATTATTTTCATAAAGTACTGTTTAAGGTCGGATTCTTCTATATCTTCTGGGGTAGGGTGTTCAATTCTTGTTGTTTCGGGATGTCTGGCTTGTGGTGATGTCATGTTGCCTTTCATGTTGTTGGAGGAGCTCCTGCATTGGCGCCTGCCCATCTCTTCCTTCAAAAGGAGCCCGGAAGCGTTTGGTGTCCTAGACCAATCTTTGCTGTGACTGAAACTGGTTGGATCTCCCCAGTGCCAGAGGAGGACCTATTCCTTGCGTCACAATCTGAAGAAGCCCGCACTCCCTTGCAGGAATCCTCAGACCTGCCTGGAGGCCAGAGTCTGACCCCTTTGGGTGGATGGCCTTAGAACAGGAGCAGGACACCTGAGAACACTAGGGAAAGCTTGGGAGACACAGGGTCGCCGAGAAACCGACACAAGCCTGCAGAGGGAAGTGGGGGTAGGGGGTCTGTGCTCTCTTCCAGGGCAGGTTGCCCCAGAGTCCGCATTCACTCACCAGTTCAGATGGAATGTCAGGGCACAGGATCAGGGTTTTCAGGCAGCCTAGGGTCGCAGCCCAATCAAAAGGGCCAAGGTGGGGGCAGGGCTGGATGGAATACCACACAGCGAACCTGGCAGCACCCTCACTAGACTTTTAATAATGTAAACATACCCCCAGTTTAAACCTCAAGAACCACTATTAATCATCCACACCCATATGTTAGAAACAATTACCAAGGCCTTCAGTCATTTTTCTTTTCCCATTTGCTGGTACATGGACCGTGTAAATTATACTGCGGAAGTAAGTTTTAACTCTTGGAATCTGATCACAACAGCAATTTCCACATTTTAGAAACTGGGAAATTGACTAGACATGCAATAAGATTTACTTGTCTGGCTATATGTTGATTATATCCAGTTACAACCAGTCAATCCATTCTGCCCATAGACACACTTATTTCTCACCAATCTACACAGAGTACTTACACTCCTCTTTTTGCTAAACTTTCATCACCACAGCCAAATATTTGAGAGAACAGCTTAAAGCAGGAAGGGTTTTCTTTGGTCCATGATTCCCAGGGTTTCTGTCCATGGACATCTGTCTCTATTGCTTTCAGGCAGGTAAACACATAGGAGGTAAAGAAATGATGGCATGGTGGAGGGAAGCTTTTCTTCTCTTGGCAGCCAAGAAACAAAGAGGAAAGACAAAAGTGGTCAGGGCATGATGTCATCCCTAACAAGTCCTGGGTCACATGTTCCCCCATTTATGTTACCACAAACTTTCAAGATGGCACCCCAGCTAGGGAATACCCTGCATCAGTACATGCTGGACTCAAGCCCCAACATACTTTTGCTTTCTGTATACATATGATATCAACTGTGCTTCTTTTTCAGTTTTTTTTAGAAAAAACTAGGTAGACTGAAATTTTTGAAGAAGGCAGCGCTAGGATTAAATACTCAAAATCAAACTATCAATTGCTTTTTGACTGTTTCAATTTTGAAATATTTGTGGCTGTTTTGAGCCCAAACTACATATTCTAGGCATGGGGGTGTGCATTTTCCTAATGAATATCAGACTTGTGTTTCCTGTAACGCTGAGCTCATTTCAGAGTCCACCATTTCCTCTACCTTCATCTTAGCAGTTTTCTCACACCCGATGTGGGATTTAAATATCAGTCTTTAAACAAACAGTCTTTGTGAGCATCTGGTGCACAGCTGCCCACCTTTCTGCCTCCTCCCTGCTCTGCATTCCTACTGTTAGCTTTATCTTTCACAGGTCTTAGTTACAAGCAGTGTCTAGAGCTGTCATTTACATGCGTGTTCTCATACATGCAGGGGCTATAAAATAAATTCGAGGTAATGACACAGTACTGGTAAATCAACCTCATCAGTTTAATTCAGATTCCTTCTGTATTCTTATGAAGAGAAGCCTAGTTCTAACCCATTTCTCAATCTCCACACTAATGAGTAAAGGGCAAATGCTGATGTAGGGCCAATACAGATCCTTTAATCCATCTTGTCCTTTTTATCTCCAACTCCTCTCTCCTCCAACACGTTATCCAAATAAGTTTGTTTATTATTCTCTGACAGTCAAGGGCATGGTACAAGGGAGAGGCTGCCTGTTTTATTTTTGCCCTGTCACATCTTGATGTGTTCCTCAGGTAAGTTAATTAATTTACTCAATCTCATCAATTGTTGCTACTGAAAAACAGCCAGTAATAGTCTCCTTCACAGTGCTCTTTTTTTTTTTTTTTTTTTTTTTTTTTTTTTTTTTTTTTTTTTTTTTTTGGTTTTTCGAGACAGGGTTTCTCTGCAGCTCTTTTAGAGCCTGTCCTGGACCTAGTTCTTGTAGACCAGGCTGGCCTCGAACTCACAGAGATCTGCCTGCCTCTGCCTCCCGAGTGCTGGGATTAAAGGCGTGCGCCACCACCGCCCGGCCTTCACAGTGCTCTTTGAGGAAATAATAGTGTTAGTCCATTTAAACTGTAGAGAGTTGTGTTGCCAAGTGGCCGAAAATTTAGTATACATGTATATATTTATACATATGTACATATTTATGATTATTTGCTTGTGCAAGTATGTATTTATATTTGTGTGTACATGCATAAATTTATGTGTTTAAATGCATTTATGTGAGTGCAAGTATAAAGTATATGTGCATACATGTGAACATTTATGCTTGTGTGTACATATCTGTATGTGTTTACATGTGTACTGCATGTTTGTGTGTGTGCATATTTATCTATGTTTATGTTGATAGGTACATGTGTATAGTTAGGTTTATGTGGTATGTGCTGTGTGGTGTGTGGTGTGGGTTGTGAGGCTTGTGGTCTGAGTGTGTTCTGTTGTGTGAGGTTTACTGTGAGTATAGAGTATGTCTTGATTGCTGTGTGCAATGTGTGAGGTGTGTGGTGTTTAGTGTGTACTGTGCAATGTACAGTATGCTTGTGTACTGTTGGTGTACATGCACATCTACCTCCCAGTGTTAACTGCAAATCACACATTGTACACCACACACACACTGCTTACAGCAAACACTATATACACTGCACAAGTATATAATACAGACATAATCACACAAAAATGCACATACACAATATATTAATGTATAAAGTTACATGCAAAACATGAACATACACATGTACACATAAATATACATTTACATAAATAAAGATACATAAATACACAACATAAACATTCACATGTATACAGACATAAATAGAAACATGCACAGACATAAATATGCTTATGTACACACATCAATATACATATGGAAATACATAACTATACACATAAACATATGCATGTACATACATAGATATACACATGTATACACATACATGTACACATGCACATACACAAATATAAACATCATATAAATACACACACATAAATATACATGTTTATGTACACATAAAAATGCACATGTATAAGAGCACAAATATACACATTAGAAACATAAATATATCCATGTACACACATAAATAAACATATGTTAATATATGAATATAAACATACTCATGTACACAGAAACATTTTTGTGTACTTGCACAGATAAACATACACAGGTAAACACACATAAACATCACATGTACATACACAAAAATAAATGTACACATGTATACACATATTTGTTAAAAAGTTATGATAGGTTAGCAGATAGAGTATTTCTTCAGGATGGTAATCTGCATGCTATCCAAATAATGTCCAAGGATGAGGTGTTATTTTTAAAGGAGAAACTTCAGACCTTGGAATCACATGTGCAGAATGAGGACCAGAGGTTAGGTGCCTCAATAAAATCACTAGAAATACATATTGGCCAGGAGATTCGGGATTTACAAATGATAATAGTAAAAAGATTTGAAATGATTAAGGAAATTATTCAAGCTGATGAACAGAGAAAGAAGGCACAAGGACAGGATTCAACATTGCCAGTAGCTGCCAGTGATGACTTACCCAGGGTTTTAGATTCCTACCCTGAAAATCTACTCTGACAAAGCATCAAGTTCTAAAGGCCCAAAATGATCCAAAGAAGGTAGATGGATACCTGTAGGAATGAATGAAAATAAGCAAGCTTATGGCTTGCATTTCACATTTGTTAAGAAGATGATCTTCTTCTAGCATCAAAGCAACACCAAATGACCAGCTTCAATTAGTTCCAATAGTTCTGGATGATGGACCCCAGTTGATGTTTAGATGTTATTTCAGAGAAGAAGCAAAAATTTTAAACAACAGGGAAAATCAAAAGGACTTGAGACTTCCCAAGATCAAATACTTGGTGAGGGCACTTATGCTGACTCACAGGTTCAAGCTCTTTACAATGAACAAATCTTGTCCATGTGCCACAAAGCAGCCTTAAATGCTTGGGACAGGATTCAAGAACTAGGAAAACTAACTGAATCATATACTAGGGTTAAATAGGGCCAGAGAGAACCCTTTATTGACTTTTTTACAAAATTAACTAAGGCTATACAAATAGGAGTAACAGACCCAGATGCTAGAAGAGTAGTTATCTGGCTTTTGAAAATGCCAACTTATAATGCAAAAAGATACTTGGGCCTTTAAAGGTTAGATCAGCACCTATGGATAAATGGATCTTGCATGCAATGAACATTGAGGCATTTGACTATAATACTGAATCTTAGGTAGGAGAAGCAATTTCCAAAGGAATGAGGAGACATCAAAATGCCAAATGTTTTAATTGTGGTATAATAGGACATCTGAGAAGGGATTGTTGGCAAGGAATTTCTAGGAATAATATCTCCTCTAGGAATGGCAAGAATAGGAGGACTTCAGGTATATGTAGAAGATATGACAAATGCTGACATTGGATGCAGATCAACAAAAGACAGACAATGCAACCTGATACCACTGTGAAACTTTTTGAAGGGCCTCTCACAGGCCCCCAAGCCAAAAGTTGTCCAGTCATTCCCAGTCACTGTGAAGGACATGTCTTACCAGGAAAATTAAAAAAATCTAGAGCCTTCTTTAAAAGACCAAACTGTTCTGGATGATGGAATAAACATGGAGGATAAATTAAAAATTCAAATAGAAAATAGGACATGTATATTCTGGCAGACTTCTATAAATGATCAAAGACCAAAACTAAGAGTGCATGTACATGGCATTGTAATTGTTGGTTTGATAGACACAGGTGTGAACATGAGTATCATTACTCCTGAATCTTGGCATCCAAATTGGCCTTTTCTTTTTATTATTATTTTTTTAAATTAAAATTTTCTGCCTCCTCCCCACCTCCCATTTCCCTACCCCTCCCCTCTTCCCCTTCCTCTCCAGTCTGAAGAGCAGTTAGGGTTCCCTGCCGTGTGGGAAGTTCAAGGTCTTCCCCCCTCCATCCTGGTCTAGGAAGGTGAGCATCCAAACAGGCTACCCCCCACCCAAAAGCCAGTATGTGCAGTAGGATCAAAATTCTTGGCTTCTCAGCAGCCCTCATTGTCTGCCATGTTCAGGGAGTCTGGTTTTATCCCATGATTTTCAGTCCCAGTCCAGCTGGCCTTGGTGAGCTCCCATTAGATCAGCCCCACCATCTCAGTGGGTGGGTACACCTATCATGGTCCTGACTTCCATGCTCATGTTCTCCCTCCTTCTGCTCCTCATTTGGACCTTGGGAGCTCAGTCCGGTGCTCCAATGTGGGGCTCTGTCTCTATCTCCATCCATCACCAGATGAAGGTTTTATGGTGATATGCAAGATATTCATCAGTGTGACTATAGGACAAGGCCAGTTCAGGCACCCTCTCCTCTACTGCCCAAGGAACAAGCTGGGGATATCTCCTTGGACACCTGGGAAGCCCTCTAGAGTCAAGTCTCTTGCCACCCCTAAAATGGCTTCCTTAATTAAGATATATACTTACCTGCTCCCATATCCACCCTTCCTCCATCCCAACTGTCCCATTCCCCCAAGCTCTCCCCATCCACCCCTTCACACTTTTCTCTCCTCATCTCCCATTACCCCCATCCCACCCCACCGCCATGTTCCAATTTTTGCCCAGCAATCTTGTCTACTTCCAATATCCAGGAGGATAACTATATGTTTTTCTTTGGGTTCACCTTCTTATTTAGCTTCTCTAGGATCACAAATTATAGGCTCAATGTCCTTTAATTATGGCTAGAAACAAATTATGAGTGAGTACATCCCATGTTCATCTTTTTGCATCTGAGCTACCTCACTCAGATAGTGTTTTCTATTTCCATCCATTTGCATGCAAAATTCAAGATGTCATTGTTTTTTACCACTGAGTAGTACTCTAATATGTATATATTCCACACTTTCTTCATCCATTCTTACAATGAAGGGCATCTAGGTTGTTTCCAGGTTCTGGCTATTACAAATAATGTTGCTATGAACATAGTTGAGCAAATGCTTTTGTAATATGATAGGGCATCTCTTGGGTAGATTCCCAAGAGTGGTATTGCTGGGTCCTGGGGTAGGTTGATTCCGAATTTCCTGAGAAACCACCACACTGCTTTCCAAAGTGGTTGCACAAGTGTGCATTCCCACCAGCAATGGATGAGTGTACCCCTTACCCCACAACCTCTCCAGCAAAGGCTATCATTGGTGTTTTGGAATTTAGCCATTCTGACAGGTGTAAGATGGTATCTCAAAGTTGTTTTGATTTGCATTTCCCTCATCGCTAACGAGGTTGAGCATGACCTTAAGTGTCTTTTGGCCATTTGAACTTCTTCTGTTGAGAATTCTCTGTTCAGTTCAGAGCCCCATTTTTTAACCGGGTTAAAACACTGGATAGCCAAAACAATCTTATACAATAAAGGAACTTCTGGAGGCATTACCATCCCTGACTTCAAACTCTATTACAGAGCTACCATATTGAAAACAGCTTAGCATTGGCATAAAAACAGAGAAGTCGACCAATGGAATCAAATAGAAAACCCAGATTTTAACCCACAAACCTATGAACACCTGATTTTTTAATAAAGGAGCTAAAATTACACAATGGAAGAAAGAAAGCATCTTCAACAAATGGAGCTGGCATAACTGGATGTCAACCTGTAGAAGAATGAAAATAGATCCATATCTATCACCATGCACAAAACTCAAGTCCAAATGGATTAAAGACCTCAATATCAATCTGAACACACTGAACCTGATAGAATAGAAAGTGGTAAGTACTCTACAACATATGGGCATAGGAGACTGCTTCCTATGTATAACCCCAGCAGCACAGACCTTAAGGGCAACATTGAATAAATGGGACCTCCTGAAACTGAGAAGCTTCTGTAAAGCAAAGGACACAGTCACTAAGACAAAAAGGCAACCTACTGACTGGCAAATTGACCTTTTCAAAAGGCAGATGTTCAATTACTCGGAATTGGAACCATATCTCAAGTTAAACAAAGCACTAGATGGGTTGACTGCATAGGGCCAGAAGGTCAGAGAGGGAAGCTGAGTCCATATGTGGCTAATATTGCAGTAAATTTTTGGTGTCATGACCTGTTGCAGCAATGGAATACCCAGATTAACATTCCTGCAGTCCCAGAAGCTTATAGTTCTGGCAAGCATTTTATAAGCTACTATATGCAAAGATCACCAACCATTCAGACTGTACAAGAACATAAAGCAATGGAAAAACCTTTAGAGGTACCAACAGCCCTACCTTTAAATGGTTAACCAAGAAACCAATATGGGTTAAACAATGGCCTCTAACTGAAGAAAATATGAAGGCTTTAGAACAGCTTGTATAAGAGCAACTACGAAATGCTCACCATATTGAAGAACCAACCAGCCCTTGGTTTTCCCCTGTATTTGTTGTTAAAAAGAAATCTGGTAAATGAAGAATGGTGATAGATCTAAGAACTGTCAATAAGGTAATTCTATTATGGGATCTCTACAATCTGGAATATTCTGCCTTCTTTATTATCAAAAGGATGGCCTATTATAGTTGTTGATTTGAAAGATTGTTTCTTCACCTGTAAAGACAAGAACAGGATAGAGAAATGTTTGCCCTCACAGTGCCTACTTATAATAATTCTCAGCCTACTAGGAGGTATCAATGGACTGTCTTCCCACAGGGAATGCTCAGTAGCCCCACTTTGTGCCATACTTTGTTAAGTCAGCCATTGGAAATAATACATAAGCAATTTCCTAAGTCTATAATTTACCATTATGTGGATGACATTTTTGCTTTCTGATTCACACATAGATACTTTAGAAGGAATGTTTGAAGAAGTAAAGAAAGTTTTGCCAATATAGGGATTACAAATTTTTCCTGAGAAAATACAGAGAGGAGATTCTCTCAGTTACCTAGGTTATAAAATAGATTTGCAGAAAATTAGAACACAAAAGGCTGAAATTAGGAGAGACCTGTTGCAGACTCTTAATGACTTTAAAAGATTGTTAGGAGCCGGGCGGTGGTGGCGCACGCCTTTAATCCCAGCACTCGGGAGGCAGAGGCAGGTGGATCTCTGTGAGTTCGAGGCCAGCCTGTTCTACAAGAGCTAGTTCCAGGACAGGCTCCAAAGCCACAGAGAAACCCTGTCTCGAAAAATCAAAAAAATATAAGATTGTTAGGAGACATTTCCAGTCTATGACTGGCTGTTAGGATAATACCTGTTCTAATAATTCATTTAAATGAAACCTTAGATGGTGATAAAGACTTGAATAGTCTCAGAGAGTTAACAGCTGAAGCAGAAAAGGAATTGACAATTGTTGAGAAGAAATTACAGTAGTCATTTATGAATGGGGTAAATCCAAATCTTAATTGTATTCTAGTCATATTACCTTCCAGAGTTTCTTCTACAGGAATTTTAATGAAGAAGGATGATATTATCTTAGAATGTACTTTTTATCGCATAAACAAACTAAAACATTAGAAACTTATGTAGAAAAAGTCTCCGAATTTATTATAAAAGGTAAATTGAGACTTCATCAATTAGCCAGTATAGACCCAGCAGAGATTATAGTGCCTTTTACTACTAATAAATTAAAAAACTTATGGGAAGACAATGAACCATGGCAAAGAGTTTGTGCTAATTTTTTGGGAGAAATTAATAGCAATTATCCCAAAAGTGATAGACTTAACTTCATAAAAAAAACTTCTTGGATTTTTCCCAGAATTGTATGTGATGCTCCGATAACTGGAGCCTGTACATTTTCTACTGATGCAAATAAATCAAGGAAGGTAGGTTACAAATCAGAAGAATTGAGTAAGGTGGAACAAAGCCCTTATAATTCTGTCCAGAAAGCAGAATTACATGCTATTTTTATGGTACTATGGGATAGTTACTGATTCACAATATGTAGAAAAAGTTGTCTTGCATATTAAAACAACTGAATTTATACCAGATGATACAGAATTGACTTTATTATTTATCCTAATCAGTCTTTGTCCTATATACATAACACACATCTGATCCCATATGGGTCTGCCGGGTCCTTTAGCACAAAA
This sequence comes from Arvicola amphibius, assembly GCF_903992535.2. NCBI lineage: Eukaryota > Metazoa > Chordata > Mammalia > Rodentia > Cricetidae > Arvicola > Arvicola amphibius. The sequence goes on along the minus strand of NC_052057.2, from coordinate 60,913,789 downwards.
TGATGTAGAAATTGATCAATTATTGATTAGAAACATGTTTCAGGCCTCATAATTTCATAAAAAATCATGTCAATAGAAAAGGTTTAAAGAAAGTTTTCTATTACATGGCAACAAGGTATGGAGATTATAAAGTGATGTCCTACTTTTTCTTTCTATAACCAAACACTACTACTTGCAGAGATTAACCCAAAGGATATGCCAAGGTATGAAGTCTGTCAGATAGATGCGTCCCACTTTGCAAAATTTGGAAAATTAAAATATGTACACCACATCATTGACACTTATTCAGGTTTTTAGAGGGCAATTGTTTTAAGCTCAGAAAAGGGTGATTCAGCAATCACTCATTTATTAGAAGTTATGGTCATCATGGGTATATCTTCACAAATAAAGACAGATAATGGTCCAGCATATGTCTCTAAGAAAATGAAATAGTTTTTTTGCTTATTATAATATTAAACATATTACAGGTGTATCATACAGTTCTATAGGTCAGGCAGTTATAGAAAGATCATATTGAACTATAAAGAATATATTAAACAAACAGAAAGGGATGGAAAATACCCCCAGAAATAGATCACATAATGCTTTATTAATCTTAAATTTTCCTAACAATATTTAGAATAGGACAACAGCATCAGAGACATTGGATAATAGAAAAGTCTTCTGAATTAAATTAGCTGGTGTATTTTAGGATGTGTTGATGTCACAATGGAAGCCAAGAGATGTGCTATGTTGGGGAAGGGGTTTTGCTCTTGTTTCCACAGGGGAAGAAAAACTATAGATACCATCAAAATTAATAAAGATTCGCTTTGAAATAAAGAAACCTCTTGAAAAAGAGAAATGCTAGCTCATCCACAATGGTGACAACTGTACAGGTGGTAAGGAAACCCCATAAGGGTTGGGGCAGGGTTCTGTTCTTGTCTTTGCAGGAAAATACTCACCTTCAAAAGGTCAAGAGACCCTGAACATTTAGATGGCTAAAGAAGAAAAGATAATTATACATAAAGAGAATTATGACTTATGAGGATATGTCATTTGAAGATAAGAATCTCAAAAAACATAAACTGAAATATTAATCATGATTCACTTAAAAATCAAAGCTGGCTTTGGAGTTGGACACTGGCTCTGACCTCTAAATCCAAAGATGTTGTTAAAATAAAAATTCAGAGTTTCTGTCTCATGTCAGGAGCCATGATATGGGACAGAAAGAAAAAAAGCATTTAGAAAAATATTTACTTTTCTTCATACTTCTTTTTGTCTCTATCGTATCTTTTATTGATTGTATATGTCTGCATATGTCTGTAGAAAAAATGTTTAAATTTTCCACAGTGAAAAATGAATTTTTCTGCAGTATTCTTTGAAGTTTCCAGGAAGAAGATGGGGCCCCACAACAACAACTCCACCTGGTTGATATGATGTTATGATGCTAATAGTGCTACTATAAGACCGGTTTTGGGTACCAGCTGCTCAAGATGGTTTCAACTTGGTTAGCTGAAATGGTGCACTTTGTTTTTAGAACGTTCTGGCCAGAAGTCCAAATAGGAACCTCTGACAACCATACTGAATACTCAGAGACTATTTGCAATTATACCAGACAGTAATCTTGGACCTTAACCATAATTTACTTTCACAGGATCCCATAGAAAGAATATCGCCTCCATGACAGCTGGAAGTAATTCTAGAAGACAATGTCCCCTCTCCCAACAAAGTTGGTCCTCAGGGTTAGGGACATCATTTAGAGGTTGATTATAATTGGTATAAGGTTGCGGGTTGGGGGAAATTATGTAGGTTCAAGGATCTCTTAAAAAAGGGGGGGAATTGGATGGGATAATAGATTAGTGTGAGCTTAGTCACACTAACAATAATAGTGAGTAATAGAGTTAATACTTGTGAGCTATTATTTATAGTCAGTTTACATTGGTATAGATTCTTGTATATTGATACAAACTTAAATTATATTGAATATGTTTTTATTTTCATCTATAATATTTTTATATCTAGGCAAAGTTATTTTATCATATTGTATGCATGCATGCTTCTACCTCTGTGTCAGACATTTTGTATATAGATACAATTTTAGGATATAGTTATCATATTGCATTATACATTTCTACCTGTGATCAAGATACTCATACATTGCTTACATTTTGAGGCATTGTCCACATTTGCTGTATTTTTGTTTAAAGATTATTTAATAGTCTAATATGAAGTCTTTGTCTTTATATATAGGTATTAAGAATTATTGATCCATAGTAATCTATGTTTGCCATACTTATATTAGACTAATCAAGTTCTTTAGATACACAGAGATTGTAGTCTGCATAGCTAGGTAGTCTTCAACTGCTTCAAGGAGCTGTAGAATATGGCATTTAAATAACATCAGATTCTTTTGACATGAGACACAATTGCTCATGGCTGCACCGATCTATTTCTAAAAGAATACTGTGTACTGAAGCCATTCCATTTGAAGCTTTTTTTCTTCTTGGAAAAACTGATCTTTGAGCAAGGAACTGCCCATGCATTGACCACTGACAAAATGCATGATGCCAGGACAGGACAAGCAGGATACATGAAAAAAATATTGTCAAATCTTGCCAAGACAGGGTAAGACGGTTTTGAAAAATTTTTTGCCTCTGAAAATGGTCTGTCAGTTACTCTAGGCCTTAGTCAAATTTAGTTGCTCCTACATTGCAAATAAGACTTTGGGTGATTACCCAGGTAGCCAGTTGTCTCTGTCATTTGTTTTACATTTTGGAAGTTGCTTGATTGCGCTTCCTGCTTATTCAACTAATATTATTTTCCCTTCTCAGATCTTCAATGGGTTTGAAGACTAGTTAGCTGTAACTACTTTTCTCTCTTGACTTGTCCAAGTTATTTATTATACAAGACTTAAACTCATTAGGATAGGATAATTATTGAAACATTTATCACGTTTCTTGCTTGATATATTTGCTCTTATTGTATATAATTTTGTATTAGGCTTAGAACTCTTTTATTTAGACAAAAGGGAGAGGTGCTGTAGGAATTCCTACCACCAGTAGCCTTTCAGTTACCCACTCACTTGGGCATGACCTCTTATAGTATTTATGCCAATGTAAAGTGCACATCAAACCTCTTTTCCGGCTATGGAATTCAATTGCTGTTCTCTGTTCCAGCAGAGGATTGTGATCTGTGAGTCTACACCTAAATAAATAAATAACCCTCTATTATTCTCAATTCTGAGCTAGTTTGGGATTTCTTTTGAGTGTCCTTCTTCATCTCCCCATTAGCACACACATCCTTCTTTTTTTTTCTCTAGGAAAAGAAATATCTTTGTACTATGCTGCTCCTTCCTAAAATGCATGCACCATTGGCTTTAAAATTATCTTTAATGCAGTTCAGACCAGGCATCATGGAAAGAGGTAGGATTTATATTAGAGGCTTCTTAAAAATTGTATTCCTAAACTATGGTGCTATCTGTGGTCACTTACTAGTTTATTCTTTATATTGATTTTTACTTGTCTATAACTAGAGTTTGTTCAAACGCCATTGTTTGAGAGACTCATACATCCCAGATAGCTTCAATTTAGAATGCTATTCCCTCAGAAAGATGCATTAGTCCTTTGTACCTAAGTTCTTCAATATCTTCTTGTGTAACCTTTCTCAGGATGATGGGAAATAAGAAATGACCCCTGTCTGGAGAAACCCTTCCATTTTTGCAAGGAAGTGGCACTTAAGTGCACTCCAATTGCAGCATCTCTTACCATGTTCTCTCTCTCCACCCCTCCCCATGGACCCTGATCTCTTCTCCTACCACATCTTCACCTGCCCCGAGTCCACACACAAAAACTATTCTATTTCTCTTTCACAGGCAGATCCATGGTTTTCCTCTTCCCCCACCCCAGACTCCTCTTTACCTAACCTCTCTGGGCCTTTGGATTGTAGCTTGATTATCATTTACTTTATAGTTAATATCCATTTATAAGTGAATACATGCTATATTTGTCTTCCTGGGTCTGCGTTACCTCACTCAGGATAACTTTTTCTAGTTTTATCCATTTGTCTGCAAATTTTATGATGTCACTTTTCAAACTGCTGAATAATATTAATTATGTAAATCTACCACATTTTCTTCATCCTTTCTAAAGTTGAGGGACATCTTGGTTGTTTCCAGTTTCTGATTATTATGAATAACCATAAACTGTAATAAACATAACTGATCAAGCATCCTGTGGTAGAATAGAGTTTATTTTGGGTATGTGCCCAAGAGGAGTATTACTGTTCCTTGAGGTAGATCAATTCCCAATTTCCTGGGAACCATCATAGTGATTTCCATAGTGACTGTACAAATTTGTACTCCCACCAGCAATGGAGGAGTGTTCTACTTGCTCCACATCCTCTCCCGCATGAGCTGTCATTTGTGTTTTTGGTAGGTGTAAGATGGAACCTCAGAGTTGGTTTCATTTACATTTCCCTGATGGCTAAGGATGTTGAACATTTCTTTATTTCTTATCCATTTGAGATTCATCTATTGAGAATTCTCTGTTTACATCTGCATTCAATTTTTAAATTGGATTATTTGGTCTGTTGATATCTAAATTCTTTTTTTTTTTTTTCGAGACAGGGTTTCTCTGTGGCTTTGGAGCCTGTCCTGGAACTAGCTCTTGTAGACCAGGCTGGTCTCGAACTCACAGAGATCCGCCTGCCTCTGCCTCCCGAGTGCTGGGATTAAAGGCGTGCGCCACCACCGCCCGGCTGATATCTAAATTCTTGAGTTCTTTGTATATTTTGGATATTAGCCTTCTGTCAGATGTGTGGTTGGTGTGACAGGCTGTCTCTTTGTTGAATTGATGGTGTCCTTTGCCTTACAGAAGTTTTTCAGTTTCATGAGGTCCCATTTACTAATTGTTGACTTAACTGCCTGTACTATTGATGTTCTGTTCATAAAGTTGTCTCCTGTGCCAATGCATTCATGGATGTTCCCTAATTTCTCTTTTATCAGGTTCAGTGTGCCAGGTTTTATGTTGAGGTTTTTTTTTTTTCATTTTTAATGCAACGTTTATTTCATGCTATGCCCTTGTGTTTTCATACAATCATTTTAAGAATTACAGTACAGATTTAATAAAGATAGCAAATCACTCTCACCAAATTTTAAAATAAAGCTATATATTAAGTATTTTTTTTTCCCATCATCAATATTTATTGAGCATTTACAGTGTACTAGGCACAACAGAACATACAGAAAACATTGTCCCTGCTCGAGGAGCTTACATTCTAAAAGAAAAAAAAAATACACCTCTTTTAAAATGGCATTTTTGTTTGGTGTTTTCTGTAAAGTAGTGAGGAAATACTCGGTAGGTGTGAGCTTTGGGTGTGACTTAGCCCCATCGTTACTGGAGGAGAGGAGGAGGGAGGGCTTTATGGGAGCCGGGACAGACCATTCAGGGTGGCGTTTCCAGGGAGATAAACACAAGCTCAACCAAGGAGAGCTGGGCTGTGGGAAAGAGGATGAGGGGAGGCTGTGGATGCAAGCAGAGGAAGCGGGGTATCTTAGACACTGAGTGGAGCCAGAGAGATCATGCGGCCTTTCCCCAAATACACGGCCAACAAGTCGGAATGGTGGGTGCCAAGACAGCCAACAGAAGTGATCCTGTGCACCTGACAGTAGAAATGAAGGGCTGGACACCAGAGGCAGCTGCAAGAGCATCAAGAAATTCTTAAAAACCAACAGCGATTTGGAAGCACAGAACTTAACAGTTAATGCTGCCCAGTGTCACAATGGGCCAAGAGCATTGTGGCTTCTTAAATTAGAAAACGCTGTAGACCAAAGTTTCAAATGGAACACATTACCTTTGCCAATCAATCTCCCCTCCCACCCCGCACCCAGAAAAATAAAAGGTCCACTTCAATTTTGAAAGGGAGTAAGAAGGGGGAAAGAGTACGGGAACATGGTCAAGAAAGGAAGTTACAGTAGCGTTTCTGTGGTTGTTGATAAATTTTGCATTCAAAATTGGTTAAAGCCCATTAGCTGCCAAGAGGGAACAAGGAGACAATTTCCTTTAGAGAAGTCTCAAAACCAAGACTAATTTACATGAAAAGCTGTAGAGAAAAGTAGTTGAAAAATCCATTCATAAAACTTTTATTCCACTTACATGAACTTTAATACATGTGTTCTTAACAATTATGCTTGGATTGTTCATGAGAATCTCAGACATGGAACAAAGCTGGCCGTCATCGAGTCTTCCCTGCTAGCTATCTTTACAGCACATGCATGTTAGGCAAGTATCAAAAAAAGAAAAAAATCACAAAAGCAAAAAACAAAACAAAAAACTAAAAAAAAGTTAAATACATGGGATCTGTCTACCGCTGTGCTTCTTAGCACGGAGCAGCCAACACGAGCAATTCATTACCACAGCTTCACTGTTACCTTTGTTCCTAGATTGCCTAAAACATTTAAATACAGAGGAAATGGGTAGCGAAAATGGAAGCAAACAGCAGGTAACTTTACAAATAATGGAATGTGAACCGTTTCTGCCCTTATCAGAGTAAGCTGGGTCACACCTCTGCCTGAGAGCCACTTCTGGAGCTGTGGTCAGAGTGCGCGCAGAGACACACGATTCCAAGGTGTATCCAAGGGATGTTTGTTTGTACCACAGCCTCACAAGGGCTCCAAACCTTAAAGTACCCACAACAACTACACTCATGACTGGAACCCATTATCCCTTTTATTCCCCACCAGTACAAACCAGTATGTAGGCAGTTTTCTTTGCTTAGACATGGAAGCAGTTTTAACACTGGCCCTTCTGAAGCCACAATGTACCAAAAGTACTATGCCAAACACGTATAACTCGTGTAAAAATTCCACATCCCCACATTGGCCACCTCAGGATGAAAACGAGTAACTCCCTAAAGCTAACTGGCTCTACTCCCCTAATATTAAAACATAAAAACCACATGGGAAATATAGAAATTCAAATAGAAGTAACATAAACCTGTCGTAAATCGTAAACAAAAAACTATTTGTGGGACAGCATGGATGACAAACGGTCTACTGTGTAAATTTCAGAACGAGGCAGACAAAGGGTGGAAGGCCGGTTAATTTTCCCCTCCTTCTCCTGCTTCTGCTTCGTCTCCTTGGGTGTCCGATGTCCACAATGTCAAGTTGTCTCTCAGTAACTGCATGATTAGCGTGCTGTCTTTGTAGGACTCTTCACTTAATGTATCAAGTTCAGCAATGGCTTCATCGAAAGCTGTTTTTGCAAGTGAGCAGGCTTTCTCTGGGGAGTTCAGGATCTCATAATAGAAGACAGAGAAGTTAAGGGCCAGACCCAGTCTGATAGGGTGTGTTGGCTGCATTTCCTTTTTGCTGATTTCAAACGCTTCTTGATACGCTTGCTGTGACTGGTCCACAATTCCTTTCTTGTCATCGCCAGCAGCCACCTCAGCCAGGTAACGGTAGTAGTCACCCTTCATCTTCAAATAGAAGACTTTGCTTTCTGCTTGTGAAGCATTGGGGATCAAGAACTTTTCCAAAAGAGACAGCACATCATTGCAGATGTCCCTCAGCTCCGTCTCGATCTTCTCTCTGTACTCCCGGGCCATCTGCTGCTTTTTCTCAGCACCTTCCGTCTTCTGCTCAATACTCGAGACGACCCTCCAAGATGACCTGCGGGCTCCTACAACATTTTTGTAGGCGACAGAGAGAAGATTCCTCTCCTCGTTGGACAGCTCGGCCCCCTGCTCAGTCACAGACTTCATGCAGGCTGCCATGTCATCGTACCGCTCGGCCTGCTCGGCCAGCTTGGCCTTCTGCACCAGCTCATTCTTATCCATAACTGGATAGTCTGTGTCCGGAGTGGGTGGCGGCACACGGACCCGGCTCGGCAGTCTCTGGGCGGCGGCGGTGGCGGTGGTGGCGGCGACGAGACTCTATATTAAGTATTTTTAAACTCATTTAACAATCCTATATGCAATCTTTGACAGTGAACTTCATTTTGGCACACAGCTCTTTTGTCCTTTGGGGACTGCAATTGAAGAAATCTACATTCCACCTGAAGCTCAGGTGACAGAAAAAAATCACGATTGATGGCAACAACCAATTTCACCCAGTCAGCCACATCAGAGTGCCCTGGGATTATTCTGCTCATTTATAGGCAAAGAAAAACAGACTTCTCAGCAGCCTGCAGAGAAGAGCCAGTACCGACAGTTTAAAGCAAGGCCTCGGGAGTGGATCATCTCCACTGGACCTTTGAAAGGAAAGTTTGGAAATTCAAGACTCCTGTTTGAATGGAAAGCAGAGATATTCTTAACCTTGGTGTCTGTCCTAAAAGAAGCCAGCTGTCACCAATGGTGTAAAAGTCCCTCACAGCACATTTAGGCGAAGATGGCTTGTCTTCCTCATCTCAACTACCATCTCTCGGTCTTAGCCTTAGTTATTATGTCTTTTGGGTATCACATGTAGTCCAGGCTGGCATTGGATATGGGGATCCTTATGTTGAGGTTTTTGATCCACTTGGATTTGAGTTTTGTGCAGCATGATAGATATGGGTCTATTTGCATTTCTCTGCATGCAGATATCGAGTTTGACCAGCACTGTTAGTTATAGTTACTATCTTTTTTTCAGTGTGTATTTCTTCTTACTTTATCAAAAAGAATTTGTCCATAGGTATGTGGATTTATGTTTCGGTAATCAAACTGTCTGTTTTCATACTATATCATGTATATTATAATACTCGAGCTCTGCAGTACAACTTGAATCAGGGATGGTGATGCTACCAGCAGTTCTTTTATTGTATAGGGTTGGTTTATCTGTCTTTTTATGTGTGTGTTTCCATTTGAGGTTGAGAATTGTCATTTTAAGATCTTTAAAAAATGCAATGGAATTATGATGAAGATTGCATTGAATCTATAGATTGCTCTTGGTAATTGTCCATTTTTCTGTGTTAATCACATTGATGCATGAACATTGGAGATCATTCCATCTTCTGATATCTTCTTCAATTTCTTTCTTCAAATCTTTGAAATTTTTATCATGCAAATATTTTATTTGCTTGGTTAGAGTTACTTCAAGTTATTTTAGATTGTTTGTGGTTATTGTGAAAATGGTTGTTTCTCTAATTTTTTCCCTTAATCTGCTTTCCATTTGTCATATAGGAGGGCTACTATTTACTTTTTGGGTTAATCTTGTATATAGCTACTTTGTTGAAAGTATTTATCAGCTGTAGGAGTTCCCTGAGAGAAAATTTAACACCACTTATGTATAATATATTATCTTCAAAATCAATATTTTAACTTCTTCCTTTCCAATTTGTATCCTTTTGATCTCCTTCAGTTGTCTCATTGTTCTAGCCAGAACTTCAAGTACTATATTGAATAGATATGGAGAATGTGGACAGCCTTGTCTTGTTACTGATTTCAGTGGAATTGCTTTGAACTTTTCTCCATTTAGTTTGATGTTTGTAATTGGCTTGTTGTAAATTTCCTTTATCATGTTTAGTTATGTGCTTTAAGCCCCTAATCTCCCCAAGACTTTTATCATAAAGGAGTATTGAATTTTATCAAAGGTTTTTTCAGTATCTAATGAGATGATCTTGTAGTTTTTTTCTTTATGTTTGTGAAGTTTTATATATTGAACTATAGCTACATCTCTGGGATGAAACCTACTTAATCATGGTGGATGATCTTTTTCATGTGTTATTGGATTTGGTTTCTGAGCATTTTTGCATCTTTGTATATAAGGGAAATTGGTTTGTAATTCTCTTTTCTGAGTTTTTGTGTGGTCTGGGTATTAGGGTAACTATGGTCTCATAAATGAATTTGGCAATGTTATTTGTGTTTCTGTTTTATGGAATAATTTGAGGAATAAGAAATATTAGTATTAATTTTTCTTTAAAAGTCTGGTATAATTTCTGTGCTAAAACTGACTGTCCCTAGACTTTACTTTTTTTTGGTAGACTTTTAGCGAGTGTGTCTGTTTCACTAGGGGATATTTGTCTGTTTGAATTGTTTTTCTTGCCTTTATTTAACTTTGGTAAGTGGTTTCTAATGATAAGATTATCTATTTCTTTTAGATTTTTCAATTTGGTGGAATACATGTTTTTAAAGTATGTCCTTATGTTATAGGGAACCGCTTGTGTACCCCGGCCACCCAGAAATGAAATAATCACACAGAAACTATATTATTTAAATCACAGGCCCAAGAGCTTTAGCTTCTTATTGGCTAACTCTTATATTAATTTAACCCATTTCTATTAATTTGTGTATCGTCACGTGGTAGTGGTTTATTGGCAAAGATTCTATCCAGTGTCTGTCTCAGGTGGAGGATCCACGGCATCTTCTTGACTCTTTCCTTCTCCCAGCATTCAGCTCTGTCTTCCCTGCCTACCTAAGTTTTGCCCTAGCAACAGGCCAAGGCAGTTTCTTTATTCATTAACCAATGAAAGCAACACATAGACAGAAGGACCTCCCACACCATTTCTTCTTTTCTGCTTAAACAAAAAGGCTTTAACATAGTAAAATTCTAGCAAGAATTACAGTTACAATGTTTATCTACTTTATCTCTTATTATAAGTAAAGAAAACTATAAATTCTTCAACTCCATCAATGCCTCCAGAAGGATATAATATTACCTAAGTAAGTAGGAACTGCATTGTAAGCAACTTCCAAAATTATAGAATTGACAGAGATATTTTGTTACCTGGACAGATACCCAAAGTTCTTCTATATCATTGGGGCATCCACCTTCAGTCTACAGACTCATAATATCCAGCAGCCCTTTCCATGAAGCTGGAAATTTTAAAGACAGTTCTGTCTATATTGGCAGTTTGCTAGTTACTTTCTTTGTATTCTACAGAATGTCTAGTAGAGTCTTTCATGAAGCAGGAACCCCAAAGGACCATTTCACCGTTAGGCAAGTTCAGCAGTCATTTCTCTGTGGGTTCTGCATGTCCAGTCAAGCAGTTCAGGCAAGAGCAGTTTCTTGTCCAAATGGCTAAGGAGCCTCTTCGGTGTTCTTCTTTCTCTTGAAATAATTGGTGTTGCCAGAAGCAGTCATGTCTCAATGTCATGAAAAGTCCTAAGTTATTAAAACATTTAAATGCCATATTCTGAATGTGTCTGAAAGATCTGAAGAATACCTAACTAATTGAAATATATCTCTCTATATAGAAAACCTAACTAATATTACTACAAGATTGACTATTATAGATGATTATCTATTAACTTACATTTCTTAATTATACATTTTTAAATGAACTACACAATCACAATACCTTAATCAAGAGCAGAAATATACATATAACAAGATTGACCTTAATTTTGTATCAATAAACAAAGATCCATACCAATTCAAATTATTCATATCTATATCATATCCCCCTTTAAATGTAAAAAAAACGACTTATAGACAATATTTGAAAATATGGGCATAGTTTTGTTCACACTGCTTCCTGCTGTTTGGGAGCACTGTTAATCAGGTCTTTCATGGTGTATCCTGTTCATCTCAGTCAGCAGTTAGACAAAGTAATTTTTTTATGGTTTATTTTTTATATTTAAAAATTTCCATCTCCTCCCATTCTCTTCCTCCTTCCCTCCCCTCCTCTCCACCCAAAACCAGCCTCCCTCCCTCTCCAGGCCAAGGAGCTATCGGGGATCCCTAATCTATGTTAAGGCCAAGGTCCTCCCAACTCCCCCCAGGTCCAGGAAGGTGATCAACCAAGCTGAGAAGGCTCCCACAGAGCCCGTCCATGCAGAAGAATCAAAGCCCAGCGCCTTTGTCCTTGGCTTCTCAGTCAGCCTCCACCATCGGCCACATTCAGAGAGTCCGGTTTGGTCTCATGTTCCATCAGTCCCATTCCAACTGGAGTTGGTGATCTCCCGTTAGTTCTGTCCCACCGTCTACATGGGTGAATGCACCCCTCACGGTCCTGACTTTCTTTCTCAGGTTCTCTCTCCTTCTGCTCCTCATCAGGACCTTGGGAGCTCAGTCCGGTACTCCAATGTGGGGCTCAGTTATTTTCTTCATCTATCGTCAGGTGGAGGTTCTATGGTGTTATGCAAGAAATTCATCAGTACGGCTATAGCAACTGGCGTTTTCAGGCTCCCTCTCCTCAGCTGCCCAAGGAACTAACTGGGGGCGTCTCCCTGGAAACCCGGGAACCCCTCTAGAGTCAAGTCTCTTGACAACCCTCAGATGGTTCCCTAAATTAAGATATATGCTTCCCTGCTCCCATATCCACCCTTCCTGAATCCCAAGTATCCCATTCCTCCGAGCTCCCCCCATTCTCCCCTTCACACTTTTCTCTCCCCATCTTCTCTTGGCCCCATCTCGCCCCACCTTCAAGTTCCCAATTTTTGTCCAGCTATCGTGTCTACTTCCAATATATAGGAGGAATACTACATGTTTTTCTTTGAGTTCACCTTCTTATTATCTTCTCAAGGATCCCGAATTATAGGCTTGATGTCCTTTAATTATGGCTAGAAACCGATTATGAGTGAGTACATCCCATGTTCATCTTTTTGGGTCTGGGTTACCTCACTCAGAATAGTGTTTTCTATTTCCATCCATTTGCCTGCAAAATTCAAGATGTAATTGTTTTTTACGCTGAGTAGTATTCTAACATGTATATATTCCACATTTTCTTCATCCATTCTTCCACTGAAGGGCATCTAGGTTGTTTCTAGGATCTGGCTATTACAAATAATGCTGCTATGAACATAGTTGAGCAAATGCTTTTGTAGTATGATTGGGCATCTCTTGGGTAGATTCCCAAGAGTGGAATTGCTGGGTCCTGGGGTAGGTTGATTCCGAATTTCGTGAGAAACCGCCACACTGCTTTCCAAAGTGGTTGCACAAGTGTGCATTCCCACCAGCAATGGATGAGTGTACCCCTTACCCCACAACCTCTCCAGCAAAGGTTATCATTGGTGTTTTGGATTTTAGCCAATCTGACAGGTGTAAGATGGTATCTCAAAGTTGTTTTGATTTGCATTTCCCTGATAGCTAAGGAGGTTGAGCATTACATTAAGTGTCTTTTGGCCATTTGAATTTCTTCTGTTGAGAATTCTCTGTTCAATTCAGCGCCCCATTTTTTAATTGGGTTAATTGGCTTTTTAAAGTCTAGTCTCTTGAGTTCCTTATATATTTTAGAGATCAGACCTTTGTCAGTTGCAGGGTTGGTGAAGATCTTTTCCCAATCAGTAGGCTGCCTTTGTGTCTTAGTGACAGTGTCCTTTGCTTTACAGAAGCTTCTAAGGTTCAGGAGGTCCATTTATTCAATGTTTCCCTTAATGTCTGTGCAGCTGGGGTTATATGTATGAAACAGTCTCCTGTGCTCATGTGTTGTAGAGTACTTACCACTTTCTCCTCTATCAAGCTCAGTGTGTTCAGATTAATGTTGAGGTCTTTAATGAATTTGGATTTGAGCTTTGTGCATGGTGATAGATATGGATTCTTCTACAGGTTAACATCCAGTTATGCCAGCACCATTTGTTGAAGATGCCCTCTTTCTTCCATTGTGTACTTTTGGCTCCTTTATCAAAAATCAGGTGTTCATAGGTTTGTGGTTTAAGATCCGGGTCTTCTATACGATTCCATTGGTCAACTTCTCTGTTTTTATGCCAATACCAAGCTGTTTTCAATACTGTAGCTCTGTAATAGAGTTTGAAGTCAGGGATGGTAATGCCTCCAGAAGTCCCTTTATTGTATAAGATTGTTTTGGCTATCCTGGGTTTCTTGTTCTTCCATATAAAGTTGATTATTGTCCTCTCAAGATCTGTGAAGAATTTTGATGGGACCTTGATGGGTATTGCACTGAATCTATAGATTGTTTTTGGTAGAATTGCCATTTTTACTATGTTGATCCTCCCAATCCATGAGCAATGGAGGTCCTTCCATTTTCTGGTATCCTCTTCAATTTCTTCTTCAAAGACTTAAAGTTCTTGTCAAATAAATCCTTCACTTCCTTGGTTAGAGTTACTCCCAGATATCTTATGCTATTTGTGGCTATAGTGAAAGGTGGTACTTCTCTGATTTCCCTCTCTGCTTCCTTATCCTTTGTGTATTAAAGGGCACCTGATTTTTTGGAGTTGATATTGTATCTTTCCACATTACTGAAGGAGTTTATCAGCTGTAGGAGTTCTTTGGTGGAGTTTTTGGGGTCGCTATGTACACTATCATATCATCTGCAACTAAAAAAAGTTTAACTTCTTCCTTTCCAAATCGAATCCCCTTGATTCCCTTATGTTGTCTATTTGCTGTTGCTAGAACTTCAAGCACTATATTGAAGAGATAAGGAGAGATTGGACAGCCTTGTCGTGTTCCTGAATTTGGTGGGATGGCCTTGAGTTTCTCTCCCTTTAATTTGATGTTAGCTGTCGGCTTGCTGTAAATAGCCTTTATTATATTTAGGAATGACCCTTGTATCCCTAATCTCTCCAAGACCTTTATCATAAAAGGGTGCTGAATTTTGCCAAATGCTTTTTCTGCATCTAATGAGATGACCATATGGTTTTTTTCCTTCAGTTTATTTATATGATGGATTACATTGATAGATTTTCGTATGTTGAACCAGCCCTGCATCTCTGGGATGAAGCCTACTTGATCGTAGTGGATAATTTTTCTAATGTGTTCTTGGATTCTGTTTGCCAGTATTTTATTGAGAATTTTTTGCGCCAAATGTTCATGAGTGAGATTGGCCTGTAATTCTCTTTCTTGGTTGAGTCTTTGTGTGGTTTTGGTATCAGGGTAACTGTAGCTTCATAGAAGGAATTTGGCAGTGACTCTTGTGTTTCTATATTATGAAATACCTTAAGGAGTATAGGTAATAGGTCTTCTTGGAAGTTCTGGTAGAATTCCTCATTGAAACCATCTGGTCCTGAGCTCTTTTTGGTAGGGAGGTTTCTGATAACAGTTTCTAATTCTTCACGACTAACAGGACGATTTAGAGCATTTACCTGGTCCAGGTTTAACTTTGGTATATGGTATTTATCTAAAAAAGTGTCCATTTCTTTTACATTTTCCAATTTTGTGGCATACAGGCTTTTGTAGTAAGATCTAATGATTCTCTGAATTTCCTCTGTGTCTGTGGTTATGTCCCCCTTTTCATTTCTGATCTTAATAATTTGCGTGTTCTCCCTCTGCCGTTTGATTAGTTTGGCTAAGGGTTTGTCAATCTTGTTGATTTTCTCCAAGAACCAGCTTTTTGTTTCATTGATTCTTTGGATTGTTTTCTGTGTTTCTATTTTGTTGATTTCTGCCTTCAGTTTGATAATTTCCAGTCTTCTACTTCTCCTAGGTGAGTCTCCTTCTTTTTTTTTTCCAGATCTTTCAGGTGTGCTGTTAAGTCACCAATGAGTGCTTTCTCCATTTTCTTTAAGTTGGCACTTAGTGCTATGAACTTTGCTCTTAGCACTGCTTTCTTTGTGTCCCATAGGTTTGAGTATGTTGTGTCTTTATTTTCATTAAATTCAAGAAAGACTTTAATTTCTTTCTTTATTTCTTCCTTGACCCAGGTGTGGGTCAGTAGTTGACAATTCAGTTTCCATGAGTTTGTGGGCTTTCTGAGCATAGCATTCTTGTTGATTTATAATTTTAATCCATGCTGATCCGATAAGACACAGGTGGTTACTAATATTTTTTTGTAACTGTGGATGTTTGCTTTTTCCCAAGTATATGGTCAATTTTCGAAAAGGTTCCATGAGCCGCAGAGAAGAAGGTATATACTTTACTATTTGGTTTGAATGTTCTATAGTTGTCTGTTAAGTCCATTTGGTTCATTACTTCCATTAAGTCTTTCAATTCTCTGTTAGGTTTCTGTCTGATTGATCTGTCCATTGGTGAGAGAGGAGTTTTGAAGTCTCCAAATATTAGTGTGTGGTTTGATGGTTGCCTTGAGTTCTAGAAGTGTTTCTTTTACATAAGTGGGAGCTTTTAAATTAGGGGCATAGATATTCAGGATTGAGACTTCATTCTGATAGATTTTTTCTGTAATGAGTATAAAGTATCCCTTTCCATCTCTTTTGATTGATTTTAGTTTGAAGTCAACCTTGTTAGAAATTAGTATGGCCACACCCGCTTGTTTCTTAGGTCCATTTGTTTGATAAACCTTTTCCCAACCGTTTACTCTGAATAGGTGTGTGTCTTTGTGGTTGAGGTGTGTTTCTTGTAAACAGCAGAATGTTGGATCCTGTTTTCATATCCAATCTCTTAGCCTATGCCTTTTTTCATCATTTTTTTTATTAAAGATTTCCATTTCCTTCCCTCCTCCTCCGCCTTCCCTCCCCTCCCATCCACACATACCCCCACTCCACCCCTCTCCAAGACAAAGAGCCATCAGGGTTCCCTTCACTATGTTAAGTCCAAGGTCCTCCCAGCTCCCCCTAAGTCCAGGAAGGTGAGCAACCAAACTGACAAGGATCACAGTGAGTCTGTCCATGTTGTAGAGTTCAAGATCATCACCGTTGTCCTTGGTTTCTCAGTCCTCCTCCACCGTCAGCCACATTCAGAGAGTCCAGTTTGGTCCCCTATTCCATCAGTCCCATTCCAACTGGACTTGGTGGTCTCCCGTTAGATCTGTCCCACCGTCTCAATGGGTAAACGCACTCCTCACGGTCCTGACTTCCTTGCTCATGATCTCCCTCCTTTTGCTCCTCATCGGGACCTTGGGAGCTCAGTCCGGTGCTCCTATGTGGGGCTCTGTCATTTTCTCCATCCAATGCCAGGTGAAGTTTCTATGGTGATATGCAAGATATTCATGAGTATGGCAATAGGATCTGTACATTTCTGTCACCCTCTCCTCAGCTGCCCAAGGACCTAGCTGGGGGTGTCTTCCTGGACACCTGGGAACCCCTCTAGAGTCAAGTCTCTGCCAACCCTAGAATGGCTCACTTAAGTAAGATATCTAATTCTTTGTTCCCATATCCACCCTTCCTATATCCTAACCGTCCGATTCCCCCAAGCTCTTCCCATCTTCCACTTCACACTTTTCTCTCCCCATCCCCCCTCCCCCCATCCCACTCCACCCCCATGTTCCAATTTTCTGTCCGGCAATCTTGTCTATTTCCAGTATCCAGGAGGATAACTATATGTTTTTCTTTGGGTTTACCTTCTTATACAGCTTCTCTAGGATATTTTACGAATTATATTCTTGATGTCCTTTATTTATGGCTAGAACCCAATTATGAATGAGTACATCCCATGTTCATCTTTTTGGGCCTGGGTTACCTCACTCAGGATGGTGTTTTCTATTTGCATCCATTTGCATGCAAAATTTAAGATGTCATTGTTTTTTACCGCCAAGTATTACTCTAATATGTATATATTCCACACTTTCTTCATCCATTCTTACAATGAAGGGCATCTAGGTTGTTTCCAGGTTCTGGCTATTACAAATAATGCTGCTATAAACATAGTTGAACAGATGCTTTTGTAATATGATTGGGCATCTCTTGGGTAAATTCCCAAGAGTAGGATTGCTGGGTCCTGGGGTAGGTTGATCCCAAATTTCCTGAGAAACCTCCACACTGCTTTCCAAAGCGGTTGCACAAGTTTGCATTCCCATCAGCAATAATGAGTGTACCCCTTACTCCACATCCTCTCCAGCAAAGGTTATCATTGGTGTCTTAGATTTTAGCCATTCTGACAGGTGTAAGATGGGATCTCAACATTGTTTTGATTTGCATTTCCCTGATTGCTAAGAAGGTTGAGCATGCCCTTAAGTGTCTTTCGGCCATTTGAACTTCTTCTGTTGAGAATTCTCTGTTCAGTTCAGTGCCCCATTTTTTAATTGGGTTCATTAGCATTTTAAGGTCTAGTCTCTTGAGTTCCTTAAATATTTTGGAGATCAGACCTTTGTCTGTTGCGGGGTTGGTGAAGATCTTTTCCCAGTCAGTAGGCTGCCTTTTTGTCTTAGTGACAGTGTCCTTTGCTTTACAGAAGCTGCTCAGCTTCAGAAGGTCCCATTTATTCAATGATGCCCTTAATGTCTGTTCTGCTAGGGCTATACGTAGGAAATGGTCTCCTGTGCCCAAATGTTGTAGAGTACTTCCCACTTTTTCTTCTAACAGGTTCAGTGTGTTCAGATTGATATTGAGGTCTTTAATCCATTTGGACTTGAGTTTTGTGCATGGTGATAAATATGGATCTACTTTCATTCTTGTACAGGTTGACATCCAGTTATGCCAGCACCATTTGTTGAAGATGCTTTCTTTCTTCCATTGTGTGCTTTTAGCTCCTTTATCAAAAATCAGGTGTTCATAGGTTTGTGGGTTAAGATCTGGGTCTTCTATTCGATTCCATTCTTCGACTTCTCTATTTTTATGCCAATACCAAGCTGTTTTCAATACTGTAGCTCTGTAATAGAGTTTGAAGTCAGGGATGGTAATGCCTCCAGAAGTACCTTTATTGTATAAGATTGTTTTGGCTATCCTGGGTTTCTTGTTCTTCCATATAAAGTTGATTGTCCTCTCAAGATCTGTGAAGAATTTTGATGGGATTTTTAAGGCGATTGCATTAAATCTATAGATTGTCTTTGGTAGTATTGCCATTTTTAGCCTGTGCCTTTTTTAGGTGAATTGAGTCCATTAATATTAATATTAATTATATTAATTATAATATTAAGTGATATTAATGACCAGTGGATTTTAACTCCAGTTGTCATTTTTTATTTGGTAGTAGAGATTGTGTGTTTCCTTTCTTTGAGATGTGCTGGTGAAGGGTCACTAGATGTCTGAGTTATTTTGGGCAATGCTGGACTCCTTTGTTTGTGAATTTCCTTCTATTACTTTCTGTAAGGCTGGATTTGGGGATATGTATTGTTTAAATTTGTTTTTATCCTGGAATATTTTGTTTTCTCCATTCATAGTGAATGAAAGCTTGGCTGGGTATAGTAATCTGGGCTTACATCCATGGTCTCTTAGTTTCTGCAAAACAACTATCCAGGACCTTCTGGCTTTCATGGTTTCCATAGAGAAGTCAGGTGTTAGTCTGATAGGTTTACCTTTATATGTTACTTGACCTTTTTCCTTTGCAGTTCTTAATATTCTTTCTTTATTCTGTATATTTTGTATTTTGATTATAATATGGCGAGGGGATTTTTTTTTTGATCCAGTCTATTTGGTGTTCTGTAAGCTTTTTGAACCTTAATAGGAATATCTTTTTTTAGGTTTGGGAAGTTTTCTTCTATAATTTTATTAAATATATTTTCTGGACCATTGTGCTGTATTTCTTCTCCTTCTTTTACGCCTATTATTCTTAGGTTTGGTTTTTTTATTGTGTCCCAGATTTCCTGAATGTTTTGTGATGAGAATTTGTTGGATTTGCTGTTGTCTTTGATTAGTGCATTTATTTTGTCTATGGTATCTTCAGAATCTGAGATTCTTTCTTCTATCTCTTGTATTCTGTTGGTTATGCTTGTTTCTGTAGTCTCTGTTCGTTTACATAGATTTTCCATATCCAGCTGGCCCTCGGGTTGTGTTTTCTTCCTTGCCTCCATTTCAGTTTTCAAGTCTTGCACTGTTTCCATTATCTGTTTGATTGTTTTTTCTTGGTTTCCTAGGATATCATACGGATTTACTCAATTCTTCAAACTTTTTGTTATTCTTCTCGTCCATTTCCTTAAGGGAGTTTTTCACCTCCTGTTTAAGGGATTCCATTACTTTCATAAAGTCAATTTTTTCTACTTCTTCTTGATTAGTGTGTTCAAGTCCTCCTGTTATAAGTTCGCTGGGTCCTGGTGCTTTCATGTTGTTTTTCAAATTGTTGGAGGAATTCTTGCATTGGCGCCTGCCCATTTGTTCCTCTGAATAATCCCCTTTGGGTCTTCTTTTAGAAGTTCAATTCACCCCAATGAATTCAATTCACTCACCCCAATGAATGACGGATCCTCTGTCAGACTGTCAGGTCTCCTTGCAGGCCAAGCAGCTCACTGACAAAGGGCCTACCTTGCTGCAGGCAGGCTAATGAAAGAGGGGACGTCCCACTGGCCTGGGTACACTCAATTCCAGGTCCCTGGAGCCCAAACAGGCTTAGCTGTGGGATTTTATGGCCCCAAAGATGGGAGGATGAGGCGGGGGGGGGGGGCGGTTCTGGTTGCCAGCTGGGAAGGGACAGGAAGAGAGAGGAACCTTTGCCTTTTTATAGGTGAATTGAGTCCATTGATATTAAGTGATATTAATGACCAATGGTTGTTAACTCCGGACTTTTTTTTTTTTTTGGTGTAGAGTTTGTGTGTTTCCCTTCTTCTAGTTGTGCTGTTGAAGGTCGCTAGATGCCTGAGTTATTGTGGGCTTTGTTCGACTCCTTGGTTTGTGATTTTCCTCTATTACTTTCTGCAAGGCTGGATTTGTGGCTACGTATTTTTTAAATCTGTTTTTGTCCTGGAATATCTTGTTTTCTCCATCGATGGTGAATGCAAGCTTTGCTGGGTATAGTAGTCTAGGCTTGCATCCATGTTCCCTTACTGTCTGTAGCACATCTATCCAAGCTCTTCTGGCTTTCATGGTTTCCATTGAGAAATCAGGTGTAATTCTGATAGGTTTCCCTTTATATGTTTCTTGACCTTTTTCCTTTGCAGCTCTTAATATCTGTTCTTTGTTCTGTATGTTTTGTGTTTTGATTATTATATGGCGTGGGGATGCTTTCTTTTGATCCAGTCTATTTGGTGTTCTGTAGGCTTCTTGTACGTTCATAGGAACACCCTTCTTTTGGTTGGGGAAGATTCCTTTTATAATTTTGTTGAATATGTTTTCTGGGCCTTTGAGTTGTAATTCTTCTCCTTCTTCTACCCCAATTATTCTTAGGTTTGGTCTTTTCATGGTGTCCCAGATTTCCTGGAAGTTTTGTGTTAAGAATTTGTTGGATTTGTTTTGTTCTTTAATCTGTGAATTTGTTTCCTCTATAGTATCTTCAGAGCCCGAGATTCTTTCTTCCATCTCTTGTATTCGGTTGGAAATACTTCTCTCTGAAGTTTCTGTTCGTTTACTCAGAGTTTCCTTTTCTAGTCTTCCCTCAGATTGCGTTTTCTTCATTACCTCCATTTCATTTATCAGGTCTTGTACTGTTTCCCTTACCTGTTTGATCGCTTTTTCTTGTTTTTTCTTGGGTATCTTTGAGAGATATATTTATTTCTTCTACCTTTTTGTTTGTCATCTCCATTTCTTTATGGCAGTTTTTTACCTCCTGTTTCAGGTCTCTATTATTTTCTCAAAGTACTGTTTAAGGTCGGTTTCTTCTATATCTTCTGGAGTAAGTTGTTCAATTCTTGTTGTTTCAGGTTGTCTGGATTCTGGTGACGTCATGTTGCCTTTTATGTTGTTGGAGGAGTTCTTGCATTGGCGCCTGCCCATCTCTTCCTTCAAATGGATCCGGGAGGTGCTTGGTGTCTTAGACCAATCTTTGCTGTGACTGAATCTGGTTGGATCTCCTCAGTGCCAGAGCAGGAGCTATTCCTTGAGGCACAATCTGAAGATGCCCACACTCCCTTGCAGGAATCTCAGACCTGCCTGGAGGCCAGAGTCTGACCCCTTTGGGTGGATGGCCTTAGTACAGGAGCAGGACACCTGAAAATACTAGGGAAGGCTTGGGAGAGGCAGGGACATGAGAAACAAAGACCAGCCTCCAGAGGGAGCTGGGGGAGGGCCTCTGTGCTCTCTTCCAGGGCAGGTTGCCCCAGGGTCGCACTCACTCACCAGTCAAGATGGAACTCCACTGCACAGGATCAGGGATTCCAGGCAGCCCAGGGAAGCCACCCAGACAAAAGGGCCAAGTTGGGGGCAGGGCGGGATGGAATATCACACAGCAAACCTGGCAGCACAATCTGAAGAAACCCGCACTCCCTTGCAGGAATCCTCAGACCTGCCTGGAGGCCAGAGACTGACCCCTTTGGGTGGATGGCCTTAGTACGGGAGCAGGACACTTGAAAACACTAGGGAAGGCTAGTTTTGAGGGTTTTCACAGTAACCTTTCAGGATGCTAGCCAAGACTACTATACTCAGCAAAACTCTCAATCACCATAGACAGAGACAGCAAGACATTCCATGCAAAACCAGATTTAAACAAACCTATCCACAAATTTACCACTACAGAAAGTACTAGAAGAAAAACTCCAACCTAAGGAAGTTGGTTGAACCTATGAAAATACAGGCAATAGACAACCTCACATGGGTAAACCCCAAACAAGAGAAACATACAAACACTACCACCACCTCTAACAACAAAAACAAATATAACAGGAATTAACCATTACTGGTCATTAATGTCTCTTAATACCAATGGTCTCAATTCACCTATAAAAAGACAAAGGATATCAGAGTAAATATGAAAACAGGACCCATCTCTCTGCTGCATAATTTAAACATACCTTAATCTCAAAGACAGACATTACCTCAGAGTAAAGGGTAGGGAAAGGATTTTTCAAGTAGATGGACAAAATATTGGAATAATCCTGTGTCTTATCAGATCACTATGGCTTAAAGTTAGAATTCTACAACAACACTAATTGAAGAAAGCCTACAAACTCATGGAAATTGAACAATGTTCAAATGAATCATTACTGGCTGAAGGAAAAAATAAAGAAAGAAATTAAGAACTTCTGAGAACTCAACAAAATGAAAATACAACATACCCAACTTATTGGACACTATGAAAATGGTGCTAAAAATAGTGCCTAGCACTGAATGCCTACATAAAGAATGTGGAGAAGTCTCACACTGGTGACTTAATGACATACCTCAAAGCTCTAGAACAAAAAGCAACAAACTTACCCAAGAGTAGTAGATGACAGAAAAGAATTAAATTGAGGTCTGAAATCAATAAAATAGAAACAAGGAGAACAATACAAAGAATCAATGAAATAAAGAGTTGATTCTTCAAGAAAATCAATAAGATAGACAAATGCTTATCCAAACAAACCAAAATGCAGTGCAGAGAGAGAATATCCAAATTAACAGAATCAGAAGTGAAAAGGGTGACATAATGATGGACACCAAAGAAATTCAAAGAAGCATTGGGTCATACTTCAAAAACTTATATTCCACAAAACTGGAAAATTTAAAAGAAATAGACAATTTTTTGGTAGGTCCCATATACCAAGATAAAATCAAGACCAGATAAATGATTTAAATAAACCTATAAACCCCAAGGAAATAGAAGCTGTCATCAAAAATCTCCTAAACAAACAAACAAACAAACAAACAAACAAGGCCAGGATCAGATTGTTTCAGTGAAGAATTCTACCAGAATTTCTAAGAAAATCTAATACTGATACTTCTCAAATTGTTCCAAATAATAGAATCAGGAGCAACATTGTCAAACTTCTTTTAATAGGTTACAGTTATCCAAACTACACAAAGGTACCACAAAGAAAAATTACAGACCAATCTCCCTCATGAACATTGATGCAAAAATACTCAACACAATACCGGCAAACCAAATTCAAGAATACACCAGAAAAATCATCCACACAATTAAGTAGGTTTCTTCCCAGAGATGGAGGGATGGTTCATGATACAAATATTTGTCAATGTAATCCAGCATATAAATAAACTGAAAAAAAAACCAACATGATCATCTCATTAGATGCTGCAAAAGTCTTTAACACAATTCAACACCCCTTCATGATAAAGGTCTCAGAGAGATCAAGGATATAAGGCACACAACCAAGCATAATAAAAGCAATATACAGCAAGCCAACAGTTAACATCAAACTAAATGGAGAGAAAATCAAAGTAGTCCTGCTAAAATGTGGATCAAGACAAGTTTATCTACTCTTTCCATATCTATTCAACATGGTTTTAAAGTTCTAGCTAGAGCAATAAAAAAACCAAAGGATATCAAGGAAATAGAAATTGGAAGGGAAAAGTCAAACTTTCACTATTTGCAGATGATAGGATAGTATACATAAGTGACCCCCAAATAATACTAGGAAACTACTACAGTTAATAAACACCTTCAGTAATGTGGTAGGATATAAGATTAACTAAAAAAAATCAGTAGCCGTCCTATATACAAATGATAAATGGGCTTAGAAAGAAATCAGAGAAACATCACTCTTTACAATAGCCACAAATAACAGAAAATATCTTGAGGTAACTCTAACCAAACAAGTGAAAGACCTGTATTGCAAGAACTTTAAGTACATTAAAAAATTGAAGAAGATATCAAAAAATGGGAAGTTCTTACATGATATTGGGTAGTTAGGATTAACACAGAAAAAATGGCAATCTTATCAAAAGCAATCTACAGATTCAATCCATTAAAATCCTAACACAATTCTTCACAGATATTGAAAGAACAATATTCAACTTCCATTTTTTCTAAAATGAAACAAGCAAACAAACAAACAAACAAAAAACCCCCAGGATAGCTAAATCAAACTCTGTACAATAAAGAAACTTTCAGAGGTATCACCATCCCTGACTTGAAGCTCTACTATAGAGCTGCAATAATAAAAATAGCTTGATATTGGCATAGAAACAGACTCGTTGATCAATGAAATCAAACTGAAGATACGGATACTAATCCATACATTCATGAACACCTGATTTTTGAAAAAGAAGCCAGAATTGTACAATGGAAAAAAGAAAGCATTTTCAACAAATGGTGTGTATATATCTAGATGTCGACATGTAGAAGAATGCAAATCGATCCATATCTATTCTCATGTCCAAAACTCAAATTCAAGTGGATCAAAGACCTCAACATAAATCCAGTTACACTGAACCTGATCAAGAGAAAGTAGGAAGTAGCCTTGAATGAATTTTCACAGGAGACCACTTCCTAATTATAACTCCAGTAACACAGACTCTGACTTCCTGAAACTGAGAAGCCTTTGTAAGTCAAAGGATATGATCAATAAGAAAAAATGACAGCCTACAGAATGGGAAAATATCTTCACCAACCCCACATCTGACAGGTCTGATCTCCAATATATATACAGAACTCAAGAAACTATATACCAAAATATCAAACAATACAATTAAAATAGTGTACAAATATAAATAGAAAATTCTCAATACTATCCTGTTTGGATGCTCACCTTCCTAGACCTGGATGGAGGGGGAAGGACCTTGGACTTCCCACAGGGCAGGGAACCCTGACTGCTCTTTGAACTGGAGAGGGAAGGGAAGGGGGTGGGGGGAGGGGGAGGGAAATGGGAGGAGGTGAAATTTGTAATAATAATAATAACAATAATAATAATAAAGGAAAAACACAAACAGTGACAAACGTTGGCAAAAATGTAGGGAAATAAGACTTATTAACTGTTTGTAGGAATATAAATTAGTGCAACTACTATGGAAATCAGTATGGAGGTTCCTCAAAAAGTCAGAAATAGACTTATTACAAGATCCAGATATACTACTCCCAGTTATATTCCCAAGAGGCTCTCTATCCTACTACAGAGATACTTGCTCATCCATGTTCATGACTATTCCCAGGGAATGGACACAGCGTAGATGTCCACTAACTGATGAGTATATAATAAAAATGCAGTACAAATACACAACATAATATTATTCAGCCTTAAAAAATAACATTCAAAGGTAAATGGTTGGAACTGGAAATAACTGTTCTGAGTGAGATAACCCAAACCCCCAACGAGAAATGCTACATGTTCTCTCTTATATATGGATTCTGGTTTTGAATCTTTAAATGAGTGTTTAAATTGTAAAAGCCATAGAATGCAGGAAGATTTCAGTGGAAGGAAACTAAAACACAGGTGTGATGAAGGGGGAGAGGGAATAATGGATCTGAAAAGGTCAAAATGGGTGATAAATGGGAGGGCTAAGTAGAGGAGGGAGTGAGAACTAAGACTAAAGAGCTTTGGGGAAGCCATATGGAAACCTATTACTGTAGAAGCTTGCTAACACACACACACACACACACCCACACACACCCCACACCCACACACCCACACACACACACACACACACACACACACACACACGGAGTTTAAAAGGAATTACCCTATGATGGAGAGACCCCCTCACCCAGACACCACAGGCTATCAAATAAAAACCCAGTGCCAGGTAATGGTTACCTCTTTTCAAGTTGCTAGTCAGTGGGGGGGGGGGGGGGGTTGGTGTGGTATCCCATAGACCTCACCTCAAGCACTACCAATGCTCTTGATTGTACTCCAGAAATTAATGGTTGGGTCCTGTTGTTAAAGATACCACTTGAGTCTTAGAGTATGAAGAAATCAAGTTGGTATGAAACTGGAAGTTTCATCTCTACTAGCTAGGTTTTATAGTGCTGAAGGGTTCTGTGTATGCTGCCAGAGGGATAAAAGTAAGCAACAGCCTTACCCACTTGTGCCCGGTGAGCTGCAGTAATAACTGCCTTGGTAAATATGTCCAAACTGGTGCAATAGTGGCAAAGAGTGGTATGGGAGTAAGTAACTACTTTCTGATTGGATTTAAAGCCTGCTGCACAAGGCAGAACTTATCATACCTATTATTGTTGACTGGGCCAACATGCCTGGCTAGGACATGGGCCCGGCAAGAGAGTTTAATGTTATTATTCTGCTAAATGAATAAAGAAATAAACTGTCCCTTAAAAAAATTCTCAATAGAAGAAACTCAAATGGCTGAAAAACATTTAAGGAATTGCTCAACATTCTTAGCCATCAGGGAAATGCAAATCAAAATGATTCTGCGATACCATCTTATACCTATCAGAATGGCTAAGTTCAAAAACACTGATGACAACTTATGCTGGAGAGGATGTGGAGTAAGGGGAATACTCCTTTATTTTTGATGGTAGTTCAAATCTGTACAGCTACTTTGGAAATCAGTGTAGTGGTTTCTCAGAAAATGACTTGATATATCTCAAGACATGGCATATGACCAAAGAAAGCACAATCATACCATAAGGACTTTTGTTCAACTATGTCTATAGAAGCATTATTTGTAATAGCCAGAACCTTAAAACAATCTAGGTGTCCATCAACTGAAGAATGGAAAAAGATAATATGGTGCATTTACATAATGTAGTATTACTAAGTGGTAAAGAAACAAAGACATCTTGAAATTTGCCAGTAAGTGGATGAAACAAAAAAAATCCCACCCTGAGTGAGGTAAGCCAGGCCCAGAAAGTCAAACATGGAAAGTATTAACTCATTAGTGGAAATTACTTGTAAAGTAAAGGATAAACAAGCTACAATCCACAATCCCAGAGAAGCTAGCTAAAAAGTGGGACCCTAAGAGGGACACACATGGAGGACTCCAGGAAGGAAAATAGTTAAGACTGCCTGGGTAAACTGGGAGGGTGGTAGAATGTAGGGGATGGGGAATTGGAGCATGAGGGATCAAGTAGACAGAGTTGGAGAAGGAAGGATGGAGGGGAACAATGAAGGAGACATTTTTTTTGTTGTTGTTTTTTGAGACAAGGTTTCCCTTTAGTTTCTAGAGCCTGTCCTGGAACTAGCTCTTGTAGACCAGGCTGGCCTCAAACTCAGAGATCCGCCTGCCTCTGCCTCCTGAGTGCTGGGATTAAAGGTGTGCATCACGCCCGGCTGAAGGAGACATCTTGGTAGAAGCAACCATTATGGGGCCATGGAGAAACTTAGTGCTAGAGAAACTCTTAAGAATCCACAAAGATGACCCCAGGAAATACTCCTGGTAACATTGGAGCAGGTGCCTGAACTGGCCTTCCCCTATAATCAGATTATTGACTACCTTAATTGTCACCTAGAGCCTACAGTGAAGCAGATATAGTGACCCACAGCCAATCACTGTACTAAGCTCCTGGAGTTCAGTTGAAGAGAGGGAGGAGGGATCACATGAGCAAGGGGGTGGCCAAGATCTTGATGGGAAAGACCACAGAGACAGCTCATGGACTCTAGACTGACAGCTGGGGAACTTACATGGCACTGAACTAGACTGTGTGAATGTGGATGACAGGTATGTGTTCTGATTTGTTGGTGGGGGGGCTGACAGTCATACCAGGACCTATCCCAGGTGTGTGAACTGACTTGGTAGAGCCAATTTCCTATAGTGGGATACCTTTCCTCCACTTCTTTGAGATGGTTCCATGAGCTGCAGAGAAGAAGGTATATTCTTTCTTATTTGGGTGGAATGTTCTATAGATATCCGTTAAGTCCATTTGATTCATTACCTCCATTAATTCTCCTATTTCTCTGTTAGGTTTCCATCTGATTGACCTGTCCATTGGTGAGAGAGGAGTGTTGAGATCTCCTACTATTAATGTGTGTGGTTTGATGTCTGTCTTGAGTTCTAGTAATGTTTCTTTCACATAAGTGGGAGCTTTTATATTAGGGGCATAGATATTCAGGACTGAGACTTCATTCTGATGAATTGTTCCTGTTATGTGTATAAAATGTCCCTTTCCATCTCTTCTGATTGATTTTAGTTTGAAGTCAACTTGTTTCTTAGGTCCATTTGCTTGATAAATCTTTTCCTAACGCTTTACTCCAAGTAGATGTCTGTCTTTGTGGTTGAGGTGTGTGTTGTAAACAGCAGAATGTTGGATCCTGTTTTCATATTCAGTCTCTTAGCTTTTGCATTTTTATAGGTGAATTGAGTCCATTGATATTAAGTGATATTAATGACCAATGGTTGTTAACTCCGGTCATTTTTTTGTGTAGTAGAGTTTGTGTGTTTCCTTTCTTCGAGTTGTGCTGGTGAAGGGTTGCTAAATGTCTGAGTTATTGTGGCCATTGTTGGACTCCTTGGTTTGTGATTTTCCTTCTAGCATTTTTTGTAAGGCTAGTTTTGTGGCTAGGTATTGTTTAAATCTGGTTTTGTCCTGGAATATCTTGTTTTCTCCATCGATGGTGAATGCAAGATTTGCTGGGTATAGTAGTCTGGGCTTGCATCCATGCTCTCTTAGTGTCTGTAGCACATCTATCTAAGACCTTCTGGCTTTCATGGTTTCAATTGAGAAATCAGGTGTAATTCTGATAGGAAACCTTTATATGTTACTTGACCTTTTTCCTTTGCAGCTCTTAGTATCTGTTCTTTATTCTGTATGTTTCATGTTTTGATTATTATATGGCGCAGAGATGCTTTCTATTGATCCAGTCTATTTGGTGTTCTGTAGGCTTCTTGTACCTTCATAGGAATATCCTACTTCAGGTTCGGAAAGTTTTCTTCTATAATTTTGTTGAATACATTTTCTGGGCCTTTGAGCTGTAATTCTTCTCCTTCTTCTACCCCTGCTATTCTTAGGTTTTGTCTTTTCATGGTGTCCCAGATTTCCTGGATGATTTGTGTTAAGAATTTGTTGGATTTGTTTTGTTCTTTAATCAGTGAGTTTATTTCCTCTATAGTATCTTCAGAGTCTGAGATTCTTTCTTCTATCTCTTGTATTCTGTTGGTAATACTTGTCTCTGTAGTTCCTGTTCATTTACCCAGAATTTCCATTTCCAGACTTTCCTTGGATTGTGTTTTCTTCATTACCTCCATTTCATTTTTCAAGTCTTGAACTGTTTCCCTTACCTGTTTGATTGCTTTTTCTTGGGTATCTTTGAGAGGTTTATTTATTTTGTCTACCTTTTTGTTTGTCATCTCCATTCCTTTATGGCAGTTTTTCACCTCCTGTTTAAGGTCTTCTATTATTTTCATAAAGTAAAAAAAAGTATATTATTTTTATAGTCGATTTCTTCTATTTCTTCTGGAGTAGGGTATTCAATTCTTGTTGTTCTGTGATCCCTGGATTCTGGTGATGTCATGTTGCCTTCCAGGTTGTTGGAGGAATTCTTGCATTGGAGCCTGCCCATCTCTTCCTTCAGATGGAGCCAGGAGAGACTTAGTGTCTTGGTCCAATCTTTGCTGTGACTGACTCTGGGTGGATCTCCTCTGTGCAGGAGCAGGAACTGTTCCTGACTGGATGGAACTCCTCAGCACTGAAACAGGGATGCCCAGTAGAGCAAGGATACCACGGACAAAAGGGCAAACCTGGGGGCAGGATGAGGTTGAGTAGAACACAGCAGACCCTGCAGCACAAGCTGAAGGCGCCTGCACACCCTTGCGGTGATCTTCAGGCCTGCCTGGTAGGCAGACTTTCACACCTCTGGGTTGATGGCCTTGGTGCAGGAGATGGAAACTGTTCCTGAGCCAACGTCCTTGCAGACAATAGGGCAGGCTTGGCAGAGGCAGGGACGTGTGTAACAAAGACACCCCTGCAGCAGGAGCTGGGGGAGGAGGGCTGTGCTCTCTTCTGGGACAGGCCACCCTGGGATAGCACACACTCACCCTTCTGGATGGAACTCCTCAGCAGTGAATCAGGGATGCCTGATAGCCCAAGGACACTGGGAACAAAAAGGCACCTCATCACTTTTCTACAGTGATCAAGCATACACTTCAAACTTCAGCATATAAATTAAGTACTTTTATATATTTTAGGCAACTGAAGCCAGTTTTTATATTACTACTCACTGGGGGCAAAAGTAATATGTTGAAACAGAATGTCTAAATATTTTTGATAAAAGAATCTACATTTTATAAAACAATATACCAACACTAAAGCTGTACCTCAAATGTCTCAAAAATAATTTGATCAAATATTCTTCATATATTCAGGGGTTCCATTAGTGGTTCTTTATCATTTTAATGGTGTGCCCTTTTGCAAATCTTGACCTTCACTTGGCTGGAAAAACTTTTACTAATGGACTCCTGAGTTCAGTTAGTGTTGTGCATACATGAGTGGGGTGTGTTCATCTGCCGGGGCATGAACAATTTACCAACAACCATGTTCCCAGAGGACAGGGATACTTTCAATAGAGAAACGTCACTGACATTTTGAAAGAAAAGTTCACCTGACCTACTTTTCCTTCTATTTTTATTGCCTCTGTGGATGAATCCAGAGGGACCAGGGAAAGGCATCACGCAGTATCTTGGCAGGCTGAGAGCTGGTCTGGTGGAAGAAGCAGGGAGGAACTGGCTTACACACAGGCTTAATGAGAGGTGGGAAGAAAGAAAAGTCCACAGTCAAATCCTCTTGCTCTTGTGGTAGAACATGCTAAAAAAATGGAAATCAATTTTTAAACTTAATATTCTGTTCAGTGACAACTAGAGGGGTTCTGAGTGCTTGGTAGGATTGGTTTGGAAGTTGTAGCATGGCTGTTCTCTTCCCGAATGGGTGTAGATCCTTAGGTGTATTAATCTAATGCCAAATAATTTGTGTGCTATAATTTTTTTTTAAAGAGTTCCAGTGATGAACTGGGCATATCAGCTGACTGTAGCTCTGGTTCTAACTCATTTTGAAATCAGTCTGTTCTAGGAGTTCTAGAAGAGAAAAAATCTGGAGGCCAGAACCAGGATCAAGTCAAATCAAATATTGCTTCCAAAGAGTACAATGTGGACTCAGTGGTCCAAATGAGGTCTAAATGATCTACTGAATGTGTACTCTTGGCTTAGCTCTTTTTCTTTGTTTTGTTTTGCTTTGTTTTGTTTTTCAAGACAGGGTTTCTCTGTGTTAAAGCTTTTGCTGTCCTGGAACTAGCTCTCCTAGACCAAGCTGGCCTCAAACACACAGAGATTCTCATGCTTCTGCCTCCCGAGTGCTGGGATTAAAGCTGTTTGCCACTACTGCCTGGTTAGCTTTTAAAATGCTCAGCTTATGCCAGTTGTCCTGAACTCATAAACTCAGTGGGAGCAAACAGTAAAAGGTTAATTTTAACAATGAGCACTGTGAGGGAGATGGCCTCTTTTCCAGCTTTGTGGCATTTGAAACACTGCTGGAAAGTTCAGAAGCTGTTTGTGGTTGGTGGAAGCTTCAGGAAGCAGACTTCATTTAAGAAGGCCCTTTGGCACGCCATATTCAAAGTCATTTGCTTTTGCTTCTCTCCCTTGTACCATTTGTCAATGCCTGATACTGTCAGGTAAGACCAAAGCTTGAAAGAGCAGTGTTGCAGACAGAAATGGCTGCAAGGTCCTTAACACAGTAACAGCACAATGCCTGATAGGCCTCCATGTTAAAGCATTGCTAACTACCCTTGGGCCTTTGTCTCAGCCACATCTGATTAGGGAACTGTGCCTGATGAGCTCAAGTT
Organism: Arvicola amphibius; assembly: GCF_903992535.2. NCBI lineage: Eukaryota > Metazoa > Chordata > Mammalia > Rodentia > Cricetidae > Arvicola > Arvicola amphibius. The sequence continues at coordinate 60,881,804 of NC_052057.2, read as the reverse complement.
CAGAAGCAAAGGCCTGCACCCCAGGCCTGCTCTAGCAAGCTTTAGACCAAGACTTTGGTGACTCTCACAACCTTGTATTTCTTATGGCTGGCATAAGAATTTGAACATAGTCCAAAGAATTCTCATAGTCCCAGTGTATGTACATGACGCTGTCTACAGTGAAAGCTGCTGTCATTTATGGCCACCACCATGAAAGAAAAATACCAGGAAGTTTTCAAAGTAGATCAGTGGAACCAAACAAAAGCAACACTGTTGCAAATTTCTTGAGAGCAAGATGAAAATTTCTATGCATGGATAAAATAAAAAAAACAAACTGAATCTGTGTATCATACATGCCCAGAAAGCCTCAGTTTCTACATATGTATGCCAGTGTCTTAATTTGTACTTCTAGTCTCTGCTTGAAGGTCTTTACTGCTATGTACATTATTAGACATGCTGTGTATTTTCTCTTTTAAAAATAATATTGACTCAATCCCAGCTCATCCCTGGCTCTGCTACTGCTGGACCTTCAGTGGCAGTGGACATCCATCATTGAGGCACAGAGCCACAACTGGTGAAAGACCATTCTATCCTGTAGCCTATTCCTCTTCCATCTCAGTACCAGGACCACTGTTGGACCTTTCCCCCTTCATATGAATGCCACTGCTCTACTACAGCTCTTTCCAGGTGACAAGCAGATGAGTGACCTGTCTGCCTTTGGAATGCTGCTAGCCCCTGCATTCTACTTCACCAAGACCTATGCCACCATGCATTCCACCTCATCATCCTCCCTGTGGTCAACCCTTACTTAGAATTCCAGCAGACTCCATAGGCCCAGACATAGTTCATACCAGTTGTAAGAACATATGTCATAGGTACCATACAGTACAAATCAATTGGAAGAATAGCCCTAGCAGTTCCACCAGAGGCCAGGTAGTCTTAGGTACCCCCAAAAGAAAACTCAGGCTTTGCTGGAAGCAAGATTGACTCAAGGGACCCAAGGCTTTAAAAACCTCAGCAGAGACACCCTTCTGTACCTAAAGACTCACCAGCTGTATGAGTTCTTTGGTGGAGTTTTTGGGGTTGCTTATGTACACTATCATATCATCTGCAAATAACGAAAGTTTAACTTCTTCTTTTCTAATTCAAATTTCCTTGATCCCCTTATGTTGTCTTATTGCTATTGCTAGAACTTCAAGCACTATATTGAAGCGATAAGGAGAGAGTGGACAGCCGTGTCGTGTTCCTGAATTTAGTGGGAAGGCCTTGAGTTTCTTTCCATTTAATTTGATGTTAGCTGTCAGCTTGCTGTAAATAGCCTTTATTACATGGGATGTACTCACTCATAATTGATTTCTAGCCATAAATAAAGGACATCAAGCCTATAATTCATGATCCTAGAGAAGATAATAAGAAGGTGAACCCAAAGAAAAACATATAGTTATCCTCCTGGATATTGGAAGTAGACAAGATTGCCAGGCAAAAATTGGGAACTTGGGGGTGGGGTGGGATGGGGGTAAGGGGAGATGGGGAGAGAAAAGTGAGAAGGGGAGGATGGGGAGAGCTTGGAGGAATGGGATGGTTGGGGTAAAGGAAGGGTGGATATGGGAGCAGGGAAGTATATATCTTAATTAAGGGAGCCATTTTAGGGTTGACAAGAGACTTGACTCTAGAGGTGTTCCCAGGTATCCAGGGAGATGCTCCCAGCTACTTTCTTGGGCAGCTGAGGAGAGGGAGCCTGAAATGGTCCTTTCCTATAGCCATACTGATGAATATCTTGCATATCACCATAGAACCTTCATCTGGTGATGGATGGAGATAGAGGCAGAGCCCCACATTGGAGCACTGGACTGAGCTCCCAAGGTCCAAATGAGGAGCAGAAGGAGGCAGAACATGAGCAACAAAGTCAGGACCATGATGGGTGCACCCACCCACTGAAATGGTGGGGCTGATCTAATGGGAGCTCACCAAGGCCAGATGGACTGGGACTGAAAAAGCACGGGATAAAACTGGACTCCCTGAACATGGCGGACAACGAGGGCTCCTGAGAAGCCAAGGACAATGGCACTGGATTTTGATCCTACTACACATACTGGCTTTGGGGGGGGGGGTAAGCCTGTTTGGATGCTCACCTTTCTAAACCTGGATGGAAAGGGGAGGAAATTAGACTTTCCCACAGGGCAGGGAACCCTTACCGCTCTTCGGGTACAAGAGGGAGGGGGAGTGGAGGGGGAAGGGGGAGGTAAATGGGAGGCGGGGAGGAGGCAGAAATTTTTAATAACAATATAAAAATAAATAAATAAAAAGGAAAACATAACTTTATCTCTAACCATCTAAATTATCTCAAAGACTCACTTCCCAGATTTCCAAGCAACTATAAAATAAATTTCTTATCCCATAATACTAAAAAAGAGACTCACCAGTCACCAGAAACCTTGGTCACTTAGACCAGAAGACCAGAGAAGAAACAGAAACCAAGAAACAAACCACTCATCCAACAAAGACCAACACAGGAATCAACACCTAGACTTATCCGTTAATATTTATGTTATGACTGAATATATGGTCATAACGTAAATATTAACAGATAAAAATTATAATAAACCCCTGTATCTTATCAAATTACCATGGAATAAAGTTGGAGCTCAACAACAACACAAACTGCAGAAAGTCTACAAACAGGGAAACTGAACAACTCTCAACCGAATTACCACTGATTCAAGGAAGAAATAAAGAAATAAATTAAAGATTTTCTAGAATTCAATGAAGTTGAATGGGCAGCATACACAAACTTCAGGGACACAATGAAAGTGGTGCTAAGAAAAAAATTCACAGTAATAAGTGTCTTCATAAAGAATTTGGAGAAATATCATATTAGCTGCTTAGCAGAACACCTAAGTCTTTAGAGCAAAAAGAAGCAACTATGACTGAGAGGAGTAAGTGCCAGAATATAATCAAACTGAGGGATGAAGTCAATAAAATAGAAACAAAAAACAATGCAAGGAATCAATGAAACAAAGAATTGTTTTTTTGAGAAAAGTAAATAAAATAGGCAAGCAGAATATTCAAATTAACAAAATCAGAAATGAAAAGGAGGGCAAAACAATAGACACTGAAGAAATCTACAGAATAAACAGGTCATACTTCAGAAGACTGTATACCATAAAATTGGAAAATCTAAAAGAACCATGCAAATTTCTTGATAGATACCACATACCAAAATTAAACCCAGATCAGATGTATAATTTAAACAGACCTGTAAGAAAATAGAAGTAGTCATTAAAAGTCTCCCAAACAAGAAAAGCCTAGTGTCAGATGGTTTATTTGAGGAATTCTAAGACACTTTCAAAGAAGAGCTAATCCAGTACTCTTCAAGTTTTTACAAACAAAAAGAGAAGGAACTTCTACCAAATTCTTTTTACGAGTCCAAAGTTACTCTGATACCCAGACCACACAAAAATTTAACAAAGAAATAAAATTTCCATCATGAACATTAATGCAAATAGTGGCAAACCAAATTCAGGAACACATAAAAAAGATCATCAACAATTTTCAAAAAAATCAGTAGTCCTCTTGTACACAGATAATAAAAGGCCTGGGAAAGAAATCAGAGAAACATCACCCTTTACAATAGCCACAAGTAGCATAAAATATCTCAGAGTAACTCTAACCAAACAAGTGGAAGACTTGTATGACAAGAACTTTAAATCTTTGAAGAAAAAAATTGAAGAAGACACCAGAAAGTGGAAAGATCTCCCATGCTCTTGGGTAGGCAGATTTAATATAGTAAAAATGGCAATCTTACCAAAAGCAATCTAGATTCAACACAATGCCCATCAAAATCCCAGCAAAAATCTTCACAGATCTTGAAAGAATAGTACTCAACTTCATATGGAAAAGCAAAAAACCCAAGATAGCCAAAACAATTCTGTACAATAAAAGAACTTCTGAAGGCATCACAATCCCTGACTTCAAACTCTACTACAGAGCTACAGTAATGAAAACAGCCTAGTATTGACATAAGAACAGACAGGAGGACCAATGGAACCAAATTGAAGACCCGGATATTAATCCACACATCTTTGAACACCTGATTTTTGACAATGAAGCAAAAAATATCAAATGGAAAAAGAAAGCATATCTAACAAGTGGTGCTGGCATAACTGGATATCAACATGTAGAAGAATGAAAATAGACCAATATCTATCACCATGCACAAAACTCAAGTCCAAATGGATCAAAGGCCTCAACATAGAGCCAGCCACACTGAACCTTATAGAACAGGAAATGGAAAATACACTTGAATGCATTGGCACAGGAGACCACTTCCTAAATATAACCCCAGCAGCCCAGACCCTGAGAGAAACAATTAATAAATAGGAACTCCTGAAATTGAAAAGCTTCTGTAAAGCAAAGGACATGGTCAACAAGATAAAATGACAACCTGCAGAATGGAAAAAGATCTTCACTAGCCCCACATCAGACAGAGTTCTGATCTCCAAAATATACAAAGAACTCAAGAAATTGGTTGCCAAAAGAACAAATAATCCAATAGAAAAATGAAGTACAGACCTAAACAGAGGAATCTAAAATGGCTGAAAGACATTTAAGGAAATGTTCAACATTCCTAATCATCAGAGAAATGCAAATCAAAACAACTCTGAGATTTCATCTTATACCTGTAAGAATGGCCAAGACCAAAAACATTGATGACAACTTATACTGGAGAGGTTGTGGGGTAAAGGGAGCACTTCTGCATTGCTGGTGGAAATGCAAGCTGGTACAGCCCCTTTGGATGTCAGTGACATGAGACTGTCAGAGTAGGAAGCTCAGTGTGGCTCCATTTCTGTGTGTTTAGAACTTTTTAAAAAACACCTTCTCAGGACCTATGGAAATTCAAGAGCCCCACATTGGGTGTCATTTATAACTGGAGGGTTCTCTATATCTGCCAGTTCCTGAAAAACCACTCTGAAATTTAATATTAATTATAAACTGTTTGGCCGTTTAGCTAAAGCTTATTATTAACTAGCTCACACTTAAATTAACAAATATCTATTATTCCATATTTTATCACTAGGCTCCTTGTTTGTTACTGCATATCTTGCTTCTCTTGCAGTTGCTGGTTTCTCTTCAACTCTGTCTTCTTTCTCCCTGTCCTTCAGCTTGGATTTCCTACCTATCAATATTCTGTCCTTACATATACCAAAGCAGCTTCTTTATTAACCAAAGGTAATAAAACATATTCATTACATACAGAGGGGCATCCCATAACATGATGGTTCTTCAGAAAACTGAGAATTGATTTACCTCAGGACTCAGCTATACCACTCTTGGACATATATCCAAAGGATGCTCAGTCATATAATAACGACACTATGTTCATAGCAGCTTGATGCCCCTCAGCCAGAAGACTGGATACAGAATATATAGTATATTTATGAAATGTAATATTGCACAACTATTAAAAATAAGGGCACCTGGAAATTTGAAGTGGATGGAACTAGACAAAGCCATCCTGGATGAGATAAACCAAGATCCAGAAAGACAAGCATAGTATTTACTCACTCATAGGTGGGATATGTTTTATTACCTTTGATTAATAAAGAAGCTGCTTTGACCTATGTTAGAACAGAATATGCCTCTGAAAATGGTCTGTCAGTCACTCTAGGCCTTAGACAAAGTTGGTGGCTCCAACATTGCAAATGAGTCTTTGGGTGATTGCCTATAGGTAGCCTGTTCTTTCTGCCATCTATAGCACATTTTGGAAGTTGTTGGTTGTACTTCCTGCCTACTCATGTAATATTGTCTCCCTTCTCAGGTGTTTGATTGGGTTGGAGACTAGATAGTAGTAGTTACTTTCCTTTCCTCTCATGAGTTAGCCAAACAATTTCCAATACAAGACTTAGACTTCTTAGGATAGAATGATTATCAAAACATTTGGCATATGTTTCTTGCTTAATATTGTGTATGCTGGTTGTAATTCTAATTTTTATACTTGGTATCTATTCTTGTTGTATATAGTTTTGTATTGGGCATTGAACTCTTATATTTAGAAAAAAGGGGGAAGTACTGGAGAAACTCTTTTAGCAAATGACATTTGAGATTTTGGACCAGGTTGGGCATGGTCTTGGGTACTAGAAATGTTCATGCTTGTTCATGCACTCTTAGCTGTTAGATTTGGTTACTCTTCCCCACTCATTGAGAAGACTGTGAAATGTGAGTCTACCCCTAAAAAAGATTTTATTATTCTCACTTCTGAACTGGCATGGGATTACTTTATAGCATCCATCTACACTCTGGTTAACTTTACCTACATATTCATTATATATATTTGTAAAATTGTCAGTAATTGAATGCTGTGTAGGCCTTGATATGGTCTCAAAATATTTAGTCATAAGAAAACACATCTGAGTGAATAGTCAGTGGAACAAAATGATATCAGTTATTGATGTTTTTAAATTTTAAATGATTGTTGTTGTATTTTAGAAATGCTATGACCTCACAATTATTGATTTTAGTTCATTTATAGTACTTTATTAAAAATTGTCAGAATCCATGCAGTCACTGAGCTTATCAAGTCTGATTTATTCCTTTGGGTCATGGCCCATAGTTAGTCATTCGATCTGAAAGAATGCCCTCCACAGAGATATCTAGTGTCTCTGAACTTCATCCCATCTCTTCTGATGCTGTTCTTGTCGTCTTATTTGACCTAGTTCAGACATCTCAGCCTCAAGGCTTTTCTTCATTCCTTCTCTTTATCATTTCAATTGAACCATTTTATGATTTATAAATCAAATTATATTATACTATTTCTCAGAAACTGCTTCCCATTATCTATCTGTAAAATGAGTGAAAACTATCATGATACAGAAGGACTTCCATAATGTGAACCTAACCTCTTTTGGACTCATACTCACAAGCTCTCTTTAAGTAGCGTCCTGTGTCCTAAGCACACTGTGTCAAGGAACAAGCAAGATGCTTATTACTTGTTTTTTTTCCTTAGTAGATTTGTGGCTATTTACCATCAGATTTTGGGTTTTATTTCCCCCTTTTATTTTCTTCCCACTTCTATATTCTCTCAAGTCTGGCTCAATTTAATATCCTCTCAATGAGCTTCCAAAATTTTCTCAGGAAGAATTAATCATTCTAATATTTACTCTTAAAATATTGCACATGTAAATCTACTATAGCACTCTTAGATTATTCTTAATCTCTTCCATGTGCCTCTCTTCCTATTGTGAACATCAATGAGCATAAGCAATTTTATATTGGCACACAAGTATTTAGGCAAAAATTCTAAAATTTTATTGTCAACATTTTGTAAGTTATCAATATCTGATCCCCTTCTTTATTCACTAAACCATTTCCCTAGCTCTACAATTTAAAATTCAATAAGAGGTTATTACCTGACTTTTCTCTGGAGACCTATAATTTGCTCAAATACCTCAATTACATGATCATGCATAAGAGTCTCCTACATCACAACAACAAAGAAAAACTTTAGCATGGGATTGTATTAAAATCATAATTTCAAAATTGATTGAATACCTTTTATGAATTGCATTTAGTTGTTTCTTCTTTGTTTTACAGAAATACCCTTGATATTGTCCAGTGTGCCCCCAAACATCATAGAGAGAATATTAAACACAAATATATAGCTGATTAACATATGTGCATGCCTGTTTGTACATTATAAATGAATCACTGATACTGGGTACAGATTCATTTTAATAGCCTTTTAATTGTTTTTACTGAGTGAAGGGCAAAGACATTACCTTTCTGGAGCATGGTTTTTTCAGCTGAGAAATAAAAGTTTGGAGTAGGTTTCTTCACTTATGTGAGAAATGCTGCATGCTAGACGCTTGCTCTTGAAATACAAAGATGAGACACAGACAGAGTCTCTGTCATCTAGTGACTTACCAGATATAAGCAAAATTTAAGTTATTTTTTACTTTAAGATCTCATATGCTTGACATGACAGTATAAATTAAATAAGATAAAAGGGATGCATTCATGTTTACTTTTGAATTTGTTCAAAAGCTCTTATTAATGAAGTTCATAATATTAAAAATTCTCTCTGGAAGACTAATTTTGTGATAAAAATATTGCTATTGTTTTTCTAGTAACTGTTTCTTCACAGGGGGAAGTGAGCTCATGTCTGGGGCTCGACTAATCGCGAAGTATGCAGTTTTTGCTGTTAAGTGCTAACCTAGGCCTGATAAGTTGAGTACCTATTTATGGCCTGCTTTTCAGAACACAGAAGTCTCAGGAGAGCTATACTAGATGGTCTCACAATAGTGATCTCTCTCAATAGCTATGCTTGATATAGTAACTCAGTATTTTTTTTTTTTCACATTTAAAAATTTCCATCTCCTTCCCTCCTCCTCCCCCTTCCCTCCCCTCCTCCTCCCCCTTCCCTCCCCCCTTCTCCCCCTTCCCTCCCCTCCCCTCCCCTCCACCCACACCTCCCCTCCCTCCCCCTCAAGGCCAAGGAGCCATCAGAGTTCCCCACTCCATGCCAAGACCAAGGTCCTCCCAACTCCCCCCCGGTCCAGGAAGGTGATCGACCAAGCTGAGAAGGCTCCCACAGAGCCCGTCCATGCAGAAGAACCAGAGCCCAGCACCATTGTCTTTTGCTTCTCAGTCAGCCCCCTTTGTTGGCCACATTCAGAGAGACGGGTTTGGTCGCATGATCCATCAGTCCCATTCCAACTGGGGTTGGTGATCTCCCATTAGTTCTGTCCCACCGTCTCCATGAGTGAACGCACCCCTCTAGTTCCTGACTTTCTCCTTCATGTTCTCGCTCCTTCTGATGCTCATCAGGTCCTTGGGAGCTCAGTCCAGTGCTCCAATGTGGGGCTCAGTCACCTTCCCCATCTGTCGCCAGATGGAGGTTCCCTCACGGTCCTGACTTTCTTTCTCATGTTCTCTCTCCTTCTGCTCCTCAACAGGACCCCGGGAGCTCAATCCGGTGCTCCAATGTGGGGCTCCGTCATTTTCTTCATCTATCGTCAGGTGGAGGTTCTATGGTGATATGCAAGAAACTCATCAGTATGGCTATAGGAACTGGCCTTTTCAGGCTCCCTCTCCTCAGCTGCCCAAGGAACTAACTGGGGGCGTCTCCCTGAAAACCTGGGAACCCCTCTAGGGTCAAGTCTCTTGACAACCCTCAGGTAGCTCCTTAAATTAAGATATATGCTTCCCTGCTCCCATATCCACCCTTCCTATATCCCAAGCACCCCATTCTTCCGAGCTCCCCCCATTCTCCCCTTCACACTTTTCTCTCCCCGTCTTCCCTTGGCCCAGTCTTGCCCAACCCTCAAGTTCCCAATTTTGCCTGGCGATCGTGTCTACTTCCAATATCCAGGAGGATTACTATATCTTTTTTTGGGTGTTCACCTTCTTATTATCTTCTCAAGGATCCCAAATTTATAGGTTCGATGTTCTTTAATTATGGCTAGAAACCGATTATGAGTGAGTACATCCCATGTTCATCTTTTTGGGTCTGGGTTATCTCACTCAGAATAGTGTTTTCTATTTCCATCCATTTGCCTGCAAAATTCAAGATGTCATTGTTTTTTACCGCTGAGTAGTATTCTAGCATGTATATATTCCACAGTTTCTTCATCCATTCTTCCACTGAAGGGCATCTAGGTTGTTTCCAGGATCTGGCTATTACAAATAATGCTGCTATGAACATAGATGAGCATATGCTTTTGTTGTATGATTGGGCATCTCTTGGGTAGATTCCCAATAGTGGAATTGCTGGATCCTGGGGTAGGTTGATCCCGAATTTCCTGAGAAACCGCCACACTGCTTTCCAAAGTGGTTGCACAAGTGTGCATTCCCACCAGCAATGGATGAGTGTACCCCTTACCCCACAACCTCTCCAGCAAAGGTTATTATTGGTGTTTTGGATTTTAGCCAATCTGACAGGTGTAAGATGATATCTCAAAGTTGTTTTGATTTGCATTTCCCTGATAGCTAGGGAGGTTGAGCATGACCTTAAGTGTCTTTTGGCCATTCGAACTTCTTCTGTTGAGAATTCTCTGTTCAGTTCAGCGCCCCGTTTTTTAATTGGGTTAATTGGCATTTTACCGTCTAGTCTTTTGAGTTCCTTATATATTTTAGAGATCAGACCTTTGTCAGTTGCAGGGTTGGTAAAGATCTTTTCCCAGTCATTAGGCTGCCTTTGTGTCTTAGTGACAGTGTCCTTTGCTTTACAGAAGCTGCTCAACTTCAGGAGGTCCCATTTATTCAATGTTGCCCTTAATGTCTGTGCAGCTGGGGTTATGCGCAGGAAACGGTTCCCTGTGCCCATTTGTTGTAGAGTACTTCCCACTTTCTCCTCTATCAACCTCAATGTATTCAAATTAATATTGAGGTCTTTAATCCATTTGGACTTGAGTTTTGTGCATGGTGATAGATATGGATCCACTTTCATTCTTCTACAGGTTGACATCCAGTTATGCCAGCACCATTTGTTGAAGATGCCCTCTTTCTTCCATTGTGTACTTTTGGCTCCTTTATCAAAGATCAGGTGTTCATAGGTTTGTGGTTTAAGATCCGGGTCTTCTATACGATTCCATTGGTCAACTTCTCTGTTTTTATGCCAGTACCAAGCTGTTTTCAATACTGTAGCTTTGTAATAGAGTTTGAAGTCAGGGATGGTAATGCCTCCAGAAGAACCTTTATTGTATAAGATTTTTTTTGGCTATCCTGGGTTTCTTGTTTTTCCATATAAAGTTGATTATTGTCCTCTCAATCTCTGTGAAGAATTTTAAGGGGACCTTGATTGGGATTGCATTGAATCTATAGATTGCTTTTGGTAGAATTGCCATTTTTACTATGTTGATCCTCCCAATCCACGAGCAGGGGAGATCCTTCCATTTTCTGGTATCCTCTTCAATTTCTTTCTTCAAAGACTTAAAGTTCTTGTCAAATAAATCCTTCACTTCCTTGGTTAGAGATATTCCCAGATATCTTATGCTATTTGTGGCTATTGTGAAAGGTGATACTTCTCTGATTTCCCTCTCTGCTTCCTTATCCTTTGTGTATAGGAGGGCAACTGATTTTTTGGAGTTGATCTTGTAACCTGCCACGTTACTGAAGGAGTTTATCAGCTGTAGGAGTTCTTTGGTGGAGTTTTTGGGGTCGCTTATGTATACTATCATATCATCTGCAAATAATGAAAGTTTAACTTCTTCCTTTCCAAATTGTATCCCCTTGATTCCCTTATGTTGTCTTATTGCTATTGCTAGAACTTCAGTCACTATATTGAAGAGATAAGGAGAGATTGGACAGCCTTGTTGTGTTCCTGAATTTAGTGGGATAGCCTTGAGTTTCTCTCCGTTTAATTTGATGTTAGCTGTCGGCTTGCTGTAAATAGCTTTTATTATATTTAGGAATGACCCTTGTATCCCTAATCTCTCCAAGACCTTTATCATAAAAGGGTGCTGAATTTTGTCAAATGCTTTTTCAGCATCTAATGAGATGACCATATGGTTTTTTTCCTTCAGTTTATTTATATGATGGATTACATTGATAGATTTTCGTATGTTGAACCAGCCCTGCATCTCTGGGATGAAGCCTACTATCGTAATGGATAATTTTTCTAATGTGTTCTTGGATTCGGTTTGCCAGTATTTTATTGAGAATTTTTGCGTCAATGTTCATGAGTGAGATTGGCCTGTAATTCTCTTTCTTGGTTGAGTCTTTGTGCGGTTTAGGTATCAGGGTAACTGTAGCTTCATAGAAGGAATTTGGCAGTGACTCTTGTGTTTCTATATTATGAAGTACCTTAAGTAGTATAGGTATTAGGTCTTCTTGGAAGTTCTGGTAGAATTCCGCATTGAAACCATCTGGTCCTGGGCTCTTTTTGGTAGGGAGGTTTTTGATAACAGTTTCTAATTCTTCGCGACTAACAGGACGATTTAGAGCATTTACCTGGTCCTGGTTTAACTTTGGTATATGGTATTTATCTAAAAAACTGTCCATTTCTTTTACATTTTCCAATTTTGTGGCATACAGGCTTTTGTAGTAAGATCTAATGATTCTCTGAATTTCCTCTGTGTCTGTGGTTATGTCCCCCTTTTCATTTCTGATCCTATTAATTTGCATGTTCTCCCTCTGCCGTTTGATTAGTTTGGCTAAGGGTTTGTCAATCTTGTTGATTTTCTCCAAGAACCAGCTTCTTGTTTCATTGATTCTTTGGATTGTTTTCTGTGTTTCTATTTTGTTGATTTCTGCCCTCAGTTTGATTATTTCCAGTCTTCTGCTTCTCCTAGGTGAGTCTGCTTCTTTTTTTTCCAGAGCTTTCAGGTGTGCTGTTAAGTCACCAATGAGCGCTTTCTCCGTTTTCTTTAAGTGGGCACTTAGTGCTATGAACTTTCCTCTTAGCACTGCTTTCATTGTGTCCCATAGGTTTGAGTATGTTGTGTCTTTGTTTTCATTAAATTCAAGAAAGACTTTAATTTCTTTCTTTATTTCTTCCTTGACCCAGGTGTGGGTCAGTAGTTGACTGTTCAGTTTCCATGAGTTTGTGGGCTTTCTGGGGGTAGCATTGTTGTTGAATTCTAATTTTAATCCATGATGATCCGATAAGACACAGGTGGTTACTAATATTTTTTTGTAACTGTGGAAGTTTGCTTTGTTACCAAGTATATGGTCAATTTTCGAAAAGGTTCCATGAGCCGCAGAGAAGAAGGTATATTCTTTCCTGTTTGGGTGGAATGTTCTATAGATGTCTGTAAAGTCCATTTGGTTCATTACCTCCAATAAGTCTTTCAATTCTCTGTTAGGTTTCTGTCTGATTGACCTGTCCATTGGTGAGAGAGGAGTGTTGAAGTCTCCAACTATTAGTGTGTGTGGTTTGATGGCTGCCTTGAGTTCTAGAAGTGTTTCTTTTACATAAGTGGGAGCTTTTATATTAGGGGCATAGATATTCAGGATTGAGACTTCATTCTGATGGATTTTCCCTGTTATGAGTATAAAGTGTCCCTTTCCATCTCTTCTGATTGATTTTAGTTTGAAGTCAACTTTGTTGGAAATTAGTATGGCCACACCCGCTTGTTTCTTAGGGCCATTTGCTTGATAAACCTTTTCCCAACCCTTTACTCTGAGTAGGTGTCTGTCTTTGTGGTTGAGGTGTGTTTCTTGTAAACAGCAAAATGTTGGATTCTGTTTTCGTATCCAGTCTCTTAGCCTGTGCCTTTTTATAGGTGAATTGAGTCCATTGATATTAAGTGATATTAATGACCAGTGCTTGTTAACTTCAGTCATTTTTAGTAGTAGAGTTTGTGTGTTTCCCTTCTTCTAGTTGTGCTGGTGAAGGGTCGCTAGATGCCTGAGTTATTGTGGGCGTTGTTGGACTCCTTGGTTTGTGATTTTCCTTCTATTACTTTCTGCAAGGCTGGATTTGTGGCTGCGTATTGTTTAAATCTGTTTTTGTCCTGGAATATCTTGTTTTCTCCATCAATGGTGAACGCAAGCTTTGCTGGGTATAATAGTCTAGGCTTGCATCCATGTTCCCTTAGTGTCTGTAGCACATCTATCCAAGCTCTTCTGGCTTTCATGGTTTCCATTGAGAAATCAGGTGTAATTCTGATAGGTTTCCCTTTATAAGTTACTTGACCTTTTTCCTTTGCAGCTCTTAATATCTGTTCTTTATTCTGTATGTTTTGTGTTTTGATTATTATATGGCGTGGGGATGCTTTCTTTTGATCCAGTCTATTTGGTGTTCTGTAGGCTTCTTGTACCTTCATAGGAACATCCTTCTTTAGGTTGGGGAAGTTTTCTTCTATAATTTTGTTGAATATGTTTTCTGGGCCTTTGAGATGTAATTCTTCTCCTTCTTCTACCCCAATTATTCTTAGGTTTGGTCTTTTCATGGTGTCCCAGATTTCCTGAATGTTTTGTGTTAAGAATTTGTTAGATTTGTTTAGTTCTTTAATCTGTGAGTTTATTTCCTCTATAGTATCTTCAGAGTCCGAGATTCTTTCTTCCATCTCTTGTATTCGGTTGGAAATACTTGTCTCTGAAGTTTCTGTTCGTTTACTCAGAGTTTCCATTTCCAGTCGTACCTCAGATTGTGTTTTCTTCAATACCTCCATTTCATTTATCAGGTCTTGTACTGTTTCCCTTACCTGTTTGATTGCTTTTTCTTGTTTTTCTTGTTTTTCTTGAGTGTCTTTGAGTGATTTATTTATTTCGTCTACCTTTTTGTTTGTTATCTCCATTTCTTTATGGCAGTTTTTTACCTCCTGTTTAAGGTCCTCTATTATTTTCATAAAGTATTGTTTAAGGTCGGTTTCTTCTATATCTTCTGGGGTAGGGTGTTCAAATCTTGTTGTTTCGGGATGTCTGGCTTGTGGTGATGTCATGTTGCCTTTCATGTTGTTGGAGGAGCTCCTGCATTGACGCCTGCCCATCTCTTCCTTCAAAAGGAGCCCGGAGGCGTTTGGTGTCCTAGACCAATCTTTGCTGTGACTGAAACTGGTTGGATCTCCCCAGTGCCAGAGGAGGACCTATTCTTTGCGTCACAATCTGAAGGAGCCTGCACTCCCTTTGGGTGGGTGGCCTTAGAACAGGAGCAGGACACCTGAGAACACTAGGGAAAACTTGGGAGAGACAGGAGTGGGAGAAGCAGAAGCAAGCCTGCAGAGGGAGCTGGGGGGAGGGGGTCTGTGCTCTCTTCCAGGGCAGGTTGCCTCAGGGTCCGCATTCACTCACCAGTTCAGATGGAATGTCAGGGCACAGGATCAGGGATTCCAGGCAGCCCAGGGTCGCAGCCCAGACAAAAGGGCCAAGGTGGGGTCAGGGCGGGATGGAATACCACACAGCGAACCTGGCAGCACAATCTGAAGGAGCCTGCACCCCTCCGCAGGGATCCTCAGACCTGCCTGGAGGCCAGAGTCTGACCCCTTTGCGTGGGTGGCCTTAGAACAGGAGCAGGACACCTGAGAACACTAGGGAAAACTTGGGAGAGACAGGAGTGGGAGAAGCAGAAGCAAGCCTGCAGAGGGAGCTGGGGGGAGGGGGTCTGTGCTCTCTTCCAGGGCAGGTTGCCCCAGGAAAAGAACTTTAAATCTTTGAAGAAAGAAATTGAAGAGGATACAAGAAAATGGAAGGGCCGGGCGGTGGTGGCGCACGCCTTTAATCCCAGCACTCGGGAGGCAGAGGCAGGCGGATCTCTGTGAGTTCGAGACCAGCCTGGTCTACAAGAGCTAGTTCCAGGACAGGCTCCAAAAAGCCACAGAGAAACCCTGTCTCAAAAAACCAAAAAAAAAAAAAAAAAAAAAAAAAAAAAAAAAAAAATGGAAGGATCTCCCTTGCTCTTGAGTTGAGAGGATCAACATAGTAAAAATGGCAATTCTACCAAAAGCAATCTATAGATTCAATGCAATCCCAATCAAAATCCCAACAAAATTCTTCACAGACCTTGAGAGAACAATAATCAGCTTTATATGGAAAATCAAAAAACCGAGGATAGCCAAAATAATCCTATACAATAAAGGTACTTCCAGAGGCATTACTATCCCTGACTTCAAACCCTATTATAGAGCTACAGTAATGAAAACAGCTTGGTATTGCCACAAAAACAGAGATGTTGACCAATGGAATCGAATAGAAGACCCATATTTTAACCCACAAACCTATGAACATCTGATTTTTGAAAAAGGAGCTAAAAGTATACAATGGAAGAAAGAAAGCATCTTCAACAAATGGTGCTGGCATAACTGGATGTCAACCTGTAGAAGAATGAAAATGGATCCATATATATCTCTATGCACAAAACTCAAGTCCAAATGGATTAAAGACCTCATTATCAATCTGAACACACTGAACCTGATAGAAGAGAAAGTGGGAAGTACTCTACAACACATGAGCACAGGAGACCACTTCCTATGTATAACCCCAGTAGCACAGACAATAAGGGCAACATTGAATAAATGGGACCTCCTAAAACTGAGAAGCTTTTGTAAAGCAAAGGACACTGTCTTTAAGACAAAAAGCAACCTACTGACTGGGAGATCTTCACCAACCCCACAACAGACAAAGGTCTGATTTCCAAAATAAATAAAAAACTCAAGAAACTAGACTTTAAAATGCTAGTTGACCCAATTAAAAAATGGGGAAATGAACTGAACAGAGAATTCTCAACAAAAGAAGTTCAAATGGTCAAAAGACACTTAAGGTCATGCTCAACCTCCTTTGATCAGTGAAATGCAAATCAAAACAACTTTGAGATACCATCTTACACCTGTCAGAATGGCTAAAATCAAAAACACCAATGATAGCCTTTGCTGGAGAGCTTGTGGAGTAAGGAGAACACTCATCCATTGCTGGTGGGAATGCAAACTTGTGCAACCGCTTTGAAAATCAGTGTGGTGGTTTCTCAGGAAATTCAGGATCAACCTATCCCAAGATCCAGCAATACCACTCTTGGGAATATACCCAAGAGATGCCCAATCATACTACAAAAGCATTTGTTCAACCATGTTCATAGCAGCATTATTTGTAATAGCCAGATCCTGGAAACAACCTAGATGCCCTTCAGTGGAAGAATGGATGAAGAAACTGTGGAATATATACATGTTGGAATACTACTCAGCGGTAAAAAACAATGACATCTTGAATTTTGCATGCAAATTGATGGAAATAGAAAACACTATTCTGAGTGAGGTAACTCAGATGCAAAAAGATGAACATGGGATTTACTCACTCATAAGTGGATTCTAGCCATAAATAAAGGACATTGAGTCTATAATTTGTAACCCTGGAGAAGGTAAATAAGAAGCTGGACCCAAAGAAAAACATATAGTTATCCTCCTGGATATTGGAAGGAGACAAGATTGCCAGGCAAAAATTGGAAACTGGGAGGTGGGGATGGGTTAGGGGTAAAGGCAAATGGGGAGAAAAAAGTGAGAAGGGGAGGATGGGGAGAGCTTGGGGGAATGGGATGCTTGGAATGGAGGAAGGGTGGATATGGGAGCAGGTAAGTATATATCTTAATTAAGGGAGCCATTTTTGGGTTGGCAAGAGTCTTGACTCTAGACGGGTTCCCAGGTGTTCATGGAGATGTCCCCAGCTAGATCCTTGAGCAGCTGAGGAGAGGGAGTCTGAAATGTCTCTATCCTATAGCCATACTGATGAATATCTGGCATATCACCATAGAACCTTCATCTGGCGATGGACGAAGCTAGAGACAGAGACCAACATTGAAGCACTAGACTGAGCTCCCAATGTCCAAATGAGGAGCAGAAGAGGGAGAACATTAGCAAGGAAGTCAGGACCGCGAGGGGTGCGCCCACCCACTGAGACAATGGGGCTGTTCTACTGGGAGCTCACCAAGGCCAGCTAAACTGGGACTGATATAGCATGTGATCAATTCGGTCTCACTGAATATGGCTGACAAGGAGGGCTGACTGAGAAGCCAAGGTCAATGGCACTGGGTTTTGATCCTACTGCATGTACTGGCTTTGTGGGAGCCTAGCCTGTTTCGGTGCTCACCTTCCTAGACCTGGATGGAGGGGGGATGACCTTGGAATTCCCACAGGGCAGGGAACCTTGACTGCTCTTTGGAGTAAAGACGGAGGGGGCAGGGGAGGGGGGAGAAAGAGGGAAATGGGAGGAAGGGAGGAGCGGGAAATTTTTAATTAAAAAACAGGACAGGCTCTAGAAACTACAGGGAAACCCTGTCTCGAAAAACCAAAAAAAAAAAAAAATAAATAAAATAAATAAATAAATAGAGAAATAAAAGAGTTATCAGCCTTGCTAATTTTAATATTCTGAAGAGTTGAGTAAATGGTGGGGATGGAGTACAATGAACATTATTACAGACACATTGGAAAGTGATCAGAATAAACTCTTCATTATATTTTGAAATCTGTTCTCCTTAAGAAGAGATAATTGTTTTTAAAATTTTTTCATTTGGTTTGGTACAATTGATTCCAGGAGAACAATGGTCACTTAAAGCTTACATACTGATGCTTGTGGGAATCTGCCCCAATCTTTGTGCTCAGTAACCACTATGGTTAAGAGCAGGACTTCCATCTGACTACCATTCTAAATCTTGTATGAAGTCAGTTACTTAAGGGCATTTTAGAGAACAAGTTAATGGGAAGCCTTGCCATATTATATTATATGTAGTAATAATGCTCTATGAGATGATTATATCAGAGAGAAATTTAAAAAAATGAGCCAACTTAGGGAATAGGATAGTCAATTAAGGTATGACTTTTACATGTTTAGGTTACCAACCATGAAATATTCCACAGATATGGAGTATTAGATTTGACCTATATGTTAGCCAAAGAATTGAATTTATTGATAAAATCTCAAATATATATATATATATATATATATATATATATATATATATATATATATTCTGGGGAGTGTTTTGGGTTTAATTCATTCATTTTATTAAATTAAAGTTTTGATAGCATGTCTATGTTGCATATTCTTAAGTTATCAAAAAAGGAAATATATGTTTTATCTATCTGGCTGATGTGACCTATTTTTTATTGTTTTTATTGTGGTATACATTTTTCATCACTCCCATTCCTTCCTCCCTCTCTCTTTCTACCATCTCCCATGACCCCCACACTTCATTTTACTCAGGAGATCTGTCTTTTTCTCCTTCCTATTTATATCCATGTATCTCTCTCTTAGGGTCCTCTTTGTTGTCTAGATTCTCTGGGGTTGGAGATTTTAGGCTGATTTTTCTTTGTTTTATGTCTAAAAGCCACTTATAAGTAAGTACATATTAGATTTGTCTTTTTGGGTCTGGGTTACCTTACTAAATATTGTTTTGTCTAGATCCATCCATTTGCCTGCAATTTCAAGATGTCATTATTTTTTACTGCTGAGTAGTAATCCATTATGTTAATGTACTACATTTTCTTAATTCATTCTTCAGTTGAGGGACATCTAGGCTTTTTCTAGATTCTGGCTATTACAAATAATATTGCTATTTAAACACATCTCCTTGTGGTACTATAAGACTGGTTTTGGATACCAGCTGTTCAAGATGGTTCCAACTTGGTTAGTTGAAATGGTTCACCTTCTTACAACATTCTGGCTAGAACTCCAAATAAGCACTTCAGAAAACCCCTATTGACTACTCAGAGTCTATTTGCAATTATACCAGATAGTAATCTTGAAACTTAAATATCATTTTAATTTTACAGGATCCCATAGAAAGAATATTGCCTTCATGGCAACTGGAAGTATTTCTAGAAGATGACAGCCCTTCTCACAACAAAGTTTGTCCTCAGGATTAGTGACATCAATTAGTGGTTGATTAAAACTGGTATAGTGTCAGAGGTTGGGGAGGAAATTTTGGAGGTTCAGGGATTGGTGTAGGGGGTCCTTCTCTTTATGGCTTGCTTTTATTGGTTACTAAATAAAGAAACTGCTTTTGCCTATACCAGGTAGAACTTAGCTAGGTGGGGAAAAACTAAACTAAATGCTGGGAGAATGAAGACAGAGTCAGAGAGAAGCCATGTAGTCCCACCAGAGATAGACACTGGAACTTTACCCAGTAAGCCACAGCCTCATGGCAATATACAGATTAATGGAGATGGGTTAATTTAAGATATGAGTTAGCCAGAAATATACTTAATTTATTGGCCAAACAATATTGCAAATAATTTGGTTTCTGTGTGATTATTTCAGGGTTAAGCAGGCAAGAACAAACAAGCAGCCTCCTATAACAAATTGGTGCCCAACATGGGGCTCAAACCCAAGACCCTGAGATTATGAGTCTCATGCTTTACCGACTGAGAAGTCAGAAAAAACAAGTTGCCTCCTATAACAAATTGGTGCACCAACATGGTTGACTATATCCATGTAAAACCCAAGAAAGCTTAAAAAGTAATTCTAGAGCAAAAGAACAGAGCTAAGCATGGCTATTTGGTTGCCAACATTTCTCTGGCTGCTTGCAGCACGTTGCAGCTCCTTTAAGAGAGGTTTTCCTGATTCAGCAGGGGCAGATAAGAAGCTGCATGGTTTTAAAATGGCAGCATTTTGGGCTATGCTGCCAGCATGAACTCTGGTTCTTTCAGGAGTTGAGCATTTAAATGGGTTTTGTGGGCAGTGTGGTGCAAGTTACTTGGTGGCAGCATGGGCCAAATGGTTACCAGAGTTGATGTGGTGAGCATGACTCCCACCTGGCAGCCTCAGAAGTAGTGAACTGACTTCTGCCATGTTGGACTGGAAAGAGGCCAAAGGTAAAGCAACTTTTTTACTAGTGAAGCCATTTTACAATTTAAGAAGCTGTTCTGGTTAGAAAAGTATTACAGATGTACAATAAAGACAGATTCAGATGAAAAATACCTCTAAATGGGTCACAGTGTTGGAGAAAAGCATGAAGGCTTGGGAGAGAGGAGAAAAAGAGTATAGAGAGTCAGAAAAGAGGTAAATCACTTAAAAATAACAAAGTCTTTAAAGAGACAGAGTATAGACATTCATAGATTAATAAAGAAAAATAAGCCACATAAAGATGAAAAATTCAGAGAGTCTGTATTATGTATATTAATGTGTTTTCTTTGAATTTTTTGATTGCAGAGAGATATTTGATTCAGTGGGTTGCTAATATAAACCAACATAAAGGCATTTTTACTTTAAAATTTGAGTCTAAGGAGTTGTTGTTTTGGAAAAGAGGTCCTGCATTTGTTTCCACAGAAAATGAGGACCTGTAGATTCCTTCAATACTAATGTGGTTTTATGGACCAAGACCCCCTGAAAGGTCACCATGAACATCCTCAAACTTACTTCACCCAATAAACAGAAGGAAGCAGTTTAGAGAGAACTATGCTTAATCCCCAAATATTGTTTGTACCTTTAAAGACGAATATCCTATAGAGATGGATACTTTGCATCTTGCTTTATTGATACAAATTTAAGGTTAATTTTGTTATATGTATATTTCTGCTCTTGATTAATTTATTGTGTTTGTGCAGCTCATTTAAAAACAATTAATAGATTTGGGTTAATAGATAATCATGTATAATAGTCAAGCTTGTAGTCATATTAGTTAGGATTTCTAGATATATAATTATTTCAGTTAGGTAGGTATTCTTCAAATCTTTCAGAGACCTTCAGAATATGGCATTTAAAATGTTTTAAGAACTTAGGACTTTTCATGACAATGAGACACATCTGCTCTTGGCAGTGTTAATAACTTCAAAAGGAAAATGGGCACTGAAGGGGCTCATAATGAAGTTTGTTAGCCATTTGGGCAAGAAACTACTCTTGCCTGGACTGCTTGATGTTATGCTGTATGAACTGGACATGCAGGAACCACAGAAAAATGACTACTGAACTTGCCTAAAGGTGAGAAAATCCTTCGAGGTTCCTGCTTTATGAAAGATTCTACCAGACATTCTACAGGACACAGAAGAAAGTGATTGACAAACTGTCAATATAGGCAGAACTGTTTTTGAAATTTCTTGCTTCATGGAAAAGTCTGCTGGATACTATGGGCCTGTAGGCTGAAGATGGATGCCCCAACAGTACAGAATAACTTTGGGTGACTGTCCAGGCAACAAGATGTTTGGAAGTTGCTTACGAAGTACTTCCTGTTTACTTAGGTAATATGATATCATTCTTGGATCTTTGATGGAGTTGAAGAATGGATAGTTATAGTTTTCTTTATTATAATAAAAGATAAAGTATTATAACTGTATATTGCTTAATGCCTGTTTTGTTATATGTAATTTTTTGATGTTAAAGTTAAATCCTTTCTTTTTATTTAAACAGAAAAGGGGAAATGGTGTGGGGGGTCCTTCTAAGTGTTTCTTCTATTGATTAATGAGTGAAGAAACTGCTTTAGTCTATAGCAGGCAGAACTTATCTAGGCAGGGAAAACTAAACTGAATGCTGGGAGAAAAATGGCGAAGTTAAGGAGAAGCCATGTAGCCCCACTGGAGAGAGAAGCTGGAACATTTCTTGGCAAGCCACAGCCTTGTGGCAATACTCAGGATAACAGAAATAGATTGATTTAAGATATGAGTTAGCCAGAAATACGCTTGAGCTATTGGCCAAACAATATTGTAAATAATATGGTTTCTGTGTGATTATTTCAGGGCTGAGCAGCAGGTAACAAAACAAGCAGCTTTCTACAATACAGAAATCTCACTTAAAAAAGGGAAATTGAATGAGATAATAGGTAGATTAGTGTGAACTTAGTATCTTGGTATAGATTCTTGTATACTGATAAAATTTCAAACTATATTATAATAATATGCTTCCATTTCTTTTTAGAACCATTTTTAAATGATTTTATTGAGTTATTCATTTTTCTCTGCTCCCCTCCCTGCCTCTCCCATCCTTTTCAATTCTCTCCCATGGTAATCATGCTCCCAATTTTCTCAGTAGATCTTGTCTTTTTCTACTTCCCATGTAGATAAGATCCATGTATGTCTCTCTTAGGGTCTTCATTGTTGTCTAGGTTCTTTGGGATTGTGAATTATAGTCTTTTTTTTTGCTTTATGTCTAAAATCCACTTATGAGTGAGTACATATGGTATTTTTCTTTCTGGGTCTGGGTTACCTCACTCCATATGATGTTTTCTAGATCCTTCCATTTGCCTGCAAATTTCAAGATGTCATTATTTTTTTCTGCTGTGTAGTAGTACTCCATTGTATAAATGTACCATATTTCCCTTATCCATTCCTCAGTCAAGAGGCATCTTACACAAAAGTGGTATTGCTGGGTCTTAAGAAAGATTGTTTCCTAATTTTCTGAGAAATCACCATACTGATATCCAAAAGGGCTGTACCAGCTTGCACTCCCACCAGCAATGCAGAAGTGTTCCCTTTACCTCACAACTTCTCCAGCATAAGTTGTCATCAGTGTTTTTTGATCTTGGCCATTTTTACAGGTGTAAGATGGAATCTCAGAGTTGTTTTGATTTGTATTTTTTCTGATGGCAAAGAATGTTTAGCATTTCCTTAAGTTCCTTTCAGCCATTTTAGATTCCTTTGTTGAGAGTTCTCTGTTTACGTCTGTACTCCATTTTTTAAACTGAAGTTTTTTTTGATGACCAATTTCTTGATTTCTTTTTTTTTATTTTGGTAATCATACCTCTGTCTAATGTGGGATTGGTCAAGATCTTTTCCTATTCTGTAGACTGCTGTTTTATCCTGTTGACTGTGTCCTTTGCTTTACAGAAGCTTTTCAGTTTCAGGAGGTTTTATTTATTAATTGTTTCTTTCAGTGTCTGTGCTGCTGGCGTTATATTTAGGAAGTGGTCTCCGGTGCCAATGTGTTCAAGTGTACTTCCCACTTTCTCTTCTATAAGGGTCACTGTGGGCACTGGGACTGGGTAGTGAGTGCAACCGGGTGGGAGTTTCTTTGTTTCAATAGCCTGCCTGTAGCAAGGTAGGCCCTTTTTCTGCAAACTCCCTGGCCAGCAAGGACACTGGATCTTGGTACCAGAAGATCCATCAGGGAGGTGAGTGAGTTCCTGACCCCACGGCAGCAGCCTGGGTAACGGAGCACAGACACTCCTCAATCCCCTGGTCTTCTGGCTGGGGCTATTCTCCCTGGATACTGCCTCTCTCTTCCTACTCCACCCAGCTTGCATCCAGAAAAACCCTCCCTTCTTCCTCCCCTCTTTTGGCTCATAACATCCCCATCTCAGCCTGATCCCGGCACTGGGACTGGTTAGTGAGTGCAACTGGACAGGCGGGAGTTTCTTTGTTTCATTAGCCTGCTTGCAGCAAGGTAGGCCCTTTGTCTGCGAACTCCCTGGCCAGCAAGGACACCAGATCTTGGTACCAGAAAACCCATCAGTGAGTGCTGCCTGCAGCAAGGTAGGCCTTTTGTCTGTGATATCCCTGGCAAGCAAGGACACCTGATCCTGTAAAAGAAGATCCATAGGGGAGCATTTGGAAGAAGAGATGGGCAGGCTCCAATGCAAGAATTCCTCCAACAATCTGATGTAGTGTGGAGCTGTGCGGGCGGCTTCCCTGCCCTGCTCTCGGCCACCTGCTAGTTTAAAACCCAAAATAACAGCATACCAATTGTATTCTTTTAAACACTGCCTGGCCCATTATTTTCAGCCTCTTACTCACATCTTGACTAACCCATATCTAATAATCTATGTAACACCACGAGCCATGTCTTACCGGGAAATATTCAGCATGTCTGACCTGGTGGCTAGCTTCATCACATCTGGCTGAGGAGAGGCACGGCAGTCTGACTAACTTAGGAGAGGCATGGCATCTGACTGAGCCTTCTACCTCACTTCCGTTTTCCTGTTCTGTCTACTCCACCCACCTAAGGGCTGGCCAAGGCAGTTTCTTTATTAAAAAGAAGACCTTCCCACATCAATCTGAAAAACAACATGAAATCACCAGAACCCAGCAATCTTACAACAGGAGGATTCGAACACCTCAATCAAGAAGAAGTAGAAGAAATTGACTTAATGAAAGTGATAGAGGCTCCTAAACAGGAGGTGAAAAACTCCCTTAAAGAAATGGACGAGAAGAATAACAAAAAGTTTGAAGAATTGTGTAAATCCTTAAATGATATTCTATGAAACAACGGAAAAACAATCAAACAGATAATGGAAACAGTGCAAGACTTGAAAACTGAAATGGAGGCAAGGAAGAAAACACAAACCGAAGGCCGGTTGGATATGGAAAATCTAGGTAAACGAATAGAGACTACAGTAACAAGCGTAACCAACAGAATACAAGAGATAGAAGAAAGAATCTCAGATTCTGAAGCTACCATAGAGAAAATAAATGCACTGGTCAAAGAAAACAGCAAATCCAACAAATTCTCATCACAAAACATTCAGGAAATCTGGGGCACAATAAAAAGACCAAACCTAAGAATAATATGGGTAGAAGAAGGAGAAATACAGCTCAACAGTACAGAAAATATATTTAATAAAATTATAGAAGAAAACTTTCCCAATCTAAAGAAAGTTATTCCTATGAAGGTTCAAGAAGCATACAGAACACCGAATAGACTGGATAAAAAAATCCCCTTGCCATATAATAATCAAAACACAAAACACACAGAATAAAGAAAGAATATTAAGAGCTGCAAAGGGAAAAGGTCAAGTAACTTATAAAGGTAAACCTATCAGAATTACACCTGACTTCTCTATAGAAACCATGAAAACCAGAATGTCCTGGATAGATGTGCTGAAGAAACTAAGAGACCATGTATGCAAGCCCAGACTACTATACCCAGCCAAGCTTTCATTCATTATAAATGGAGAAAATGGGGAGAGAAAAGTGAGAAAGGGAGGATTGGGAGAGCTTGGGGGAATGAGATGGTTGGGATAAAGGAAGGGTGGATATGGGAGCAGGGAAGTTTATATCTTAATTAAGGGAGCCATTTTAGGGTTGGCAGGAAACCTGACCCTAGATGGATTCCCAGGTGTCCAGGGAGATGTCCCCAGCTAGTTCCTTGGGCAGCTGAGGAGAGGGAACCTGAAATGGCCCGATCCAATAGCCAAACTGATGAATATCTTGCATATCACCATAGAAACTTCATCTGGTGTTGGATGGAAATAGAGACAGATACCCACATTGGAGCACTGGACTGAGCTCCCAAGGTCCTAATTAGGAGCAAAAAGAGGGAGAACATGAGCAAGGAAGTCAGGACTGTGAGTGGTGCACCCACACACTGAGACGGTGGGGCTGATCTAATGGGAGCTCACCAAGGCCTGTTGGACAGTGTCTGAAAAAGCATGGGATAAAACCAGACTCCTTGAACATGGCAGACAATGAGGGCTGCTGAGAAGCCAAGGACAATGGCACTAGGTTTTGATTCTACTGCATGTACTGGCTTTGTGGAAGCCTAGCCTGTTTGGATGCTCATCTTCCTAGACCTGGATGGAGGGAGGAGGACCTTGGACTCCCAAAAGGGCAGGGAACCCTGACTGCTCTTTGAACTCTAGAGGGAGGGGAAGGGGAGTGGAGGGAGGGTGAGGGAAATGGGAGTCAGGGAGGATGGGGAAATTTTTTAATTAACAAAATCACTAATCTGAATACAGTAAAGCTAATAAATTAACAGAAAGAAAGCAAAGAATACAGATCCAGAGACATTCATTTTCACAAATATTAAATAAAAAATGTAAAATAAAAAAAAGGTTCACTGTGGTTGGCTTTATGTTGAGGTCTTTGATCCATTTGGACTTGAGTTTTGTGTATGATGATAGACATGGGTCTATTTTCATTCTTCTACATGTTGAAAACCAGTTATGCCAACACCATTTGTTAAATATGATTTCTTTTTTCCATTATATATTTTTTGCTTCTTTGTCAAAAATCAGGTGTTTGTAGGTATGTATGTATATATATATATATATATATATATATATATATATATATATATATATATGTGTGTGTTTGTGTGTGTGTGTGTGTGTGTGTGTGTGTGTCATTACTGAAGATTTTATGAGTTGTTAATGTTCCTTGGTAGAATTTTTTGGGTTACAAATGTAAACTATCATATAATCAGCAAATAGTGAGCATTTGACTTCTTTCCTGATTTGTATCCTTTTCATCTCCTTTTGTTGTCTTATTCCTTAGCTAGAATTTCAAGAGCTATATTGAATAGATAAGGAGAGAATGGAAAACCTTGTCTTATTTGCAGTTTCAGTGGGATCACTGTGAGTTTCTCTTCTTTTAGTTTGATTTTGGCTGTTGGCTTGCTGAATATTGACTTTATTATGTTTAAGAATCTTCCTTTTTTTCCTCTGCTCTCTTCAAGACCTTTGTCTTGAAGGGATGCTATATTTTATTGAAGTTTTTTTTAGCATCTAATGTGGTTTTTATTTTTCAGTTTGTTTATATGGTGGATTACACTGACAGATTTTTCACATATTGAACCATCTCTGCATTGCAGGGATGAAGCTGAGTTGATCATGGTGGATGATATTTCTTAAGTGTTTTTGGATTAAATTTGCCTGTATTTTATTGATTATTTTTGCATCAATGTTCATGAGTGAGATTGGTCTGTAATTATTTTTCTTAGTAATATCTTTGTGTGGTTTGGGTATCAGGATAATTGTAGTCTCTTAAAAAAGACTTTGGCAATGCTCCTTTTATTTCCATTACGTGGAGCACTTTGTGGAGAATTGGTAGTAGTCCTTTTTGAAAATCTTGGAGATTTCTGTGCCAAAACTATCTGTTCTTTTTTTTTTTTTTTTTGCTTTGGAGACTTTTGATGACTGTTTCTATTTCTTTAGCAGTTATTGGTACTTTTAATTTGTTTATCTGGTCTTTATTTAATTTTAGCAAGTGGTATTTATCCAGAAAGTTGTCCATTTCCTTTAAGTTTTCCAATTTTGTGAAGTACAGGTTTTTAAAGTATGATCTAATGATTCTCTAGATTTCCTCAATGTCTGTTTTATGTCCCCCTTTTCATTTCTGATTTTGTTATTTTGGATATTATCTCTCTGATTTTGTTTAGTTTGTCTATTTTGTTGATTTTCTCAAAGAATCAACTCTTTGTCCCATTGATTCTTTGTATTGTTTTCTTTGTTTCTATTGTGTTGATTTCAGCTTTCTATTTGATTACTTCCTGCTTTCTGGTTCTCCTGGGTGAGCTTGCTTCTTTTTGGTCTAGAGTTTCTGGTGTTCTGTTAACTCACTAGTGTGGGATTTTTCCAGGTTCTTTATGTAGGCATTTATTGCTATGAACTTTCCTCTTAACACTTCTTTTATTGTGTCCCATAAATTTGGTTATGTTTTATGGTCATTTTCAATAAATTTTATTAAGTCTTTAATTTCTTCCTTTATTTCTTACTTGGTCAATTGATGATTTTGGTGAGAATTGTTTAATTTTTATGTGTTTGTGGGCTTTCTGAAATTAATGTTGCTGTTAAATTCTAATTTTAAGCAATTGCGATCCAATAAAATATACAGGGTTATGCTAATTTCTTTGAGTTTCTTGAGGTTTGTTTTGTTACCTAGCATGTGGTCAGTTTTTGAGAAGGTTCCATAAGGTGTTGATAAGGTATATTTGTTTATGTTTTGATGGATTATTCTATAGATGTCTGTTAAGTCTATCTGAGTCATGACATCTGCTAGTTCCCTTATTTCTCTGTTAAATTTCTGTCTTGCAGAACTTTCCAGTGGTGAGAGTGGGGTGTTGAAGCCTTCCACTATAATGTGTGTGGGTTAATGTGTGATTTAAACTTTAGAAGTGTTTCTTTAGAAGTGTTTTATATGAGGGTGCCCTTGTGTATGGGGTATTGATGTTTAGTATTGAGGTTTCCTCTTGATGTATTTTCCTGTAGTAGAAGGAGAGGGACTGCTTTTTGTTCCAGCTGTCCGGCTTCTGGCCTCCCAGCTCCATGGTGCCTGCTAGCTTACACTCAAAATAACCACACAGAAATTGTATTAATTAAATTACTGCCTGGCCATTAACTCTAGCCTCTTAATTGTCTAACTCTCACATCTTGATTAACTCATTTCCATTAATGTGTATCACCACTTGACTGTGGCTTACTGGCATGGGTCTAACGAGAGTCCGTCTTGGGCAGGAGAATCATGACATCTGCCACACTTCTCTTCTTCCCAGCACTCTGTTCTGTCTACTCTGCCAATGTAAGGGCTGCCCTATCAAAAGGCCAAGGCTGTCTCGTTATTCAACCAATGAAAGCAACACACAAACATAAGAACCTCCTACATTTTCCTGTGACAAATTTGAAATGTCTTTGTCTCCTTTGATTGATTTTAGTTTGAAGTCTATTTTGTTAGATATTAGAATAGCTACATCAGATCGTTTCCTACGTTCATTTGATTACAATTTTTTCAACCCTTTACTCTGAGGTGAAATCTGTCTTTGAAGTTGAGGTGTGTTTCTTGTATGTAGCAGAAGGATGGATTTTGTTTTCATATTCAGTCTGTTAGCTTATATCTATAGGTGAGTTGAGTCCATTTATATTGAGAGATATTAATGACCAGTAATTTCTACTTCTTGTTATTTTAGTTTTCATTGTTGTTGATGATATTGTATGTGTTTTCCCATTCTTTTGGATTTGCTTCTGTGAGATCATCTATTGTCTTTGATTTTGTGGATGTAACCAAAATCTTTTGTTTGGAGTTTTTTTTTTCCTAGTACTTTATATAAGGCTGGGTTTGTGATTAGGTATTTGTTAAATCTGGTTCTGTCATGGAATATATTGTTTTCTCCATCTATAGTGATTGAAAGTTTTGACAGAGTGCAAGTGGATGCACTGTTTGCCAACTGCTGCAACCTCTCGATGTGATTCTTTGTCGCATATGCAGCTTCTGGGTTTCTGTTCTCTGATCCTGGATTCTGGGTTTCTTGCTCTGTGTATGGAGTTGATTTAATTACATTTAATTTGTCAAGCAGCACATATTTCTCAGTCTTTATCAAATACCGAGGTAGAAACCAAAGCAGCCCAGGACCATTCCTGTTGCCATAGCAATTTTATAGTCATGACTCTGCAACCATGCCATCTGCTGATTAACAGGTAATATAGCAGATTTTGTTACCAATGGGACTTTTAGTACTTTTTTTTTTTTGCTAATACTATGGATTGTATTATGTGAGGCTTATATGACTATGGGGATACCTCAATTTATTGGTTACTAGGTTTCAGTTTTCTTCTCCATATTTTATTATTAAGGAAGAATATGGCACTCGTAGGAATGATACAATCTTTATGGACTAATGATGAATAGCTAGTTGACAGGATTAATATCATTGAAAATCAGAGATTATTTGAACAAGTTAACACTATGATAGACATAACTGAATCCATATCTAAGGGTACTAGGAAGTTATCTGAAAGGATTCATACTGTTGAATTGACAATCAAAAGTTGTCAAAAAGTTATGATAAATTAGCAGAAAGAATGTATCTCCAGGATGACAATCTAAACAATATTCAAGTAAAGTCCAAAAAGGAGATGTTATCTTTAATGGAGAAAATTCAAATCTTGGAATCACAGGTGCAGAATGAGGACCAGAGACTAAGTAACTTCATGAAATAACTAGAAATATATACAGGCCAGGAGATTCAGGCTTTCCAAAAGACAATAATTAAAAGATTTGAAATGATTGAGGAAATTATTAGAGCTGATGAACAGGGAAAGAAGGCACAAGGACAAGATGCAATATTGCCAGTGGCTGTCAGAAATGGCTTACCCAGGGTGTTAGCATTCTACCCTGTAGTTTACACTGACAAAGCATCAGCTTCTAAAGGCTCAAAAGGAGTCACAGAAGGTAGATGGATATATATAGGAATGAATGATCTAAAAGAAATTAAGCAAGCTGCCTTAACTTATGGCTTGCATCCTGCATTTGTTAAGGAGATGATAAAAACTTGGGCTTCTAACATCAAGGCAAACCCTCATGACTTTTTTCAGTTAGTTTTAGTAGTCCTGGATGATGACCCTTCCTTGATGTTTGTTTATTTCAGGGGGGAATAAAAAATATGGAACAACAGGGAAAAGCAAAAGGTCTTGAGTTTTCCCAAGATCAAATTCTTGATAAAGGCTCTTATGCTGACCCATAGGTTCAAGCTCTTTATGACAAAGAAATCTTGTCCCTATGCCACAAAGTAGCCTTGAATGCTTGGGACAGCATTCAAGAACTAGGAAAAAATATTGAATCATATACTAGGGTTACATAGGGATAGAGAGAACTCTTTACTGACTTTTTACAAAGATTAAGTAAGGCTATAGAAATAGGAATAAGAGACCCAGAAGCTAGAAGAATAATTCTTGATTCTCTGGCTTGTGAAAATGCAAACTTTAATGCAAAAAGATAATTGGGCCTTTAAAGGTTAGATCAGCACCCATGGAGGAATGGATTCTGCATACAATGAATGTTGAGACATTTGACTATAATGCTGAATCTTGGGTAGGAGAAGTAATTTCCAAAGTAGTGAAGAGACACCAAACTGCCAAATGTTTTAATTGTGGTAAAATAGGACATCTGAGAAGGGATTGTTGGTAAGGAATTTTTAGGAATAATATCTCCTCTGGGAATGGCAAAAATTGGAGACCTCAGCCTTCAGGTATATGTAGAAGGTGTGGAAAAGGCTAACATTGGACCAATGAATGCAGATCAACAACAGACAGATAAGGCAATCTGATACCATTGGGAAATTCCTTGAGGAGCCTCTCACAGGCCCTCAAGCCAAAAGTGGCCCAGTTGTTCCCATTAACTGTGGAGAACATGACACAGCAGGAAAATTAAAAAATCCAGAACCTTCCATGCAAGACCATACTGTTCTAAATAATGGCATAAATTTGGAGGATAAGCAAAAAATTCCAATAGGAAATAAGAAATGTATATTCTGGCAAACTTCTATAAATGATTAGAGACCAAAGCTAAGAGTACATATAAATGGAAAGTGATTCTTGGCTTGATAGACACAGGTGCAGATGTGAATATAATCACTCCAGAATATTGGCATCCAAATTGGCCTCTTCAAGAGGCAGATGTTCAATTACTAGGAATTGGAGACATATCTTGAGTTAAACAATGCACGAGATGGGTTGACTGTATGGGGCAGAAGGTCAAAGAGGGAATCTGAGGCCATATGCAGCTGACATTGCAATAAGTATGGGGCCATGACCTGCTACAACAATGGAATGCCCAGATTAACATTCCTGCAGTCCCAAGAACTCAAAATTCTGGGAAGGATATAATAAGGTACTATAAACAAAGGTCACTATTCATTCAGGCTGTAGAAGAATATAAAACAATTAGCAAACTTTTAGAGGTACCAACAGCCCTACCTTTGAGATGGTTAAGTAAGAAGCCTATATGAATTAAGCAGTGGACTCTAGCTGAAGATAAGTTGCAGGCTTTAGAACAGCTAGTACAAGAGCAATTAGATGCTCACCATATTGAAGAATCAATCAATGTGGGGCTCTGTCTCTATCTCCATCCATCGCCAGGTGAAGGTTAAGGCTCACAGTGAGCCCGTCCATGATGTAGAGTTCACGTTCATTGCCGTTGTCCTTGGTTTCTCAGTACTCCTCCACCGTCAGCCACATTCAGAGAGCCCGGTTTGGTCCCCTGTTCCATCAGTTCCATTCCAACTGGACTTGGTGGTCTCCCGTTAGATCTGTCCCACCGTCTCAATGGGTAAACGCACTCCTCACGGTCCTGACTTCCTTGCTCATGATCTCCCTCCTTTTGCTCCTCATCAGGACCTTGGGAGCTCAGTCCGGTGCTCCTATGTGGGGCTCTGTCATTTCCTCCATCCAATGCCAGGTGAAGGTTCTATGGTGATATGCAAGATATTCATGAGTATGGCAATAGGATCTGCACATTTCTGGCACCCTCTTCTCAGCTGCCCAAGGAACTAGCTAGGGGCGTCTTCCTGGACACCTGGGAACCCCTCTAGAGTCAAGTCTCTGCCAACCCTAGAATGGCTCCCTTAATTAAGATATATAATTCCTTGTTCCCATATCCACCCTTCCTATGTCCCAACCATCCTATTCCCCCAAACTCTTCCCATCCTCCACTTCACACTTTTCTCTCCCCATTCCCCCATCCCCCCATCCCCCCATCCCACCCCACGCCCAAGTTCCCATTTTTTGTCTGGCAATCTTGTCTACTTCCAATATCCAGAAGGATAACTATATGTTTTTCTTTGGATTCACCTTCTTATATATCTCCTCTAGGATTTTTTTTTACAAATTATAGGCCCGATGTCCTTTATTTATGGCTAGAAACCAATTATGAGTGAGTACATCCCATGTTCATCTTTTTGGGCCTGGGTTACCTCATTTCCATCCATTTGCATTCAAAATTCAAGATGTCATTGTTTTTTACAGCCGAGTAGTACTCTAATATGTATATATTCCACACTTTCTTCATCCATTGTTCCACTGAAGGGCATCTAGGTTGTTTCCAGGTTCTGGCTATTACAAATAATGCTGCTATAAACATAGTTGAACAAATGCTTTTGTAATATGATTGGGCATCTCTTGGGTAAATTCCCAACAGTGGGATTGCTGGGTCCTGGGGTAGGTTGATCCCAAATTTCCTGAGAAACCTCCACACTGCTTTCCAAAGCGGTTGCACAAGTTTGCATTCCCACCAGCAATGGATGAGTGTACCCCTTACTCCACATCCTCTCCAGCAAAGGCTATCATTGGTGTTTTTGATTTTAGCCATTCTGACAGGTGTAAGATGGGATCTCAAATATGTTTTGATTTGCATTTCCCTGATCGATAAGGAGGTTTAGCATGCCCTTAAGTGTCTTTTGGCTATTTGAAGTTCTTCAGATGAGAATTCTCTGTTCAGTTCAGTGCCCTATTTTTAATTGGGTAAATTAGCATTTTAAAGTCTAGTTTCTTGAGTTCCTTATATATTTTGGAGATCAGACCTTTGTCTGTTGCGGGATTGGTGAAGATCTTTTCCCAGTCAGTAGGCTGCCTTTTTGTCTTAGTGACAGTGTCCTTTGCTTTACAGAAGCTGCTCAGCTTCAGGAGGTCCCATTTATTCAATGTTGCCCTTAATGTCTGTGCTACTGAAGCTATACGTAGGAAATGGTCTCCTGTGCCCAAATGTTGTAGAGTACTTCCCACTTTCTCCTCTAACAGGTTCAGTGTGTTCAGATTGATATTGAGGTCTTAATCCATTTGGACTTGAGTTTTGTGCATGGTGATAGACACGGATCTACTTTCATTCTTCTACAGGTTGACATCCAGTTATGCCAGCACCATTTGTTGAAGATGCTTTCTTTCTTCCATTGTGTGCTTTTAGCTCCTTTATCAAAAATCAGGTGTTCATAGGTTTGTGGGTTAAGATCTGGGTCTTCTATTTGATTCCATTCGTCGACTTCTCTATTTTTATGCCAATACCAAGCTGTTTTCAATACTGTAGCTCTGTAATAGAGTTTGAAGTCAGGAATGGCAATGCCTCCAGAAGTTCCTTTATTGTATAAGATTGTTTTGGCTATCCTGGGTTTCTTGTTCTTCCATATAAAGTTATTATTGTCCTCTCAAGGTCTGTGAAGAATTTTGATGGGATCTTTAAGGGAATTGCATTAAATCTATAGATTGCCTTTGGTAGTATTGCCATTTTTACTATGTTGATCCTCCCAATCCAAGAGCAAGGGAGATCCTTCCATTTTCTGGTATCCTCTTCAATTTCTTTCTTCAAAGACTTAAAGTTCTTGTCAAATAAGTCTTTCACTTCCTTGGTTAGAGTTACCCCAAGATATTTTATGCTATTTGTGGCTATCGTGAAAGGTGACGCTTCTCTGATTTCTTTCTCTGCTTCCTTATCCTTTGTATATAGGAGGGCGAATGATTTTTTTGGAGTTGATCTTGTATCCTGCCACGATACTAAAAAAGTTTATCAGCTATAGGAGTTCTTTGGTGGAGTTTTTGGGGTCGCTTATGTACACTATCATATCATCTGCAAATAACGAAAGTTAAACTTCTTCCTTTCCAATTCGAATCCCCTTGATCCCCTTGTTTTGTCTTATTGCTATTGCTAGAACTTCAAGCACTATATTGAAGAGATAAGGAGAGAGTGGACAGCCTTGTTGCGTTCCTGAATTTAGTGGGATGGCCTTGACTTTCACTACATTTAATTTGATGTTAGCTGTCGGCTTGCTGTAAATAGCCTTTATTATATTTAGGAATGACCCCTGTATCCCTAATCTCTCCAAGACCTTTATCATAAAGGGGTGCTGAATTTTGTCAAATGCTTTTTCTGCATCTAATGAGATGATCATATGGTTTTTATCCTTCAGTTTATTTATATGATGGATTACATTGATAGATTTTCATATGTTGAACCAGCCCTGCATCTCTGGGATGAAGCCTACTTGATCATAGTGGATAATTTTTCTAATGTGTTCTTGGATTCTGTTGGCCAGTATTTTATTGAGAATTTTTGCATCGATGTTCATGAGTAAGATTGGCCTGTAATTTTCTTTCTTGGTTGCGTCTTTGTGTGGTTTAGGTATCAGGGTAATTGTAGCTTCATAAAAGGAATTTGGCAATGACTGTTTTGTTTCTATATTATGAAATACCTTAAGGAGTATAGGTATTAGGTCTTCTTGGAAGTTCTGGTAGAATTCTGCATTGAACCCATCAGGTCCTGGGCTTTTTTTGGTAGGGAGGTTTCTGATAACAGTTTCTAATTCTTCGCGACTATTTAGAGCATTTACCTGGTCCTGGTTTAACTTTGGTATATGGTACTTATCTAAAAAAGTGTCCATTTCTTTTACATTTTCCAATATTGTGGCATACAGGCTTTTGTAGTAAGATCTAATGATTCTCTGAATTTCCTCTGTGTCTGTGGTTATGTCCCCTTTTTCATTTCTGATCTTAATTATTTGTGTGTTCTCTCTCTGTCGTTTGATTAGTTTGGCTAGGGGCTTGTCAATCTTTTTTATTTTCTTCAAGAACCAGCTTTTTGTTTCATTGATTCTTTGGATTGTCTTCTGTGTTTCTATTTTGTTGATTTCTGCCCTCAGTTTGATAATTTCCAGTCATCTACTCCTCCTAGGTGAGTCTGCTTCTTTCTTTTCTAAAGCTTTCGGGTGTGCTGTTAATCCAATGTGTGCTTTCTCAGTTTTTTTAAGTGGGCACTTAGTGCTATGAATTTTCCTCTTAGCACTACTTTCATAGTGTCTCATAAGTTTGAGTATGTTGTGTCTTTATTTTCATTAAATTCAAGAAAGACTTTAATTTCTTTCTTTATTTCTTCCTTGACCCAGCTGTGGTTCAGTAGTTGACTGTTCAGTTTCCATGAGTTTGTAGGCTTTCTGGGGGTAGCATTGTTGTTGAATTCTAATTTTAATCCATGGTGATCTGATAAGATGCAAGTGGTTACTAATATGTTTTTGTAACTGTGGAAGTTTGCTTTGTTACCGAGTATGTGGTCAATTTTCGAAAAGGTTCCATGAGCCGCAGAGAAGAAGGTATATTCTTTCCTGTTTGGGTGGAATGCTCTATAGTTGTCTGTTAAGTCCATTTGGTTCATTACCTCTATTAAGTCTCTTAATTCTCTGTTAGGTTTCTGCCGAATTGACCTGTCCATTGGTGAAAGAGGAGTGTTGAAGTCTCCCACTATCAGTGTGTTTGGTCTGATGGCTGTCTTGAGTTCTATTAATGTTTCTTTTACAAAAGTGGGTGCTTTTGTATTAGGGGCATAGATATTCAGGATTGAGACTTCATTCTGACAGATTTTTTTCTGTAATGAGTATAAAGTGTCCCTTCCCATCTCTTCTGATTGATTTTAGTTTGAAGTCAACTTTATTAGAATTTAGTATGGCCACACCGGCTTGTTTCTTAGGTCCATTTGCTTGATTAAGTTTTTCCCAGCCCTTTACTCTGAGTAGATGTCTGTCTTTGTGGTTGAGGTGTGTTTCTTGTAAACAGCAGAATGTTGGATCCTGTTTTCGTATCCAATCTCTTAGCCTGTGCCTTTTTATAGGTGAACTGAGTCCATTGATATGAAGTGATATTAATGACCAGTGGATGTTAACTCCGGTTGTCATTTTTTATTTGGTAGTAGAGATTGTGTGTTTCCTACTTTGCGATGTGCTGGTAAAGGGTCGCTAGATGTCTGAGTTATTTTGGGCAATGCTGGACTCCTTTGTTTTGAATTTCCTTCTATTACTTTCTGTAAGGCTGGATTTGTGGCTATGTATTGTTTAAATTTGTTTTTATCCTGGAATATTTTGTTTTCTCCATTTATAGTGAATGAAAGCTTGGCTGGGTATAGTAATCTGGGCTTGCATCCATGGTCTCTTAGTTTTTGCAAAACATCTATCCAGGACCTTCTGGCTTTCATGGTTTCCATAGAGAAGTCAGGTGTTAGTCTGATAGGTTTACCTTTATATGTTACTTGACGTTTTTCCTTTGCAGTTCTTAATATTCTTTCTTTATTCTGTATGTTTTGTGTTTTGATTATAATATGGCAAGGGGATTTTTTTTTTGATCCAGTCTATTTGGTGTTCTGTAAGCTTCTTGAACCTTAATAGGAATATGTTTTTTTTAGGTTTGGCAGGTTTTCTTCTATAATTTTATTAAATATATTTTCTGGACCATTGAGCTGTATTTCTTCTCCTTCTTCTATGCCTATTATTCTTAGGTTTGGTCTTTTTATTATGTCCCAGATTTCCTGAATGTTTTGTGATGAGAATTTTTTGGATTTGCTGTTTTCTTTGATCAGTGCATTTATTTTCTCTATGGTATCTTCAGAATCTGAGATTCTTTCTTCTATCTCTTGTATTCTGTTGGTTATGCTTGTTTCTGTAGTCTCTGTTCGTTTACATAGATTTTCCATATCCAGCTGGCCCTCGGGTTGTGTTTTCTTCCTTGCCTCCATTTCAGTTTTCAAGTCTTGCACTGTTTCCATTATATGTTTGATTGTTTTTTCTTGGTTTCCTAGGATATCATTTACGGATTTACTCAATTCTTCAAACTTTTTGTTATTTTTCTCGTCCATTTCCTTAAGGGAGTTTTTCACCTCCTGTTTAAGGGACTCTATTACTTTCATAAAGTCAATTTTTTCTACTTCTTCTGGATTAGTGTGTTCAGGTCCTCCTGTTATAAGTTCGCTGGGTTCTGGTGCTTTCATGTTGTTTTTCAAATTGTTGGAGGAATTCTTGCATTGGCGCCTGCCCATTTGTTCCTCTGAATAATCCCCTTTGGGTCTTCTTTTAGAAGTTCAATTCACCCCAATGAATTCAATTCACTCACCCCAATGAATAATGGATCCTCTGGCATACTGTCAGGTCCCCTTGCAGGCCAAGCAGCTCACTGACAAAGGTCCTACCTTGCTGCAGGCAGGCTAATGAAGGAGGGGACCTCCCACCTGCCTGGGTGCACTCAATTCCAGGTCCCTGGCACCCAAACAGGCTGAGCTGTGGGATTTTGTGGCCCCAAAGACAGGAGGATGAGGCGGGGCGAGGTGGGGGGTTCTGGGTGCAAGCTGGGAAGGGACAGGAAGAGAGAGGCAGTATCTGGGGAGAATAACCCCCCAATGAATGATGGATCCTCTGGCCGACTATCAGGTCCCCTTGTAGGCCAAGCAGCTCTCTGAGAAAGGGCCTAACTTGCCGCATGCAGGCTAACGAAAGAGGGGACCTCCCACCTGCCTGGGTGAACTCAATTCCAGGTCCCCTGCGCCCAAAAAGGCTGAGCTGTGGGATTTTTTGGCCCCAAAGATGGGAGGATGAGGCAGGGGTGGGGTGGGGTGGGGGGTTCTGGTTGCAAGGTGGGAAGGGAAAGGAAGGGAGAGGCAGTATCCCGGGAGAATAACCCCTGCAGGAAGAGCAGGAAGTGTGCGGGTGGCAGGTCGTGGGGGGGGGGGGGAGTTGGGGAATGTTGGTGGTCCCTCTCCAGGCAGCTGCTGCGGTTCAGGCACTCACTCCTCACTCACCCCAATGAATGATGGATCTTCTGGTAGATAGTCAGGTCTCCTTGCTGGCCAAGCGGCTCACTGACAAAGGGCCTACCTTGCTGCAGGCAGGCTATTGAAACAGGGGACCTCCCACTGGCCTGGGTGCACTCAATTCCAGGTCCCCGGTGCCCAAACAGGCTGAGCTGTGGGATTTTGTGGCCCCAAAGATGGGAGGATGAGGTGAGGGGGTGGTGCTGGGTGCAAGTTGGGAAGGGACAGGAAGAGAGAGGCAGTATCCCGGGAGAATAAACCCTGCAGGAAGAGCAGGAAGTCTCTTCTTAGGTTTTCAAGATCTGCAGTGACTATTATTCTTTCAATGTTAATATCAGTAAATGCCTTTTATCATTTTAAAATTTCTGATTAAATATAATAACTAGCCTGCCTTTTTGCCTGTGAGTCCATTGAAAGCCTGTAACACAGCTTGCTCCAGTGCTGAGTGTCCTAAGAGGTGAGTCAGCAGCTACAGGGCTGGACAGCTAGACACCCCACTATCTGGGACCTCATCAGTGGGACAAAACCCAGAGGCCCTTCCATAATGCTCTCAGCTTTTCTAGCCAGCCAGCAGGGAGTTTTCCTGGTGCTGGGATATCCCCACTCCACCCTGCCCCCAAACTTGCCTTTTCACCTGTGAGCTCTGTGGAACCCTGCAACACAGCTTGCTCCAATTCTGAGGGAACCTAAGAGAGGGTATACCAAGAAAAACTCCCAAATACTCAGACATACACAGCAAGAATTGGACCAAGACACTACTGGCCTCAGTTGAAGGAAGAGATTAGTAGGTACCAATGCAAGAATTTCTCCAACATCCTAAAAAGCAACATGGTAAAACCAGAACCCAGCAGACACACAACAGGAAGACTTGATCATCCTAACCCATGAGAAGTAGAAGAAAGTGACTTTAAACATAATTTTATGAAAATGATAGAGACCTTTAGATAGGAAGTGAAAAACTCCTTTAAAGAATTGGAAGAGAAGACAAACAAAAAGTTGCAAGAAATTAATAAATCACTCCAAGAAACCCAAGAAAACCAAGAAAAAGCAATCAAACAGGTGAAGGAAACAGTTCAATACTTGAAGACTGAAATAGAGGTAAAAGAAAACAGAAATTGAGGGAATTCTGGATATGAAAAATCTGGGTAAATGAACAGGAACTACAGAGACAAATATAACCAACAGAATACAAGAGATAGAAGAAAGAATCTCAAGTGCTGAAGATACTATAGAGAAAATAGGCTTATTGGTCAAAGAAAATATTAAATCTAACAAATTCTTAGCACAAAACATTCAGAAAATCTGGGACACCATGAGAAGACCAAACCTAAAAATAATAGGTGTAGAAGAAGGAGAAGAACTCCAACTCAAAGGCACAAAAATATATTCAACAAAATTATGGAAGAAAACTTTTCCAACCTAAAGAAGGATATACCTATAAAGGTACAAGAAGCTTATAGAACACCAAATAGACTGGATCAAAAAAATCTCCTTGCCATATAATAATCAAAACACAAAACATACAGAATAAAGAAAGAATATTAAGAGCTGCAAAGGAAAAAGGTCAAGTAACATACAAAGATAAACTTATCAGAATTACACCCAACTTCTCAATGGAAACCATGAAAGCCAGAAGGTCCTGGATAGATGTGCTTCAGACACTAAGAGATCATGGAGGCAAACCCAGATTACGATACCCAGCAAAGCTTTCTTTCACCATAAATGGAGAAAACAAGGTATTCCATGACAAAAACAGATTGAAACAATATGCATCCACAAACCCAGCCTTACAGAAAGTACTAGAAGGAAATCCTCAACCAAAGGAAGCTAACTATACCTACAATAAAAAGACATCTGATAACCCCCAACCATCATAACCCAAAGAAGGGAAACACATAAAAACTACTACCAAAAAATAATCAAAGTAAACAACCACTTGTCATTAATATTGCATAATATAAATGGACTCAATTTGAAGGAGTCTTAAAAGAAATCCCACACTAGCTCAGAATTGAGAAATAGATGGTTATTTATTTAGGCATAGACTCACAAATCAGAATCCTCTGCTTGAACGGAGATCAGAAACGAAAATCCGCAACTGGAACAGAGAGGCTGGAAAGAGGCCAGATGCATGCTCT
The DNA here is from genome assembly GCF_903992535.2 of Arvicola amphibius. NCBI lineage: Eukaryota > Metazoa > Chordata > Mammalia > Rodentia > Cricetidae > Arvicola > Arvicola amphibius. Next base: position 60,841,300 of record NC_052057.2, on the reverse strand, counting down.
ACATCAGCATATATAGTATAAGAGGCCATACCCCAGTGGGCGGGTAACCACTGGCTATAAGGCTTCCTACAGCACCTCCCCCTTTTGTTTAAATAAGAGAGTTATAAGCCTAATATAAAATTATATACAATAAGAACAAATATATTCAATAATTATCCTATCCTAACTAGTTTAAGTCTTGTTTAATAAATAACTTGGCCAAGTCATGAGAGGAAAGCATTAGCATATATAGTATAGGAGACCATACCCCAGTGGGTGGGTTACCACTAGGTGTGAGACTTTCTACAGCAAGATAATAGTGTACATAAGTGACCTCAAAAACTCTACCAGAGAACTCCTACAGCTGATAAATACCTTCAGAACGTGGTAGGATTCAAGATCAACTCAAAAAAGTTAGTAGCTAGCCGGGCGGTGGTGGCGCACGCCTTTAATCCTAGCACTCGGGAGGCAGAGGCAGGCGGATCTCTGTGAGTTCGAGGCCAGCCTGGTCTACAAGAGCTAGCTCCAGGACAGGCTCTAAAAAAGCTGCAGAGAAACCCTGTCTCGAAAAACAAAAAAAAAAAAAAAAAAAAAAAAAGTTAGTAGCTCTCCTATACACAAAAGATAAAGAAGATGAGAGGGAAATCAGAGAAATATCACCTTTCACAATAGCCACAAATAACATAAAATATCTTGGGGTAACACTAAACAACGAAGTGAGAGAGTTATTTGCCAAGAACTTTCAGTCTTTGAAGAAAGAAATTGAAGAAGATACCAGAAAATGGAAAGATCTCCCATGCTCTTCGATAGGAAAGATCAACATAGTAAAAATGGCAATCCTACCAAAAGCAGAAGAGGAGGACCCACTTAAAATAAATAAAAACATGCCTTCTTTTTTGTTTCTTTCAGAAAAGTAGAGTTGAAATTATGTTTTAAACATATTCATTTGTTTTACAAAGTTTACAGGTATGTTATTGTACATAAATTCCAAGATTTGAAGTGGTGACTCTCAGCACATACTTTATTATTTTTATTTATTTTAATAATAATAATTATTATTTTATTATATTATTAAGATTTATTTTCCAATCTTCTTCACCCATTTTTTCAGTTGGTCTAGTCTCTTTTCCTGATGTCTTCTGACTATCTGCATGTTTGTTAAAACCCATTTTAAAAAGTGCCTACTGAAATTGTAACCACATCTTTCTGTTTTACTTTCAGGTGCCTGCTGTTGCAATTACAGTACATAGTTACCTATGATACTATATTTAAAATTGGTGTTTTGCTACTTCACATACAGTGTGAGATATAAATGTTTCCTATGTTAGGAAACATGCTTTAAACAGGAATCTCACAAACCTTAAAAAAGCTTTTTCTAGAAACACCAGGATGTTTTAAGAACACAGGCCCATAGCAGTTTTACAGGCCACTCTATGGGAGATGGCTTTAATCTGACTAGGTTTTTAGATATCTTTTGTCTCATAGAGCAAACCACCTAGTATGTTTAAGAGACTGCACTAATGGAGGAAGAATAAAAAATTGTATTAGAAGTATTGGAGTGACTTGAAAACAGAATAAAATGAAATTGAAAGGCCTTTGGAAATCGAAGTATATTGAGTAGAAAATAGTCTAAGGTATATAATATGCTCATTGCTTCCTGTTACTTCTGGCAATGGCAATGGAATTACCCTTTAATTGATTCTAGGCACATCTCATAATTACTTGATGAACTCTTTAATTTAAAGTATGTCTTTAAACCCTAATATTTTTGAAATTTATAGCAGACCACACAGTGTAATATATTGATGAATTTATTTCACAAGAGGAATTAAATTATCTTAATAGATGTTTTCCTGGGTCTTTACTAATGATATCTATAAATAAGTAATGCTAAACATGTTAGCCCTGATTACCAGTATCACAGCATGCATTTAAAAGTTTCAGAATTGTCTATTAACATTTACTAATTTTAGTTGTTTAGAAGTCTATTTTTATAGATCCTGTTAATGAGATACTTATCGAACAGCAAAGTTATCTTATATTCTCTTGTGAAGATTAGAAATATCCATCAGTTCATTAAATGTTGGAGAATAGTTTCACATGGAATACTAATTATAAATTCTTGATTCTGCTGAAAAATTTCACAAGCTTTATGAGATACATCTGAAATGTTTGCTAAAATTATTCCCTAACCTCGGCTGCAACTGCCAGACTGTTTTAGTTTTGCCATCTAATTTTCTAGACATTCATGTTAGTTTGATCAATAATGTTATTTGAATGTCATCCAAGCTGTGTACAGATGCTGATATCCCACTAATGCTCAATGAGAAATAAGAAACCTCTTGAAAATGTCCTTTTACAATTCACATTTCTGAACGACTGTCAATTATCTAGATGGAATGATAATACCCTACACTAGTATGATTTAAAAATTACCCTTGGGTGCTGTTTCATTGTTTGCAGACTTACCTAACGAACTAAGGCCATTTGTATGAGTAATTCAGACTAAATATTATCTCAACTTGAAGAAATATGCATTAAGTTAGTTTGAATTATGGTGGTTTGCCTCAGACTTTTCTTTTTACATAGAACTTATATGGTAGACTCTATAGGGTGAATTTGCACACTTTTCAGCATAGGGATCACGTACATCGAAGCTTGAAGGAAATTTAAAAGAATAATTCTTGGGGTTTGATGTCATCATCACACTCCCTGTTTTATTACCAGTTTAAGAGACTGTTTCAGGCTTTCTCAGTCTTAGACCAGTTCGACGATGCTGTGTTGACATATGCAGTCTAAGTTACTTAGCAACATTCTTGTCCTTCAGCCATGAGATTCTAAACATGAGAGTGTCTCTACAGCTGAAATCCCATATCCCATGTCTTCAGATATAGCCAAATGTCATCTTTCTGTGATTAAAAGGACATCAAAACTGTATGTCACTGAGAACCACTGGTCTATATATAACCTAAATGTTCTGGGAAAGTGTACAGGACAGCTGAACATGAAAATAATTCTGGTAATGTCAAGTTCTGATATTAATTCTGGTAAGTTACACATATAGTCTCACATATCAGTGACTTGAATACCTAAATGATGGATTAACAAGAAATAATCAACTATCATGCTTATGTGGACAAGAGAAGGCTCTGGAGGCCTCAACCACATACAGAGAACCATAGGTAACTAAGTAACATAGAGAGTGGGAGAAATAGTGTTTCCCCAGGTAAAGCACAACCAATTGGTTACCTAATGGCAAATGAAAATGGCCTTGAAAAACCTACATATACAAGTACCATTGCAGACTGAACAGGTGGTATATTTACTGGTGTCTTACTATAGATTTATTTACAATATATACAATATAAATTGTTTCCTTTTGCTCCCATGAAATCATTTTAGGGCACAATGAGTTAGTTTTAGTGGATGTTTGTAAAAGCATTTTAGCATTCTAGAAACTGGAAACCCTTTTCTTCATCCACAGCAAAAGAAATATGCTGCTCTTTTATTTTGTTATTATTGAGAGAAAGTCTAACACAGCTCGATCTAAATTTGATTGACTCTCCTTGTAGTGAGGAGCTGAGGGCCACATCCCACCACCCAGCTCCTGGCCGTCTGGCTAGATTATGTCCCAAAATAACAACACACAAATTGTATTCTTTTAAGCACTGCCTGGCCCATTATTTTCAGACTCTTATTCACATCTTGACTAACCCATATCTAATAATATATGTAACACCATGAGCGGTGTCTTACCGGGAAGTTTCTAGCGTACGTCCATCTTGGGCTGGAGCTTCATCGCATCTGGTTGTAGAGGCAGGGCAATTGTCTGAGCCATCTACCTCACTTCCTTCTTCCTGTTCTGTCTACTCCACCCACCTATGTTCTAACCTATTAGGCCAAGCAGTTTTCTTTATTAATTAACCAATGAAATCAACAGATTGATAGAAGACCCGCCTCCATCACTCTCCTTGTATTGTGTGTATAATTTTATGCTGACTAAATGATTTTCTGTTAAGAATAAGGATGGGGCCGGGCGGTGGTGGCACACGCCTTTAATCCCAGCACTCGGGAGGCAGAGGCAGGCGGATCTCTGTGAGTTCGAGGCCAGCCTGGTCTACAAGAGCTAGTTCCAGGACAGGCTCTAAAAAAGCTGCAGAGAAACCCTGTCTTGAAAACCCAAAAAAAAAAAAAAAAAAAAAAAGAAAAAAAAAGAATAAGGATGGGAAAATATAATATAAATGAAAGAGTAATACCCTTGAGTAATTATAATTAAAAGTAGCTAAAATTTTTGTAGGATAAACCAGAGGTCACCCAAAGTCCCTGATACGATGCCTGTGAATGCCAATGACTCCAACGACAAGAGTGACACACTAGACTAAGGCTGCAGTAGTGTGCACACAGCTTGGCAGACAGGAACTCATGCCTGGAAATCTAACCACCTGTCCAGGGATGCTGTGATCTTGGAGGGGAACCTACCGCTGACACATTATTAACCAGCAAATTCCTTACCATGTCCACAGTATTTGGTGTTTCACCACAGGTAAGTGCAGGTCTCACCCCTCAGCAAGGAGACTTTTTTTTTGCAACTGACAAGAACAAGAAAAGCAAAACCAATCAAAATGCATAGTTGTGGAACCCAGTCCAAAGAAGTCAGTTTACAGCTCACTTCCTGCACCTAAGTTTCATGGAAATAGTGTGAGAGATAGAGAAACAGAGAGGTGGCTGTGAGATTGTGTTTCTTATGAGTGTAGGAAGCTACCCATGGTCCCATGGTCTCACCAACATGAATGACTGCCTAAACAGATGAACAGATATGAACCAGTTCATAAGTTGTGTGGACAAGAAACACTCAGAAAGCCTCAACACTGTCCAAAGAACCACAGGCAGCTAAGGAATGATGAAAGCAGGAGACATTTTCTCCTGAGGAGAGCACACCAATTAGTTATACAGTGGCAAACAGCCAGCCCTGTAAACACACACACACACCCCACACACACACACACACACACACACACACACACACACACACACACACACACACACGTACTCACAATGAAAAGAGCGGCCATGAAAATGAAAGAGATTAAGGAGGAGCATATGGGAAGGCTGTGAGGGAGCAATGGGAAGAAGAAACGATATAACTTTATTTCAATACAAAATAAAAATAGGATTTAAAAATTCCTTCATGATTTGCTATGCATGATAGCTATGTAAATGTGTAGCCAAAAGAGATACTGAAAGGACATAAATAAATAGGGGTGGTTTTGCACTAAAATGCTCATTTGGTAAGCTACTGGACTGGCCTGCACAGCACGCTTTGCAGCGCCTGGTCTGAAGGAGCAACAGTAGTGTTCCTCCCTCATCCCACAGCCCTGCCTCTCCTGAAGATGGTCCCGACTCAGACTTCTAGTTCTTACTCAATGATTAACTGCAAATCACTCAGTAATATTTAATTACTTTGAAAACATAAATATATGCAATATTTTTATGATAAACAATATATCGTGTAACCTTGACTTTGAGCTTTTGGAAATTATAAGGATTACTTTGAAACCAAGAAAATCATAACAGGAATTTTAGGAGTTGCTCCTCTTTCTCTCACAAGTTAATTAGTAGTGACTATTTCCTTGCATCTTTATATCGCTTCTTCTTTTACTTTTCATTTTGGTGTAGTTTGAGTTAGTCAAGACAGATTAAGTATATACATATTATTCTTTACACTTTTGTACTTTTTTCTACAGAAATTTGTTCAATTATTTTATGATGGAAAGTAATCTTAAGAAATATATAGAAATAGGCTATTTTCTTTAACATTTTGTGTGTTAACTTACATTTTAATTTTTTGTGTGTATGTCTATGTGTATGTATGGTGTGTGTATGTGTGTACACATACACATGTAAACACATGGAGTGCACACATGGATATCAGAGAAAAACTTCAGGACACAGCTGTTTTCTTCTGCTGAGGCCTCTGAGAATGGAACTCAGGTTGTCAAGCTTGTGTGATAAATCTGATGAGGCATTTTGCCTTCCCTTGAATATATTTCAAAATATTTTAATGAGCATGTTGACAGGAGCAATTATCACAAAATATCTAGAAAAGGTTCAAGCTTTCCCTCTCTACTTCTCTTCTGCTCATACACATACACAGAATACCTCCTTTTTAAACCCAATCTAGCTCATGCAGGTAGTAGTTGATGTCATTGAAGGTGAATATGACTATTGAGGAACAATGAAAAATTCAACACAAGAGCATAAAATTACTCCATGCATTTATTGTCAACATATAAAGTGAAATTTCTGTTTAAATATAACTACAAAATGTTTAATTATCAATGGCCAAATTTTGAGCATTACAGAAGTGAAAATGTGTAAATCAAGTGTTATTGATGTGGAAAACATGAGACCACAGAGTATTAACACTCCCTGAGTGACAACTTTAAATAACTCTCTAAATTGGCCTGTTGCCACTGGGTTAATAACAGCTCCATAACTATGGATGGGTAATTTTACAGCCTTGCCACGTTCTGTCTGTAGCATTTAATGTGATTTCTGTTTTAGGGCTCTGATCTCCTGGCTGTGAATATGTAATGTGAATGCATAAAGAGATTTTAACAAAAGTGTAAAATAGTATGTGGCAAATTGGAAGATTCATTGGGGAGGGTTGGGAGTCATGCAGATTGTTAATTGTTCTAAAAATAGTTTCCATTCAACTAATTTATTCCTTGACTTATTTTTCAAGACAGCTTAATGTGTAATCATTTCTCAAGGTCTGTTTTTCTAAAATATTAATGTTAAAAATATGATAGATAATTTCTCTTTTTGGTTCCAACATGGAAACATTTTCAGGCTAAATAGATGATAAACATAGATTATGCTAGAAAAGGGCATTAGGAGAAGTCTTCCTTCCTTTCTTTTTTCCTTCCTTCCCTTTTCCTTCCTTCCCTTTTCCTTCCTTCCCTTTTCTTTCCTTCCCTTTTCCTTTCTTCCCTTTTCCTTCTTTCCTTCCTTCTTTTCCTCCCTCCCTCCCTCCCTCCCTCCCTCCCTCCCTCCCTCCCTCCCTCCCTCCTTCCCTCCATTTCTTCCTTCCTTTCCTTCTGTTTGGTGTGAATAATCAGACACACCTCTCAGGACAGGTAGAAAGCACTCTGCAGATAGTCTTCTTTGTTGGCTGAACTTTTGTAGTTATAGATTCGTTGTTTCAGTTTTAGATTTCTAGTGCCCCAAATACAAATTTGTATTAATTTGTACCAACAAGACATTAGTTTAATTATATTATCCAAGGCAGGTTTTCTATGTGTATGTGTGCATCGATGTATGTGAGTGCTCATGTGTGTCAATGCTTAAGAAATCAAAAGAAGTCATTGCATTACTTGGACATGCAGTCACAGGAGGTCGTGAGCCACCCCATGTGAATGCTGGCAATCAAACTCCTGGTCCCTGGAAAACCACTAAGTGCTCTTAACCATGTCTCTATCCCTCTGAGTTTTAAGCAACAATTGTGCTTAATATATACCAAGTTTTTGAATATTGCCCATAGTTCATCTTATTCCTTTATAATTTTATATCATAAATGTGATGTTATTCTCATTTTTTTGGAAAATGGAAAAAATGAAGCTAAATATGGTAGATAATGCACAGTCACAAAATTAACAAGAAACAAAGGCAAGGTTTCATTTCGAGTCTATTCCTTCAGGGCTATTGCTCATACGCACACTGTGATTAAGTAGTCAGGAAATCAATTTAAGGAATTGAGTTGTGTGGGAGCAGGGGCTGTTATGGCATTAGAATCTTTGCTTAAGATATGTATAACCCGTACCATGGGAGCCAAACAATGATAAAGAATAATGCTCAGAACTTGATTCCCTGGAGTATTAGCTCACAAGTGTGTGGGAACGTAGTGGGGATCGGGCTAGTCTCCATATCCACTCTGTTACTCCTCCACTGTAAAGCAATTCACAATTTGAGGGACTTAGTAAAGTTCCAGGGGTAGAAGCTGATTTATTTGAGCACTTTTTCGTAATTCTCCCTAGAATTACAAGTATAATTGTTTTAGGCTCCAAAGCCTAAGTCAAAAGTCTTGAAGATTCCCTACAGGGAAGGGTTATGTAGCCATCATACTAATAAAATCAAATAGAAAATATTGACAGTCCAGCACAGGGCAGAGCTCCATAGTGAGACTGGGACATGCTAGGGCTCATTCTGGGGCCAGTTGATGTTTGTATGTTTGTATGTGAGAAATGAGTGCGAGAAGTGTTCAATGACAATATCTTAGATGAAAGAACTTTTATCGATTCCTCACTCATGGCTTTCTGAATTTCAAACACATCTTAATAATGGCAAACTAAAGATTATAAGGTTTTGGCTCTGTGCTAAGAATCATCCTAAGAGATTTACATTAATCATTCACAGTAAGTTATAACTTAAAGATTCTTCTTAGTTCCATTTTACAGATGAAGAGATGGGTTGAGCCATGTGTCCAGAGTTCACAGGAAGCATGAGGAGAATTGAGGCTTAACAGCAAGTTGTGTGGATCTACAATATCCGCTCACAGATCCTCACACGAGTGTAGTGGCAATGCTATATGTTAGATTTACATCAGCACACTGACATTTCTTTTGTAGACCAAGCTATAAGTTAGATGTAATAAGGCAGACCCACGTCCCAACTTCTTGTTTGGGGCTACTTTTTGTCTTACTCTCCTGAACAGCATCCTGACTGGCCTATGAGGATCCCAAGACCGACAGCAGTCTCAAAGTTTAGGATAGACATCTATACTATGTCCCTTAAACATATAACTTTTCCCTTTAACATAACCTCAGTTCTGTGTCAGTCAAGATTTTCTTGACACTAACTGCTCCCATCCTGATATTTGAAATGAACAAGCTTGTGTTATTTACCCTTCATCTATCCTTGTTTTGTTAGTAAAACCATTATTTAAAGGAAATCTTAATCGCAGTGCCAAATGTTGTTTCTCTTAATCTTAGTAGTAATTTTCAAGTAAACCTGAACTCTTTGCCAAATATCTATATGCATGCCAATATCAGATTATAGAGGCAGAAGGTATGCCAGCAGGAGTTGGAAGGGTGGGGCTCTCGTCCCTCTGCACAAAAGGGCAAGCTTGTGGTAGATGGGCAGTAAGGTGTACCAGGTGCCAGCTGCCTTACGCTGGTTTCCAATATAGGATAAAAGGAAACCCAGGAAGAAAGGCAGAAACACAGGCAAGGAAAGGGAAGAAGTGAGAAAGGGAAGGGATAGAAATATGTAAAGGAACGAGGTCAACATATCTTTATTATTTTCTAAATACTCATCCCTGTTCCACTCCCTCCTTAGCAAATACCAGTCAGAACCACACAAGAGAGGAATTCTAAGACACTTAGCTCAAATTTGTTAAATTTGTAGAGGTATCACTATCTTCAGCACTTACCTTTGGTTTCTTTTAAGACTTGTCTCCAAGATTGCTTTAATGGAAGTGCAAATATAATTTTATTGGCATCTAAAATCAAATGAGATGAAAAATCCCATGTGTTACCATCATGCTTTCCCTTTAAATATTAAAACTTTAAAAGATGCTTAATTTTACACTCTGTTAAACTTACTCTTCTTTTCAAGAAAAGAAGTATTAAAATTTTAAATTGTGTTTTAGTTTATTTTATGTTTCAACAAATGAGCTATAGCTCAAGGAACAAGAGAGGCAGTAGTTATAGCACACGAGTCTCCTAAGTTAGTGGTACAAATTGTCCATTCTTATGTTGGTTTAATGTTGTGTGTTTTCTTGAAGTGTAGAAAATGGAACCTAGTGTTGCACATATTGGTCAAATGCTCTCCCCCTGAGCCATACTGTACTTCTTCACAGTAATGCTAATGAGAGTCCACACAAAGAAAATTAGAGACATTCCGTATCTTGTCTTGACGTCAAGCTTATTACTACTTTTGAAAGAGAGTTGAAAGATTAAGAAAATCATTTAAGTGGGCACTTAGTGCTATGAATTTTCCTCTTAGCAATGCTTTCATAGTGTCCCATAAGTTTGAGTATGTTGTGTCTTTATTTTCATTAAATTCAAGGAAGACTTTAATTTCTTTCTTTATTTCTTCCTTGACCCAGGTGTGGTTCAGTAGTTGACTGTTCAGTTTCCATGAGTTTGTAGGCTTTCTGGGGGTAGCATTGTTGTTGAATTCTATTTTTAATCCATGGTGATCCGATAAGATGCAGGTGGTTACTAATATGTTTTTGTAACTGTGGAAGTTTGCTTTGTTACCCAGTATGTGGTCAATTTTCGAAAAGGTTCCATAAGCCGCAGAGAAGAAGATATATTCTTTCCTGTTTGGGTGGAATGTTCTATAGATGTCTGTTAAGTCCATTTGGTTCATTACCTCTATTAAGTCTCTTAATTCTCTGTTAGGTTTCTGTCTGATTGACCTGTCCATTGGTGAGAAAGGAGTGTTGAAGTCTCCCACTATCAGTGTGTTTGGTTTGATGGCTGTCTTGAGTTCTAGTAATGTTTCTTTTATATAAGTGGGTGCTTTTGTATTAGGGGCATAGATATTCAGGATTGAGACTTCATTCTGATGGATTTTTCCTGTAATGAGTATAAAGTGTCCCTTTCCATCTCTTCTGATTGATTTTTGCTGGAGAGGTTGTGGAGTAAGGGGTACACTCATCCATTGCTGGTGGGAAGGCAAACTTGTGCAACCACTTTGGAAAGCAGTGTGGAGGTTTCTCAGGAAATTTGGGATCAACCTACCCCAGGACCCAGCAGTCCCACTGTTGGGAATTTACCCAAGAGATGCCCAATCATATTACAAAAGCATTTGTTCAACTATGTTTATAGCGGCATTATTTGTAATAGCCAGATCCTGGAAACAACCTAGATGCCCTTCAGTGGAACAATGGATGAAGAAAGTGTGGAATATATACATATTAGAGTACTACTCGGCTGTAAAAAACAATGACATCTTGAATTTTGCATGCAAATGGATGGAAATAGAAAACACCATCCTGAGTGAGGTAACCCAGGCCCAAAAAGATGAACATGGGATGTACTCACTCATAATTGGTTTCTAGCCATAAATAAAGGACATCGAGCCTATAATTCATAAAAAAAATCCTAGAGAAGCTAAATAAGAAGGTGAATCCAAAGAAAAACATATAGTTATCCTCCTGGATACTGGAAGTAGAAAAGATTGCCGGACAAAAAATGGGAACTTGGTCGTGGGGTGGGTTGGGGTTATGGGGGAATGGGGAGAGAAAAGTGTGAAGCGGAGGATGGGAAGAGCTTGGAGGAGATGGTTGGGATATAGGAAGAGTGGATATGGGAACAAGGAATTATATATCTTAATTAAGGGAGCCATTCTAGGGTTGGCAGAGACTTGACTCTAGAGGGGTTCCCAGGTGTCTAGGAAGACGCCCCCAGCTAGTTCCTTGGGCAGCTGAGAAGAGGGTGCCAGAAATGTGCAGATCCTATTGCCATACTCATGAATATCTTGCATATCACCATAGAACCTTCACCTGGCGTTGGATAGAAAAAATGGCAGAGCCTCACATAGGAGCACCGGACTGAGTTCCCAAGGTCCTGATGAGGAGCAAAAGAAGGGAGATCATGAGCAAGGAAGTCAGGACCATGAAGGGTACGTTCATCCATTGAGACGGTTGGACAGATCTAACGGGAGATCACCAAGTCCAGTTGGAATGGGACTGATGGAACAGGGGACCAAACCGGACTCTCTGAATGTGGCTGACGGTGGAGGAGGACTGAGAAACCAAGGACAACGGTGAGGAGCTTGAGCTCTACAGCATGGACGTGCTCACTGTGAGTCTTCTCAGTTTGGTTGCTTACCTTCCCGGACTTAAGAGGAGTTGGGAGGACTTTGGACTTAACATAGTGAAGGGAACCCTGATGGCTCTTTGCCTTGGAGAGGGAGGGAGTGGGGGTATGGGTGGAAGGGAGGGGAGAAAATGGGGAGGAGGAGGGCAGGAGATGGAACTTTTTAATAAAAAAGCGAGAAAAAAATCATTTAGATAAAAACTACATTTGACCTTCAAATTCTTTTATAACTTTTTAAGTATGCAGGTCCCTCTTCTCTGGGCTCACAACTCTATCTGCTTTACTGGAGGTTAGGCTGGTTCTAGGTACCCAAGGTTAGACACTGCCCACTGCCCGCTGATGCTTCCTAAAGCTGGCCCAATGGCCCCCAAATGCACCCTCTCCCCTGACTTCCATATCTCCGCCAAGACTTTGGTAGAAAACTTCTGCTTTCCTCGAGTGGCCATGTGATACTAGGAATTCCAGAGACCAAGCAGGTATGCAGTACCCCAGTGGCCACAGGCATATTTGGAACTTTAGAGGCAAAGTTGGCATCCAAATTTCTGGAGGTCTTGCAGGTCATAAAAATCCAAGAGATGACATCCTACTGGACCTGAAGACTCCATAGTTACCAGTGCCCCAGGCCACTTAGGCCAGAAAACCAGAAAGAAAACAGAAACCAAAAAAACAAAACACCCATTCAACAAAGACAAACTCAGGAATCAATACCTTGATCCAAAATCATCTCAAATCCAGACAACTAAACACTAGTCTAAGAACACAGTCAATAGCAGAAAGATATGGCACTAGCCGAACCCAGCTATCCTACAACAGCAAGGCCTGAACATTCCAATACAGCTGAAGCTCAAGGAAACAATCTTAAAAATGATTTTATGAAAATGATAGAGGTCCTTAAAGAGGAAATGAAAAAATTCCCTTAAAAAATGAGGAAAAGATACACAAGAAAATGGAAGAAATCAACAAATCCAATAAAGAATGCTAGGAAAGCTAGGAAAAAACAAACAGGTGAAGGAGACTGGTCAAGACCTGAAAATGGAAACAGAAACAATAAAGAAAACAAATTGAGGGAATTCTGGAAATGAAAAATTTGGGTAATTGAATAGGAACTACAGATACAAGCATCATCCAATAGAGAACCAGAGATGGAAGAAAGAATCTCAGACATTAAAGATAAAATAGAAAAAATAGATTCATCAGTGAAAGAAAATGTTAAATCTAAAAAATTTGGGACATGAACTATCCAGGAAATCTGGGACACTGTGAAAAATAAAAACAAACCTAAGAATATAAGAATAGAAGGAGAAGAATCCTAACTCAAAGGCACAGAAAATATATTCAACAAAATCATAGGAGAAAATTTTCCTAAACTAAACAAGGACATGCCTACAAAGGGACATGAAGCTTACAGAACATCAAATAGATTTGACCAGAAAAATGTCACATCACCACATAACAGTCAAAACCCTAAACATACAGAACAAAGAAAGAACATTTAAAGTTGCAAAGGAAAAAGGCCAAATAACATATAAAGGCAGAGCTATTAGAGTTATACCCAAATTCTCAATGGAAACTCTAAAAGACAGAAGGGCCTGGGAAGATGTCCAGGAGACTCTAAGAGACTATAGATGCCAGCCAAGACTTTCAGTCCCCATGGATGGAGAAAACAAGGTGTTTCATGCTTGTGTTAATGCAGAAATTCACGTTACCTTTGAAAGTTTGTGTGTTTCGAGAGCAAGGGGCCCAGACACTTATGAAAACAAGTGGTCCAGGTGATCTAGCCTCTCACAGTGCCTCTGTTGCAGCTTCCTCAGAGTTCTACATCCAGAACACCTTCAAGGCTGCTGGCTGGGATGGTTCAGCCTCACAGACTATTCCAGTCATGACTACAGATAAGCTTTGTGCTTTCTCATTGCTCAGAATCTGGGAAACAAACGTTATGGCAGTTCCCGAGGACTTGACCATTATCTCAATTTTCTCAGGTTTGCTGAGAAATTATATTACCCACAGACAACAGCAAGAAGTCTATAGAATATGGCACTCACATTCCCAAGAGGTGGGATGGGTTGTTTATGGTTATTTGATAGGTCATGGGAGTTTTAGGGGGGTTGATTACAAGTTGTTATTGGTAATGGTCAGGGAAAAAGCCAAACAAAGGAAATTAGATTTGGGGATTTCTTTCTTAAGGGGAAAAAAGGGGAGTATAGAATAGAAATGATGCGATAAAAGGGTAGATTGTTGAGTCTTCTATTGAATAACCACTAGTCTCAAATATCTTACATTGGTATGGAATTTTGTATATTGATACAAATTTAAAGTTATTTTTGTTATACTGTATATATGAGTCTATTCATGCTTAATGAATTGTACTTATGCAGATCATTTAAAATGTAATATAAAGTTTTAGTCCTTGAAATCAAACACAGTCATATTAAGTATGTTTTTGTTAAGGTTTTATAGAGATACATAGTAGACATATAGATAATCTTCAAACACTTCAAAGTCCCACAGAATAGGGCATTTAAATTGTTTAGCACAAGGCTTTTCTTTACTTTTTAAAAAATTGTTTAAAAAATTATCTTCTATTATTTTACATGCCAAATACAGTTTCCAATTCCTCCCCTCCTCCTGCTCCCTTCACCTTTTCCCCTATCCAACCTCCCAATCCATTCCCATCCACCCCTCAGAGAGGGTAAGGCTTCCCATGAGGAGTCAACAAAGCCTATCACATTGCTTTGAGGCAGAACCAAGGCCCTCCACATTACTTCTATGCTGAGCAAGGTATCCCTCCAGAGAGAATGTGTTCCAAAAAGTCAGAACAATCAGTGGGGATAAATCTTGGTCTCACTGTCCCAGTCATACAACTGTTACCCACATTCAGAGGGCCTAGTTTGGTCTTCTAAATGGTGTAGCTGGTGCTGTCTGTGACCCTGGTGATCAATATTCTAGGTGCCAGTGGATCCAAGGCTTAGATGGTTGCTCCTCATGGTGCAGTCAGTGCCATGGTTCCCATCATTCCGTTGATCACTCCATGTTCTTGGAGGTTGCTCAGTGCTTCTGGGATTTGCTCCACTCCTGTGGAGTTGTGTCAGGCCTACTCTGGCTTAGGTTTCTGGCTCAGACCTGTTTCTATGAATATCCCTGATCTGAATCCATTCCTGCAGAGGTCCCTGGCTTGGGGTTGGTCCTGAAAAGGTCTCTGGGTCAGATCTATTCCCTCGGAAGTCCCAGACTCAGGTGTGCCAGGAACTTTAGAGGTACTGGCTTAGGCCTACTCCCTCAGAGGTCCCAGTCTCATGCCTGGATCTGCAGAGGTCTTTGGTTCCTGCTTACTCCCTTGGAGGTCCCAGACCCATGCCTGGATCCACAGGGGTCCTGGCTCATGTCTACTGTCTCGAAGGTCCTAGACTCACAACTGGACACATAGAGGTCTATTTTTCCTTCCTACACCCTTGTAAGTCCCAGACTCATGCCTGGACCAGAAGAGGTCTCTGGCTCTGGTCTACTCCCTCAGCAGTTGCTCTACTGTCGAGTTCACTGTCTCAGATCTGCTCTGGCCTAGATCATTGGCTCTAAAGAAACAATCTCAAATGTTTGTTTGTACTAGAAATTGTATGTTGCATCGTAATAAATTTAATAAAAGTGTGTTTGTTACTTGCTGTTTGTTACTTGGTTATATACTTATTTTGCCATTTGCAGTTAGGGTAATACTTATTTTAGGGGCTTTTATTTCACATATGGAATGTGTACACATGTATGTACTTATTTTTTCTTATTGCTGTGACATAATGCCTGGCAGTAGCCACTAAGGAAAGATAAGGTTTGTTTTGACTCACAGTTGGGAGGTCTCTTGAGCTGTGGTGACAGGGCTGTATGGTAGCCGGTCACATAGTATCCACAGTAGGAGAGTAGAGGCAGAGCAGTGCTGGTGCTCAGAGTCCCAATCTAGGCAATGGTGGTGTCTACATTGGGTCGGTCTTCCCTCCTAAATTAAACCTCTCTGAAATCATCCTCACAGACAAGCTCTCAGGTGTAATTCTTAAGAGAGTATAAATCCTTTCACTTTGAAAATGAGTTCTATCAGTCCTTTAAAAATAACTTACATTGTGTATATGGAGGATGACAAACACATCAATGAAGCACAATATATCAGCATTACAAGCAGAATGCGCATGGAGTAGAAACAAGGAAGAGAGGCATAAAAATACATAGTGAATTGGCTGTGGCTAAATTAAGATTCATATAGACATGGATGAAATAGTGGAACAATGAAGAGTGGGAGAGGGTCTTTGGGACTTGCTCAGGACCAAGGTTGGAAATTACAACTGAATGCAGTTCACAACATCAAGAACCTTTGGCTGTACCAGGCAGTTCAATTCTCCCATTCAGACCAGAAGCCATGTGTACTGAGGAGGTAGCCAGATACTGTGTTAAACAAAACTGGTGGTTTCTGGGGGAGATAGCAAAGCTTTATTATTCTGCTTGCTCTACTTCATCCCACAGATTAAGGCTCGTAAAATCAGTATGAAAAAAATGTGTTGCATCTTTCAGACTGCTCTGTATTACAGAATGTGAAAGGAAGAAGACTGGGTGGGAAGGTCCATCAATACCCTCATCCAGGGATGCTTGTTCTTTATGAAGAGTTTACCTAATACACATAGTAAAGGAAAATAAAGAATGTGAATTAATCTATTCTTAGTGTACTTGTTTGGTGATGTTGTAAAAGAAAATATTTCTAAATATTTGCTTTCTGAGCACAATTCTATTCCAAAATATCTATTCCAAAAATATGTGTTATGGAACTTATCTTAATAAAGATTCTATTATAGTCTGGTCACTGAAACTAAAAAGTACGTTTGTCACGATGGAACAATTTCTATGTTAACCATCAGTTCCCACTTAGGATGAGTTACATGACCACTCTATGTTGGGCCCAGTGTGTGCATTATCTTGTTACACATTGTGACACATCACAATGGATGCTATTAACCTCATCCTACCATGAGAAAATCTAAGTGTTGGGGAGATAAGAGTTACTTTGACACTCTGGGCCTTACTGGGTTGGCAAGATCAGGATTTGAACTCATGTTCTTAACTATCATGATCTACAATGATGAATAAAGAAAGTGTGCAGAAATATCTTTTCACTCACGTGACCATTGAATTCTAGTTGAAGGAATAGCTAAACAGTTACTTACTTGGTGAGCAAAGTGAAATATCATCAGATAGAATTTATGTTGTAATACACTCTTCAGCTATGTCCATGAAACCTCTAAGACACAGCATCATTGGTTCCTTATTTTGTTTCAAGGAGGATATAGCCAAGGTACAAGTGTATGCCTCTTCTGATGAACTGATGTATATGTGTATACATATAGAAATGTATACATATATATGAAGTAATAAAATTTATTTTAAGAAAATCTGCTAAATGTCTTTAGCAATTGTATTTACTAAAATTCAAAGGATTTCAAACATTATAGTTTAGTAAAAGAGTGATCATATTTTAATTGGAGGCTGTGGTTATAAAATAGAGAAATAGTCTAATAAATAGACAATATTCTGATATATAGCAGAACAAATGACATTAGTCTCATTTGCAACCTGCAGTAGAAATGATGGAGAAAGTGTTGCAGCTCTTTTGCAGAATTGACACATAGATCTTATAAATGATTTATAGGTAGAGCTAGAATGCTGTAGCAATGTGAGTTTGACTGTAGGTATCTGCTATTTAAAGAACGCCATCTGATTGCAGTAAAAAAGTCATGTGGTAATAAATCAGACAGTAAATTGTTTGTTGGACAGGATTAGGCGTGGTTACAGCTTTCTGATGTCATGCCTTTTAATCAATATCATCAGACTGTTGAGCAGTGTGGGCCTTTGCTGGTGGTATAAATAAAGAGTATTGTAGAATATTATTTTAAGGTGTGTTACTTTTGTTTATGTTGTGGGACATTTGTTTAATGATGTAAAGATACGTTGCTTTTGTTTATGCTGTATTTGTTTAACTCTGTGAAGATGTCATTCTTTATCCGCCTAAAACAGCTGAAGGCCCTAATAAAGAGCTAAATGACCAATAGTGAGGCAGGTGCAAGGATAGGTGGGGCTGGCAGGCAGAAAGTATAAATAGAAGGAAACACATGGAAGAAGAGGAGCAAGAGAATAAGGAGATGAGGATGCTAGGGGCCAGCCACTAAGCCCCCTGTCCCTACTAGCCATGGAATAAGAGTGAACGTAAGATACACAGAAGAAAGAAAAGGCAAAAGGTAGATGGGGTAACTTAAGTTAAGAAAAGCTGGCTAGAAACAAGCCAAGCTAATATCTGAAAATTCATAACTAAGAATAAGTCTCCATGTGTGATTTGTTTGGCAGCTGGGTGGTGGGCCCCCCTAAAAGCCAAAAGAGTACAACATCACACAACAGAATATGGGTTTATAATGATTTTCTTTTTGTGTGAGCTTTGCTTCTAACAGCAAATGCTATACCCAGTAGTCAGAAGCATCATATCTGGTGAAGAATACATAGGATTGGCCAACATAATAGAGAAATGGAAATTAGAAAGATAAACAGCACAACCATATTCTCATCCTTAGGGATGGATTCCAATGCTGTAGTTGGTACCCAAAATTGTGGTTAGAAGTGATCCTTGGACACAAGGTACCTTTTCCTGTGTGCCCACTGTGTTGGCATACACTTACAATTTATTTATCTTTCCATGATTTATGTCTTATTGTCTGCACTGGCTCTTTATGGTCACTTTTAGGTAAAACAGGTGTGAATTGAACCCTGCATTGGCAGACTTTGACAACTGATTTAATAAACACCATGGCTACTCTAGTGGGTTGGTGAGTACAACTGTGGATAGTTGGGGTCTCAGTCCCTCTGTCTCTCAGTGACACCCACCAGCATTTATCTCATTCCTTAGGACGATGAGAGAGTAACCCTGTACTGAGTGTCTTCTGGGGTTGAGAGTCTGTTATAGGACCAGGCTTTGCAGGGATGAGGTGTGGCTCAGTGGCATACTTACCCAGCATCTCCAAGGCCCCAGGTTTGATTCCCAAGAGCACTTGAAAGTCTTAACAGTTGAGTCAAAGAATTATTTTTGTAGTATTAAGCAAGTATGGTTGTGGTGTTTGCTTGATGTTCTTGCCCATTGTGACTGTGAAGTCAAGGTACCTGTTGCTTTTATTCTTTTGTTAAATTACAAGCTCCTATATGTCTTAAGGAGCTATATGTCTTATTAAGTTGTATCAGTGATTTTATTATAATTCATAATAGTGCATCATTCAGCTCAAAGGCCTCATATTTATGATAAATGGGAAAATTAAGCAAGGATTCTTGGTTAAACAAGTAAGAAAGCCATGGAGAGAAAAAAATATTGAAATGTATTAGCTACCCTGCTCCATTAAATTGAATTCCTTTTCAAAAGGTTTGTGGAATTAATCTCTGATCCATTATTTATAGAGATGCATTTTACTGAAACACTAAAGAAATCCCAAATTTGTCTTTAGAACTAAAAGAAAGATGCTTATTTCATTGTGTAACTCTCTCCATTGAGATGGGCTCTCTCTCTCTCTCTCTCTCTCTCTCTCTCTCTCCCTCTCTTTCACACACTCTCTCTCTCTCTCTCTCTCTCTATATATATATATATATATATATACATATATATAAATATATCTGCCACTAATTATATATAACTATATAATTTGTGACAGCCCTTTATTCTTTAGGGCAGTAACATTAACTTTGATAAAGTACTTCATTAGAACCTGACACTTCAAGATAGAGAAACTCTGTTGTTTCCCTCCTGGCCACCTGTGCCCACCACAGGTTTCAGGTTATGGTTTGTCAATGAGCTCTGAGAATCAGTTAGTCTTCTCATCTTGCTGGAATTCATGAGACTGACTGGAAAAATTCTAGCAATGGTTTTAGCTGGCACCAAGTGAGACAATGAGCAGTTCTCATCTTCACTCTGAAATAGTTTCTGTGGCTAATGGGGCAGAATCTTCATTTGCCCACTCTAATTTCCTTGCAAATTTCTTGACACCTGCTATTTCCTTCTAACTACCTGAGGTTTGTTTTCATTATTCTCATAAAAGTGTTTATTGTAGAGTTATCTTTTAAATTCACCTTGTAACATTTAAGTCCTACTTAATGTTTTCTTGAAGCTACATAAAATAGGAAAAGATTTCATGAAAAAGATAGGAAAAAACACATATTCCAGCAACTATAATAAATGACTTTTATCAATATTTCAATTAGATGCTATACTATACATTAGATATCCTGTGGCTTAAAATACTTTTATATTTTTAAATTATATTAATTTGACATAGTACTCCCTATTCCCTTTTGTATATTTTACAGAAAATACTTTATTTTATTAAAATTGGATACACCTTTCCTTTTGCTCCTCCAGGTCAAATTCCCACCATCCTCACACCCAGCTTGATAGCAGAAACCTGCTGTGTTCTTTCTTTTCTTTCTGACTCCATCCCCCAACTTTACTTCTCCTAACTCATCCTAATATCCCAGCCTCCAATACCAACAGGCATTCACTGGGAACACAGCCATTTAGCAGGCCAGAGAAACAGATTCACAAAAAAATTCCTACTAGGCAGCACACAGGTACAACACTTTCCTAAAGTCCTGAGAGGAAGCAGAGACCAAAGAATAAAATACCCACCCAACAGAGACAAAACCAGATATCATCACTCAGAACTATAATCATCCCAATCTCAGATGGCCAGATGTCAGTGTAAAAATACAACTAATATCAGCAAAGACAATATGTCTCTACTGGAGTTCAGCAATCTGATCACAGAAGGCACTGAATATTCAAACATAGCTAAAGCCAAAGAAAAAGAACTTAAAATAATCTTTATGAAGATGACAGAGTTCTTTAAGAGGAAATAAATAAAACCTGTTAAGGAAACAACAACAATAGCAATAAAAACCTAAACAAAACCACAAACAAACAGTGCAAGAAAATAAATAAAGCTGTCCAACTCCTGGAAATGGAAATATAATCGATGAAAAAAAACACAAACTGAGAGAATTCTGGAAATAAACAATTTGGGAATTCAAACAGAAATTACAGAGGCAAGCTTCATCAATAGAATATAAGAGATGGAATAAAGAATCTCAGGCATTGAAAATGCGATAGAAAAATGGGTATATCAGTAAAAAATTGTTACATCTAAAATGTCTTGACAAAAACATCCAGGAAATCTGGGACACTATAAAAAGACCAACCCTAGGAATAATAAATAAGAAGACAGGAAGGAGAAGAAACCCAGATGAAAGGCCAAAAAAGTTTTTTCAACAAAATTGTAAAAGAAAAATTTTCTAACATAAAGAAGGAAATACCTACTAGGTACAAAATGCTTATAGAACACTAAAAAAAAATTAGAAAAGAAAGTCTCCTAGGCAGTCAATAATCAAAACATTACATGTACAGAATAAAGAAAGAATATTAAAGTTGTAAGGACAAAATAGCAAATACCATATAAAAGTAGACCTATTAGAATTACACCTGACTTCTTAGTGGACACTCTAGGGCCTGGAAAGATGTCCTACAGAGTCTAAGAGACCACAGATGCCATCCCAGACTACTAAACCTAGCAAACCTTTCAACCAGCATAGATGAAAAAAAAAAGACATTCCATGGTAAAATCAAATTTAAGCAATATTTATCTATAAATTTATCCAGATAGAGGATATTAGAAGGAAAACTCCAACTAAGAAGGTTAAGTATACCCAGTAAACACAGGGAATAAATAACCCCAGACCACCAAAATTAAAGGAAGGAAAATACACACACACACACACACACACACACCCTCACCACCATCACTACCCACCACCACTGCCACCACCACCAAAAATAACAGGAATGAACAATACCTTGGTCATTGATAGCTCTCAATTTCAAAGGTCTCAATTCCAGAATAAAAAGAAAGAGACCAAGAAAATGGATGCAGAAACAGAATCCATCCTTTGTTGCATACAACAAACACATCAACATCAAGAATAGACATTACCTCAGAGCAAAGGGTTGGAAAAGGCTATTCTACATAAATGAATCAAAGAAGTAAGCTGGTGTAGTCATTTTAATATCTTAAAATGTAGACTTCAAACAAAACTGTTCAGAAAAGATAGGGAAGCATATTTCATATTCCTCAAAGGAAAAATCCAACAAAAAACCAATGTAGTACTCAACATCTATTTCCCCAAAGACAAAGGCACCACATTTGCAAATGAAACAGTACCACAGCCTAAATCCTGTTTAACCCTAACACACTGGTAGTGGTAGACTTCATTATACCGCCTTCACCAATGGACAGGTCATCCACACAAACACGAAAAAGAGAAATAAATGCTAGAGCTAACAGACATTATAAAGCAAATGAACCTAACAGATATTTACAGAACACTTCACCCAAGCACAAAAGAATATACCCTCTTCTTAGCACCTCATAGAACTTTATCCAAAATTGATCACATACTTAGACACAAAACAAGCTTCAACAGAAAATACTGAAATAAATAAAAGACTGAAATAACTCCCTGCATCTTAACAGAGCACCATGGATTATCAATGACAACAGAAACACTAGAAAGCTTACAAACTCATGGAAACTGAACAACTCTTGACTGAATGATAAATGGATCAAGACAGAAATAAAGTAATCAAAATCTTTTAAAATTTAAGTGAAAAGAGTATACAGTGTACCCAAAGTTATGCAACACAATGAAAGTGGCTCTAAAATTCAAGTTCATAGAACTAAGTGCCTACATAAAACAAAGCAAAACTGGAGATATCTCATACTAGCAACTTGACAGTACACCTGAAAGCTCTAAAACAAAAGAAAAAGTCACACCCAAAAGGAACAGATAGCAAGAAATAACAAAACTAGGGCTGAAATTAAAAAAGAGAGAAAAAAATTGATAACACAAAGAATCAATAAAACAAAGAGTTTGTTCTTTGAGAAAATCAATAAACTAAACTTTTAAAAACTTTTAAAATAAAATAAACTTTTATCCAAACTCTATTTAGTTTTGCAGAGAGAATATATAAATTGACGAAGTAAGAAATAAAAAGGAGGACATAATAACAGACACTGAGGAATTCAGAGACATAAAAAATACCATAAAAACCTGTATTCCCCCAAATTGGAAAACCTAAAAAAAATTGGGCAATTTTCATCATAGATACAACTTGCCAAAGTTAAATCAAGATCAGATAAGCTATTTAAACAAACATAACTTCTATTGAAATAGAAGCAGTCAATAGAAGTCTGCCAACTAAAAAGAGACTAGGGCCAAATAGTTTTAGCTCAGAATTCTACCAGACTTTCAAGAAAAAGTTAATGTCAAAACTCCTCAAATTATTTCACAAAATAGAAACAGGAAAAACATTTAGCAATCATTTTATGAGACCACAGGTATACTGATATGCAAAGCACATAAAGACCCCAAAGAGAGAGAAAATTAAACACCAGTTTCCTGTATGAACATAAATGCAAAAATACTCAACAAAATTCTTTCAAACTGAATCCAAGAACACATAAAAAAGTGTTTATTCACTTTGATTAAGTAGGCTTCATTCCAGAGATGTAGAAATAATTCAATATGTAAAAATCAATAGTTGTAATCCACTATCTAAACAAACTGAAAGAAAAATAAACACATGATCTTCTAATTAGATGAAACAAAGGCCTTTGACAACACCCAGCATCTCTTCGTGATGGATGTCTGTAGAGATTAGGGATATAGGGGACAAAGTTTAAAATAATAAGGTCAATTTATAGTCAGCATCAATGTAAATGGAGAGAAACTCAAAGTAATTCCACTAAAATCAGAAGAAACACAAGGGTGTTCACTCTCTTTATATTTATTCAATACAGTACTTGAAGTCTTATCTAGAGCAAGATAGCAACTGAAGGAGATCAAGGGGATGCAAATTGGAAAGGGAGAAGTTAGGGTTTCTTTATTTGTAAATGATATGATAGTATTCATAAGTGACCCTAAATATTCCATGGGGAAACTCCTATAGCTGATAAATACTTTAAACAAGGTAGATGAATGCAAAATTAACTAAAAAAAAAAATCAGTAACCTTATCTAAACATGAAAAAAGGACTGAGAAAGAAATCAGAGAAATAGCATCTTTCATAATAGCCTCAAATAATATAGGACATCTTGGGGGTAACTCTTGCTGTAATCTACTGGCCTAGTCTGTCACCTGGGTACCCTGTCCCTTTAAAAGATAAACGCTGCCCACTCCCAGCCTCCCCCTTCAACCACAAGCAGATTTTTCACCTCCTTTCCAGCTCTCTTCATCTCTCCTTCTTTTTCTTTCTTTCTCTCCTTCCTCCTCTCTTTCTGTTCATCCTTCCTCTGGAGAGGCAGCTTCTGGCTCTCTCTTCTACCCTCTTCCATTTCCACTCCCTCTCCCATTATCCCCTTCTCCCCTTCTGTTCCCCCTCCACGACCCACTAAATAAACTCTATACCACTGCTTTCTCTGAATAGCATACTTGTCTGTTTCTAACCCTGGCCTCAGGTTGTCCCATTTTACAAATGATAACAATGCTAACCAAGTAACTCAAAGAGTTGTATGATAAATCTTTAAGTTTTTGAAAAAAGAAAGTGAAGATGATATCAGGAGATGGAAAGATCTCCCATGCTCATGGATCAGTAGAATTCACATAGTGAAAATGGCCATCCTACTAAAAACAATCTACAGATTCAATGTAATCCCTGTGAAATTTCCAACACAATTTTTATAGACCTTGAAAGAGCAATTCTCAACTTCATATGGATAGCTAAAATATCCTGAACATTAAAAGAACTCCCAGAGATATCATCAGTCCTGATCTAAGGTTATACTACAAATCTATAATAATGAAAACAGAATGGCATTGGCTTAAAACAGACATGATGATCAATGGAATCAAACTGAATTACCCAGACATAAACCCACTCACTTACAGACACCTGTTTTTTTTATTTTAAAAAAGCCAGAAATATGCACTGCAAGAAGTATAGCATCTTGAACTACTGGTGTTAGTCAAAGTGGATATCTGCATGTAGAAGAATGTAAATAGATCTAGAAATATCACACAGCATAAAACACAACTCCAAATGGATCAAGGACCTCTATATAAAGCCAGGTACACTGAACTTGATAGAAGGGAAAGTTGAGAGAAGTCTTAAACTCATTAACATAGGAGAAAACTTTCTGAATAGAACACCATTAACACAGACACTAAGATCAACCATTAATAAATGGGACTTCATGAAACTGAAAAGCTTCTGCATAGCAAGAGACATCATCATTTGAACAAAGTGGAAACCTATAAAAGAGAAAAAGATTATTTTTTTTACCAACTCCACATCCAATAGAGGGCTAATATCCAAAATATATAAAGAACTCAAGAAACTGGACATCAACAAACCATGTAATTCAATTACAAAATGGGGTGTAGATCTAAACATTGAATTCTTGGTAGAGGAAACCAAAGAGACTAAGAAACAATTAAAGAAATGTTCAACATCCTTAGCCATGAGAGATATGTAAACCAAAACTTTGATATTCTATTTATATTTTCAAAAGAGGTAAGATCAAAAACACAAGTGACAGCTCATGCTACTGAGGATGTGAAGAAGGGGATCATCTATTGCTGGTGGAGGTGCAAACTTATACAGCCTCTATGGAAATCAATATGGTGCATCTTCAGAAAGTTGGGAATTTATGTACCTCAAGATCCAGTTACATCTCTCTTGAGCATATATCCAAAGATTGCTTTATCATATCACAAGGCAACCATGTTCCTTGCTGTTCTTTTCACAATAGTCAGAATTTAGAAACAACATAGATGTACCTAACAGAAGAATGAAGAAACTGTCGTATATTTACACAATGGAGTTATACTCAGCTGTTTAAAAAATGGCATCATGAAATTTGAAAGTAAATGGATGGAACTAAACATATCATCTTGAGTGATGTAAATGTAGACCCACAAAGACAAATATGGTATGTTTTCACTTATAAGTGAATATCAGCTGTTAAGTAAATGCAGATCCAGAGATGTTAGGCATAGAGAGCGGAACATATGACTCTCCACATAAGGGAGTAGAGTAGATTTTATGGGTGGACTACAGTGGGGAGGCAGGATGAGAACAGGAGGATCAGATGCAAAGGAGGAGGGAGAGAGGATTGAGGTAGGGGATGAAAATCAGTTTTTCCTCTGTGAGTGGTTGTTGTATGGGAGTCCCCTCTGTGTGTGGCTTGTACTGGTTAATGAATAAAGAAACTGCCTAGGCCTAATAGAGCAAAACTTAGGTAGGTGGAGAAGACAGAACTGAATTCTGGGAGGAAGAAAGCAGAGTCAGAAAGATGCCATAGATCCACCAGAGACAGATGCTGGGAATTTTACCCGGCAATCCACTGCCACATGGTGATATACAGATGAATAGAAATGGGTTAAATCAAGATGTGAGAGTTAGCCAATAAGAGGCTAGAGCTAATGTGCTAAGCAGTGTTTTAATTAATATAGTTTCTGTGTGATTATTTTGGGGGTCTGGGTGGCTGGGACAAACAAGCAGCCCTCTCGTTGCAACAGGTTGTTAATTGGAGATTGTTTCTGGGATAGGGATGGGGGCATGAGTTCACTCCCCCTCTAAGTGCTGTAATCCCATCTGGTGCAGACCCATGCAGGCCCTGTGTATGCTGCCACAGTCTTTGTGGGTTCATTTGTGCCTCAGTTCTGTATTTAAAAGACCTTGGTTCCTTGGTGTTCTCCATCCCCTCTGACTCTTATAATCTTTTCCTATTCTCTTCTGCAGGGTTCCCTTAGCCATGAGGAGAGGGAATTGATGGAAGCTTCCCATTTAGCACCAAGTATTCCAAGGTCTTTCACTCTCTGCCCATTGACCAGTTAAGGGTTCCTGTATTCCATTTATTCCATTGTGTGCAAAAGCTTCTCTGATGATGGTTGAGCAAGACACCGATCTTTGACCATAGCAAAAATGTCATTAGGATTCATTTTATTGCTATACTACCTTTACCAGAACAGCATTATTTGTTTTTCTTCTAGGTTCCAGACCTATCTAGTCTCACATTCTTGGTCATCTGAACAGTGTTAGGGATGGTTCCATCTCATGGAACGAACCTTAAATCAAATCTGTTGTTGGTTGGATCCTAGGAAATATTTTAAATAGTAAAAGGGATTGGTAAGCCATTTAGTTTTTCCAAATTATTTGTTTCATATTTGCTGGGGAAACTCCTTCAGCCAATGGTTTCTAAGATGCTGGACCAGGTTGGATACCAAAAATGCATGTGTTTGCTCCCTTGCTCTCTCTTGGCTGCTGGATTTGGTTCCTGTTCCCTTTCATGCAGAGGACTGTGATCTGTGAGTCTGCCCCCCAAATAAAGAACCCTTTAGTATACCCAATTCTGAGCTAGTGTGGGACTACTCAATTCGGGTTCACCTACACATATTATTTTATTTGATTTAGGTGTTTTTTTTTGTACCTTTGACCATCAACTTTTGTCATTAATCTATTTATTCAAACCCCCTTTCTGACACCTGTTTCAAACCATGTAGGAATGCACAAATGCATGTCTTGATCTGCAAAGAGACCGGAACATCTAGCTGTAAATCAATGTGTATGCTTGTTCGGAAGAGGTGAGCCTGGAGTACTGATAACTCTGTCATGGAAGCCTAAATAAGTAACTTGAGTGAGCAGTCTGGGCTAAAGGGAAGAGTAAATCAGATGAATAGAATAGATGTGGGCCTGGTATGTATGTGTGGGGGGGCAGGGGAACTAGGGGAAAGAAGGAGATGGGAAAAGTAAGTTGATTTTTATAAAGAGGAATAGTGAGATTATATTACAGGGTTGTAGGTTAGAAAAGTATAAAAAGTGAAGGAGTTCTTGTTTGCTGTGCCAGCTAGGTGTGGCAACAATGGGCCAAGAAATCAAAATGTAATGAGAACAAACAATGGTTTATTAAAATCATTTTCTGAAGGAGGAATGTAAGAGGATTGAGATAACAGATTCAGTTGTTTGAATAGAATGAGGTTGCAGGCATCAGAAATGAAAATGAAGAAATAAGCTCCAGTGAGACAAATATTCATAATAAATGTGACAGGCTAATCATCTCTGTGCTTAGAGAGTTCATTCAGCCCGAGAACAACAGCAGAAGAGGAACCTCACTGATAACAGAATGAGATGCTAAGAGACAACTAGGAAACAAAATAGGCAAACAAACTTGTCAGTGTGCAAATTAAACAATGGCAGTTTCCAGGATTTTGCTTGTCAAATTAGGAGATTTTTTTTTTTCTACATGAGAATTACAGACTATGCAACACTAGCAAAAGTAAAATGTAGAAGAAATTTTTGTATATTCAGATGGGACCAAAACCCAGCATAATATTTAAGGATACAGCTGTCTACTGAATTTGCAGATTGTTCTTAATGATCAATCAATCAAAAACATTGGAATTTGAGTGAAGGAAACAATTTTATGTTTAAAATTTTATTTCTGTATGTATTTTTTTAGGTATGAGTGCTCTGTGTGCATGTATGCCTGCATGCCAGAAGAGGGCATCAGATCCCATTATAGATGGCTGTGAGCTACCATGTGGTTGGTGAGAATTGAACTCAGGTCCTCTAGAAGAGCAGCCAGTGCTCTTAAACTGCTGAGCTGTCTCTCCAGTCAGAATAAGTAATTCTTCCTTGGAACATTTTGGTAATTAAATAAGGTAATTTGTGTGAACACATATACCAGAAAATATTATAGTTTAAACACACATGCACACACGTGGAGAAAGCAAAGATGGTTATTGTGATACAATTATGAGCTATGAAATATATTCAAAGTCACTTCCAATAGCAGCCATTTAGAATATTGCTCTCTAGTGACTATCAAACTTCATTCAGCGAATTATATGATCATAAAATAATCTTTCAGGCAATAATTTGACAATTATTCCAAAAAGATACATAATTTGAAATGTTTTTGTACATAGACACATCCTTTTATTACAGGAACAAAGCTGCAGTTGACTATTAATGAAGAATGACAAAATTCTGAAGAGAAACTTGAAGTAAAAAGAGCTCTATCTAGAATTTAATAAGAAAAAAATAAGAATGGTCCAGTAGGCTCTTGAAAAAATATGTGCTGTTAGCTGAAATTATCTTTAAATGGAAGAATTAAGGTGAGACTTGAAGCAATTTTCCCTGTGGTCAGGAGGTTGTAACCTAGCTGGTAGCAAAGGAGGAGAAAGCAAAATTATAACCGAATGATGGGTAATGGCTTAAACTGCATTTTTAGAAACCGCATGTAGTCCAAGATTTGGGACAAGCCGTTTTAGATTTTTTTTCAAATTGAAATAACTTTCTCATTCTTAGAGCCGCATAATGAACCAGACTAACTCAAATTACCCAGCAAATGACGATTGACATTTGGTAAAATATACACAGTTGCAAGTTTCAATGTTCAAGACTAATTTTCATTTTGAAATGCATTTGTCTTAAGGATCTGTGACATGCCCAGCATGGCACGTCCGGTAAAGCGGTGGCGAGATTGAACTGTCAGATTGGCTCCCTGGAACAGAGCATACCTGCCTTAGTTGTTAGAACTTAATCACTGCCACCTTGAAGTTACTTTGAACTTGAAATGCATCAAGGGTAGGTAGAAGAAGGGAGAAAGAGAGAAACTACTGGTCATCAGAGGCCGCATTTCACTCCCTCTCTCCACTGCCCTCCCAATCTTTTCCCCTCCTTTTTCTCTATTGTTCTCTTTATTTCAACATTTTCAACTTTGAGTTTTGGTCTAGCCAATCAGAAACTGAGCTGGTTTTTGTGCAGAGTGTGAGAGGTGAGAATGGTTCTGAGTACCCCCAGTGATCTGAAAGATAGCTTGATGCCAAGATAGTATTCTTGTAAGATGAACATGAACTTTAGAGGACGATAAGCCTGGTGATTTGAGCTCTGTTAACGAACTGTGTGATCTTGTTGGAATAGCAGCATGTCATGCAATCTGTCTTTTTAATGGTGAAGTGTCATTCATAAGACTTCATTTGCAAGGCTACAATAAAGGTTTTGTCATTACAAGTGTTTGATATTTGGTGCCACTCAAACCAAACGAACCAAATAAAACTAACCCAAACAACAACAATGAATCCAAGAGGAACAAACAAAAATCCCCCAAACCTGTTGAGATTCATGAAAGATCTGAAACAGAGATGAGTATTTATCAAACCATCTTACCTTCATTGTATATGGTTTCAGCAGAAACTGACTTAATAGCAGTAAACATAATCTCTGCAATTTTTCCTATAAGACTCTACTGTTCTCTTGTGCCTTGCTTCGCATGTCATTATGCAAGAATACTAAAGCTGCAACACTTTGGCTGGGGAGATCGCTCATTATGTAAGATTCACTTTGTGTGAACAGGAAGACCTTACTCCAAATCCACAGTCTGCAAGTGAAAAAAAATATAGGAGCTTTTGTTACACACTTATCAATCCAGTGGTGAGAGAGCTGGGTGACAGGAGTGCTACTGTGACCTGTTGATTTGGCAGTCTAGCTCCTGGTTTCAGTATGAGATATACAGCAGGCTATCAAACACCTTCCTCTGGCATTCAGCTGCATAAACAAGGCATACCCCCACCTGCACATAATACAAACACACACACACACACACACACACACACAAACACACACAGAGAGATGCAACATTTTAGATGTAACTTCAAACCTAAAGGTGTTTTACTTGCTTTCTGTTTCTGTGACTAACACTATTACCAAAAGTAACTTGGGGTGGAAAAGGTCCACTTTAGATCCAGGTTACAATACACCACAGAGAAAAGCCAAGGTAGAAGCTCAAGGCAGGATTCTGGAGACAGGAACTGAAGCAGAATGCATGGTGGAACACTGCTCTCTGGCTTACTTTCTCGGGCTTTTTCAGATAATGTTTTATATATCTCAGACCCATCTGCTTAGGGATGGCACTGCCCATAGTGGGTTATGTCCTGCTCCATCAATTAGCTATTAAGAAAATGTCTCACAAACAACATGACAGGGGCAGTTTCTCAGTTGAGGTTCCTCTTCCTAAGGGTGTCCAGTTGGCAACCATGATTAGTCATCACAAAAACAGGAAAATTTGTACTGTATTATTTAAAATACTCATAACACACTGCCTAACTGGCTATGAGTGGCTCACTGGTGTCACCCTCATTCAACTCTTGTTGGGCAGTCATGTCGGTGAGATTGTATGGCTGTAGCTTCTGATATTACTAGGAGACATACATAATCTCACAGCAAACTCCCTGTCTGCAACATTTCTTAAACTTTAGGCCAAGGTTATCTTTATAACAAAGAAAGGAACAGGAGTGGGCTGTAAAGCAAGGTAGAGAGGCAGGAATATAGAGTTTTGTTACTTATGTTTTAATTATAAATGTGTAATGGCATTCTGGAAAATTCTTTATAATTTTATTAATTGTTACCACAAGGTGCTCTTACTTTGGGTAAAAAAGACCAAAGATATTTATTTTTTTTCTTTCAAACAGAAAACAGATAGTATTTATAACCAACGTTTTAAAGTCATAATGGATTTAGAGACTATTTGGAAAACATCTCTGAATGTCTATAGTTTTACCTTTTCATCTGCTAGTTGAGAGTCCAAATCAGGTGCTATTAGGTGGGCTACTATAATATCCTGTGTTTCTATGAATATGAATATTCAGAGAGGAGCCTTGTAATTGTACTCTTCTGTTATCTAAACCCAAATGAAAGCCTACAATTTCCTAGGGTGATGGAAGGCAGAGGGTCAAGGTGCGAAGAAACGGGACTGGATTTTGGTCTACATATCAGGGCAAGCCACTTCACCAGTAATTAGGCTTTCCACTGCTGCTTCATGGTCTGTTCCAGAAGCATGTGAGGATGCTTTTAAATCACGAAACTATAATTGTCACCTGGTGTCACAAGACAAAACAGAGCAGCACAATTACAAAGCCCAGGAATCAATAAAATAAACAAGACTGGCAAGAAAAGAGCTTTTAAACTGTTATCTCATTCTAAACACTGTTAAATTGTATTCCTAAAGCTAACCACCAAGGTCTGTTACCCTATTTGGCCACTTCCTCCTCCTTAGACTGACCAAAATGGTCCAGTTATCAAAATAAGAAACAAGAGCCCCCTTTGGTTCACCTAATTATCATGTTCAATTAAAATTAAACACCTTGTCCTAACATGGGGTTTTTCTTCTTATTATTATAAACTGCCATTTTTTTATGTGCCATATCTGTCTCCTCTCTGTCAAGAGGCAGTCTTTTGTTCCAGAGGGACAAGTACTCCCAGCGCTTTCCCTTGTCTCCTTTCCCTTCTCCCGCCTCCTCTATCTCCTCTACCACCGCATCCTAGTCCATCCTAATACAGACCTCCCCTTTTCTCCTCTTAAAAAATTACACTTGCTGCTGTTTGCTGCCTGAGCCAGAAAGCAGCCACTTTAACTTTTCTTCTCTGCTTAATAAATGATCTCTCTGTGAAATAGGTGTTTAGGTGTGATTTGTTCATTATCTGGGGTCTGGGAGGGACCTCATGTTGTGTGGGAGTCCCCATCACCACAAATGCTTTATTAAAATTTGTAATTAATTAGAGCATATGATGCATTTGTGCAAAATTGAAGTTCATGTTTTAGTCACACAATAAAATATCACAACCACAAAAGTTTTAATATTTTATACTTAATGACACAAAAATACATCTGAGATTTTTTCCCACTTAATACAGAAAACAACATGTTCAGACTTTGATTTCTTTTTAGAATTTTCTAGTTAGCAAATAGGTCCTTTGTGTGGCTTCCCAGGTCAGAAGTATTCTAGATCTCATCTTTCATTTTAGCAGCAGAAGGGAAGAGAATGGTAATGTGGAAACCTAGTAAATGAAAATTTTATGTCCAAGTGATTTGTTTTTCAATTTGTCTTCAATCACGCAAGGTTAAGTGTGTTTTTATATGGAAAGTGAATTTCTGATTCCATATTACTTCTTATCTGGGTGAAGCATTCTTCATTTCTTCAGCCATCATTCATGCTAAGTAGTGTCAAGATTTCTCATTGCCCTGGTTACTTCTATCCTGAAAGACTCATTGTGTTTATAATCCCACAGCACTTATTGTGGGCACTCCTGGATCCCCTAGGCACTTACAGTTCCTGTTTATTGCAGGTTCCCATGCTGCACCTGTGATATAGCTGAGGCTTTCTCCATCTAATACTTTTGAGTCCACGCCTATATCATTTATTTACATTGAAATCTTAATCATGGCTCGCTTCTGGGGAAATCCAACTCAAATTACCCCCTTAATGTATCACACTGTGATCTTCTCACTCAATAGTGTTTCTTTTCTATGGATGTTTGGAGTCAGGAAATATTTACATATTAAAGATTTTTAGCAAGCCAAGTTAAGATTTTTCTTTTATATTTTGATGAAAAAATAAACGCATAAAGTAATGGCATTTTATGCATATGTTTATGCTGTGATTCAGCCCCTTCCCTTCATCCCTCCCACCTGTCCCCATGCCATTCTCTTACACTAATACCCTCCTCCTGCCATCATGTCACTGTATTGTCCCCCTTATTTCCTTTGAATTGAAACAATCCTTCTAGTAGGGAAAAAGAAACTCCTAGGACCAAGAAACTCATGAAACTTAAGACTTATGAAGTTCAAAGAGTTACATGACAAACTCATATAAACAGGAGCAGTTTTGAGAAGGAGGAAGTGCTTTGGAGGACTGACTGCACACTGAATAGGGAACGCCAGCTTTTGTGCACACAGCTTTTGTGCACACAGCTTTTGTGCAGTCATCATCCTGTTGGAGCAGCGTTTGATGATGTGGCTGCCTTTAAGACATCCGTGCTCCTGTAAGTAATACAAATGTAGCCATTGGTTCACCATCTAGACTTGCATAAAACTGTGTAGGTCTAGAGTAAATAGACATTTATTCACATTTCTCAGGAAAAGTTACACAGTCCATATGCATCTCTGTTTTACCTACCCTTAGAAATAATCTTCCCTTTCTTAGTCTGCTTTCTACCTTTTGAAATTCCTTTCACATATATAAATCATACGCACCCCACACACATATTACACACACACTATACACACATACACACACGGGCATACCACACACAATACACACACCACGCATACATACCACACACATACCTCATACACACACTACAGAATACCACACACACACATACACACTACACACACAAGCCACCATACACACATGCACATTTAAATCTGCATGTGAGAGAAGACATACATGTGTTTGTCTTTCTGAGTGTGGCTTATTCCACTTAACAAAATGGTGGTCAGTGTTATCCATTTTCCCTGCAGATGTCATGATTTCACTTTTCTTTAAAGCTGAATAAACTTCCACTGTGTGTATGTGCCATGTTTTCTGTAACTATTCATCTTGACGGATATCCAGGTTGGTTCTATTTCTTAGTTATTATGAATCACTAAGCATGCAATTTGTTTTTATTTGAGTGTAGAAATAGAATGAGTCTTCAGCAATAGGAAGAACTCATCCCATGGACCTTGTGCAGGAGGGTCTGAGAAAGAGAAATAAGACTTAAAGAGCATATATATTATGAAGGTTCTCAGGTGAGGCAATGAGGCACCATGGTGACTGAATACTGTGATATGGATGTTATAGTAACACCACTGTGAAGGGAACCATCTTGAAAAATATGTAAAAGCAAAACTGATAGGAGTTGGTTCCTGGTATACATTAGATGGAAGATGACCAAGAACATGGATAAATATTGATGGCACTTTTCTTCTCATGGGAAGAAAAAGGTGAGGAAGTGAGGAGAGACACCTTTTGCTTTTGATCAGGTTATAGTTCATGAGATATATTTGTGTGAGCCTGAGGAAACAGGCTGTGTCGAAGGGATGTAAATACAACATGTTTATTTATTTTAGTTGTTTAAAAGTGTCTTCCACTTTTACACAACCTGTGCAAAATTTCATATTAGCTGTTTTGATGTTTTTCCATCACTAAAAATTATGTTCTGCTGTAACCATGTAGACTCATTTCCATTTGCAAATAAAGAGATATGTTGGGTGTCAACAAAAGTGGAACTTGTGTCAGTAAAACATTGAATGGATAAAATAATTACAATGTGTATGAACATAAAATACTGATGCATATATAGAATACATAATAAGAGCCCTGTACCTGAAGAAAAAAACAGGTTTTGTTTAGAGACTCTTTGTTTGAATTTGCAACTATGTCAAACATTATTTGATTTAGATAAAATTGATTTTTAAAATAGTGTGCCCTTTTATTTTCTAAAGTAAGTGCCTAGCAAAGATGAATGAACAAAGCAAAGCATTTTGCCTTCTGAAACTCACAATCTAATAAAATTGGGGAGGAAAGGGGGAGAGAGCCAAAAGATTAAAAACAGTAAATGAATAAATATTGCTTGATAAGTGCTAAAAGGGGCTCCGAAAAAACTTCTCCAAGAAGTGGATCAGGGTAAGGGGAATGGAGAAACGGGTCTGTCTGTCTCCTTCCACCGTCCCTCCGTTCTTCCTCCCTCCCTCCCTCCCTTCCTCCCTCCCTTCTTCCTCCCTCCGTTCTTCCTCCCTCCCTCCCTCCCTCCCTTCCTCCCTTCTTCCTCCCTCCCTTCTTCCTCCCTCCTTTCTTCCTCCCTCCCTTCTTCTTCCCTCCCTCCCTCCCTCCCTCCCTTCCTCCCTTCTTCCTCCCTCCCTTCTTCCTCTCTCCCTTCTTCCTCCCTCCCTTCTTCCTCCCTCCCTCCCTCCCTCCCTCCTTCCCTCCCTTCCTTCCTTTCTCCCTCCCTCCCTCCCTCCCTCCCTTCTTCCTCCCTCCCTTCTTCCTCCCTCCCTTCTTTCTCCCTCCCTCCCTCCCTCCCTCCCTTCCTCCCTTCCTTCCTTCCTTTCTTTCTTTCTTTCTTTCTTTCTTTCTTTCTTTTTTTCTTCCTTCCTTCCTTCCTTCCTTCCTTCCTTCCTTCCCCTCCCTCCCTCCCTCCCTCCCTCCCTCCCTCCCTTCCTCCCTCCTTTCCTCCCTCCTCGTCTCTCCCTCCTTCCTCTCTCCCCCTCTCTCCCTCCTTCCTTCCTTCCTTCCTTCCTTCCTTCCTTCCTTCCTTCCTTCCTTCCTTCTTTCCTTTTTGTTTTTTGTTTTTTGAGACAAGGTTTCTCTGTAGTAGCTTTGGAGCCTGTCCTGGAACTAGCTCTTGTAGACCAGACTGGCCTCGAACTCACAGAGATCCGCCTGCCTCTGCCTCCCTATTAAAGGTATGTGCCACCACCGCCCGGGAAAATGGGTTATTCTTGATGAAGTTGACTAGTAGTGCTGAGAAAACGAGGTCCGAGCAGAAGCAGTCATCTTCTCATTATTGGTGGGCATTCTGGATTAGAGTTGGGACTCTCATGAACACAGACCCATGAATGCAGGAACGAGCAAATAACTTTAAAGTAGTGTGTCTTTTGTATGCAACATATAAAAATTTTATTCTATTGTTTAATTTATATATTACTTACTGTTTTGTTTAACTCGACATAGCTAACGTCATCTGAATGTAGGGAACCTCAGCTGAGAAATAGCCTCCATAAGATTTGTCTGTAGTCAGAAATCCTGTAGAGCATTTTCTTCATTAGTGTTTGATGAGGAAGACTCAGCTCACTGTGCATGGAGACACTCCTGAGCTGGTAGTCTTGATTTCTATAAGAAATCAGACTGAACAAGCCAGGAAGGAACAAGCCAATAAACCACATTCCTCCACACTTTCTGCATCAGCTCCTGATTGAATTCCTACCCTGATTTCATTCAAAAATGAATTGTGACATGGAAGTGAAAGCACAGTACATTCTTTTCTCCCCAAAGTTTTTATGGTTATGTTATTTTATGATAGTAATAATCCTAACTATGGCAGTACCTAATAAAAATTAGCCATGAAAATAGTTGTCATACTATAACATCTAGGTAATAACAGTGTTAAATCCATTTGTGCACATTTAGTATGGACATACTTTTCTTCAAAACATTTAGACCCACCATAGTTGATTTCATGAAATTGGAACTCATGAATATGGAGAGCTTGGTGTGTTTATGGTGTCTCTTAGAGTTCGAATATGAAATGTCCCTGCTGTCTCACATTTTGAATGCATGCTCCCTAGCTGTTCGGAAGCTATTTGGAACTTTTAAGGGTTAAGTCTACCTGGTAGAAGTACGTCTTTAGGGGTGGGCCTCTGAAGGTTATACTTGAGTCCTCGTTCCTGCCAATCTTTGGCTCCTCATTCTACCATGATATGAACAGCGTATCATGGTTCATGCTGTTGTAACCTTTATGAGCGTAGCCACTTTTCCATTCTTTTCTTCCCATGATAGATTGAAACTCCCTGAAATTGGGAGCAAAATAAGTCCCTTAATGGTCTCCATCAGTTGCTGTGGCCACAGAGACGTTACAGGGTATTCAATCACACTGTGAAGATATGTCTCTGGCCGGGCGATGGTGGCGCACGCCTTTAATCTCAGCACTCAGGAGGCAGAGGCAGGCGGATTTCTCTTAGTTCGAGACCAGCCTGATCTACAAGAGCTAGTTCCAGGACAGGCTCCAAAGCCACAGAGAAACCCTGTCTCAAAAAACCAAAAAAAAAAAAAAAAAAAAAAGATGTGTCTCTGTTTTGCCTCACCGTCTAAGACACCTTATAATAAGCAAAGGACACAGTCAACAGGACAAAACAACAGCCTACAGAATGGGAAAATATCTTCACCAACCCCACATATGACAAAGGGCTGATCTCCAAAATATACAAAGAACTCAATAAATTGGTCATCAAAAGAAAAATAATCAAATAAAAAATGGGGTATAGACCTAAACAGAGAACTCTCAACAGAGGAATCTAAAATGGCTAAAAGACACTTAAGGAAATGCTCAACATCATTAGTCATCAGAGAAATGCAATTTAAAACAACTCAGATTCAATCTTACACCTTTAAGAATGGCCAATAACAAAAATACTGATGACAACTTATGCTGGAGAGGTTGTGGGGAAAGGGAACACTTCTGCATTGCTGGTGGGAATGCAAGCTGGTACAACCCCTTTGGATGTCAGTGTGGTGATTTCTCAGAAAATTAGGAAACAACCTTTCTCAAGACCCAGCAATACCACTTTTTGGTATATAACCAAACATGCTCAATCATGCCACAAAGACATGTGCTCAACTATGTTCATAGCAGCTTTGTTTGTCATAGCCAGAACCTGGAAACAACTTAAATGCCCCTTGACCAATGAATGGATACGGAAAATGTGGTACATTTACACAATGAAGTACTACACAGCTGAAAAAAATGACATCTTGAAATTTGCAGGCAAATGGATGGATCTAGAAAACATCATATTGAGTGAGGTAACTCAGACTCAGAAAGACAAATATCATATTACTCACTCTTAAGTGACTTTTAGACATAAAGTAAAGAAAACCAGCCTACAAATCACAATCCCAGAGAAACTAGACAACAATGAGGAACCTAAGAGAGATATTCATGGATCTAATTACATGGAAAGTAGAAAAAGACAAGATCTCCCAAGTAAATTGGGAGTATGGGGACCATGGGAAAGGGTATAAGAGGAGGGGAACAGAGAAAACTATAAAGCTGAATAAAAACAATAAAAATAATAAGAGTGGAACAGACAATAGGCAAGACTTCCACATAAAAAGAGGAACTCGGGGAGGTGGCAAAGAATCTGAGAGGCAGGGAGTCTGCCAGGGAGACTCAGAGGAAGTAGGATGCACAGCACTGAGCAGAGGTAAAATGCTACATTGGAACAATAGATTAATATAAATGGATAAGCTTTAAGAGCTAGTCAGGAACAAGCCTAAGATAAGGCCAAGCTTTCATACTTAATAAGAAGTCTCCATGTCATTGTTTGCGAGCTAGGGGTCCATAGAAAGTCTGACTACACAGAGATGCGGAAGTAAGCAGTGCAATGGGAAACGCTGCTGGCTCAGAGAATGGTTACAGGAAAGGAGTGCATAGATCTACTAAAGCAGGGACCCTCAGGTACAGAGCACGAGCAGACCTGAGGTAGTAAGAAATAATAGTGAGGCCAGTGATCTGGAACAGGATAAGAAAGAAGGTTCCAGGGCATGGTTTTATGAGATATTGAAAGAACTGTATCCTTCACTGTGGGTGGATGAGTAAAAGTCAAAGATAAAGTAGAAACATTTTCTGATTTGTAATTTTGAAAGATCATTAGACTTCTGTGCTGAAAAAAGACTATGGGAGGCCAAATATAGCAGTCTGGAGATGTGACTCCCTGGGGAAGTGTGCTTCCCATGCAAGCAAGAGAATCTGTGTTTGAGTCCTCAGTACCTACAGCAGAAGCATGCTCCTGTAACACAGGATGGTGGTGCAGAGGCTGGTCAGTCCATGATGTTTGCTCTCTAGTCAGCGTATTTGAAATGATGAGCTTCCCACTAAGTGAGAGTTTTTTTCTTAAGACAACAAGGTGAAGAGTTATGGAGAAAGATATGTAATGCCCTATTCTGGTTTCTGCATGTGTACATATGGGCATGTATATCCACACATACATGCATGTAATATATATATATATATATATATATATATATATATATATATATATATATACACACACACACATTCACATAGGAATGTATGCACTCATGCACATGTATGCATTACAACAGAGTGCACAGGGCAGAACTACTTTGGGCTTGGCTCAGCATCCAAGTGGTAGAAGAGATGAGAGGTCGCTGGACTTTGCACACGTCTTAAAGCAGGCTTTGTGTAGCTGCTGTTGGTATGGATGTGAAATGAGAAACACAAGTCCAATGACTTTAAGGTTGTTGTCCTGAGTAAGTGAAAGTAAGATGGAATTGACTTGAGAAAATACTGTAGAGGAGCAGGCTTTATGTGTGTGTGTGTGTGTGTGTGTGTGTGTGTGTGTGTGTACGTGTGTGTAAGGCTGAGAAGCAGAAGCTCAGTTTAGAGCTGTTAAATTTAGCTATTTATGAAAAAATCAACTGATTAAAAACGTAGTTGCATACTGAGTGTCTGAATATGGTTAATTATCCCAATTCGAAAATTTGTAATTATTTATTAGGTTTTTTTGTACAATGTGAGAGTTTACTTATGCAGAGAGCTCAGGCCTCATCCTGAGTGAGCAAGTCTTTTATAAATTGTTGAGACTAGGTATATTGAAAGATAACTTTTGAAAAACAGACTGTTGGGTTTCATAGAGAATAAGTCACTTCAGGAAAAGAGGCATTTCAATCCAGCCTAAGCTAAAACAAAATAAAGGTTTAGAGTAGTGTCCAACTCAGCTTTGTCTTAGATGAGCTTTCTCCTTCCCTGATAGATGTAGACTCATTTTCATCTATGATGGAATAAAGGGCTATTAGCTGTAGTAGATTTCAATTATATTTTAATAAATAAAGACTACCTGAAGATCTAAGAGTAAAGCTCCCACTGGTTAGCCTTATGGACCAGATTATGGTTAACACGCACCTTTAATCTCAGTAGCCCCACTAGTTGGCATAGAAACTGGGTGGTGCACACCTTTACTGACAGTGCTGCATGCCTTTGATCCAGGCTAGAGAGGATTATAAAATAGTAGGAAACAGCTTTCAGACTCACAGGCTCCTGAGATTCCAGGAGGCAGGATCGCCATTTCAGACTGTGATCGAGGTAAGAGCTAGTGGCTGGCTGTTTTACTTTTTGTGTCTTCAGGCTGACCCCTAATTTCTGACCCTGAGCTTTTTTGGGGTATGAATTCATGAAAATATCACTTGCCTGAGGTCTTTTAGCCACCAGCCCAGGTCAGAATTTGGATTTGAATTCCAGCTCTAGGAAGTGGACCCAAACTTAGTCACCTGGGTTTGGGAGAAAAACTAGCGTTCCCAGTTCCCATCTGCAATGGCTTAGCTTCCATGTAAAGTTGGAAAATACACAGAGAATCTAGATACTGTATGTTATTTTGTTATCTTTGAATTGTTTGACTGCTGAGGAAGGAGCAAAAGCTCTCAAAATACATTTGACTATAAATGATGCTGGATTAATCCAACCTATATATTTTGAAAGTGCCTTGACTTCAAAATTTAAGTCAAAATGTATGTTACTGCCAGGTGGTGGTGGCACATGCCTTTAATCCCAGACTTGGGAGGCAGAGGC
The DNA here is from genome assembly GCF_903992535.2 of Arvicola amphibius. Classification (NCBI taxonomy): domain Eukaryota; kingdom Metazoa; phylum Chordata; class Mammalia; order Rodentia; family Cricetidae; genus Arvicola; species Arvicola amphibius. The sequence goes on along the minus strand of NC_052057.2, from coordinate 60,800,257 downwards.
AGGCAGATCTCTGTGAGTTCGAAGGCAGCCTGGTCTACAAGAGCTAGTTCCAGGACAGGCTCCAAATCTACAGAGAAAACCTGTTTCAAAAAACCAATGTGTGTATATATATTATATATATATTATATATATATAATATATATACACACACATATATGTATATATATATATATTTATGTATATATATGTTACTTTGGAGAAGACGTTTTGCTTTTCATTTTACAGGAAGTGAGAGGCTGTGGATTCATTTGATCAAAATACCTTGACTTCAAAATTTAAGTCAAAAGATAAGTTACTCTGGAGAAGAGGTTTTGCTTTTCTTTCCACAGGAATTGAGAGGCCGTGGATTCATTCTTGGTTAAGAAAAATAAGGCTTGAGCCTTGGCATTGGGGGTTGTTATAGATGTCCTGTTTAGGGTTGAGCACTCCACCACCCCTACACTCTGCCCTTTGACCACTTGTGAGATCCATAATTTTTACAAGAGGGTCCAAATGAAGAATCAAGAGTGGCATTCTCTGCACCACAATTCTGTTCCCTGCTTGTTCTAGCTGAGAGGAGAGAAGTTGCTGCTTTGAAAAGGAATTCTGCCTGTATCGTCTCTTGATGGTGGCTTGCAAATGCTTTTTCAATGACGAGCTGCAAAACACAAACTGTTGAATTAAGGTCTAGTTTTCTTCTCTTTTTTGGGGGGGAAGGGATGGTACGAGACAAGGCTTCTCTGTGTAGTTTTGAAGACCTGTCCTGTCACTCTATAGACCAGACAGGTCTCGAATTCATATAGATCTGCCTGCCTCCGCTTCCCACGTGCTGGGATTAAAGGCCTGCACTACCAATGCCCAGATAAGATCTAATTTTCAACTGCATATCTTAATACATGCTTGAATGTATATTAAACATTAAGATACATGCTTGAAAGAGCTCTCGAGTTTTCTAACTCACTGGGAGGGCAAAGGCAGTGCATTTTCTACTTCTACAGTCTTCACACATTTCTCTTGAATAGACAAACTTAAGCATTAACATCTATGTCTTGGTTTGATCTCTGAGTTCTAAGATATTATACTTGATTCATAATTAATAATTTTTATTCATCATGTTCTTTATTTCTTTAGTTTTTCCCCTATGATAAGTAAACAGTTGACTTATTAACATCAGAGAAAATGTCATAGAATTATTAGCCTCATGGATACTAGCAATATTTTTGACATTTTCCACCCCTCCAAGCCCATGGCAGGTGATTATAATAGCTTCACTCAGATGTTGCTTTGGTTTATACCTCTGTACACTTCTTTCGTCTTGCACATTATTTAACTTCCTAATAACATAAATTATAAATTTTGCAGAAAGTAAATGCTAAAGACTCTACACTCTCATTCACCTGAGCCTTGCTATAGAGAAGGGCATTTGGCAACATTCACTTAGTCTCTGGGAGCACCCTTCCTATCTCTGGGAGCATGTAGTTGATGATCCCAGCGGTGCCTCCAATTGTAACACCCGATTCTGTGTTACCCCCTCGGTACAGTTCGTGTGCCACTGTACCTTACGCGAGTCGGACAAGGGCCTGGAGATTGAAAGAACACGCAAAGAGACCTGGGTCATTTGGAAGGAGATCAGCTGAATGCCATTTATTTAGCCTTGGGGAAAATCTTATATACCCCACTCCTGCCCAAGGAATTCCACCCAGGCAGGTGGGAAATTACCATATCTAACTGCTGCACAAGGACTTCCACCTAGGCAGGTGGGAAATTACCATACCAACAATAGAGTCAACAATGCCCTACAACAAATCACCAGGCGGGGCAGAGGGAGCACAGGAACAAACAGGATGCTTAGTCATCTGACCAGAAACTGTCCTCAAGATGAGCCCCTGGAACAAGGGCAGACCCGGGCCCTACAGGAGCACCCTTCCTATCTCTGGGAGCATTATTCCTATATAATCTGCATGTGGGTCTCCAAATGTTTGCAGGGTCTGCAGAATAAATATAAAAGCATTTTAAGGAAGACTTCTAATACCCATTTTTGTTCTTCATTTGTAGTTTTAACTTTTGAAAGGTGTGTTTTTAAAGAGTGCACCATAGTGGGTCTCAGGGTGAATGACTACAATAGAAGACAGCTTCTTGTGGGAAGAAAGCTTTATTTCACTTTAACGTTTCCTTCCCGCCTTCCATTAGAAGCATCCATCAGGGGGCTGCTAAAGCATAGGAGCTGTACACTGTGAACATTTGTTCACCTTTGACAGCCAAGAGCAGAAGGTAGTCAAAGGTGACCTTTTCTTCTATTATGCAGCTCTGCTGAGGAGCTTGCCTTTTGAACTTCAACAACTTAGCTTCTTCCACTACACAGGTCTCTCAGTGGCTAAAAGGTGAAGGCACAGCATGCAAGTTAATTACTTCTCATTGTAAAAACCGATAAAGTCCCTTTTCAAAACAATTCACAGTGAGTGCTGTGAAACAAGCCTTCAAAAATTAGACAGCAGTGTTAGAGGCCAGCAAACAGAATGCATTCACTGCTCCTTGAATTGTGAACCACCTCTGAGCTTAGGGCTCTGTGTAACAGCTTTGCATAGGGGATACATAGACCTATGTTATAGACAAGGATTACTGATAGAATGGTTCACCCAAGAGCAGTCAGGTCTCTGGCTTTAAATATATTTGTAACCACCACATCCCCCAGGACCCTGTCACTTTAACTGCTCATTTGTATTTCATCACAGATAGGCAAGAAGAGATGCTTAACGTGTAATTAGATGTTTTAAGTTTCAAACCTATTTTGCACGTGTGCGTGTGTGTGAGTGCGTGCATGTGTGTGTGCATGCGCGCATGCAATGTGTGATCTGTACTAGAGTCATATGAGAGTATACTTTGATTCCCTAAAATATTTCAGGGAAACTCAATGACACAGGGTCATAGACTGGAATGTTAAAGCATATAGAGGGAAATTGTATCCAGATACCTTCATCCCTGATTATGAAGTTGGCACACTCATCTCATGTTTTTAAAATTCACTTTTCCTCTCTGCAGGCTCTTTTATTCTCAATGTGAAGAGTCAGTGAACTAGTACAAAGGACAACATATGTGTAATTATAGTAGACTGAGTCTAGACCAGGAAATTTTTATTTCTGATCAGAAAATGCTTGTATGCAAGGGAATGAGGCAGGATATTTATTACATTATTTTGGCCAATACATCAATTTGACTTTCATAAATATTTTATAATCCCGGAGAAGTTGACTAGTAATCTGTACTAAAGAAAGAAAAATATTGGAGAAAAATATTTACATGAGTACTTGACATATTTTTAAATAAACCACCCACATAATAGTACTTATGAGACTAAATCATTACTTTATTAGTAGGCCTTTGTCTTATTTGAAGCTTCTTTTCAAAGAATTTTTTTGAAAACAACTGTTTTCTATAGAAGTTTATATTGGGAAGGACTAATATTGTAATAAAATAAAACTTATGTAGCTTACCTGTATGTTTTATGCCAATGAACAATAAGAAATTTTCAGTATTTTGAAAACAAGGAATAATTCAACTGTACTTTAAACTTTAGAAAACTGCATGTGTTCCAGATGCAGACAGATGCCTTGAACAGCTGTGTCATCCCACAGCTGCATGGTGGTACTTGAAATACTGTGAGCATGCATTCTGTTAGCGTCTCCTGTGAAGGGTTCACACTTGCTTATTTAAAAACAAGAGTAGCTTGTGAAGTGAAATGTCTAGCACCACTTTTTAAAATGTATATTACTGGAGTTTTAGAAAGCATGGTAATACACTGGGCCATGGAAAATATTACAGCCATCCCAGGACTAATTACTTCTGATTATCTAGATCAGTGTTTCTCAACCTTTCTAATTCTGCAACACTTCAATACAGTTCCTCATGTTGTGGTAATCCCCAACCATAAAATTATTTTAATTATTACCTTATAACTATAATTTTGCTACTGTTGTGAATTGTAATATAAATGTATGATCTGCATGACGTCTGATACATAACTCCTGTGAAAGGGTCATTTGAGACCCAAAGGGTTCGTGACTCCCAGGTTGAGAAACCGTTGATCTAGACTGTCCACAAAGCAGTCTTGAATGACTGAGACAATTGCTAGACAATTATGGGTTATCTGCCATTGGGAGCACTTGGAATCCAGCAGGGAAAGGTTAGGACACAATCACTCTTTCATGGGTCTCCTATTGGAGCCAGGTAAATTTCCTGATTTTTCTCCTTTTTCAATACATCTGATAATAAATTGTCTTTACAATAGAAACTGTCCATATTATATTTCTGACTGCTTAATAGTGGTCAAAATGATTACTATTAATAAGTTAATAACTTCAAGGTATTCAGTTATGTTAAAATAATGGGAAATGACAGTTAGCTGTGAGTTTAATTAATTTCAAAAGCTACTGTATTCAAGAAAGCCTGTTTTCAAATTTTTAGAAACAATTTTCAAAGTCTTATGACTAAATAATGTGCTACGACAACATTTAATCCAACATATTTCTATAACTTTGACAAGACAGACTTATAAACAGTACTGTAAGCCCTTAAAATTGGGCAACTCTGTAAGGCTTTAGGATTAGCTACTTGTTTAATTACTGGCAAGAGTTCTTAAGGTGTCAGCCAATCTGATTTTTCACTCTGTGTTTAGAATCCGTAAAATCAGATTGCCTATACCTGTGTATATGTGTGAACCCATAATTTCAACATTCACATTTACGGCTGTTCCCTGGCCAGGTCTAGGTAAATGTCTGCTCCTGCTGATTCATGGTCATCCAGGCTATCCTTAGAAAGGACAGAATGAGATTTCATAAAGCACTTTGGTGTGCTGCTCTTCATCATTTCTCAGAGACTCTGGACATAAATAATTTATTAGGTACAGAGTGTGCAGCCATAGAAAGAGGAGTGGCTGATAAGAGAGCAGTCGGGAGACATTATTAGAGATGGGCAACTGATGGAAGATTTAAGATGCAAAGAGTTTGGAGGTGATCTGGTGGTGGAAATGAAGTCCCTGAGTGCGAGAAAATTGTAATGAAAACTGTCTTATACTGAGACCTTGATGTAGTACCTTGGATATGCTAACCGGGGAAAAGGATGTATCAATAATGTACTAAATAGCATGGGCATGTGATCATAAACTTTTAATAGTTATCTTAAAAATACTATCAAAATTAATAATGATATTTTCTTATTGGAAAGAATATAGACTTAGAAAATCTTCAAATAACTTAAATGAATTTTAGATTTTAATTTTCACCTTAAATTATTCATCCCAGATTTCTTTACTTTATGCTTTTGTCTGTAATGATAAAGAAGTTACGATTCTTAACTGAATGGTTTGAAAGTAACTGCAAATTTCAGTGAATAAACACTTTTACCCGAAAGAGATTTAGATAACTCATGGTAAAGTATTTGTCATCTATTTATCATCTCACTGTCTGTCTGGCTATCTGTTCATCTATCTACATTTTCTATAGGTACAAAGTTCTATAGATAGTAATATAACCCTATCCATATTTATCAGTAAAAATAGATTGTAGCAGCTTTAATGTTTTACCAGCATCTGTTTGCCATAAACTCAGTGGATATTTAGTATTCCATGCAGTTGTAGTTAGCATGTGAAGAACTTTGAAGACTGCTTTGAAAGACAGATCAGTGTAGGTTTTCACTTCCTCCTTCTGAGGTCCCCTTGTATCTCACTACTTAAACTTTCACATTAGACATAGGTCACATAGGTTGTTTCTAGAGATTTAAGAGATAAAAATCTGATTCAGAAAATACACAATGGGGGTTCTATATATAGTGTCACTTTTCTGTATTTCTTGCTCAGAAATATCATTATTATTTTTGTTGTTTTTATTGTGCTATACAGTTTTCTCTGCTCCACTTTCTTTCTTCCCCCTCCTCTTCTGCCCTCACCCATGAACCCCATGCTTCCAATTTATTCAGGAGATCTTGTTATTTTCTACTTTCCATGTAGATTAGATCCATGTATTTCTCTCTTAGGGTCCTCACTGTTGTCTAGGTTCTCTGGGATTGTGATTTATAGGCTGGTTTCCTTTGCTTTATGTTTAAAAACTACTTATGAGTGAGTACATATGATAATTGTCTTTCTGAGTCTGGGTTACCTTACTCAATATGTTTTCTAGATCCATTCAATTGCCTGCAAATTCCAAGATGTCATTATTATTTTTTTTTTTTGCTGTGTAGTACTCCATTGTGCAAATGTATCACATTTTCCTTATCCATTCTTTGGTCGAGGGGCATTTAGGTTGTTTCCAGTTTCTGGCTATGAAAAATAATGCTGCTATGAACATGGCTGAGCACATGTTCTTGTGGCACAATTGAACATCCTTTGATTATACACTCAAAAGTGGTATTGCTGGGTTTTGTTTCCTAATTTTCTGAGAAATTTCCATACTGATTGCTAAAACAGCTGAACCAGTTTGCAGGATGTTACCTTAACCCCACATCCTCTCCAGCATTAAGTTCTAATAAGTGTAAGATGAAATCTTAGAATTGTTTTGATTTGCATTTCTCTGATGGCTACAGATGCTGAGCATTTCCTTAAGTGTCTTTAAGCTATTTTAGATTTCTTTGTTGAGAGTTCTCTGTTTAGGTCTGTACCACATTTTTTTTTATTGGATTACTTGTTCTTTTGATGACCAATTTCTTGAGTTCTTTGTGTTATTTTGGAGATCAGGCCTCCATCCAATGTAAGGTTGGTGAAGGTTTTTTCCATTCTGTAGGTTGCTGTTTTGTCTTGTTGACCATGTCCTTTGCTTTATAGAAACTTCTCAGTTTCAAGAAGTTTCTTTTATTATTTTACAGTGTCTGTGTTACTGGGATTATTAGAAAGTGGTCTCTTGTGCAAATGCATTCAAGTGTACTTTCCACTTTCTCTTCTGTGAGGCTCACTGTTGTTGGTTTTATGTTGAGGTCTTTGATCCATTTGACTGGAGTTTTTTGCATGGTGATAGATATTTATCTATTTTCATTCTTCTACACGTTGATATTCAGTTATGCCAGCACCATTTGATGAACATGCTTTCTTTTACCATTTTACATTTTTTGCTTCTTTGCCTTGGACATATCATTATTAAAAGTGAATAGTAAGATCTAAATTGTTATTATTTTATCTTGACTCTCTGACTCTGAGCTCAAAAGTTATCCTCTAACTAATCTGAACTAATCTGAACTAAGATATGCCATTTGTATAAAACATGCATTAGATTTACAACATTGATGCAAAAAAGAATGGTAAATATCTTGTCTTTTCTTATTACATCTTTAAATATTTTCAAAATATTTAATTATATAAAATAAAGGATTTAATTACTTCATTAGTTTATATTTTAGAGAGAGATACTAGAAAAATTCTCATATTTGACATGCATCACATATTTTTGCAGAGCAACTTGGTCTAGATTTAAGTTTTTTTTTTTTTTTTTTTTTTTTTGCAAAGATTTGTACAGATGAGCAGGCCAATGGAGATGCAAATTCCAGAATTTCTCCAGCTCTTTCCTCAGGGAAATGTTATGTTCACTGGGGATTGAATGGCTTCCTACTCTTTTACGCCACTGACCCCCAAGTCATTAGGTAGGGAAGCAGAAACATCTGCTTAAAGTAAGCAGCAACATATATTGACTTCTGTGAATCAGACAGAATGATACACAGGAAGGAGAGGCAGCTGTTCCTGCATTTTTTAAAGACCCACTGATTCATTTTTAATTGGCATGTGTTTGCTCTGTCTTGCCAGTTCTGTCTCAACTCATTTCATCTAAGGTCTGTGATACTCTTTGAGGACCTTTGAGTCTGCTAGGGACTATCACGTTTCATTGAACTTTGAATCTTGGGCAAGTTACACCAATCTGTGTTATCTTGGCAATAAAAATATGAAGCTCTAGAAAGGAAAATCTTAATTCTTTCTTCTCATTTCTGGAATCAATGTTTATTCTTTATGCCTCATTTAATGAAATAAATGCTTGGAATAGTAAATGTTTTTCTTGGGTTGACCAGTTGTCTTGCTGCTATTCAGCTTCCTCAGATATTATAATCTAGTAAGACTGCCCTTAATTTAATGAATTCAATCTAAAAAGGACACAAATGATGTATTTTAATTAATCTCCTAAGTATCTAATATGTAAAAAGTACTGAAGGCTATTTTTCAGATATACTCTCAACTAGTCCTTATGTTAAATTCATGAACATGCTTTTTCTAGAGATGGAGTCAGGACACAGCCTGAGGTTCTTTATTTTTCTTTTTTCTGTTTTTTTTTTTCAAGACAAGATTTCTCTATGTATCCCTGGCTGTCCTGGAACTAGCTCTTGTAGATCAGGCTGACCTCAAGGTCACAGAGATCTACCTGCCTCTGCATCCTGAGGGCTGGGATTAAAGGTGTGTGCCACCACCCCCGTCTTGAGGTTGTTTTATAATAATCTTTTTTGCTTTACAGTAAAATGTGGTCATGATAGACTATGGAATGAGTCAGAATAACCTGAGTACATATATCCACATTTTTTTCTGTTACAATTTTAGATCAACAAATTTATCAATAGACCTATTTTTGATGTTTGTTATTTTCATTTTCTACAATTAATAAATTGGAATAGTTTTTCTTTAAAAATAGGTTTTTTCCTTTTATTGAAAAATAGATTCCTTTCTCATATAATATAATATGCTCTGTTTATAGTTTCCCTTCCTTTCCCGTCCCTCTACTTCTCTCAGTTCCTCCCTACTTTCCTCTGAATCTACTACCTTTCTGTATCTCAATTAGGAAAAAACAGACTTCTAAGAAATAGCAACCAAACCTAACAAAATATTTACATAAAGTTTAATAAGATGAAACAAAATCATCGCATTGAGGCTGGACAAGGAAACTCAAAAGAAGGAAAAGAGATCCAAGAGAATGTAGGAGGAGAGGTGACTAGTTCATCCCGGTTGCCCAGAACTGGAATAATCACTCAAGAATTGTATTAATTATAACACTGCTTGGCCCATTAGCTCTAGCTTCTTACTGGCTAACTCTTACATCTTAATTAAAGCCATTTCTATTAATCTGTGTATCACCATGTGGCATTGGCTTTCTGGCAAAGATTGGGCATGTCTGGCTTTGGCAGCTCCATGGAATCTCTCTGACTCTGCCCTTCTTTCTCCCAGCATTCAGTTTATTCCTCCTCACCTACCTAAGTTTTACCCTATCAACAGGTCAAGGTAGTTCCTTTATTAACCAATGAAAGCAACACATAGACAGAAGGACCTCCTACACCAAGAGGAGGCATAAGAATCAGAGGCCTACTTGTTAACACACTCAGGAATCCCTTAAAAATACTAATCTGAAAGGTATAACATATTCTCATAGGACCTAATAAAGACCCATGAACATGCTATACTTGATGCTTCAGTTTGTGTGAGTTCACATGAGCCTTGAGAAGTTGATTCTGAAGGCATTGAAACTTCCTAAAATATTTGAAGGAGATCCTAATGAGATCTCCTAAGTTCCAACTGGCCATCTCTTGTTACCAAATGAGTCTTTTAGTACTGGGATTGATTTGCATTCAATTGAGTTGTTGGCCAATGGGGATCCCATGGAAATCCCCAAATAACACAGGCTGTTGCTATAACTATAGGTTGCCCCCAGTAAAATGACAGTGGGACCCCAATTGCTGAGAACAACACCTATACAACTCATTGAATATGAAGTCAAGAGGGTGTTTACATGGAATCTTCATCCCTATGTTCTAGTGTCTTTAGTGCAGGAAGGTGCACTATAGGCTACCAAAAGAAAAACCTAAACACCAACTCCCTGACAAACCTTTGACCTACAGTCTCTCCTGCCTACGAGATATGTTAGGGCAATGTGACACTGAACTTGTGGGAGAAACCAACCAATGTCTGATTTGACTTAAGATCTACTTCATGAAATGGAGCCCATACTTGACACAGTTTACATGACCAAGAACCAGAGACCAGATAGCTCAGATACCAAGGGTAGAATAAAACATCCCAATAAAAAAATATTAGTAAGTGACTCCTGTTATATTTTGCTATACTCATAGATGAGTGCCTTTTAAAGTTATCATCAGAGAGGCTGTCTCCTTCAATGTATGGGAACAGATGCAGAGCCTCACGGTCAGGCAATGTATAGAGAGAAAGTCCTTGGAACATACAGTTCTAAATGGGATGTCTCTATCAAATCTCTCTGATCATAGGTCATGAAACCCTAAGGAAGAGAATGTGGAAAGACTATGAAACTTGCTTTTTAACATATGAAGTTATACTATGACTTTTTACATAACCTCATATAACTTGCATTAGTTACATTTTTGATACAGTAACAAAACACCATGACCAAGACAGTTTATAGAAGGAATGTGTTATTTGGACTTATGGTTTTATAACATAGGAGTCCAGCAAGGGAGGCATGGTAGCTGTAGGTGCACTGATAGAAGTAGGAGAGCTCATTTCCACAACTGGAAGCAGAGAAAATGGAGAGTGAATTGGGAGTGGCACAAGGTTTTAAACTTTCAAAGTCTTCCTCCTTACTTTCTTTTTTTTTTTCCCTCATGGTTTATTTTTTTATATTTAAAAATTTCCATCTCCTCCCCTCCACCTCCCCCTTCCCTCCCCTCCTCCTCCCCTTCCCTCACCTCCTTCTCCCCCTTCCATCCCCTCCCCTCCACCCATACCTCCCCTCCCTCCCTCTCAAGGCCAAGGAGCCATCAGGGTTCCCTACTCTATGCTAAGACCAAGGTCCTCCCAACTCCCCCCAGGTCCAGGAAGGTGATCGACCAAGCTTAGAAGGCTCCCACAGAGCCCGTCCATGCAGACCAAGGTGGCACCTCCAAAACCAAACAGCATCATCAAATGGAGACTAAGTGTTCAAATAGATGAGTTTTTGGGAAGATATTCTCATTCAAACCAATACATGACTCTAAAATGTAGACATTTAAACATGCTGAATAATTTATATTTCTTTGTAAACTATTTATTGAAAAATAATGTCACATATGTCTCAGTATATATCCATATATATTTGTATATTTGTGGCAGGAAAAGTTTTTAACACTTGAAATGTATTCCTCTGTTTAACTATCCATGAACCTTTGATGTTGCCACAATGTTTTTTATTTTTACAAATAAGACAGCAGCAATGGCATTTAATAGTTATGAAGATAAAAGAGCCAGAATCAAGCCCAGGAAGCTTGTCTCCAAATTCAAATTCTACATGCTGAATCTTCATACTGTTCTACCTCTTCTTAACGTATGAGTTACCTATTTTAATTATTCTTTCTTCAGAGATCTATAAATGTAAAGTTTATAAATTTAGTGCCAGTATCCATTTCCTAGGAAGAATGGAGCAGCACTTACCAGAGAAACACTTCAAAAGTTCAGAAGATGAGCTCAGTTTCTGATAAAGTCAAATCAGATGGTTTTGCTTGTTGATACAGCATTTCACTGTGTATCCTTGATGTGTAGCATGTCAGTCTCAAACTTTTGGCAATCTTCCTGTCTCTACCCCATGAATATTTAAAGGCAGCTAGTAATTAATACTTAACTAGTACTAAATGCTTAAAGAGGAAAAATATCTTCCAATTACATTGTATTGATTTTTGGCATCTATCTATGCCTTAGGAATTGTATATTTATGTATTTATTTTATATTAGTGTTTAATAAAATCTAAATTTATTTCAAATTTATTTCTTCTTGAATAGAATCAAAGGTCAAACTATCATAGTATGCTTCTATACTGCCAGTGTTTGGCTTTGCTTCTTTCACTGGGCCTCTGAGCATTTAGTTTGAAAGTCAAAACATAATGTAATATTGGAAAGCATCTACATGGCCAGTCTCTGCCTAAACTTAACTATACCAGTCATAGTGGAGTGACAAGAATTGCATCCAAACCACCAAAGTCTTTTTGTCTTCATGTTGAAAAGATCTAAACTGGATGAAAATGATATGCTATTGCCAGTATGATCAGGGCGTGAAGGCCTATCAAAGGAATTCAGGTAAGCTGAATTTTCAGTCCCATTAAAGACATTTCCTGATACCATATTTGTAGAGCTGTGTTATATAATCTTCACTCCAAACATTTTATCTACTTGGACTATTTTTGTTTCCTTTGAAGCAACTGATGTTCAAAACACAGACCAACTCAGCTACATCTTCAGTTAGGAGTTTTCCTTCATCTTTAGAAATGTGGCTCAAAATTTATTAGACACTTTAGTGGGCACTAAGAACATCATTTTTAAAATGTACAGCAATTTGCACTAAAATTTGTTTTTAAATTCTTGTGGCCTCATTCTGATAAGAACTGTTTGTATATCTTTTCTTACTATCCTGAGAATAAGGGGAAATGCTCCAGAATTTGATAGATAAATTATTTAATGAATTGTCTGTTCTCTTAATGTTGGTATGCTCTGTGACGATTTCACATTTTAATTTTATTTTAATTCAAATCTAAGGCTCCTGGAGTTTGAGTTTTTCTTTCCTCCTCTTTTTTTCACTCTTACTTTTGTTGTTGTAGACGATGGTAAGAAGCGTGAAGAGAGAAGGCACCATTGGGCGACTGTGGGTCTGAAAGGAACCTGTTAGGTGCTCATGAAGAATCCCCTGTGGTCTTCTGTACTAGCCGGAGAGCAGATATGTATCAAATTAATCCCCTATTGATTCAGGCTATCCACAGCTTTTGGGTCACTTAAATCTAGTTTTTCTTGGTCTTGAGTTCAGGCTTTTGTTTGGAATTTTCTATTTTATTCACTATCAGTCGCTGTATGAATCTTTACTGATGTTCAGTATCTGTCCCTTCAGGCAGCTTTGCTCTCTTCACTCTATTGAACTCCAATACAATTATGTAATAAATGGAATCAGTCAGAATCAGTAAGAAATAATTTAGTCTGCAGGTTGGGTATACTGTGCAATCCTCTTATATTCTGTAACTTTAAATGTTGGCCTAAACAGAAAAACTCTTGAGCAAGACTGTGCATTAAAATGACATCATTCTTTTTTTCTCTCTTTGATGACCTCCATATCATATCTTTGCTAAAAATCCTCTTCTTTCTGCCCACTGCTCTTTGAAATCAGCCAGTCTTTTGGTATGTTTGACATGGGAGGTGATGTGTGGCCCTGTGGAGCCTGCTACTTGTGTTTTCCCCAGTGCAATATCGAGTCAACCACCCCACCACTTTGTTCCTAACTTTCAGACCTTTCCAGACTCAGGGTCTTTCACTTATTATTCCTTTTACACAAAGCATGTTTGCTTTGGTTGTCTCATGCCTAGTCTTTCTGACACTCCCAGTGCCAGTGCAGGCAGTTTTTTCTCGGAGAGGCTTTATTTAAAGCTCTAGTGAGAAGAAAACAAAACAAATAAACACAAAACCCCTTCCATCTTTATGCCTGGTCACTACATGCACTTAAATGTCCAGATTCCCCTTTCTTTTCTCACTGTATTTTGATTTCTCTGAAGTCAAGGATCTTGTAATTTTTCCCAATTATTGCATATATTAGCTTCCAGTATGCTGAGAAAATCCTGGAGTAAATGAATAACCACTGTTCAGCTTTTCCTTTACATGCAGTGGCTTCTTGTGTGTGTGCAATGCATGTGTGTGCTCATACCCATGTGTGTGCTCATACGCATGTGTTCACATGTGCGCTTGTGTGTGTAGGCCTGAGGTTGATGTTAGGTGTCTTCCTATTGCTTTCCATTTTAGGTTTTGAGACAGGGTTTCTCACTAAACTTGGAGCTCACCAATTCAGCAACAGTAGCTCGCTGTAAGTCTTAGTCCCGGACCGTCCTGTCTTTGCCTCCTGAATGTTGGGATTATAGGTGTGTGCCACTAGACCTGGATGTTTATGTGGGTGTTGGAGTCCTGAACTTAAACTGTCATGTTTGCCCTGCAAGCACTTCAGTGCTTTATCCATAGAGCCACTTCCAGGTCCTACACAGTGGCTTCTTGTATCATATTTATATTTATCTGAACAGGATTTGCACAACGATTGCAAAATACTTTGCATCAGAGAATAAGGAAAAAAAAAGAAAAAACACATTTGAAGGACTGTATTCACTGTTTGAATGAGCTGCTGATAATCTTCCCTCTGCAAAATGGCTTCTTGAAGAAATAAAAATTCCCAAAACTGTTTAAAGAGCAAGAATTAAATCTAACCTCAGTTATGTGGCAGCACCTCTGAAATGCAGAACTGAAGTGAGATTAGGCTAATTGCTTCCAGGAATTTCCTTGTTTGACTGTAATCATGATTTGGAATCGTGTATGCCCTGAATCTATCTTACTACATTTCAGGCAGAGAAAGACAATTACTTGGGCACAAATGCATTTTTCTCCTTTCCCACTGCAGAGTCCCAGTGCTTTTGGTTTGATAAATTGCCTAAAATACCTGTTTGGCTTGAAGGGAAAGTTATGTTTTTACATTTATATTAAACAAAAACTTGTGCTTTAAAAATAAATCATCCCATCTGATGGTATTGCCTCCCTTTCATTTGTTCGCTATTGAGTGTGAGTTAAAGGTTACGCACAGAACAATCTCAGGGGTGCAATTTACACGTCCAGGTAGCAGGAACGCTCTGTAACCAATAACCAGCAGCGATAGAGGAGCTGTCAGAGTGCAGATTCATGGCTTCCATTCCCAGAGTCCTTTTTGTTTTAGAAGACACTGATATATATTCTCTTTCCTCAGCCCACGGGGATATCTGAGATGTTCTTTAACCTGTCTTTTCACCGTACAATAAATATAGAAAGGTCACATTTTGGAGAGAAGGAAATAAGTTCATGAAGTTTTGCTGAATGGCTTTAACTCTTTAGCCTCAAAACCTTTTCAATTTGGTGCCAAGCATGGGGGACTCAGTCTAATTTCTGGGTGGCAGCATTTGCGCACTCGAACCCTTTCCTAGGAAAAGGGTACACATTATTACATGTTGTCTTTGGCTTGTCTAAATCCTGGGTCCTCTGCCCATGTTTCTCAGGGCGGTGAAGATCATGATAGACTTTCCCCTAGCCCATTCTTTAGTGTTTTCCTTTCCCAAGGCTTTCCGAGTGATAGATAATTCTGTCCTCTGTGTCTTTTTTTTTTTTTTTTTTTTTACAAATTTCAATTTTTTTTTTCTGGACCTGACATTGGCATTTTTAGAACATTATGGTTGATCACATTGCTACATTAGAAAATCTTCTCAGTTTTAAAATAAAGTGACCAAACATTTAATGTGCTTATTTACATGAGGGCCTTTGTTCTGACAAGATACCAGGAATGATGATGCACTTTTTAGTTTTTTTGATTTTTTTTGACACAGGGTTTCTCTGTAGCTTTGGAGCCCGTCCTGGAACTCACTCTGTATACCAAGCTAGTCTGAAACTCTCCCATCTCTGTCTCCCGAGTGCTGAGATTAAAGATGTGTGTCACCACCACTTGGCTAGTGTTTCATTTTTATCTCTTGAAGAAACATATTAACTAGTGCTTTGCTAATTTTTATAAACATTACTTGCTAAATAAAAGAAAGCACATAAGATATAAGCATTATTAATTGGCAAGAATTAGTTTTGGAAGTAACCAGGGTGGTGGGAACGCAGAGCTAGGCAGTATACTATATTAACTGGGGGAGTGAGGTGACTCTTGTGGAAGGCCTGGCTCCAGTGGACTGTAGCAGGGAAACAAAATTTTTCCAGGATAAAACGTTTGTCATCATGGGAAAAGTTTGTTTTTTTTTTTTTTTTTTTTTTTTTTTTTTTTTTTTTTTTTTTTTTTTTTCTGAAAGTAGTTGGTGAATTTTCCCTGGAATCTATTCTGGGAGGCTGTCTCAGACAGATTGCTTCGCTAGCATTCAGAAGGTCGGTGATTCTATTCCAGCCCTGAAAAGCAAGAAAAATTCTAAAACTCATTGAAATAAAGCATGTGCTTTTGCTTTCCCTAAAATATAAAGTGTTGACGTATAAGATGTTTCCTTACCAACAAAACATAAAAAGGGTGGCATTTCTCCCTCCTATTACCTTGGCAGTGGAGTTTGAGCACCCCTTATATTGGCTTTGAGGTCTAGCAGGAAATTCTAGTGTGGAAAACCATACATCAGATTCCTTTTTATGGCTCAGGAGTTAAGAACACTGGCTTCTCTTCCAGCAGATCCAGGTGTATTTCCCAGGACCCTTATGTCAGCACACAACTTTCTGTTACTCCAAATCCAGGGAACCTGATACCATCTGATCTCCTTGACAAGGTCATGCACCTGGTATAATACATACATGCAGGTATCCACCTATACTTATTGAATAAGAATAAATAAATCTTATAAATATGGAAATTTTTCAATGCTTGAGACCAAAGGAGGGTAGTTGTTCAAGGAGAAGATGTTCAACCTTGGAAGACTGAACAAGGCCATCAAAATTTCAGTTTTCATAATTGACTAGACCCTATTACAACACAGAGGGATCCCAGGACAAATACACATAGAAGAAGCCCACTTTCTAAAAGCCTGACACTATGAATTCAATGCAATAAAATATGTTTGTTTAAAGCTAATGACAGACACTCATGTTTAGAGTAAATATTTTTTTTCACTGTTTAAGGAATTTTTATTAAAGCAAGAATTTTATAATCCAAATTACGTTTCCTTGCTTAGTTATCAGTTCTGCTACTTAAAACAGAACTGACATCCCAAGCTATTCCACGGTAAAGAATTACAAAATTAAAGAAAGGAATGCTTTAAATTTTTGTACTTTGCTGAAAATTCTTTTCCCAGGGTCTATAAAACATTAATTTGTTTTTATATTTTACTATTTTTTTGTATTTTTTGTTGTTTTAAATCAAGTAATCTAGGACTAGCACTGTTTGCTAGACCTGGCATTTGCTTGGTACATAAGGTTCAAATTTCCTTTCCTTTTTTTATTTATTTTATATTTTGCAATGTTTTTTCATAATATTTAAATTTTTCGATGTTTAGATATTTTTTCTTCGGTGAAGCACGAGTGTCTTTTCGTGGTCCCTGATCAATTCAAACGCTGTTTCCTGTTATTCAAGCCATGCACCCTACTCTTGCTGGTAAAATCACTGGCATGCTTTTGGAGATTGATAACTCGGAATTACTTCACATGCTTGAGTCTCCAGAGTCTCTCCGCTCAAAGGTTGATGAAGCTGTGGCTGTACTACAAGCCCACCAAGCAAAAGAGGCTGCCCAGAAGGCAGTGAACAGTGCCACCTGTGTCCCAGCCGTTTGAATTGATTAGAGTAAATATTTTGATTTACATAGCTTAAATATTAAATTTACAGACAGTCAAAATTAATATTCTGTCATCTTAGCAACAATTGCATAAACCATTGCCTAAAGTGATATAACATCAAAAATATGAAGATCACTTATAAAATATACATTAGAGCAGATGGCTACGAGGAGAGCCAATTGAACAGAATAATAAACAATACAAATGAAGAAACTCATAGTTAATTAAAGAAGATTAAGGGCACATGAAGGGGACATAAAGACCATGGGAGCCTCTCAAACAAAGGATTAGCATGTTGGTGCTGTGCCATGCTCTCCTTTCCATGTGTAGATAATTGAGGGTCAGTGATGGGCAGGACAGATGAAAAGACTTCATTAGGATGCTATCTTCAATAACCCAAATCCCTTGATTCAACACAGAGTGACAGCATGTCATAAATTCCTGTGTAATTTGGTTTGAGTATTCCTCTCTTCTACTCTGCACTATGCATTTGGATCCCATTAACTTTTAGAAGGACTTTCATGCACAGCCGATAATAGGCACATTTTGTGGGTGTAGTGACTTGTAGTGTTTTATAGTCTTCAGCTCTGGGAAGCGCTGCTCCACTGAATGTTAATTCTCAAGGGCTTTGCCCTCAGCAGGTACTCCTCAATCAATATCGCTACAATGAATGAAGGAGGTTGTTCAGTAGTAAAAACAAACTGTTTCCCCTTAGATTTAAAAGCACTTCACAAGTATATTTCAAAAGGTCATCTATTAAATACCATTCATTTTTCAAGATCCACCTCACATTACCATCTCTATCTATCATCTGTTCATTCATTTGTATACTTATCCATTCAATAGTCAATATCCATCATCTGTTGATTCATTCATCTGCTTAATTCATCCAGTAGTCAACAGTGAGTACCTATAGGGTGCTTGCTGTTTTGCTAGATCTGATTAATAAAAAAGGAACAAGGAAAGATAATGTCTGAACTGAATCTATAGTAGGACTTTGGATTCCATAGCCTGTTGGCCAATGCTGGCCTCTCTATAAATTTAGCATTCTACAACATGCCATGTCCAAGGCTACTTTTCTCCTACATACAAAGCAGCAGAGGTTTGTAGTTGTGACCATGACTGTGTAGCTGGCCAGGTGAAAAACATCCCCTATAGTCTTTGCAGAAGACATTTACTGGTACATAGTTTGGAAAGTTATTGATTTCCCAGAGGATAAAGTCAGAAGAAGTAGCATGCCCAGATAACATGATGGGAAGTGGGTGGTCAAAGCAGAGTCAGGGCTGAGGGGAAAATGTGTGAGTTGCTATAGGTAGAATGGAAAGGTCACAAGCCAAGGAGACAAAGATTGAAACATGGCCTGAAGATGCAAAATGAGTTCTCTAATGTTACTAGAGAAAAACCTGAATTCTTTTGAGAAACTTCATTGATTCTTGTGGAAGACCAAAACACATATTTGATGGAATTGTCATATAGTAAATCAAGTATAATTTTATTCTCCACTTACTGAATCATAATTTCAATATTACTTTTAACATTTATTTTTAGTTTTTCAGGTACCAGAGATTGACTCTAGAGTCACACAAGCACTATGTCATGAGAAGTACCCTTGACCCTGCTGTCTCTTGATGGAAGAATGGATAAGGAAAATGTGGTACATTTACACAATTGAGTACTACACAGTGAAAAAAATAATGACATCTTTAAATTTGTGGGCAAATGGATAGATCTACAAAACATCGTATTGAGTGAGGTAACCCAGAAAGACAAATATAATATGTACTCACTCGTAGATGGCTTTTAGAAATAAAGCAAAGAAAGACCAGCCTACAATACACAATCCTAGAGAACCTACCTAGGCAACAAAGAGGACCCTAAGAGAGACATACATGGATCTAATATACATGGGAAGTAGAGAAAGGCATGATTGCCTGAGTAAATTGGAAGCATGGGGATCATGGGAGAGGGTAGAAGGGAAGGGGAGAGGAAGGGAGGGAGCAGAGAAAAAATATATAGCCCAATAAAAAACAATAAAAACAATGTAAAAGTATACCTTTTCTTTAAGTCTGCTTACTAGGTTTCTTCTTAGTCTTGTGCTGGTTTTAATCTGGCATGCCCCATTTTCCAAATAAACCTGAGGGTATGTTTTAAAAAAACGTCTTGTGTGCTATATAAATGGTATGTATTTTATTTTTTATTGATGTATAAAGGTCAAATTTATTGTATACAGACATACTTTAAGACATATGTAAATAATGGAATATGTCAACAAGTCTAGCAAAAACATTTGTGTAGTGTGTGCACACATGCAAACATTCTACTTTCTTTGTGGTTTTCAAAAGGTAGTGCAGTTGTCTAGTGCTCTCCATGGGGATTAGATCTAAGTCTTTCACCTTGTTCTAAAATCTGGGCATGTTCAAAGTGTTTGTGTATGACCTACTCATATCTTCCATGTGTAGCACAATGTAAACATTATATAAGTAGCTGTTATTTTATGTGTTTTAGGGAGTACTGGTATCAAAAAGAACAGATAGATTTTTTAAAGAGTATTTTCTGTTTTCTTTCTTTCTTTTTCTTCATCTTTTTTTGTCTGTTTCTCTGTGGCTTTGGAGCCTGTCCTGGAACCACCTCTTGTAGACAAGTCTGGCCTCGAACTCACAGAGATCTTCCTGTCTCTGCCTCCCAAGTGCTGGGATTAAAGGCATTGTGCCACCACCACCCGGTAGTATTTTCAATTTACAGTTGAATGCACAAGGGTTGAATCTGTAGATAAAGAACACCAACTGTACTTTTTTTTAACTCATATAACCAAGTTGTACAAGAGACATGTTTGACTCATTCCTCTCTGTAAATGAAATTTTGTGTTTTGTGACTGCTGCCTTTTTGGTGCCTTATCTTTTTTCTTTACAAAATTAGACCTTGTGATATTTGGCTTGTTGCATCTGCCTGGTTTATTTCACTTAGCATAATACATGCAGCTTTTCATTATAAGTAACAACCTATAGAAGTTTGTTTTTTGAAAAACTCTTATATTGAGGAAGTCTCTCCCATGCTAGATCATAGCATGTTCTTTCAAATGCTCTCCACCTTCACCCCCATTTTCATGGTCAGCTGGTCTCAGTCTATAATAAGAATGACAGTCAGCTAAGGGCCTTAAAAGCATTGTGCCCTAGAGAACAGCTAGAAATAGTCTATTTTTAACTAAGCTACTGTCACCTATCTCACAATATAAAATAACTTCTACTGTGGTATATTCACATAGTAGAGTATTACTCAATTGGAAAAAAATCATGAAATTTGCTGGCAAATGGATGGAACTAGAAAAAAATCATCCTGAGTGAGGTAACCCAGACCTAAAAAGACAAACACAGTATGTCACTCATAAGTGGATATTAGATGTAAATCAAAGGATAAACAGGGTAAAATCCACAGCCCCAGACAATCTAGGTAACAAGGAAGACCCTAAGAGGGACACAGGAATCTTCCTGGGAAAGTGAATTAGATGAGATCTCTTTGGTAAACTGGGGACGGAGGACACACAGATACAGCTGATCTGAGCTAGTGGGAGCTCATGGACTCTGTACTGACAGGTAGGGAGCCTGCACATCTGCCCTAGGCCTTTAGCATGTGATGACAGTTGTGTAACTTGGTCTGTTTGTCAGGATCCTAACAGTGGGATCAGGACCTGCCCCGGTGCATAGGCTGGATTTTAGATGGTTCTAAAATTCACCATGCTAGGTTGCTTCGCTATGCCTTGATGCAATGGGAAAAACTTAGTCCTGCCTCAACTTGATATGCCATGTTTTGTTGACTACAATGAGAGGCCTGCTCCTTTCTGAATGGAAAAGGAGGAGATGCAGAAGTTGATGAGAGGTTAGGGAAAGAAATCGAAAGAGAGGAGAGAGGAGCAACTGTAGTTGCTATGTAAAATGAAAAAAAATAATAAAAAAAATAAAAGTGCCTACCACAGTGATGGGAAGTCAGAAGCCCATTCATGGAGAGGAACCTGAATTGGGAACTCTAGCTAACTACTTTCATTTCACTAGTCACTTTCTGCTGGATGCTGGCAGTGTCTGGGTTGATAATGTTATCTGCTGCTAGTTGCTTTTTTTATTTGAAAACTTACCTGAAGGACACTCTTCTCTACCTGGGATTATTTTTCTTTTTTATTGTTTTTTTTTAAATTGAACTATATATTTTTCTCTGCTCCCCCCTTCCACTCCTCTCTCCATCTACCCTCTCTCATGGTCCCTATGCACCCAATTTTCTCAGGAGATCTTGTCTTTTTTCTACCCCATGTAGTTTAGATCCATGTATGTCTCTCTTAGGCTCCTCATTGTTGTCTAGGTTCTCTGGGATTGTGAATTGTAGGCGGGTCTTTCTTTACTTTATGTCTAAAAGCCACTTATGAGTGAGTACATATGATATTTTTCTTTCTGAATCTGGGTTACCTCACTCTATATGATGTTTTCTAGCTCCATCCATTTGCCTGCAAATTTAAAGATGTCATTATTTTTTTTCACCGTGTAGTATTCCATTGTGTAAATGTACCACATTTTGCTTATCCATTCTTTGGTTGAGGGGCATTTAGGTTGTCTTCAGGTTATAGCTACTACAAATAATGCTGCTGTGAACATAGTTGAGCACACAACCTTGTGGTATGATTTGAGCATCCTTTGATTATACACCCAAAAGTGATATTACTGGGTCTTGAGGTAGGTTGTTTCCTAATTTTGTGAGAAATAGCCATACTGATATCCAAAGGGGCTGTACCAGTTTGCACTCCCAACAGCAATGAAGGAATGTTACCTTTTTTCCATGTCCTTTCCATCATAAGTTGTCATCAGTGTTTTTTATCTTGGCCATTCTTACAGGTGTAAGATGGAATCTCAATTGTTTTGATTTGCATTTCTCTGATGGCTAAGGATGTTGAGCATTTCCTTAAGTATTGAGGTCTTTGATCTATTTGGATTTGAGTTTTGTGCATGGTAATAGATATGGATCTATTTTCATTATTATACATGTTGATATCCAGTTATGTCAGGACCATTTGTTGAATATGCTTTCTTTGTTCCATTTGATTTTTTTGATTCTTTTAAAAAATCAGGTATTTATAGGTGTATGGATTGATATCTGGGTCTTTGATTTGGTTCCATTGGTCCTCCTGTCTGTTTTTATGCCAATACCAGGCTGTTTTCAGTACTGTAGCTCTGTAGTGGAGTTTGAAGTCAGGGATTGTGATGCCTCCAGAAGTTCCTTTGTTGTACAGAATTGTTTCGGCTATCCTGGGTTTTTTTGTTTTTTTTTTTATATAAAGTTGAGTACTGTTCTTTCAAGGTCTGTGAAGAATTTTGCTGGGATTTTGATTGGCATTGCATTGAAACTGTAGATTGCTTTTGGTAAGATTGTCATTTTTAGATGCCAATTATATCTACCAAAGAGCATAGGACATCTTTTCATTTTCTGGTGTCTGTTTAATTTCTTTCTTAAAAGATTTAAAGTTCTTGCCATACAGGTTTTCCACTTGTTTGGTTACAGTTACTGCGAGATATTTTATGCTATTTGTGGCTATTGTGAAGGCTTATGTTTTTATAATTTTTTTCTCAGCCCATTTATTATCTGTGTGAAGTAGGGCTACTGATTTTTTTGAATTAATCTTGTATCCTGCTATATAACTAAAGGTTTTATGTGTTTTAAAAGTTCCTTGATAGAATTTTTGGGGCCACTTATGTAAACTATCATATCATCAGCAAACAGTGAGAGTTTGACTTCTTCTTTTCTGATTTGTATCCCCTTGATCTCCTTTTGTTGTCTTACTGCTTTAGCTAGGACCTCAAGAACTATATTGAATAGATATGGGGAGAGTAGACAACCTTGTCTTGTCCCTAATTTTAGTGGGATCGCCGGGAGTTTCTCTCCATTTAGTTTGATGTTGGCTGTTGACTTGCTGTATATTGCCTTTATTATGTTTAGGTATGATTTTTGTATCCCTGCTCTCTCCAAAACCTTCATCATGAAGGGATGTTGTGTTTTGTCAAAGACTTTTCCAGCATCTAATGAGATGATCATGTGGTTTTTATTTTTCAGTTTGCTTATATGGTGGATTACATTGATAGATTTTTCTATGTTGAACCATCTGGGCATCTCTGGGATGGAGTCTGCTTGATCATGGTAGATGATGTTTCTGATGTGTTTTGTGGATGTAGCCAACTTCTTTGGGTTGACGTTTTCCTTCTTGTACTTTTTGTAGGGCAGAGTTTGTAGCTATGTATTGATTAAATCTGATTCCTTCAAGGAATAGCTTGTTTTGTCCATCTATGGTAATTGAAGGTTTTGCTGGGTATAGAAGTCTGGGCTGGCATCCATGGTCTCTTAATGTTTGTATAATGCTTGACTAGGACCTTTTGACTTTTATTGCTTTCATTGAGAAGTCAGGTGTAATTCTGATAGGTCTGCCTGTATATGTTACTAGACCTTTTTCCTTTGCAGCTCTTTAATGTTCTTTCTTTATTCTCTATGTTTAATTATTTTGCTTATTATGTGGCAAGGAGACTTTTTTTTTTAATCCAGTCTATTTGGTGTTCTTTAAGCTTCTTGTATCTTCATATGCATATCTTTCTTTAGGTTGGGAAAGTTTTCTTCTATGATTTTTGAATACATTTTCTGTTACTTTTGAACTGGAGTTCTTTTCCTTCTTCTATACCTATTATTCTTAGGTTTGGTCTTTTCATAGTGTTCCATATTTTCTGGATATTTTGTGTTAACCTTTAGTTAGATTTAATGATTTCTTTGAATGATGAGTTTATTTCCTTTATTGTATCTGCTGTCCTTGAGATTCTCTCTTCCATTTCTTGTATTCTGCTGTTTGTTCTTGCATTGAGGTTCCTGATAGTTTTCTTATATTTTCAATTTCTATAATTCCCTTGGGTTGTGTTTTATTTGTTGTCTCTATTTTGATCTTAAAGTCTTTAATCATTTCTCTCACCTGTTTGATTGCTTTTTCTTGGTTTTCTTTAAGGGATTTTTTGATTTCTTCCAAGTTTTTGCTTATCTTTTCCTCTATTTCTTTGGGGAAAATTTTCATTTCCTCTTTAAGGGCTTCAAACATTATCCTTAAGTTACTTTTTAGGTCAATTTCTTCTGCTTCATCTATATTTGGTTGTTCAAGTCTTACTATTGTAGGATCACTAGTTTTTATTGCTGTTGTGTTGCTCTTTGTGGTGTTGAGTGTGCTCTTACCTTGTCTACCCATCTTTTCCTCTGATTTGTGTTGTTGGGGTTGTCTGTGTCTCTGGTGATCAGTCTTCCAGGTGTCATCTGATCCAAGGCTCAGATGGTTGCTCCTTGTGGTGCAGTCAGAGCCATGGTTCTAATCACTCCAAAGGTCACTTGGTGTGCCTGGATGACACTCAGTGCTCCCTGAGGTTGCTCTGCAATACTGGGGGTTGTTTGGGCCTCCTCCCACAGAGGTTGCTTCCTTGGGGCTGCTTCCACTGAGTTTGCTGCCTTGGGCCTGCTCCAGCAGAGGTCAATGGCTAGGGCTTGCTCTGGCAGAGGTCACTGGTTAGACCTGCTCCGGTGGTGGTTGCTACTAGAAAGGTTGATGATTCATGTCTGGTCCCACAAAGTTCTCTGGCTCAGGTCTGCTCCCTCAGAGGTCCCTGACTCATGCTTGGACCAACAGAGGTCTCTGGTTCAGGCCTGCTTCCTCAGCAATTGCTGTCTTGTACCTGCTCCTCTGGGAGTCACTGCCTCAGGCCTGCTTTAATGGGGATTTCTGGTTCAGACCTGGTCCAGCATATGTTGCTGGCTCAGGGCTGCTATCTCATAGGTTGCTGATTTATGCACAGTCCCTCAGAGGTCTCTGACCTGGGCCTGCTCCCTCAGTGGTGGCCTCATTGAACTTGCTCCTGTGGAAGTTGTTACCTTGATGTGGGAGAGTCTTCTGTTTGAGTTGATTTCATTGGCTAATAAAGAAACTGCCTGGCCCATTTGATAGACCGCCCCTTAGGTGGGTGGAGTAGACAGAACAGGAAGAGGAAGTGAGGTAGAAGGATCAGTCAGATGCTATGCCTCTCCTAAGTTAGACAGACTGCCATGCCTCTGCTCAGGGAGCCAGACGCTATGAAGCTCCAGCCCAAGATGGACGTATGCTAGAAACTTCCCGGTAAGGCACCACTTTGTTGTGCTACACAGATTATTAGATATGGGTTAATCAAGATATGAGTAAGAGGCAGAAAATAATGGGCCAGGCAGTATTTAAAAGAATACAATTTGTGTGTTGTTATTTCGGGGTATAAGCTAGCCAGTGGCTGGGAGCTGGGCAGGATGAAAAGCAGGCCTGCCAGCAGCTCATCACTACAGTGTGGCGCCCAACGTGGATAACTGAATCCACAGAAAGCCTGAGAAAGCTTGGGAAAGACTACAGTAAAGCATGTTTTCTTGATAACAGCAATTTCTCGGGTCTGAGCAAGCACTCTCATCGAAGAGAGGCGTCCTGACTCAGCTTCAGCTGCAAAACCCTGCAGCTCATTAAGAGGTCCTGCCACAAAACACTTAAATGGTGTTGATGAATAGCTTTTCAGTTTTCAGCTGTAGCAGGAAAAAAGTTGTGCTGTTTTAAAATGCCAGCTTTCTGGGTCATCCTATCAGGGCAAACTTTGACTCTTTCAAGCAGGCGGTCCTGACTATGGAGCTTTTGAGTGTTATTTAACACTGTCGCAGCTTGCTTGCTGGCAGGGACCTTAAACCGCCAAAGAGTTGTGGTACCTCTGCCATGAGGCTGGAAAGCTAGGGAATGGGCTGAATCTAGCCGCCAAAGTCACGGCTTTAGTCCTACTGATATTTTTTGGTAAAGTAAAGACTCATGTAGTCAGAAAGAGAGATATACAGTAAAAGAAAAATTCAAAGTCGAAGAAAATGTCTAAGTGGTTTACACTGTGTTAAAAATATATGCAGGCTAAAGATTAAAGTTCTTAAAAGTAAAAAAAAAGGAAGTAGTTTGTTGTGGTGATACACACCTTTAATCCCAACACTTGGGAGGCAGAGGTAGATTGACCTCTGTGACTTCAAGGTGTGGTAGTACACACCTTTAATCCCAGAACTTGGGAGGCAGACGCTGACGGATCTCTGAGAGTTCAAGGACAACCTGGTCTGCAGAGTTATCCAGGACAAAGATATACAAAGAACTTATCAAAAAATAAAAAAATAAAAGTAAAAATAAACGAAATAGAGGTTAAAATAAAGCCGTACAAAGATGGAAAATATACGGAGAATCTTGATACTGTATACTATTATACTCTCTTTGAATTGTTTGAATGCTGAGGAAGAAGCAATAGCTGCTAAAAGATATTTGTTTACAAATGCTGCTGAACTAATCCAAGATAGATATTTTGAAAATACCTTGACTTCAGAATTTAGATCTAAGGATATGATGCTTTGGAAAGGAGTTTCTTTTGTTTTTACAGAAAATAAGACCGTGTGGATTGCTTCTATCCCAATATGGTATGATAGACCACGCCCTCCTGAAAGGTTGCTGTGAACACCTTCAGAAAATTACTTCACCCAACTGATGACTGAGATGAACCTGGCACACAGGTTACACCATGAAAGATCTGATTAACAGCGTCCCCATTCAGCAGGAAGCAGTTTGGAGAGAAATAACTACGTCCATATTCCCAAATATTGTTTATCAATGTTCTTTTACATTTAAAGGGGGAGATGATATAGATATGAATAATTTACATTGGTATAAATTTTGCCTTATTGATAGAAATTTAAGGTCTACTTTGTTATATGTATATGTATTTCTAATAACGATTAAGGTATTGTGATTGTGTAGT
This sequence comes from Arvicola amphibius, assembly GCF_903992535.2. NCBI lineage: Eukaryota > Metazoa > Chordata > Mammalia > Rodentia > Cricetidae > Arvicola > Arvicola amphibius. Next base: position 60,773,194 of record NC_052057.2, on the reverse strand, counting down.
TCATTTAAAAATGTAATGTATAATTAGGAAATATAGGTTGCTAATGAATAATCATTGATAATAGTTAAACTTGTAGTCATGTTAGTTAGATTTTCTAGATATATAGAGATATATTTCAGTTAGATAGGCATACTTCATATCTTCTAAAGACTACAGAATATTGCATTTTAAATGTCTTAATAACTTAGGGTTTTTCATGACAATGAGACATGTCTGCTCCTGGCAGCACCAATCTACTTCAAGAGGAAGATGGGCATCGAAGAGGCTCCTTATTGAGTTTGATAGCCATTTGGGCAAGAAACTGCTCTTGCCTGGACTATTGCATAAACTGGACACAGAGAACCCTCAGAGACAGGACTGCTGAACTTGCCTAGAAGTGAGATGATCTTTCGGGATTCCTGATTCATGAAAGAGTCTGCAAGACATTCTGCAGGACACAGCAGAAAGTGACTGAACTGTCTTTGAAATTTCTTGCTTTATGGAAATGTCTGCTAGAAACTATGGGCCTGAAGGCCGAAGATGGATGCCCCAACGGTACAGAGGAACTTTGGGTGACTGTCCAGGCAGCGAGATGTCTCTGTCATTTCTAGAGTTTCGTAAGTTGCTTACTTCTTATTTACTTAGGTAATATTATATCCTTCTGGAGTCTTTGATGGAGTTGAAGAATGGATAGATAGTTAAAGTTTTCCTTTGTTATGATAAAAGATAAAATGGATATAAGTATTGTAACTAATTCTTACTTGATAACTATTTTGTTATATGTAATTTTACTATGTTAAAGTTAAAGCCTTCTTTTTATTTAAACAGAAAAAGGGGAAATGATGTGGGAGAGTCTTCTGTTTGAGTTGATTTCATTGGCTAATAAAGAAACTGCCTGGCCCATTTGATAGACCGCCCCTTAGGTGGGTGGAGTAGACAGAACAGGAAGAGGAAGTGAGGTAGAAGGATCAGTCAGATGCTATGCCTCTCCTAAGTTAGACAGACTGCCATGCCTCTGCTCAGGGAGCCAGACGCTATGAAGCTCCAGCCCAAGATGGACGTATGCTAGAAACTTCCCGGTAAGGCACCACTTTGTTGTGCTACACAGATTATTAGATATGGGTTAATCAAGATATGAGTAAGAGGCAGAAAATAATGGGCCAGGCAGTATTTAAAAGAATACAATTTGTGTGTTGTTATTTCGGGTGCAAAGCTAGCCCTGCCGGAGCCGGGTGGGATGAGAAACAGGCCTGCCCACAGCACCTCACTACATTACCTCAGGCCTGCTCTGGTGAAGGTCACTGGCTCAAGCCTGCTCCTGTGGAGGTCGCAGCCTGGGGCCTGCTCCGGCTGAGGTAGCTGGCTCAGGCCTGCTCCCGAAGAGGTCCCTGGCTCAGTCCTGTTTCCCCAGATGTCTCTGGCTTGGACCTGCTCCCTCTGCAGTTGCTCCCTTGTACCTGTTTCTGTGGCAGTCACTACCACAGGCCTGTTCCAGTGGAGATCGCTGGTTCAGACCTGCTCCAGCCAAGGTTGCTGGCTAAGGCTTGTTTTCATAGATGTCCCTGGCCTGGGCCTGCTCCTGCAGAGGTCCCTGGCTTGGGTCTGGCCCCACAGAATTCTTGGTCTCATGCCTGCTACCTCTGAGATTGCTGATTGACACCTGGTCCTGCAGAGGTCGCTAGTTTGGGCCTGTTCCCTCACCGGTAGCTCCCTTGTACCTGCTCCTGTAGGGGGTCCAGTCTCTCACACTCTTAACACAGTTTAGAAACCCAAAGTTGCTTCTGAGACCCAATGTGGTCTCTCTATTGCAATTCTCCATCTTTGGTATATGCATTCCAATTATGCATACCCTTGTCTTAGCCGCCTGGAGGGAAAAAGGGCCAAACTCATCTGACTGCCAGCCTCTTTATCAGTGAGGCATTCTCGTCTTGCTTTCTTTGCATCTGGATGACAACTGCAGACTCAGGATAACCTTTCAATTAGGAACTCCAGCTGATAGTCTCAATGGGGCTTCCCAAACAATTCTTGATAAATACATGTAGATCCTTTACTATCTATTTGCTCTGTCTCTTCATTTGCTAATGGTTACTTATTCCTTACTTTTTTCTGCTTGCTATATACTTAAACAACTTGCTCATTCAAAATGGAAAACGCAACTATTTTAAGTCATACTCTGGCCCCTACAGAACAATGATTTGGTACAAAGAGGAACCTTAGCTCTTTCTTTTCAAAGAGAAGCCTTTTAAATGAGAGTTAATATTTTTGCATCATTATTGATCCTACCATGAGGTCTGGTCAGTTCCTTAGATTTCCCCAAGTCATTTCATATCATTTTAGTATAAACCCTTTGACCCTTTCAAACACTGTTATTATTAGCAAACACAGTATCATTGGCCTCAATGTTTACATGTGCTTCAATTTTGGCTCATCTGAAAGATTTCAAGTTTTTGTTCCTGTCCTTCATTGTACACCTGGGATTAAAACACAGCCACTCCCATGCCACAAACTAAATATGGTGCTATTAGAGATTTCCTCTACAAGATCAGTGTGTCCTCTTAAAACTCTACTCTGTGTCTCAGGGCACACAAAAATGAATTTGTGCTTTCCTATTGAAACTGTCCATGAATCTCTGCTTAGATTTAAGGGTTTATTGAACCTACATCTCCTTCCAAAGGCTTGTCAGTGTACAGCCAGGTACTCACAACTGTGACCCTGCTTATTTGTCCTGATTTTCTGTTACTCATTTTTTTATTGGTGACACAAATTATTTGGGGGAAGATCAACTGTTAATTTTGAGTGTGCATCTGTGTTAATAAATGTTTTGAATCTATTTTTTGTGTGAGCTATGTATAGTAAATCACTTTGCAAATGAAAATCGCCATGCAATTTTCCAAGTTTTATCTAATTTAAAATAACCTACTGTTCAATTTCAGTTTTCTTAATTGTTGAGATTATAATTACAACATTACTCTCTTCTTTGTCCTCTGACCAAACTCTTGCATAAACCTCTCCTTGCTCTCTTTCAAATTTATAGCTTCTTTTTTCATTAGCTGTCATTACATGCATTTATATATATACATATGCATATATAATCCTAAATATAATATGATCAGCATGTATAATGTTATTTTCATGTATGTTTTCAGAGATAAACATCTAGTTATAGATAACATTGGTGTATTGTTCCATGGAGAAGACTATTTCTCCCGCTCTCAGAATTCCTTAGTTGCCTGTAATTCCTTTCATAGGGTTGAGGCCTCAAGGGCTTTCCTTCTTTAACTTTGGCACATCTATTTTTATTGTCCTTGCTCAACTCATATGTAGACAGCCATGCTGGTGAGACTTTATGGATACAGCTTTTGATATAATAGGAGACACGACAAACTCCTGTTTCTCTGACTCTGACAATTTTTCTGCCCTCTCTCCTACAATGTTCCCTGATCCTTAGGTGACAGACATATATATCCCTTGGAATTAAATTCCAGAACTCTGCATTTTGATTGGTTGCCATTTTCTCCATCTGTTTTAAATGAAGTTTCCTTGATGAGGAGTGAAGTCTGTACTTACCTGTGGGTATAAATATAAATGTTTAGATTGTTGCCAATGATTATGCTGGCTTAATAAAGCAGTTGTTATAGGTTCTCTTCCAATATCCATGACTTCATCAGTACTGAATAGTTAGCTAGGTTTCTGGTAGCATGATTTTATACTTTTGTTGACTGTGTCTTAAGTCCACTTAGAGAGCTTTTGGTTACTACCAAGGTATGTATTTCTTTACAGAAAGCCTAGGGTCATTGTGCTATGACTGTCATTGATGTGGTTCATGGGTATGATGGCTGGGTAAGACCATTGACTTCCTCCATCTTCCAGCAGCTTGCATGACAGAGAGAGAGAGGGGGAGAAAGAGAGGGAGGGAGGAAGGGAGAGAGAAAAAAAGAGGGAGGGAGGAAGGGAGAGAGAGAGAGAGAAAAAGAGGGAGGGAGGAAGGGGGAGAGAGAGAGAAATAGAGAGAGAACATGTGTGTGGTATTCATGTGCATGTGTGTGTATGCATACATTTGTGCATGCATTGAAGCCAGAAGTAGAGGTTAGGCATCTTCCTCATTTTCTCTCTATCTTTTTAGACAGGGTTTCTCACTGAATCTATAGCTAATGATTTGGTAACTGACCAAGAAGGCACAGTGATACTCCTGTCTCTGCATGGTCATCCTTAACATTACAGATGCATCCAGCTATTTCTGGATTTTTACATGCTTGCTGGGGATCTGAACCCAGGTCTTTATGCTTACACAACAAGCATGATGAAGCTACTTCTCCAGCACTAATGACCTATTAGTTTTGCAAGTGTATATATTAGAGAGATGCATGTATGCATGTGTGTGATATGCATGGATGTTCTCTCTCTCTCTCTCTCTCTCTCTCTCTCTCTCTCTCTCTCTCTGTACATGTCCTTGTGGGTGCATGTATGCCATGACACATTGTAGATGTCACAGGAAAGTGTTGCATATTTGTTTTGCCTTTTACCTTGTTTTAGACAGGGTCTCAAACCTTTTGTTGTTCTCTACTGTGTTTTCCAGGCTTCTTGAGCTGCGAGCTTCTGGAGGGTCTGTCTCCATTTTCCATCTTGCCATAGAAGTACTGGGATTCCATATGCTGCCTTACCTGGATTTAAATATGTTTTAGATATTCAAACTCAGGTCTTCACACTTGCACAACAAGCACGTTACTCACTAGACTATGTCCCAGCATAGTCTTAGCTAGCACAGCAACTACTCCTTTAGCAAAGACATGCATAGTCACTTTACATTATGAGGAGTAAATATGGTAAGAAGAAGGTGGTGATGAAAAGTGTTGTTCAAATTAAAGGAAAATTCCTTTAGTCTTCTTTACAGAGAAGTAAATTATAGGCTTTCAAGCTGGGACAGAAGTCACCTATTTATCAGCTTAAACTGTCATCCATACGGAAGATAGAGAGGCCCTTGAGGAGAGAGTAAAAGTCATTCTTTTGAAAGGTGAGTTCTTATGATTTTTCATTAACTCTCTCTTGTAATACCTAAGGATTTTTTTAAGAAAGAGTAGAATTATAAAAATCTTGAGTATTGCTCTGAGAATTCAGTTGTATTGACTGATGTTAAATATTGTACCCTGAATCCAGACAGGTTATAAATTTCCATTATTATAAAATATAAATGTCCTGGCATCAATATGACAGATTTTTAGCAATTAGATTCTGGTAAGTTTTAAGCAATATTTTGTGAGGCAATTTGATGGGTAGTAAGTATTAGGAAGAGAGGGAAGAGAAGACTCAAAAGGCAGAGGGATAATCAACATGTTTGATTCTCTAACCTATCCTGGCAAGCAGTGACTCAATTTTCAAGGGTACTGTGTAAAATGTTTTTATGGACTCCTCACATATTCTGTGCAGAATAATGCATAAATCTATCTCTGTCTTTAAGCACCTAGAATCTAACCATGCAGAACAAGGTACTCAAGTTTAGAATAATTAATCATAATATGATTCAACATCACAGAAATTGACATATAGAAGTAAATTCACTGGTTTCTGCTAAGAACAGACACAGACAATTATTTCCATATTGCAGAAACATGTTAATATTATATTAGATGTCACAACAAGTGGTGGCATTGGCAGTTGTAAAAACTATTAATCTGGTACTTATTTGTGAATGACTGGCATAGAATAAGAACAGCTGTTCACTAAACTGAAATATGAAGTAAATCAAGGCACAAGATAATCATGTAGATAATTTTACTAATTATCAGCAAAGGGGATTGAAAGTAGCTGTTAAGGTAAGTGTAAAATTAAATGACTTACTTTTCAAAGAATGAAAGGAGAATACACAATTTGGTATCCACATACAAAATAAAAAAGAAGAAAAGATGAAATTGTTTTGAATGGCATGTGCAATGTGGTTAGAGTTTGTTCTGAGGTCTTTATTCAGCATTAGCCATTAAGCTATGGAGGGGTCTTGACTTAGGGGTGGATGGAAGGTGAAAGTAGTTTTTCCAAGCATAGTACAGTGATGAAGGGAATCTGAAGGGTCATAGAAACTGTTCTGTGAGAACTGAAACCTTAAAGTACTTCTAGCAAGAAGAGTCTATCTTCTGTGTTTCTTGATTTTTCAAGTCTTTTCTGTTCTCCATGGAGACATTTCCAGCAACTTTTTATCTATTCAACTATTCATGCTTAGGACAATAGTTTCTTTCATCATAGTCAGAACCTGGAAACAACCTTAATGCCCCTCAACTGAAGAATGGATAAGGAAATGTGCATTTACAAAATGGAGTACTACTAAATGGAAAAAATAATGGCATCTTGAAATTTGAGGACAAACAGATGAATCTAGAAAACATTATATTGAGTGAGGTAACCCACTCCCTCATAAGTGGCTTTTAGACCAAAAAAAAAACCAGCCTACAATTCACAATTCCAGAGAACTTAGACAACAAAGAAAACCCTAAGAGTGGTCATACATGGATCTAATCTACATGGGAAGTAGAAAAAGACAAGATCTCCTGATTAAACTGGAAGCATGGGGATTATGGGAGAGGGTAGAAGGGGAGGGGAGAGGAAGAGAGAGGAGCTGAGAAAAATATTTAGCTCAATAAAAACAATTAAAAAATAAATAAAAGGCCTTATGCTTTGGGAAAAAGGAATGACTACAACAACAAAATTGAAATTTGCTGGATCAGGCAAACATCATCAAGCTGTTCCATATCATCAATACCAAAGCACATGCCTATATCGTGGTGGAGCTTGCTGCTCAGGGAGAACTGGTGAGCCACACTGAGAAAGTGGACTCTCTGCAGGAGGAGCAGGCCCAGCACATCTTCACTCAGATGGTGTGCACAGTTCACTACAGTCCTGAGGACAGCATTGTACACAGGGTCATGCCGGATCTGTAAGGCTCTCCTCCTCAGAGGCACAGCTTTTCAGCTCCATCTGCATTGTCACGTCCTCTCTTGTCTTGATAGTAAGTTTTTGATAATTTCCACACCAACTGGACAAAGCCAGATGAAACATGAGAAATAGCTCTAGGGGAATCATCTATGCTTTCAGTTTCTTCATGGAGAAGGGACAGATTTGTGAAGCAACCTTACAATGAACTTCTGGGTCACAGAAAAATAAGAAAAAACTAAACTCCAAAAATGTACCTGGGAAACATTCTGAAGATAAGAATGGAACCTAAGGGAATGGACAGCAATGAACATTGCAAATGTATAAAAACTAGGTTATTGAAAAGGAAGAACAGACCCCAAAGTGATTAAGAAGGAGAAGTTACAGTGTACTTCTATAGCCAGACTATGGTGCTGTTACAGCAAAAATGGCTAGAATCAAACGAATCATTTGGAAGTATTTTTTGGAAATTAACAAGTTGTTTTATTTTGATATGTAGATATCATATCTATTCTGTAAACATTTTTGAAGATAAAATGTGTTAAAAAATCTATACCAAACCAAAAAAAAAGGAAGTTTGTAGCTCAGACTCTGAAGGTAGTATCTAATAAATACTGTTGGTACACTGATTCATTGAGAGGGAGATATTAAAAATTCCTCCATAACATTGTTGATATTCTATTAAATTGTTATATTTGTAAAGTAATGAAATGGCAATTCTTTTATGCCCTAGAAATTAAGTTTTTTCTCATTAATTCATATGGTAATTTTTCATATTTGCTTAAAGTCAATTTGGTTTTTTATGCTTAGAAGAGAAACAATATTAATCTAATTTATAAAATCATAAAATTTAGAATGAATCAAGTGTAGGTGTGGCTTGCCTTTGCCTGGTAACAAACTATGCAGGCCTCGTGGCTCCTGCACTGTGGCTGTGTTTCATTTGGCCAGTTGTAAACGTGTGAGGCTTTTCAGGTGTGGTGAATCTGGAAGTTACCAAAAACTGGTGCTGCCAAGAGAAGAGTCCATGGCACAACCCAGGATCGAAAGGGAAAGGCAGGGATTGTAACTGGCCTGTAGTTAGCTTCTAGAAGCTTGTCCTGGTCTACATTTTAGTCACCACCCTTTGTAGCTTCTTTTCCAAACAAAATTTCTTCTGCCTGAAACACTTATTTTCTCCGTTTCCCAAAATGATTTGGTATCATAATTACAGTTTCACATCCTCGGGTAGCCTTTCTTTCTTTCTTTCTTTCTTTCTTTCTTTCTTTCTTTCTTTCTTTCTTTCTTTCTTTTTTTTTGGTTTTTTGAGACAGGGTTTCTCTGCAGCTTTAGAGCCTGTCCTGGAGCTAGCTCTTATAGACCAGGCTGGTCTCGAACTCACAGAGATCCGCCTGCCTCTGCCTCCCAAGTGCTGGGATTAAAGGTGTGCACCACCACCACCCGGCTGGGTAGCCTTTCTTAAACCTCAACTAGATTTTCACTATATTATACACTTTTGATAAGTGAAAATCCCAACCTTATACTTTCACATTGCTCAGTGAATTGTAGTTTATCCATTTGTAAATAATTACTTGGTGTTTACTGTTCCTACATTATTATTCTTTTTTTCTTTCTTTTCTTTCTTTTTTACTAGTCTACTTAGGTTAGGCTATGCTTTAGAAATGACGGAGTCTAAAATTACAAGTACATAATGCAATAAATGTTGGTTTCTTGCTTGTACTTTGGTTCTAGTGCATGCCAAATGTAGGTTCAATGTTGCATAATCATTGAGGACCTGAAAACTGGGGCAGGTCTCTGTGTGTTTCAGACATACTTGGTGGAGCAAGTGACCCTTCCTGTAGGTGGGGATTTTTTATTATCATTATGTTGTTCTGTTTTGGTTACTTGTTAAAGGGAAGAAAGACTGCTGAGAAATTGCTTAAGGACTTCTTGCTATCTCTTGTCTAGAGCTGCTCACACACTTCTGATCAATTGAAATGGCAGAAATATAGCTCTCCATGTCCTGAATGAAGGACAGCTGATGGCACAGGCTACTTCCTGCAGTTATAACAGAATACTCAATGCCAGGTAATTCATATAGAACAGGGATTTATTCTTTCTGTGGACTGGGAAGTCCAAGGCCAGTGTGCCAGTGTCTGGTGGAGGCTTTCACGCTGTGTTATCCAATGGTGGAAAATGAGAGGGGAAGAGTGTCCAGGAATGGCTGAATTACTTTTGTAAGCCCACTCTTACATTAATGACATTAGTCCATTCATAAGGGCAGAAGCCTCATGACCTCACACCTCTCCTCATTTCCAACATGCTGATTCCATTGCCCTGCACCCTTCCAGGCTTCTTCATTCCACAGGTTTTTATGTCAGTGAACAGTTGTCTTAGTCACTACTCCATGGCTGTGAAGCGAAACCATGACGGAGGCAACTCTTATTAAAAAACAAACAAACAAACAAACAAACAAACAAACAAACATTTAATTGGAGGCTTGCCTACAGTTTCAGAGGCTTGGTCCATAGTCGTCATGACAGGAATAAGACAGACATGGTCCCTGGAGCACTAGCTGAGAGTTACATCCAGATCTGCAAAGAGGGAAAGATAGAGACTAGACATAGTATGGCTTTTGAAACCTCAAAGGCCACCCCCAGTGACACACTTCCTCCAACATAGCCACACCTCCTAATCCTCCCAATTCGGAAACAAAAGTGCTCTCTGCTCCCTGGTGTCTAAGTATTCAAAATGACTCTGTGGGTGCCATTCTTATTGAAACCACTACAGTGATGATAATCATTTTTGAATTTTAAAAAGCATTAGGGAAAGCAATGGTCAGAAAGAAATGACTCTTTTTCATGTTTTGTGAGAGAGTGTTTTTAGCTGTTATTATTAGTCTTGATCTAATTATACAATATAGCCTCTAAAAATTTTTGCTACTGGGACTGTAAACCTGTTTTGGTGGTTATTGAGTAATTGTGCACAAGTGAGGTTAAGAAAATTGAGAGGCCTAATGTAATCCATTTTCTGGAAGTTGATAGGAAGTAGAGTAAGCAGACTCTGAACCCATGGCATACTGGGGGCAGTCATTGATGGGAAGCTATGGGAAATTTGTATAGCTCTGTGATTGCTGTTTTCCATATGACAAGTCAGAAAGGAGAGTGTTTAAAGACTTTTCAATACCAGTTACAATATTGCTTATTTTTTGGATCTAATACCTTTTATGTTAAAGTTTAATTTAAAATCAATAAAAGTGAAGCTATATTTTCTATCTTGCCTTTTTATTCATACATTTCTATCAAATTATTTTTATTATATTTTTTGAAAATCTGTCAGTCCTTGAGAGATTGGAAAAAATAGTTAATTGTGACAGGCAGATAATTTGGGAAGTACTGGTTTGGGCATTTCCAAAGTAATAAGGGAAACCATCCTTGGGAATCAGTGTAGTAGCTAAGAAGGTAAGACACTTATTTTTCTTTTAAACAATTGACACATCTAGTAATATTCTGGAAGCTCAATACCTTTAATGCACATGTTATTCTTTCTTGTGATAATCTCTTTTGGGGAAGGAAAGTTAAAATGTATGTTAGGTACCAGCATCATTGGGCAGACTGCAGATTAAATGACCAGATGTAGAGCACTATGTAATGCCAATGTCTACTCTCTATTTTCTTCACTAGACACTATTTTATATCTGAGGCATAGTGTCAACTCTTCCCTACATTTGTCAGCCTCCTCCCTTTTTCCATTTTTCTTGTTGTACCAGTTCTGAGGAATAAAGAATGCAGACATCAAAGTAATTTCTATTTTTTTTTTCTGAGAAAACATAGAGGAAGTGTATGTTAAGTCTTAATATGAGAGGGGAGATGATGTACAGTCTCCTGAAGCTCAAAAGGAACTTACAAGGCTCTAGTTTGGGGGCCTTTCCCAAAGACTATATAAACAATAAACAGTTCCCAGAGAGGAATAGATTTTTTTTTAGTGATGTAGCTACATGCAAGTTAAAAAGGGAGCCTCTGGGATGCAGATTTCATGAGTCATTGCCCATGCTGAGTTGGGGCTCAGTGATGTAGCTGCCTGCACCACCCATTCTCCTGTAAGTCATGTTCACTAGCTCACTAAGCTAAACTTAGGTGGAATTATTTCCTTGGTTTGTTGTAGGTCTGTTGAGGTGCTCACATCTCAGATAAAATCACCCCACAAAGCACATGTGATGAGACATGTACATGTCAGTGTGACAGTTAAATGTGTCATTTGAATATCAAGACAGTGAAAGTAATTTTAGGTTGCATTATTCTATTTTTAAAAATACCTATCAGCCTATATTCAAACTTTCTGCCACACTAGATTGCAGTTAGTTTACTATCTATATATGGTTGAAAAATAATATTATTAAACAATTGAAGTATTCAATTAACTAAATTATATGCTGCTATATTTTAAGATCTAAGTCTGAAATTTGTTTCCGACTGATCTATTGCACAGAACAAATGACAGTTAGGGCTAAAAGTGTTGTTTTGCAAAAAATGTGCATTTACCCTAATGTTAATCATTTTGAATTACTATAGAAAGGCAATTCTGTAACACAGCAGGCATGGTTTACCAATAAATATTCAAAACAATGCTGCATTTGTTTGCTTTAATTTTCTTACTGTAGCGATTTGGTGATATGGCTTGATCCAAACAGAGTACCTACCGGGTTGTGCCTGTGTGACCCGGGGAGAGTCCTACTGGGCAGCTGCTGGGTGGGGTAAGGGAACCATTGTTAGCAAGGGTACCTCAGTGGATTTTGATGCCTGTCACCACCCACCACAGCTTGAGGAACATCTGTCTAGAGGAAGTACTGATAATTTTCCATAGATATTTTAATCACAGTTGAGCATTGCATAAGGATTGCTGATACTTGCAACTGTTATTTGGCAAGAGTTTGAATTGCAGAAAGTAAACCTTGCTTATTTAAGAGACAGCCCTATATAATTTAACCTTAAATTCTTCCTGTTCAAATTGTTTTTAAGAAGGAATATTGACTTCTGCTGTGTCATCTATTCCTCTTGGCTTCTCAGCTGCAAATAAATATGCCAAAGATGGGGTGGGGTTTGATCTTATGGAGATAGAACGGCCTGTGCAGAGAAGCTCACGTAGACAGAGAAAACATAGATTGCCTTAGGAGATTCATGGGTGATGGGTAAACTACATAAAATACAATCTTAAAGGTCCAATTGACAAGCGCCTTTAAAAATTTTTTAACCACTTAAAAATCTTTTGGCTAATTAATTTAAGCATCATTTTAGATGACTTGGGGTAGTTCCTTTATTTATTCTGAAACATGGTTATGTTATACAAGAAGCAAATGGACTAGTGTCTTTTATAAAACAAGGTTCAAAGTAATGTGTTTGAAAGCAGAGAAATAAATCATGTATTGTAAAGGTTTTAGGTTTTTCACAGACTGAGAAGCACATTGTAGGGGGTGGGTACTAAATTTCTTAGGATTTGTGTTACTGATCCCCTGAAAGGGTGTTTGAACTAACCTCAAAAGAAATTTCAGTCACCTTCTTACAACTCAGGCAGTATTAAGAATGAGAGGAGAAGATGAAAAGGGGCTGCTCTGTCCAAAAGGAAAATCTTTTCAAAGGACTTCAGAAAAGACAGAAGCGAGAATAGGTGTCCTGGATGACAAAATGTCTTTTAGTTTCATATACAAACTTGGGGCCAAGTAATCCAAAGTTCATGCTAATGTTCTAAGGATCTTGCAGGTAGATCTGTTCATTATACTTTTTCTAAAAGGGCTCTATTTTAGTGGAACATGTTAGACATGACGCACTGGTATTCACTCTTAACAGGGAAACCATCTTTCCATTAACATAAAAGTGCTGCCTAAATTATGGTAGTTATTGAAATATTATGCATTTCCTCATGGAACTTAAAGTACAAATCTTGTTTTACGGAGTGAGATACTGATAGCTCTTGTCCACAGGATAAAAATAGGAGCCAGATGTTTTAATTATGATTTTATGTTCCCTAATACATGCATTTTGACACACTAGCACAATGTTATCTATGCCAGGACCAGATTCTTTCTCACCATTTCTTCCAGGTCCACATTGAGCCAGCTGTTTCTGTAGACAGGGCTTACCACTCTGTAACGGAGGCTCTTGCTATGTATTGCTAAGTGTTGGCAAGTAGTCAGGCTATGCTATCTCTTCTGATAATTTTTTTGCTGCCCCTCTGAAATGACACGGAAAAACCAAGCATTTAGGATTTGTGTTACTGATCCCCAGGGGATCTTTTCAGCACTTTTCAGGTATCTTTGGTATTCTTCAATTCTCTCCTCTAGCAAGAATGCTCCAATGACTTCATATTTCAATTACCTCATGTATGTCTTGTATTTCTGAGTGGTTCTGGATTTTTAGTTTTGCGGACTTTCTTAACAGTCCATTGATTAGGAACCACCAATCTTAGGGTATCCTTATCCTGCTTTTCATTATTTATATAAATTGATGTTTGCTTCCATAATTTTTGGTTTGACTTCTGTAATCATACTCTTCAAATAGCAGGAATACAAAATTTAGGCTTATTTCTCCACATTGGTATCAGTTATCAATTGTGTGTGTGTGTGTGTGTGTGTGTGAAATGATCTTTAAACATATTGGTTTAACACAAGCACTATCTCACATAGGTGCTGAGAGCATTTTAGATGGATGACTCAGGATAAGGGTCTTTCTCGAGGCTACAGCCAGCGTTTGAGGAAGTTCAAACTTCTACTGCTGCTGCAGTTATTTCTAAACTAATTCAGATGGCTTTGTAGGAGCCTGGCTCTCTGCCGGATTTCAGTTGGTATACATAGATCACGTAGTACCTGGGAACTAAGAAGCGGACATAAAGAACCTATGTCCCCAAAGCAGAGAAGGAAGGGACAAAACAAGAGAGTTAATTTAGGAAGCCTAGAGCACAGTAGCTGCTTGAGGGCGGTTGACACACAGATATTCATTTCCCATCTGCCCTGGCTTAATTTCTTTGGTCAAAAGCAGTTTGGGAGAAGAAAGAGTCCATTTGACTCATATTTCCAGTCTGCAGTCTACACTGAAGGAAGCCAGGGCAAGAACTCAAGCAGGAACTTGAAATGAAAATCAGGAAGGAATGATACTTGCAAGTTCATGCTTAGCTAACTTTCTTCTGCAGACCAGAATCCCCTGCTCAGGGAATGGTACCACCCACAGTGGACTGGATCCTTCTATATCAATTAACAACAAGGATATGCCCACAGACCAATCTGACTTTGGCGATTCCTCAGGTGAGACTGTGTTATTAGGTGACTCTAAGCTGCATCAAAATGGCAGTTAAAGCTAACTAGGGTACCATCCAAGCCTTCATTCAAACGGGAACACTTTGGATTCTCCTGAGGGTTATCAGTATCAGTTTGTATTGGAGTGGACAAAAAGTTGAGATACGAGATTGGGATTGTGAGTTTTTCTGTGTCTTCTGATTTCAAATACTTATTAGTGAATGGTCACAATCTGAATAACCTCACCCAGTCTTCAGAGAATGATCTAAACTGCATCCTGTTTTCACCTCAGTCCTTTCAGTATCTTCAAAGATGGAGGTGCCACATATAGACACTAGTCAAGATTAGCTTTTTCACACAAAGTCTTCAGAATAATTTACTCAGTTTTAGAAATTTAGTTATATGTGAACATGTTATAATTTGGTGCATTATAGTTAATTGGGACTATTTTTGTCAAGACAGAATGTATGGTGGCACAAAGTCCACGTATTCATTGCAGCTTTGCAAACTAAGGTCTTCAGCAAGGGGAGCGAGGCTTTGCATATTCTGCTTCTGAGGGTGCCAAGTCAGACTGTTGGGTAGCTGAGCCATTTGGCCTCTGCTATGCTAACTTCTCCCTAAGGCAGAAGGAAGTTTTTTATCTGACAGTGGACCTTGTTAATTCAAAAATGCTTATCACGTTTAGTACAGACAAAGAAACTATAACCATCCTGCACCCATTCTTTCTTGAAGTGCTGTACTTGTGAATTCTGAATTCTCAAGGAGTAATTTCTGAGCGTGTCTCTTGGCATTGTGTTATTTGCAAATGATGACTGTGTTACTTTAAGAAAATTCAATATCTGAGGATCATTATTTACCAAATATGTAGAGGAGAAAAATGGTTACTCTTTGCACTGTAAAAAGATTTCATTTTAGAGAATGATGCAGTGTGTGCTTGCCATAGATGAGAAATTCCTCCACTGCACTCAAGAATGTGGACTGCACAGCAGATGTGTGCTGTGTGGAGCTGTTAGTCACACTCTCCTGTGCACCAAAAAGGTAGAGACTTTCCCCCGCATAAGTTTGTTTCTGATTGATTTGTATTCAGGATTAATTTGAACCATTTGACAAATACCTTGAAAGCCTTGATTATTTCCACCAGTAATCTTGTCATAGATTTCTTCAATCAGCATGATCACACTTATCTTTTAGTTCTTCCAAATCCCATGGAGTTTCTCTGAATTATATTGTCAAGATGCTAAATGAGGATATAGGACATCTATGATCTCCTAATGCATCTGTTGCCATGGAAGCTGCTCTTCTGGCCTGATTTCATCAATTTTTTTTCAAGCAAGTAATTTGATAATTCCTTCCGAAGAGAAAATGTCATAATATTCTTGCTACCAAATTGAAATAACCAAATGATTTCTTTTAGCTCATAATGGCCTCCTCCTAATAGCCATATTTTGATTATCTTATTTACAGTCAGCAGAAAACTAAATCTTGAATTTATTTTAATGCATATCAGTAGACAACTTTTTACACTCTTTTCTCTGTACTTCTCAAAATATGATTCCAAACAATCAGAATCTTTAAGGAATGTAAATATCCACAGGTCTTTCTTTGGACAGGGGTGTTAAATTGTACCACAATTAATGAAACCCATAGCCGATCTCTCCCCTCATCACAAGCATTCATTAAATGCAGCATCTGAACATTGCATTCGTCACCCTCAGCAGAGTTGGGATCAATATTTGGAGTCTCTTGCCCACCTGCTTTTGATTCTTGCTTCCTGAAATGAAATGCAGCAGGGCAAAAATATGCCTTCTATGCCTTTCTGTGAAATGTCGTGTGCCCAGGGGGGCATTTCAGCTTCCCGCAGCTAATCTCAAACTCTAGGCAGCCTTTTTATTTTACGATTATAGATATAGACCCAGTGGGCACTTACATACTTAATTTTAATGCTGCATGAAAAACAGGGACATCATGAAATTAATTAGGACGGTTATTTTCAGCCATGAGAAGGAAACAAGTTATTACCTGCCAGCTGTTGACTGTCCTGTAGGTGGCAGTGTGTAGCAAGGAGAGGCGGCTACACTGTTCTTGGGCAGTGTAAAAAGAAAAAGAAAAAAAAAAAAAACCCGAGTTTCCTTTCAGAAATGTGTTTTTCATTGTCAGTGTCTGGGTTCTCTTTAATGCCGGACTCTGGTGGGAGACCCTATAACATACATGCCCCGTGTGAATGAAATCATTGTTTTGGTTCAAAAATGTGATGTTTTTTAATATGTGCCTTCACTTATCCACAAGAACACTATGTGCTTCTAGGGTGTGATGGAGCATTTTCTGATGGACTGACTGACTGTCAATACTGAGCTGGAAATAAACATCTCAACTGCTCTCTCATTTTGTGTTTCAAAATTGGAGCATAGAAGTTGTCTGGCAAGCACTAGACAAGATATGAAGAACAAATATATAGACAGGTTGCCTTAAAAGTACCCAGAGATAGTTATTTGTTTTGGAATTCCAAATTTCTCACTGTGAGATGCTCTTCCATCTGGTTGTGTTGGGGATTAGCCTTTGCCAGATCTGCCAAATTTTCTGTCAGGATTTCACACTCGGAGCCATGTTTATCCCTGTTCATTATAACATGTGTTCATACAGACCCACTTCCTTTTAATGTAAAAATAACTTTCACATTAAAAATGCAAGTAGAGGAAAGTCCCTGTGAATATTTCTGATTTTCTTTTCTGTCACCCTAAAAAAGAAGTGCTGGAGGTCACCAAACGACGTACATGTCTAATCCCAGCCCTCTCTTGAGAAAGACAGTAGAGGAGTTGTAGCCCGCTGGAGGCATCAGCTCTGAATACTGAGCAGGGGCTCTGGGTCTTTTTTAGGAAAGTGTATTCAGTCTGTGTCAGATTCAATTAGATGTCTTTCTGACAAGCAGTTTACATCATCTGGAGCGTTTGATCTCCATTAAGCCTCTGATGCAATCATGCCAGATGATCACTTCAAAAGGAGAATGTAAACCCTCAAAACCCATCACCCATTTCAAATGATACTTTTAGCCCCACATGCTTTCTGCAGCTGCCATCCAATGCCCACAGCTGATGTAGCTGCAGGCAGTAAGCACCTTTGCAGAGCACTTCAACAAGCATTTAATGCTGTGTTTGTCAACACTGGCTTACTTTCTTTGACTATTTTTAAAAGGGCACTGAAATTCAACTTATTAATTCAGTGTATTAAAAAGCAAAACAAAACTCTGGAAGAACAGTATTTAAGATGACCTTTTCTGGCTGCATGGACGTGTGTAGTTTTGCCAAGTTGTGAGGGATTTTGTTTCCTTAGTCATTTAGTGTTTTTAGATTAGACTCCCATCCATTCCACATACACAACCAAGCTTTTTTTCTGATCTTAACATTCATCTTCCTGTCTTCAGATGTCACTAATCTTCATGCTCTGATGGACTTAGTGCTTTCCTGTCCTGCGTGAGGTCCTATGTATGTTTGTGGGTTCATTTCCTTGATGTTACTGCCCTCCTCCATTGTGAGTTCCCCACTGTGGGTAGAGTACAGATCAGCCGCTGGCCACTGAAGCAGGCATTTCCTTCTATTGTCTAAGGGTATCAAACTGTCTTTGTCTAGAACTGAAAGTCTTCACTATTATTTGATTAACTTGCCACGTACAAGTGATTTTTCATTTCTTGATTGAAGAGAGAAGCTGTCAAGGGTGATGTTTTCTTTGTAAATAGCAACAGGCCAGTCTTGCTTCCAGACACAAAGAGCATGCTCTCCTGCCATTCTGATAAGGACTCAGCCTCCAGCACCTGGAAGTGCTCATCTTTCGTGAAAGTCAGTGATATTTGGAGGAAATGCCACATATTATGCTTCTGTCAAATTAAGGAACAAAGAAAAAAGGCACCACACAAATGCATGGACTGCTCAGTTAATTTTGGTAAGGCATTCTGATTGTTGGGTATGTAAGGATTTTTCTTTGTTCATAAGAATATAAAATTAAAGCATTCATATATGGACACCCATTTATTTTCTTCCTATTATTCTTAAGAAAAAAAAAACAAGGGTTGCTTTTTTCCCTTTTTGTGCAAGGGCAAAGTGAAGCGAGACTAAGAGAGCAAAAATATAGTGACAGAAGACAGAATAGATGTCTCCTGACTCCAAGCTTGCTGCCTGCAGCACTTTGAAGCTGCTGGCTTCTGTTAAAGTTAGTGATATTTGGAGGAAAATGTCACCATTAGAGCATGCAGTGGCTTCTACAGGACCAAAGGGATTCTGTGACTACGGTCTTCACGTAACATTTTGAAAAGCCTTGAGAATCTGTAATTGCTAAAACAAGGTTACGTTGTTTAGTTACTCCAAGAGTTTCTTAACTGATTAGAAAGAGTTCTTATTTGTAATGAGATTCGTACCTGCTATGAATATCCCTCCACTGCACATTCCATGGGGGGGGGGGGGGCTCATCATTAAAACCCTGTTAAACCTACAAAGTGTGTACATATTGAGGAGCAGACAATGCCTATTGTAAGGTCTGCAAATAACCAATTCTGCTTTTCTGAGAAAGTCCTAATTTTATTTAGAAGTGTGTGTGTGTGTGTGTGTGTGTGTGTATACACACACACATATGTAGATATGTATTAACTGTCTTCAGAGTTTTGAGGTAGTATGAACAGAACATTTTTCATGCATAGATTTTTAATTTTCCAGAAAATCTCAATAGCCAGTATTCTTTTTCTCCATCTGAAAATATTTCCAGAGAGGAAAAAAAAACCATTTCCAACAGACTTTGGAAGACAAAACATTACCCTAAATATTAACAAAGAGGATGTGGAACAATTGCCTTTACATCTGCCTGTGAAATGCAATAGAAAATCCCAGAAATTTTCCCACCTACTTTCCGGTAGCACTAAACTAGAGCTTGCTGGTGCTGACAGCCTGTCAGGTAGTGCAGACAGCACAGAGGAGTGGAAAACTTGTGTTCTCTGTAGGAAAAGGCCCTCTCACACAAAAGGGTACACCCTGTCTAGTCTGTCTATATGTCCTAGCGAGTTAACACTCATTACAGTACTGAATTTCATCTTTGTTAATGAACACAGTTATTTTCTTTGCATGAACTATTCAAGTATTTAGTGCATTTACTGCTTGGTGACTGAGAGCACTATGTTACTGAAGGGTGGGTCCTGCTCACAAGTTCAAATGAATGTATATGATTAATCAAGTATGGCCTTGGGGCCACAGTGGGCAGTAAACATTGATGAAATATTATTTAATGAATTAATAGTAAATATGTGTTGTATCAATAAATGCAGATATATACTAGGGAATTTATAAGCATGAGATCATATAATTTTGTGCTTACTTGTGTTACCTAAACTCTAAATATTCAAAGCAGACTAACAGAACTGCCTCATCCTAAAGATCTTTGGAACATAAAAACAGTGAATAAAATGAAGAGACAATCTCACAAATTAAGAGAAAAGATTTCTTGAAAAGTGTGTATTCTACAAGAAGCTATGGGCCAGAAGTAAAAGGAAACCTCAAAACTCATTAACAAAGAAGAATAATACAGCAATCAAAACAATTAAAAGTAGATCCAGATAGGAATTTTTTTAAAAGAAGACATGTAAATAGCTAATCAATCAATCAATCAATCAATCAATAAGTACTTAATGTAAGGAGTTCTCAGAGAAGAAAATAAAGACCACGGTGAGGCATCACTTCGCTCCAGAAAGGATGCTTATTCTAAAAGCACCAAACTCAGACACAAGCAAAGTGCACTCATGATAGCAAGATGTGGAGAAAGGGAATGCTCCTACACTGATGGAGGGGATGTAAATTATACAGCCTCTGTGGAGGAAAAGTACAGAGTTCTCAAGTAAATAAATAACTATCTTACAACCCTAGAATCTGAATATTCATGTATCTATATAGATAGATAAAAATAAAATAAAGTCAATATATTTAAAAGATATCCAACTTCATGTGATTTCCTCTATTCACAATAACCAAGAAATAGAAGCAACCTAAGTATATATTAATAGGTGAGTAGATAAAGAGAATTGGTCCTATCCATAATACTATGCTGTCAGAGAAAGCATTAAATCCTGTCATTTGCCACTGTATCTATATCTTTCTATCTATCATCTATCTATCTATCTATCTATCTATCTATCTATCTATCTATCTATCTATCTATCATCTATCTATCAATCATCTATCTATCATCTATCTCTATCTATCTCTACACACACACACACACACACACACATATAGTCACTCTTTATATATGTATGTATACACACATAGAGAACTGAAGAGGATTGCATTGGATACAGAAAGACAGGTACTACATGATCTCATCTCATTTATCTGTAGAGTCTAAAATGTTTGTCTCATGGTAGCAGGGCATAGGGTGTTACATAGCAAAGGCTGGGCCTGTTGGGAGGGAGGAAGGTTGTGAGAGGAATAGAAAAATGGCTCAACATATATTGTGTGACAGGAGAAGGATATTCTCTTGTGGTGCTGCACAGTAGGGTGATTGTGCATCATAACTCACTGCGTATTCAAGATCTATGGGAAAAGATTTTGAATGTTTCATTGTAAAGAAATGATAAGTTGTCAAGGAACTGGATACATTACATAGCTTCCTATGAATGTATACATTTGTAGGTTTTTAATCTATTGACTAAAAATAAATGTAATTCAATTAAACCAAATATTCAAAGTAACAAAACATCAAATAGTTTAAATAATCAACAAGAATAATAATAGGAGAACTCAGATATCTCTTGACTCCTGAAAAAGGAATATAATTTGATTAGCTCTGGATCAAAAGAAATGACATTAGCAAAAATACAGTCATATCTGAGGGTTTTGTGGATTCTTAGAGATAGGAACATATTTCACCTAACAATATCAACCTTTTGATTTTTATTCTTTAGAAAAAACTTCAATATCCAAGTTAGACTAGGCTAATGTTAAGCATGTAGCTCAGATGGCATGTAACTCCCAGTTTTCCTATGTCTGCCTGAGTACTTGGAATTGCAGGAGTGTATTGCTTTGAGTACTAATCTTCAGGGAGATTTGTGTGTGTTGGACCTGTAGTGCTGGAATGGAGACTGGTTCCTCTTCTTCATCATCACAGTAACCCTGGCTTTCTCTTCCTCTCCTTCGGATCTTCTGCCTTTCCTTTCCTTTACCTCAAAATACTAGAAATGGAAAGTAATTTAATTCTTATGAAGCAATTATGAGAAACCCTTAAATGATACCCACCTAAACACATCTGTGATCTGGCCAAGTGGTAACTCTAGTATAATCTTCAGTGTTAAACTACACTGTAAATAATGGCTATTGTTTCCAAGTATTTCATGCAAGTTAATAATATATAGAATATGCAGTAAAATTGCTGACCCCAAGAATATTAACATCTAAAAGGTTAAATGTTTTACACCAGGGGCTGGTGTACATCCCATGATGGTACACTAGAGTATTCTTCAAAGTTTCACATTTGTAATAATTGGTCTGGTAAGTGTTGATTCGGCCACAATAATTAATATTTATGAACTGTGATTTCTCAGTATTTTTTGATAACAGCATACACCACTGTGGAATTCCTTACCAATTGGTGTCTGCTTGTGCTATGAATAATGAAAACCATTACATACAACAACTCCTGGAACAAGGGAGTATTTCCCGTGGAGCAAAACTGGAGTATATTTCTCAACTATGAGTTAGTTGATAGGGAGTTGAAAAATTGGTTCAGATTGGAAATTTTAGTTCTGCCCCTCATCATTTTCATCCATCTCAGGAAGGTCTAGGCCTCAGAACAAAGTAAGAATTTAAAAACTTACATTGCATAATTAGGTTGTTCTTTACATGAAACCAATACTAAAACGTCATATATGTAGTATAATATGTAATATTAATATATGTTAGAATGGGTTGTCATCTTTAACGTTGCTTGTCATACTTTAATTTTAATTATAACACTTGATACACACAGTTCTAGGGTCACCTATGAAGAGGGAACCTCAACTGAAGACTTGATTTAGGTCAGGCTGGCCTGTGCCTACCGTATCAATGGAGTATTTTGTTAATTGTTAACTCTTGTAGGAGGACCCAGCCCACTGCAGGTGGTGCCACCCCAGGCCAGGTGGTCCTGTAGAGGAGGGCAAGCTATGAGAACAAACAAGTAAGCAGTGTTCCTGTCATTTTTGCTACAATACTGGCCTCCAGGTTTCTGTCGTCAGCTCCTGCCCTGCTTACCTCATGGAAGCTGAAATAAACCCTTGCCTGCCTTAGCTGTTTTGGTTATGATGTTCATCACAGTCTAGAAAATTGAATTAGAGCATCACAATTATTATACTTATCTCCCAACAATTTGTAAAGTTCAATTTTAAATCTGCCTCAACATTCTGTCCTGCTTAGCATTACGTAATACATTCAAAGGTATTACTTATTAATATGTATACATACAAGATTTTCCATTTATCATATAAAATAGTTGGATTTGGATGTGATTCTTTTATTAATCATGCTTTGTATCTGTTTCTTCACCAAGACATGTTTTAGTGGTTTGTTTGCACTAATATTTTTCTTCTTTTCATCATGTGCATTTGGAAGTTGTTTGTGAATCCTTCAGTTTCTTGCCAGAATATTTGTTTCAAATATTTTGTTGTTTAAGCCTTCTACAGAATAGTCTTTTTAAATTAAAAGCTCTGGTTTTGCAATGTTATACTTGAGAAAATTTACATTCTCTTGTATATATTGTTAATGTCATACTTTAATCCAGTTTTTCTTCTAAAATACA
The DNA here is from genome assembly GCF_903992535.2 of Arvicola amphibius. Classification (NCBI taxonomy): domain Eukaryota; kingdom Metazoa; phylum Chordata; class Mammalia; order Rodentia; family Cricetidae; genus Arvicola; species Arvicola amphibius. The sequence continues at coordinate 60,750,234 of NC_052057.2, read as the reverse complement.
AATACTTAAAAATTTAAATGTATTTTTACTTATTTTTGCTTTTTTGTTTTAATATACATATTTTCATGTCAAGTTAAATACAATTTATTTTATTTTTTGAGACCATAAAAAATTACATCATTATTGCCTTCTCTTCCTTCCTTCACTCTTCCACATACCCCCACTCTCTTTCAAATTAATGATCTCCATTTTTATCAACTGTAATTACATACATGTATGCGTATATACATAAATGCAATCTATACAGTCTGCAAAATGATACCTGCTTTCAGGACTGACCACTTAGCACTGGACGACCAACCTGTGTGTTCTTCCCCACAGAGAGTGGGACAAACAGCCTCCCCAGCTTTTCATTCTCAGTCAGCACGTTTGTGTTGTGGTACTATACTATACTATACTATACTATACTATACTATACTATATTTTGTTAGTTCACTACTCCTCCCTCTGGATATGAAATTCCTACTCCTATAGGATATGTTTATTAATGTCTGTCATCATATAAATTCATATTTTGTAAACATTTAAAAATAACATATAACATTTTCTCCAAGCTTTAGCTTACATTCAGTAAGGATACTTCATATTTATATTTATATATATAATTTATATAATTTATATAATTTATATAATTTATAATTTATATAATTTCTAAGGGACAGCCTCTCACTATTAGAAAAAATGAAGAATGAGTACCACAAAAATATAATCTTGACTTTTAAGCATGCCTACCCTTTGACATTGTGATACAACTAGGCCATTTTCAAAATTCACATTCCAGAAATGAGCAACTGAATATACGCACATTATAGTGATATTTGATTTGTGTTTTAATAAATAAAGCTTGTATGAAGATCAGAGTTCAGAGCTAAACCACTGAAAACCAGGGAGTGAATGGTGGCACACATGTTGGAGACTGTTTGTTCCTGGCCACCCAGATCAGAAATAATCACACAAAACTGTATTATTTGCAATACTGTTTGGCCAATAGCTTAAGCGTATTGCTAGCCAGCCCTTACATCTTAAATTAACCCATTTTTATTATTTTATATTTTACCACAAAGCTCGTGGTTTACCGGCAAGGCTCTGGCACATCTGTCTCCTGTGGTGGCTACATGGCATCTCCTTTACAATGCCTTCTTTCTCCCAGCATTCAGTTTAGTTTTTCCCACCTACCTCTATGCAGGCCAAAGCAGCTTCTTTATTCATTAACCAATATAAGCAACACAAATACAGAAGTACTTCCCACACCACACACACCTTTATTCCCAGGACTCAAAGCCAGGGGCTACATGAAATTGAATATGTCTAAAAAGAGAAAGAGAACTCACACAAAGGTGTTCTGAGCACTTGGGGATCACGCGCCCCAGCACTAGGGAGGTGGAGACAGGAGTGATATGGCTGGGCAGAAAGGGGTATATAAAGTGGGACGAGATAAGAGCTCACTGCAGTCTGAGTTTTGGTGGAGAGCATTGTAGTCTGCAGTCATGTTGAGGACAGGATCGCCCCTTTGTCTGAGCCTTGGTAGAGGTAAGAACTCTGTAGTGGCTTGGCTGCTTTGCTTTTCTGTTCTTCGGCTTGAATCCCAATATCTGTCTCTGGATTTTTATTATTCATGCTACAACACATAAAATCACAAACTGTCTCACAATGCCCAAGTGAGTTTTTTTTTTTTTTTTCCTGTGTTCAGTTTCTTTCCCATTTGTCCTAGCCACACATGCAGGCTGAAGGCTGGCCATGCCTGGCCGCATTCATGAGGGCAATTCACATGACTGTTCTTGTGGTAGGAATGTGAATGAAGGATCAACTGCTGCATTTCAGCCTGCATGTAAAAGCCCCCAGCCTGTTCTTTGGTTTGTAGCAATGACTGTGTTTCCCTTAGATTCAGATATCCTGTACTTTATAGTTCAAACAATCACCTCTACTCCTGAGCATAGTGGTGATATGATTGAAGAAGGATTTGGCCTTTGTTGTTTGTTAACATAGTGTATCATTTACTACTGTGATTTATTAGCTATCTGCATATGTGTTTTCTATTTAATTCATATATTCTTACTTGAATAGATTTTATGTTATTTATTTTCCACCTGAGACTACACTGCTGATGTCATGTAGATGTGTCATTTTTTTCACAACTGATATCCAAGTTATTTTTTTTTTTCTAGGACTAGTTGATGGCTTTTTCTTTACTTTTATTTTATTACTCATGATTTATATTGGTGAAACTTTATTAGAAATCAATAACCCTCTCAAATCTTATAGATATTTATGGGGCTGAAATTGAACGTGGCACCCAAGAAGTCAGAGGTTAGAGCATAATTCCTTAGGAAGAAATAACCTCAGGTCATATGAGTTAACATCCCGGGTGGATTGAGATTACATAAGGTTTGGGAGACTGGAGAGAGTCAGTTTGATGTGTATGTGATCTACAAACTCATATTTATGTCAAATGTTAGCTTGCATAAACTTTGTGACAGTTATTATATACATGTCAACAATTCTGTTGCCTGGGACAAGAGAGTGATTTTTAGAGCTTTCCCTTAGGGCAGTCACTAATGCATAAGGCAGCGCTTAAGGAAAGAGTTTTCTTATGTTATCTTTTTGAAGAATAAGTGCATTTTTTTTATTTTCATAGAATCTTTCAAACCACAAGCTTAACCATATAATTGAAAGTCATGAGGCAGCCAGTGATGCGACTCAAGGAAGAGGCAAGAGGACGAGAGGGCAGAGGATGTACCCCGACTCCTCCTGTATGCTGTCTCTTGATGATAAGCTGCATTCTTACCCATTTCTGAAAAAGAACCATCTATGCATCAACTGTGGTGGGGGTAGCAGTGTGGTGATGATGTAAAAAACTGTTGGAATAGCTGTCTTAGGAAAATAGAAGGAGAATGAACGTTCTATTTTGTTCTGGGAATAGAATTTATCTTTTCTTAAACCTTCCATGTTGTGTGATTTGTGTGTGGGCATGTGCTTATACATGTCCGTGAGCAGGTGTCTGTGTATCCAATATCTTCAGGAAGAAAAAGTTTTTCTGGTGTTTTCTGCCTCCACTCTATGCCTCTTAGAAACATATGTGGCTTTACTAAAGTCTCAATCAGCTTAAAATAGAGTCTCCAATAGCTTCAGCTGCCACTCCTATTGGCTCTAGGAACATGACTTCCGGAGTGCTTTTGTGGTTTGTTCTCCATCAGCCTTTAGGAAATACCATCAGCACTGTGTTATCATTGTCACTATGGAGAGTGATTAATGAAAAGGAGGTGTTGCAGAATACGGCAACATGGTTCTGCAAGATGGTTACGAGAGAGCCACAGTGCAAACACGGGAGGAAGGAAGAGTCCATTCAAAGATGAAAGACAGTGAGAATCTGGGACCAGAAGGTCATCAGTGACTTAAAGTGATCAGTCAGATCAAATTTTAGTTAAACTTCTGCTTTCCTTAGCCTAGGGTATATTCCTCGGATATGTGGAAGAGGAGATAAGGTGCAGCCTCTGTCATGGCGTCTCTCCAAGTCCATCCATTGACTTCATACGTGCCATCCTTCCTTAAAGGAAAATTTCTGGATCCCAGATGATGCTACACTAGCATTCATTTTTGGAATCAGAGATCATGATTTTCCTGTTTCCCAGGTGTTTCTGGTGCTCAGTAAGCACATGAGTCTCTCGCAGGGGAGTTAAAATTGTGCCAGGTAAACACATACGTTGACAATTTTGTGATGGTGTTACCCTCACCATGTGCACAGTCAAATAATGTCTGGGGGGTGCAGTCAGTGGTAAGAATCTAGAAGAATTGTGTACATTTTGTTGTCTTTCCTCTCTTCATTTTCTTTCTCTTCCGACTATGGCAGTAGTAATGAATGTTAATGAGGCAATAGTTAATCCCACCCCAGGCATTCATTTTCGCTGATTATTTGAAACCAGAGCAGCACTTAACAGCACTGACTCACCTGCCTAGGAGATTAAGTAATTAAAAGCTCAAGTCAGACAGGGTTTTTCTTTCTGCTTTTCATTTTCTTTCTATTAGCTGGGTGAGAGGGAGGAAAGGACAACAAAAGGCCACTTTACCTCCTGATGTCTTCTTACTGTCACTTTATGTTATTGGAATAACATAAAATAACTTAACATTCCAGGCTCATACGATATGGCACAGAAGGCACAAGTAGCAGATAAATCATCATGTATCCAATAACATTTATCGAGAAATGTATAAGAAGGGAAATATTTTTGACAAATTATATGGATGGTTAAAAGAAAACTAAGTCCTAGATTTTATTACCTACGTAGATTTAAAAAAAATACAATGTCTCAAATGACTGCCCAGCCTCTTTACTGTATCTAAGCTCTGGCTGGTTAAGGGAGAGCAGAGACATCTGCAACAATACCAATCAATGCAAAATGCAGTTATTGTTGTCGTGAGAGGATCTACTTTTGCTCTGTTTTTATTTTTCTGAGAGCATTAAAATGAAACCGTACTATCTTTGCCCGGTCTTGAGAGCCTTTGTGGCACATGGATGCCTGTTTACTTTTGAAGCTGTGTACCTTATATCAAAACCATCTTTAGAAGCAGACTCTCTTTCAAATAGCAATGCCTTGTCTTTAAAAGTTTCCAGGCATTTTAGCATTGTAAGGATGCTAAAATACCTGCTCTGGGCAGCAACGTTTTGACTAAATTTCACACATTATTAATTTCTCAGTGTTCGTTTCATACTCTGGGCAGTTTGGTTGCACACTGCCTCTTACAGTGTGGTGTACCTCTCCACTTTCTCCTTCGAGGTGCTGCAACAGCATTGTGTGTGAAATGATCCTGCTTATCATTTGATGTCAGCTTGTCAAATCTGGGAGGTGATTAGAAGAATCTTTGGTCTGAGACACACGTTGCAATGTAGTGACAATGACCATTCATGAATTCAGACTCATGCATGTAAATGACATCCCCTTTTCTCTCTTCTGAAGCGGAGAGATGAGGGCTGCTAAAATTATTATCTAGGATGTTATGTGCTTCTCAGTAGAATGTGAAACACGGCTTTATTAAATATTCATACAATCTGCAGGACTTGTAGAGTTTATCACCGTTTCAATTTTGAGCTTTTATTATCTGCCTCCAGCACCGCCACCCTGGACTGCTCTCTTCTCTCTCTTTGATTTCAACAACAAAAGATATAGATCCTTTTGAAAATCTATCTCACGCTCATGTGTAGCCTTAGTAAACAACCTTATAACACTCATTCACACCCAATTGTCTCATGGGATAAGGCAGTTTTCCCCCCTACAGTTCTTTCTCTTCTCTTCTTTGAATTGAGAACCTAGTCCTTATTTCCCAAGGCTCCTTCTTCAGCACATCCGACTTGTGGTGGTATTCCCCTGAACAGCTGTGGGATGCTTTGAGAGAGTGCTGTCACACTCTATCCATGCCAGCCCAGCAGCTTTAGAGAACACCAGACGGTGTAGGTGTATAGCTGTGCTTTGTGGCAGATGGACTTTCAAATAGCGTTCACCTAGAGCTTTCCACTTCATATCAAGAAACACGTGCTGTGTCCCTACTTAGTATGCTGACATTTCACAGTTGATATCCTTGTATATTTTCCCCTTCACTTGCTGGGCAAGGATGGGAATTGAGGTGCCCTTTTCAAACAAAACATGTTTTTTCTATTCTCTCCCTCCTCTCTCTCTCTCTCTGTCTCTCTTTCTTGCTCCCCTCCCCCCACCTGTGAAGGACGATTGTACTGAATCTATTTAATGAAATTCTGTTTGTTTTCTAATGGCGTGTGCTCATTAACTCTTGGTGACTGCTGAGTGATAGGAAGATGTAGGGCCATTCTCAACTTCATTACCTGCTGGCCCTGGAAGTGCTGTGTTCACACACATATTTTGTTTAGACATAGTTATGAAAGTGACTTTTGTGCCATATTTTGCTTCTTTACCTTTACTAGTTTGATCACCTGTGTTATAAGATTTAAAGCTATCACAAAAATTGGTGCTAAAACATCCCCAGTGGACAGCTTAATAATATCAGATATGATATTTCCAAAATCTTGCCCAGTTTAGTGTATGATTGCAGTTTGTACTGTCTTTATCTTTTATTCTAGAACAGTTAGATAGCCAAGCAATTTTCTCATATGGAATAAGTAAGGTTTTGCCAAAAAGAGAGCGGAGTTGCTCTGAGGCTCTAAGCTTCTTCTAAAAGGCAATTTCAAATTTCAAAGAACTTTGAGCAGAAATTGCTCTTGTCCTCAGCCCTGCAGAAAATTTGGTTATGGAAAATTTAGTACAGCCCAGAAAGGCTGGAGATAAGCAAGTGTGCTGTTTCCTCTTGGGTAACTCCAAATTGTTTTCTTTAAACTTGTGATTTAGCAGGTAATCCTCCAGGTGAGCCTTGACAGTCTGGTTACACTGTGACAGTGGATGCCTGGAAGCAGCAGGTGACCCGCCATCTGCCTCGACATTTCAGGCATGGCCCCAGTGGAAATGTTTATGTGGAGTTTCACGATGAGCTTTGTTTAGAGTTAAAAGCAACTATGAAGGAGCAGAAAGGCAGTTTTCAGAATTTGGACTTTAGGGAGAGGCCATTTTGAAGTCTTCATTTATGTAGTTCTGGCTCCTGGTATCAGCTCTCTTGGTTTCTGTACAAATTGCTCTCAGAGATTCAAGATTAACTTTCTGAAGAGATAATTTTGACCTCTATTTACAGGAAATCATGACGATCACAGGGATAGGCTGAAAGTTGAAAACAACCCCAGTTATTGTGAAAGTCAAGGGTGGATTTTTCCAGAAGCGAATGATCACATCAGAGACAGGTGACCACTATGGCAGTGACAGGAGAGAGCCATCAGCACATGCCGATGCCAAGACAGATGTGCACGTGTGTGCTCACCTTTCTTGTCACAGACCTACTCTGCAGGAGCTTTCATCGTTCCTGGTAGGCAGGTGAGGTAGTTGGGCCTGATGAGAATGGCTTTAGATTGGCGATTTAGAAAATAGCAGCACCTGGAAGTAAGTCCTTCAGTTTTGCAGAACAAGACCAACATCAGGCTTTGAGTTCTAGAACTATAAGATACCAAGTATGTTTCCGCCACTGCAGTTCATCTTTGGTTCTGTTATGACAATGTAAAATAAACTTAGCAGTGCTCTTGCTCATAAAGCTGCCAGTCAGTAGAGCTAAGAAGTTCACCTCACTGTGGAGCTGAAAGCTTTGATTTGCATGTAATTTGTTTCTTGTGAAATTGCCAAGAACTGTGGTCTTTTCTGATTCTAGGTTAGAATGTAGGATGGAAGAAAGATTCCAGCTTCCTATTTTCTCATGATGCCGAAACCCAAGGCCTTGTGCATGCTGTGTAAGCCCTTTGCCATTAAATTGTAGCTTTAGCTTTAGGTCCCTTTAAACACTCAATGATGTTAAGGTTTGGTTCTGAAAAATTCTTTAAGTATTCTAAAATAAGCACCATGTATGTATCTATTGCAATTCCAAACCAACACCAAAACTATCAAACAAATCAAGAAAAGAAAACAACAAAATACTAAAATCCAAAGGAAGAATTTAAAGGAAGATGTAAAAAAGTAAATGATCTAAAAGTTCTTTCAGCTTCAGTTCAAAATAACTCACTGGGCATTGGAGAGGTGTCCACAGAGGTCTCTGGACTGCCTTACTTGTGGCAAATCATTTCTTTTATTTGGTTCCACTCAACATGGCTGTCAGTCCATATCCCTGGATCTCTCTAGAGTTAGTTCCGGCTCATTTCTTCACTCTGGGCAAACATCCGTTCCTGAGACTGTGTGTGCGCCGATGCAGCTACAGAAATTCTCTGCTCTCCCAGTCTGTGAGATGGAAGCATAGGTTGTGATGCCAGGAAGCTCATTTTTTTCTTTCTGCTAAGTTTTTTCTAAACAAGTGTAGTTAGTGGGAAACACTGCTCCTAAAACTTTTACCCCAAATGCTTCTCTTAATGATTACTGAATTGAACCAGTCCACTCCCTCCTTCAATTTCCATTATTCCCACATTTGCCCTTTATGTAATTTTTAATTCTTACTCTCTTTCTATTCTTATAATGTAGAGTGGTGGTAAATTAGCTTTGACATATGACTGGGTAAATTTACCATCTCCTGTGGAATGTACATGCTTATCTTAAATAACAACTTATATTCAACATGTGCTGAATTTTAAGCAAAATGAGAGGATGGAGGAAAGATTTGTGGATCAGAAAATAAACAGCAAAACAAACCTCCAAATCCATAACAAAAAAACTTATCAGTTTTTGTTATCAGTTTTTGTTATCAGTAAAAAGTTATCAGTTCTTGTTCCTACAGAAGTCCTTTTGGTTCTCAAGGCATCAATTAGTTCTTAGCTGACCATGATAGACTGTTTTTTTAATATCCCCTATTTCCTTATTATAAGAATTCTAAACCATATGAAGTGATTTTGTTATTAGAATCTTTGAAGTTATTAAATAATTTGTCTTCACACTCTCTCCATGTCTCCATGTCTCCATGTAAAATATTTACTGATTGCTTATTTTATGCCAAGCATGGGGATAGTCTCAGGTAGGTGATGGTACCTGATAAATACTATGGTCATGATTCGTGCTTTTCAGGGGGCATTATCTTTTGAAGATATTAAAATAAAGCAATAGTAAAGCAAGTATAATAACCACAATTTTAAGTAAGTATGAGGGGTTATATAAATGAATGAACAGGATAGAACTGTGATGGCTCATTAAACAGCTAGGGAAGGCTTCTCTGAAAAATCCACATTGACACTGAGACCATTGAAGTTGACAGACAAAGAAAATGTGCTGGAATAGTAGAGAATGAGGCACAGAACAAGAGTTATTTTGGTGGCTCAAGGGAGGCAAGGGTTGTTACATCTACAGAACTGGGTAAATATCCCAGAGTTAAGAAAGGGGACAAAGGGAGACTTGGGCTGCGTTGGAACTAGAACACCAGATTAGACAGGACTTCAACAGACTTTGGTTAGGAGTTTACATCTTGCTCTAGCTGTACCAACAAGCCATAAGACAGCAGAGGAAGAGAATGGCAAGGAGGAAAAGGAATCCTGTTTTCTAGAAGAGTTGTGGAGAGCAAGAGTTGAGGAATGTCATCCTACCAGCTAGCATGGTTCTCAGCCAGCACAGACCCATCTGCATGCAGGTCAGTGCACCGTGGGGAAGAAGAACATGTCAGGTTCTCACCTCTAAGAAAGGGCCTTACCCTGGCAGGTTCTTTCAGTCTGGACGGAAAGCTCTAAGTTCCTGCGTGAACTGGACATAGAGAACAAAGATTTTTGCAGTCTTTTCATCCGAAGGAAATATATTCTTTATGCATGGATATTTGTTTCTATCCAAGATCTGATAGCGTAAATTGAAGGCAGGTATTAATCTGTGAGCTGAAATAGCTTCTTCAAAATCATAGTTCATACATGTGAGTCATTTTATATTTTTGATTTTTTTAATGTGATTTATATGGTTCAGGTTAAGTTGCTTGGATATAAAACCTGTCTCTGGCACTAATCTAATGTCTATGTATGTCCCTCCTCTCTTTGATGTGTTCATTTTTATACAAGAATCTTTATTTTGCTCTGAAGACATTACAGGGAACTTGAAAATACCAAAAAAATTGAAGTGGATGCAACTTATAATTTCAATTTGAATTAAAAAAAATCCATCAGCAGTAAAAAACCAAAAACAAAACCCAAAAAACTTGACAATAACAAGTTAAGGCTTTATATAGGAAAAAAAATCCTTCAAGAAGTTAAAAAGGCAATCATAAGCACTTGCCCACATTGTTTATGTGTGACATTCTGCTTGTTAAAGAGGCTTGGAGTCTGCCTCAATGTGTGGAGTTCAGCTGTAGAGGTGAATTAAGAGTTGCTAACTGCTTGTATCGTCAGCTGTGCATTTTTGTAGGGTTTTGTCCTGAATGCTAATGTGGTTTTTGTAAAAGCATCACTGTGATGGATTTTACTGCTGCATGGGATACAGTCTGTTTTGTAAAAGCATCACTGTGATGGATCTTACTGCTGCATAGGATACAGTCTGTTTTGTCCAGTCATGCCCACTTTGTCACTGTCAGTGTGCTACCACAACATTAAGTATGACCAGAGGTAGACGTTAGTGAAAGCCATGGCTGCCACTGCTGTTTTACAGTAGCTTAATTTTGTTTTTATTTCCTTTGATTTTATGTTGATATGGGTTGCAGCAGTATTTGCCTGCAGCTTCTCTCAACTTTTCCTTTTAATTAAAAAGCCTAATTGGGAGTAATAAAAACTTCCAATTAAGCCTTTTAAATAAAAACCGAATGCTGAAAGTGCCTGTGGTTGCAGAGAGAGGCTGTTGCTGACACATTCATTATGGGGGATTCTATTGTGCAGTACTGTTTGTGGTGCATAGGTCTAACTGAGACTTGTGTGTTAGGAGCAGTGGACTTCAGCAGACGGCTGCACGAACACCACTAACTGTATGGTTGAGCAGTTAGGGATTTTTTCCTCTTCAGTGGGTGGCACTGTCTTTTCAGAGTCTGGAGATTTCTAAAGAGACAAGAAACAAGAGTCCTCCCACATTGGAACAGATGACCATGTCTTTTAGTCTATGTATTATTTCCATTCAGGTGGAAACCTAAAGTGTGGCATGTGTGCAGTTTTTGAATACACTTTCTTTTCTTTCATTTATTTCACTAATGCGATATGAAAGACAAAGCCTGCTTTGGAGCCTGTGATGACTCCATTTAAACTTGGGCAGATTGTTGCACAGTTTGATACTTGTATACTAATTGAATAATAATAAACTAAGATAAACTTTTCCCACTACTTGAAATGTGTATATAGCTGTTGTTCTGGGATTTGTCTGCAAATATAACCTTTTAATGTCAGCTTAAGTTTCCCTTAGCTTGCAGTTTCATTTGTATTTGGGAATGGGGAGAGGAAACAGCACGTGCTCCTCTGGGAAGCTGGACTTGTGGCTTTGTTCTTAGCTATCTTTATTTACCTAAAAGTTACATGCCGAGCACTTTCTGTTTCTGAATATCCTAGTCAGGTAAAATAGTTTGAAAAGTAGTGTTTCACATAGTGGTCAGCTTCCACCTTCAGCACTGGGGTCACAAGTGCCTCTGCCACGGCCAGTGCTGGGTTCTAGGATTAGAGCTCATGTCCTCAGGTTTGAGTTCTTAACCTGCTAAGCCCCCTCTGTTCAAATATTTTAACATACATTTTTGCATTTAACAAAATTGTGGGTATTTTCCTTACTTTGCTACCTGACATTTTTTGTCATGATTTTTCTTATTTGCCTATATATTTCTTTTTTTTTCATGGTTTATTTTTTTATATTTAAAAATTTCCATCTCCTCCCCTCCTCCTCCCCCTTCTCTCCCCTCCCCTCCACCCATACCTCCCCCCCCTCCCTCTCCAGGCAAGGAGCCATGAGGGTTCCCTACTCTATGTTAAGACCAAGGTCCTCCCAACTCCCCCCAGGTCCAGGAAGGTGATCGACCAAGCTGAGAAGGCTCCCACAGAGCCCGTCCATGCAGAAGAATCAGAGCCCAGCGCCATTGTCCTTTCGACAATTGCCTATATACTTCTATCTTCCTTCTAGTGCTCATAAGGTTTTATAGAGGTTTCCTAATACTATTATTTAAAAATACATTTGTTGATTTTATTGTATTGTTTTTCCTTTTGTTTCAAACTCACTTCTACTTTTATTCTTTAATCTAGGTATTTTTGTAAACTCCCTGAGTAAATGATGTGTTTAGTTAAAAGAAAAAAGAAAAGAAAAAGCTGTGTAGCCAGGTGGTGTTGGTGCACGCCTTTAATCCCATTACTCGGGAGACAGAGGTAGGCAGATCTTTGTGAGTTCAATGCCAAGCCTGGTCTATAAGAGCTAGTTCCAGAATAGGCCCCAAAGCTACAACCCAGTATTGAAAAGCCAAGAAAGAAAGAAAGAAAGGAAGGAAGGAAGGAAGGAAGGAAGGAAGGAAGGAAGGAAAAGAAAAAAAGAAACGAAAAAAAGGAAAAGCAAGGCAATATTTTTGTCTCATTTCCTGTTTGCATCTTAGTGTATTTTGGCATTCATTTAGTTTTTATTTCCTTTTGTGTCCCAGGTTTTAGAAATTTTGTGGATATTACTTGGTTACTGTTCATGACTTTCACATAGCTTCTTAGTTTTTCCATTCACTGTGTTTGCAATTTTTCTTGTCTGAGTCCCATGTCACAGCAAGATCCAGACTGCTTCTAGGGGTATCTATTTCTTCCTTTCTTTCTCCCTTTTTCCTGCTTCCCCTCCTCTCTCCTGTCTTTTCCTCTTATTGAAAAATAATTTTTCTCATATAATATATCCTTATTATATTACTATGGTTTTCCCTTCCTATACTCCCCCTAATGCCTTCCAATCTTTTTTTCCCTTCTGGATCCACCTGCTTTCTGTCTTTCATTAGGAAAAAAACAGGTTCCTAAGGAATAATAATAAACTAAAATAAAATATACTAAGATACAACAAAAATAACACATTGAGAGAGAACAAAACAAGCAAACAGAAGGAAACAAGCCCAAGAAAAGAAACAAGATTTAGAGACAAACAAGAGACTCACTTGTTTGCAACTCAGGAAGCCATGCTATATATGCAAATGACCTATAGGATAAAAAATATATTAATAAAATAATATAAAATAAAAATTAAAAATACGATAAAATAAATAAATGAAAAGCTCTGACAACATCATGAAACAAGGAACCTCCAGCAATGCTGTTGAGTGTGTTTTCTGTATCCTCTCCTGCTGGTCATAGAGCCTACCATAAGAGGAGTTTGTTTTTCCAATGAGACTCCCTTGGAGAAAATTAAACTGGGGTGTTCCTTTCTTCTGTCAGAAGAGGACATCAGATTTCATTATAGGTGGTTGTGAGCTACCATGTGGTTGCTGGGAATTGAACTTAGGACCTTTAGAAGAGCAGTCAGTGCTCTTAACCTCTGAGCCATCTCTCCAGCCCCAGGATATCCTTTTTAAAAAAGATAATTTCCAGTTTCCCTAATTAAAATATCCATGACATGAAGTCAACAATTTCAGAAGACAGGTAGTCTGTGTGCTGCATCAGAGCCTGCTCTGTACTGTAGGTCTACAGTGTGTCTTTGCTGCCTCCTTTAAACTGGCTCATCATTCATGCGGGAAAACTTGGACTCTTTATTTGACCACTCTTAGGACATCACTCTGTGTCTTTATTCCTACCCTTATTCCATGCATTGCTCTTTGTGGAATAGCTTGCCAGTCTCTACAGGGCATGTTCCTTCCTTTGAAGTTAGTGTGATACACCATGGTCCACAGGCACCATTACCCACTGTGCTAGCACAGTTCCCACAGCTGTCAAAGTCACAAAAACCTGTCTTTTTGATTTTTATATCATCCCCTGTATTTGATCATTAAATGTGTGGAAGGTTGTGTCCACAGGCTTGACTGACTAATTGAACACCAGTGTAATATTCCTCGACAGCATTTTCTTATAGCATGTACAAGAACCAACAGGTTCAAGCCAGATGGGGTCCCAGAACCTTGAGGGGGAAGAGGACATGGGTCCCACCCCTAACAAGGAGCTATTTGCAACACACAGGATTTTATTCTGAAATAAACCTATTTGTTTAACTTCACCCTAGTATATGTCCATATATGTTTTAATATAAAACAACAGTTTTTTTTATTTTCCTTTAAAGTAAACACTATTTTACCTGGCCCTGATAGTTGACTACAGCCTGTATGTACTCTTTGATTAGTCGATCACACTGAGATTGTTAGTCTGAATCCCAAGAGGCAAAGCCATGTTTTAAATTCAGCACTGAGACAATTTATTTTTTCTATTAACCCAGGCTCCCATAACAGCATACATACAAATAATAACACAGGTTAGCTTTCAGTCACAGAAGAGAGCTGCCAAAAATTCCTCCACAAAGTGATATAGTGAAAAGAATTTAAGCTAATGCTAATGGAGATTTCTACACTGTTCTCACTTTATTGAGACAGGAAATCACCTTTTCATGTGTGAACTAAAGGTTTATCTCAACTCTGGCTCTTTACTCTTTCCATAAAGTTATTGTCAATGGACATTTTCCCAGAAATATGATTCTTAGTTTTAGCAACAATATCACTCAAACATTTGGTAATGCCTACAACTGAATTTCTTTGTCACTGTACCATGTGTTTTACAGTAAATAGATTTATAATTTTGCAGAGCTGTGGTTAAGCGCTCAGCCTCAAATGAATGTCTGCTTGATACACTAACTTTATGAATTACTCTATTATCAAGGATATAAAAGAGGCAGGTACCTTGCCATTTTTTTGTTTCATTCACAAAAAGAATAATGTACTGGAGCAATGAATTATAAGCCTCTCATCACTGACTTCTAAAGCCATAAGGAAAAATCTCTGCAGTAGAACCATCCTTCATAGTCACCATTCATAGGATTATGTTTTATAGATGAACAGTTGTAGTGTATTTAAAATGTTTTTTTTTTTCCTGCCACATTTACTATCTCTAATACTTGACTGAACACACTGAAATGACCTAGAATCCAATCACTTGCATCCCTGGTTCCTGGTTCCTCAGTTTCTCAGCTTACTGCTGCTGCATGTGTATATAATTCATTGGGCAGAGGCAACTTGTTCCCTCCATTCACATTTACCCATTCCCTCATCGACTTTCCCAGACAACAGGATTCTTCCTTATAGATGGATTCAGATAGATTAGAGATATATTTTTCTTCAGTTATAATTGCTAAGAACTTTCAAATGTGCATGTGTTAGTAGACATTGTTGCTCAACATAGAGTATAATGGGCTACAGAACTGCTCATGGTCCAGCAGCGTTCTTCACCCTCTGTCTCCAGATACACAGACTTTTCATTAGAGAAGCTGACTTGGGAGGACATTAAACTGCTTTAATGATTTGCTTGATTGAAGTTTTTATTATATTATTCTAACTTACACCTTTCAATTCCTAGCTCTTCACTAACCTACCCAGTAGTCATCATTCCCTTGATATTAGATTTTAAAGGGGTGCTATAAGGTAGCTGAGTTTTCATGTGATGGGGCTCATTGAACTTTGCTTAGTAATAAAAACAACACTATAGAGAGCACCCAAGGATATTTGAATGATCTTCAATTTACTTATATATAATTTGAAAATTGTGATTGGGCTAAAGTTATTACCATTATGTTTGATTCTGTGTTCTTCTGAAGGAGCCATGGTGGTAGAGTCAAATAATTACCAATTGTCTTCATCACCCCAAACATCTCCACTTGCTGTGCAGGAATTCAGCTTTGCTATTTTTAGCATTGCGCCTTTCTACTTGAAAATGACTTATAAAGTTATTAAACTGAGAAAGAAATGAAATATGACTCAGAAATAAGTAGAATAAGTGTTTTACTACTTAATTATTGACAAGAGGGTGAAAGCAATATAAGATAAACTTACACCTTACATTTTAAAAATACAAATTTGAGTTTGTACAACTTCTCCAGGAACTAAAATTGATTTATAAAAGTCAAATTTTGAATATGTATGGGCTCAAGCCTTAAAATAATACATGACATATAATGTTAAGAACTCGTTAAAGAAAGAAAAGAAAAAATGGGGGAACATACAATTTTGCGTGTCTCTACAGACTTCTTGAGCCATTACACAGCTAAGAAATCTCCTCTTTTGGACCAGTGTGCTCTACAAGCCATGACTCTTTACCCCTTGAATGCATCTCAAGTATATATACACACTTTTGTGGTAAGAGAAAGAGTAGATTTTTTTCTTATTTTTTTGATTTTTTATTGCTTGCTTTCTTTTCTCTATTTTCTTTTATTGTTTTCAGTATATCTTGATCACAGTTTCTCCTCCCTCCACCGGTCATAGTCCCTCTCCTACCTCCTCTCTCCCCAGATCTTTTCCTCCTTTATTTCCTTTTGGAAACGATCAGGCCTCCCAGGGATAGCAGCCAAATATGGCATAACAAGTTACAGTAAGACTAGTCACAAAACCTCATATTAAGACTTGACGTGAAATCCAGCTAGAGGAAAATGGTTCCACGAGCAAGTGAAAGAGTCAGAGAGACTCTTAGGAGTCCCACAAAACACAAAGCTAACAACCATAAGACATATGCAAAGGACCTAGTGCAAACCCATGCAGGCCCTGTGCTTGCCACTTCAATCTCTGTGAGCCCCTTTGAGCTTCTTTGTTAATTCTGTGGGCAGTGTTTTTATGGTGTCCTGACTCCTTCCGCTCTTACAGTTCTTTGTCCCCTCTTCCACTGGGTTCTCTGAGCTTCCAGGGGAGAGACCTGATGGAGATGTTCAATTTGGGCCCCCGCTCTACCTAGTGCCTGTGGGTCTCTACATTTGCTACCATCGACTGCCAATGGAAGCCTCTCTGATGAAGACTGGGTTAGGTAGTAAAATATGCGTATATCAAAATATCATTAGAAATAATTTTATTGATGTTTTTATCATAGGTCTCTGGGCTATACAGCCTCCAACTCCTTGTTATCCAGGCAGTGTGAGGCATGGGTTCCCTATCATGGCATGGGCTTCAAATAAGACCAGTCATAGGTTGGCCACTCCCACAATTTCTATGCCTCCATTGCCCCAACACATCTTGCAGGTGGAGTCTACTATTAATTTTTAAGTTAATTTATAAAATAATGCATTTCAATTTTATGGTCATTCATTACACTTAAAAAATTCTCTTGTCAAGTATTTGCATAGAAAATCAATTTTTCAGTATGTAAAAATTTAATGCTGTCAATATATTTATACATAAATGTGATAAAGTCTATATTACATCTCTAGTCTTCCCCTTCCACCTCTCCTTCTTCCTGTTCTGTTCACCCTAAACTTCTTCTGTAACTTGACCTTAGTGAACACTTGGAGACAAGAGATCTGGTTTTCAAGGACAGGTTTATCCTTCTCATGGAGCTTCTTGTCTGGAGTCCTCACCCTTGTTGTAGTTAAGTTTCTATTGCTGTGCAACTTGGAAAGGTAAGGCTTTATTTGGCTTATGCACCCCTATTAAAGTCCATCACTGAGGAGAGCCAGGACACCGAGGCAGAGACCGCAAAAGACTGCTGTTTATTGGCTTGTTCTTAGCCTGATATAACACCAATGCATGGAGGACTGGTCAGTTCACATCAATTATTAATTAAGAAAATCACACTCAAACTTTCCACAGGCCAGTTTGATACTCTACATTGTATCAAGTTGACCAAAACAAGAAATAAATAGTGAGTCAGCACAGCCCAATTTTACCATGTTGCTCCTTACTCAGCATTCTTGGATGTCTTCTCTGTTTAGAACAGTCACTGTTGAATGCATAGCGGGACTAGTAGAGAGAAAAGGGAGTGGTCTTCTCCTATTGTCTCCCCCAGTTTTTTACTAAATGAATGAACATTTATTAAATATTACTGAAACATGGAATTATTAAAGGTTTATTGCAACAAGAAGTCAAATACTTTCCATCACATCTCCTACAGCCTCCTTCACGGTATTAGGGACAAAACAATTAGAATATCATGCCCTAAACCTTGTCTAAGGTTTCATCTTGATTCCTCAGCTCTCAGAGTCCAAACTCTTCCAGAGCACCTCCATCTTGAACTTGACTGATCTAGAACACCTCCATCTTGAACTTGACTGATCTAGAACACCTCCTTCCTGCACCATGCTGCTCTAAAACACTCAACTCCTTCCTGAACCTAGGGTCATGAATCTTCAACATGTTAAAAGGAAGCCCATGAGCCAACTCTCTAATGGAGAATATAACTTAAATGCGCAGGGATTTAACCTGAATGAACCTGAATAACGTGCCCAGCCGCAGAATCTGTAGACACTGGTATTCTGAATGAAAAAGACACAGACTCTAGAATATGATGATACTTACGTTGATTATTTTCTCAGGATAAATGTTTGCTAATATGTTGTTGGCTTTTGTGAATAAAATAATATTAAAATGGTAGAAACCTTGAGTCATTCACTTTGTGCCAACAGTCCATTTGTAACCCCAGTCTCTTCTCATCTTTCCTTCTCGTACAGTGTGAGTGTTTAAATTAAGCCTCTCCTAAATTAATTCCATGATAAGCATTTTGCGCAAGTTTGCTGCTAGAATATTATCAGTGAAACTACAATTTACATAATTTTAAATCTATACTTTCTAATATTGTGATCTGACATCAGAGAACAAAAGAACAGTTATTGACTTCACCTATTGTTTCTTTTTACATTTGTTATTACATGAGTACTCAGGTTTTCTGAAAGCTTTAACTGTAAAGCCCTTGAAAGCTTCCTTTATCATTTAAAACTCTCATCCCATGATCTTATGCTTTTTTTCCTTGCTGATATGCTCATTTTTGGTGCAATTAGTACAAGCTATGAAGGAGTGTAAATATGTTCTCTTGGACGTTTTATGAAATTATTTATCAGAAAGTGAGTATACAGAAAAGGAAGTCAGTGAAAAGATGCATATGTACATCTGTGTGGATGGTTTGGTTTAAAAATGCAGTGACTAAATTAAAAGGCAATAGTTACAGAGGGACTTGATTTTCAAAATCAACTGCTAATGAATGATGATTATCCCTGAAATTGCATCCTGAAATCTATGTTCCTTTAACCTCTCATTATGAAATATAAGTGGTTTCACCGAGGATCACATTTTACTAAAGCTAATAAAGTACATTTTGGGGGGGTCTATTTGGGGCACTAAATAATCAGGAAGAATGGAATAAGGTTCCTCCCCAAATGACAGAAGAGATAAATCACAAAGCAGGACTTGGAGGAACTCAAGACAGTCTTTGCTGATTTCTGATTATACTTCAAAGATTATATTTTGTAGCCGGAGAAAAGGAAGTCATGATGGGCAAAACAGGAAGAAGTAGCTTCTTAGTTCCCTTCTACCTCCTTCAATCAATTTTCCATGGATTTTTTTTTTTTTTTGGATCTGTAAGCTCTACACTAGATGAACTCTGAAGTAGAAATAAAACTGATAATTTTATTTCTTTTTTCCCTATTCCATCATAATAGGCAGACTTTTATTAAACATGGGAAGATAAAAAATGAGAAATGCACTTTCCCTGCACTCTGTTGATGGTCTATAAAATGTTCAATTAATTGTCCTTGCCACCACCCATATTTCTTCCATTCGCTCCAGATCACTTGAGGTCTCTCTGGTGACTGAGCTAGCATTAAAAGAAGAGACTCAATTTATTATTTTTACTGAATGCAAAATAGCTGGTTGAGCAGTACTGCAACTAATCATTTCATTTGCCCTGTGACCTGTTATGCAAACTTTTAGGGAACCATAGCACAGCAGAACTAAAACTACCTCAAAAGAAAAGTCAACTAGTAGCTAACAGGTACAAAACATGCCTGTCTCCCTTGCCTTTGTGTTTCACATCTGAGCATCTCTTTAAAGTGGGGCAAGCGAGTCATCAACTCATAATCGGGTGATTCCATCTTACACAGTGCTTGCAAAATTAGCCATGACAAAAATCACACAAGAAGTGGTGATACTCTCGGGACTGTGAGGCATTGCACCTCGGGAAATCTGGGTGTGAATAACAATTCTGTGATCTAGTAGCTGTGTGTACAGGGACAAGTTACTTTGAGCTGACATCAGAGAACAACAGAACAGTTATTGTACAAAAACTCACTTGTACAAAAGGGACATTATTTGGCTTCTTGACTCCACTACTGAGAACTACTGATGCAGACTATTCAATCGCATCCAGCCACAAAAGTACATTTTCACACAGTGTACAAATATCTACTACAATTCACAATAGTTTAAATGTTTTTATTTTGAATTTTAATATGGCAATATCAATGTAGATATAATTCAAATAAGTAATAAGTCTCTGGTGTCCTTGGCTGTTTTTTTAAAGATATAAAAGGACTCAGAACAAAAGATGTTTAAGTGTCACCAGCCTAAACAATATTCAGTGATGATGGAGTACCCATCGGTAGCTGCGGATCAGTAAAGAGAACATTCTGGATTATAAAACCTTCCTATTAGCCTCTATGTGTTTCTTCTACCTGCAGACACCTAGTCAGCCTGATTCTGCTTTCAAGTTCTGGCCACTGTCTCAAGATCTTTAAATGAAGTAGAGTGCAGAAGACTAAAGTCCCAGCAATTAGGGACTAGCAATTCATTTCTCCTTGAATCTACCATACATCTGTTGAGCACCCACACAAATCATGACTATAATAAAACCAGTAGTCATCAGTGGCCATAATATAGACCCAATTTTTCTTGTTCCATGGATGCATCCTTTTCAATATGATGACAGTAAATAATGTTTTAAAACAACCTGTCCAAGACCACCCAGGCAGGAATATCACCACCCACTGTAATCCCCTGCCAGACATACATATATGCACCCCTTTATAATGGAAGAAACTAATAAAAATATTCTGCTATATTTTCTTAAAAAGAAATCAGTTAGTCTTTTTCTCTATTTAGAAAAGTAATCCCTTGATCATAATAATGAGGAAAAGCTCTCATTTGGTTTCTAATGATAGTAATATCACTGAGATATTACATTAACATCTTCTGCCACTTCTTATTCCTCATGGTTTTCATCCTCTGTGTCACTGAGTCCTCATGACAGTCTGTGAGTACAGTTTTTCCTTCTGTCTCACCTTTTAAATTCAAAGTCTTTTGGAAGCAGAACTGCCATTTCTGAACATCCTATTATGAACTTTACATATCTTAGAATTCTTCCTTGTGGGAGATAGAGAGAGAGTAGGCAGAATCAAGGAGATGCCATGTAGCTGCCAAAGGATAAAGACACTGCCCTAACCTTTCTTGTAAGCCACAACCTTGTAGTGATACACAGATTAATAGAAATGGGCTAGTTTAAGATATTAGAGCTAGGTATGTTGCAGGAGGCTGCTCATTTGTTTCTGGCTGCCCTGACTTGAAATAATCACTCTGAAAGTATATTATTTCTAATACTGTTTGGCCAATAGCTTAAACATATTTCTGGTTAACTCTTTTTTTTTTTTTTTTGGTTTTTCGAGATAGGGTTTCTCTGCAGCTTTAGAGCCTGTCCTGGAGCTAGCTCTTGTAGACCAGGCTGGTCTCTAACTCAAGAGATCTGCCTGCCTCTGCCTCCCGAGTGCTAGGATCTGGT
The DNA here is from genome assembly GCF_903992535.2 of Arvicola amphibius. Taxonomy (NCBI): domain Eukaryota; kingdom Metazoa; phylum Chordata; class Mammalia; order Rodentia; family Cricetidae; genus Arvicola; species Arvicola amphibius. The sequence continues at coordinate 60,729,107 of NC_052057.2, read as the reverse complement.
TAACTCTTATATCCTAAACTAACCCATCTCCATTAATCTGTGTATTGCCACGTGGCTGTGGCTTACTGGGTAAAGTTCAGTCCTTTGTATCTGTCTCTGGCAGGGCTACATGGTGTCTTGTGACTCTGCCTACTTTCTATATAGATCTCTTCCAGCCTAGCTATATTCTGTTAAACTATTGGCCAAAAGAAGCTTCCTTATTAACCAATAAAAGCAACACATAAACAGAACTTCCCACATCATAAGTAGAAATTGGCCAAGCAGTTTTGTAATTAACATAGTTTCTGTGTGATTATTCATGTCTGGGCACCAGAAAATGAATGAGCTGTCTCTGCTTACAGGAGAGAAGGAATGATGAACAGTGATTTAGAATTGAGAAGTTGGACATGGTCACTATGGGTAGCAGTTGTGTTTTGCATTGACTACAACATTTAATAATAGCTTAAACTTAACCAGTTTCTCTCTTTTTACAAAGTTTTAATTCCCAGTTTGTAAAATAGTGCTAGAAATATTCTGTTCATGATGCTATCCTGTTGACTAAAACAGGAAATATATGTAAAATGCTTAATAGATGGCAAAGCAAGATCCATTATTAAATGTTATATAACTCTTCCTGGAAAGATATAGAGAAATGTTTATTCACCCCAAGTTGAAAAGGCACTAACACACCAAAGAAAAGATTGTGTCCATGTCTAATTTATTGAGTCAACGAGTTCACTTACAGGATGGCAGGCAGCACTCAGGAAGCTGAACCGCAGGAAACCTTCACGTTCTGTATAAAGCAGTGGCTTGCATCTCAGGAGGAAGGGGACTGCAGGATGACATTTGAAAGGCTTTTGAGCCTCATCAATCTCTTCTAATGTCCTGAAGATCTCCCATGGGTCATCATTGCTGCATGTCTCTGCTTCAACATAGTGATGGCCTTATCCAAGTGGGGGTAGGGGTAGGGGGTGCAGTTCCACTGTGTTATATCACTATATTTATTGTTATTCTATCCATGCTCTCACCTGCTTTAATACATATGTATTCTCTCTTTAGGGTTACTCTGTTCTGCAGCAATAAATATCTCTGAAAAAAAAAGCTTTTCATATTTAGATTAATGTACTCAGGTATAAATGAAGTTTGCTTGTTTGTTTCCCAGCTTCCCAGTTCTGAATAACCACACAGAAACTCTATTATTACAACACTGTTTGACCAAGGTCTCAGGCATATTTTTAGCTAGCTCTTACTTCTTAGACTAACCCATTTCTATTATTTTGTATTTTACCATGGGCCTTGTGGTTTGTGACCTCTTGCTTCTTTGACAGCTACATGGCATCTGCCTCTTTGGGCAACTACATGGCATCTCTCTGACTCTGCCTACTCTCTGTGTATATCTCTGTTTGGATTTCCTGACTGGATTTTTTTTCTGCTAAACCATTGGCCAAAACAGCTTTATTCATTATCCAATAAAAGCTACACATATACAGAAGGACATTCCACATCACTTAGGCTAAAATCCCATTGGACTTAATTGTCACAGTCATTAGTTGTAAAAGTTTGAATTTTTGTGGTAGGAGATTAGTTTCCAAAGGGTTCTATCATCAGTACTCTTGCCAGGAGAGTATGAGTGCATGGGAAGTTTCTGTAGATTCTGCATTCTGAAATAGAATAATAACAAAATAGAAAACTTGTATTTGCTATAACAAGTAAAGTAATATGTTTAAATGTTCACAAATTCTGTAGATAAGAAACAATATTTCCTGACTCTGAACTAAGAACACAAGCCTTTGTGGGGAAAGGTGTGGTCTTGATACATACAAAATCTTTTTTGTGACTTAACTAGCAGCTAATAAAAGTGGATTTATCATGCTTTTCTGAGTCCCTAGTGCTAAAGGTTTGTTTTGCTTTGGCTGGTGGACCTTAAAAGCTTCCATAGGATAGTTTATCAAGCTATTTATTTTCTAGGCAGGTCTCACCCTTGGGAAATATATTTTAAGGGCTTCGTATTTTATCTTATTTTCAGAGAGTGGTAGAGATGAGGCAAGAATGAGGGCAGCATATAAGGTAGAGCGGAGAGGCTTATAGTGGGCATGGAATTGTGAGGAAACAGATTCCTACAGGACTGTGGGTGTGGAATTGTGGAGGAGGGGACCAGGTGGTAACATGACCTAAATTATGTCTTTTCCTTGCTGAGCTCTCCAATCATGGTACTTAAGCTGTGGTTCCTACTTTCTGAGACAGGGTCTTTCTACATAACCTGAAGTCAGAACTCACTGTGTAGACTAGGATGACCTCAGACCCACAGAGATACATAGACCTCTCTTTCCCAAATGCTGGGATTAAAGGCAAGCAGCTACCATGCCTGGTTGGAGACAAGGCTTTAAAGAGATGACTATGACTACACTAGGTCATAGAAGAGGTTCAATCCCATATGACTGGTGCCTGAGTAAGATGAAAGATGGAAATGGACATCTAGTGGTGCAGGGAGGTGTTGTGTGCATTCCAGAAAGGCCTGGATCTTTTTCCTTTTTTATTCCTTCCTTCCTTCCTTCCTTCCTTCCTTCCTTCCTTCCTTCCTTCCTTCCTTCCTCCCTTTCTTTTTTGGTTTTCAGATTGTTTGGGAACAAATTTAAGAACAACTTCTTTGAAAAATTTATTTTTTTTTAAAATTTTTGATTAAACTTATTTATTTTTGGCTTTGTAATTTTCTTTCTTTTTTCATTTTTTTCATGGTTTATTTTTTATATTTAAAAATTTCCATCTCCTCCCCTCCTCCTCCCCCTTCCCTCCCCTCCTCCTCCCCCTTCTCTCCCCTCCCCTCCACCCATACCTCCCCTCCCTCCCTCTCCAGGCCAAGGAGCCATCAGGGTTTCCTACTCTATGTTATGACCAAGGTCCTCCCAACTCCCCCCAGGTCCAGGAAGGTGATCGACCAAGCTGAGAAGGCTCCCACAGAGCCCGTCCATGCAGAAGAATCAAAGCCCAGCGCCATTGTCCTTTGCTTCTCAGTCAGCCCCCATTTTTGGCCACATTCAGAGAGACAGGTTTGGTCGCATGATCCATCAGTCCCATTCCAACTGGAGCTGGTGATCTCCCATTAGTTCTGTCCCACTGTCTCCATGAGTGAACGCACCCCTCACGTTCCTGACTTTCTTTCTCATGTTCTCTCTCCTTCTGCTCCTCATCAGGACCTTGGGAGCTCAGTCCAGTGCTCCAATGTGGGGCTCAGTCATTTTTTTCATCTATCGCCAGGTGGAGGTTCTATGGTGAAAAATTTATTAATTGGTGAAGATGTTTTGATAAGAAAGCTGAAGCTAGAGATTCTATTCTCAGGATTACATTCCGAGGAGACAATCATGCAAGGGTAAGAGTTACTGATGCTGGGCTTGTTGATAAGATTGATGACAGACAGCTTCTAGATTCCAGTCTCCAGTAGACAATGCTATGCTGGCTGCATAGAATCGTGTACTGGTAAACTGGATGTAGATACTGTTCTTTAGATCATGTGGACTATAGCAATTGGCTAGACTGAGCCCAAGTGATGCCTGAAAATGTGACGGGTGCAGAACTACCTGCCCAGACTTTTATGCAAAAACAAAAAATGAGCTTCTATTGTGACTTTATCACTATTTTTTCTTGTTTTCTATCCCTTGTAAGGGAGGGGATATGTATAAGTGTATCCAAATTACGGTAAATAGCATATTCAAAAATTTGTCATTTTTTGTGGTAAAACATTTAAAATTTGTTTTAGATACTATTCATTTTTATTAATGTTTTAGGGTAGTAAACAAAGTGATGGATTTTATTACAAACTTTTAACGTGTGTACATACAGTGAATGTCACTGTTTTTGGACTGCAGAGCACACAGTGATTTATCTTATCTCTAGACACATTTTACAAAAGCTAGTCAGAAGAAAAATATAATTCCCTTTACTTCTGCCCTCCAGTTTCAGTTCAGTGATCAAATTCTCACCTGCCCTCAGCCTGTCCACAGAGCTGTGACTCTGAATGACTGTTCACCCCACTTCTCTGCTTGCCTGATGCTGAGGCTCAAGCTTTGTCTACAGGAACATGTCTTCAACATACTGTTCTGCGGTGAAGATGAGAAAGAAGAAAATAGCAGCAGGCTGTTGTAGGAGCTCCTTCTGCTCCTTCAGCCAATAGCCGCTGAGATACCAGCCCATTGGAGCGTGGTCTCTCTTTTTAAAAATGCGGCCACTTCCTTCCACTCGCTCTCTGGCTTCCGGCTCCGCTTCTGACAACTAGGCTCCCTTCCTGATTGCACAGAGGGCTGTTGTCTGGGACGGTGATCTGTAAGTTTTTCCCCTTTAAATAAATAACCATTCTATTAATCATAATTCCAAACTGGTGTGGGATTGTTTATGATTTACGCCATCAGCAGGCACAGCAACAAGCAAGACAGCTCATTTCTCCAGGAAGAAGTCAGGGAGATGTGCATCTATATTTCATTTATTTATTCAATACACAGGACTGCAGGGGTCTATGTTCCTGGCACTGTTTTAGGCAAGAGTTAAGATATCAAATAAGAGTCTCTGACACTATAAAACACATGGTCTTGTAAAAGGTACAACACTCATCCATAAAACACATGGTCCTGTAAAAGGTCCAGCACTCAACAATCATCCATTTTTCATCCATATTTTTATAACTAATGTAACTGTACAAAGTTATAGAGGACAATGTGATGTTGGGATAAATGTTTACCTTGCATAATGGCCCAATCAGTGTAATCAGGGTGATAATCACTTCAAACACTTCATCCTTCCATTATTATGGTGATACATTCAAAATGGTCTTTTAGCTATTGTGACAGATGTACTGAATTATTACTGACCTGACCCTGTTGCACACAGCTTCTGAAAGGAAACATAGAGGAGATAACAACACTCGCACATGCAGTGTGGTCATGTGCAGGCGCCAGAAGACCATCATCTACAGTCTCAGGAAAAGAGCTCACGGAAGGAAGGTGGTTCACAGACACTCTGACCTTGGATGTATTGCCTTCAATACTGTGAGTAAAACAATTTCTGATATTCAAGACACCTTGGGTGTGGAATTTTGTTAACTATCTGGTTCAGGCAGCATCTGGGGACAGGGAGCATCAGTCCATGTTCTAGAAGTTTCTTGAGGCCAGGAGGGGCAGTTTTCTGTATGGGTCTAGTCTCAGCATAGCTCCTGTCATGAATCCATGTTCTTGACTCTGATTTGTGGCTGCTGACTGGGTGGATGATAAATACAGTCAAAACTATAATCAGGAGGGGCTCTTTTGAACATGTTGTTAGTATTAAATATAAACTTAATCCATTCTTCTCAGAGTAATTTTCATAAGAATCTCTTTGCCTGCAATAATACTTGCATGTTTTCACTGGTATCAAATTTTACTTGGTCGTTTACTTTACAAATGACTTTTGAATTACCTTGGAATTTTAAACAAGCAGCCAGGCTTCCTTGCAGAATAACTTTTGCCCTAGTATTTGTTTTGCTATTAAACTCCTTGTTGTAAATGTTGCAAGCTGAATTGGAATAAATTTAAACTTCCCTAATTGAGTTAGGTTTTATTAAAGTTATAGAACTATGGATAATTAAGTCAAGAACAATAAACTGCATGGGATTCTAGTGGAAAAAAAATCAATGCATGTGAATCCTATTGGTGTTTTTCCTAGAGATGCTAAATTAGGGTCTGCAGACTGCTTTGGTATGCTAAATTCGAAGCCTCTCCTTTAGCTGGTACACATTAGCAGAGGCATTGCTTTAAGAAGTAATGGAGACAGCTTCAGATAATGACATTAATTCCCTGCTTTCTGTCTTTCTGGATACTGATGCTTCCCCCTCCAGTACTCTGTAAAGGAGAAACTGTTTGCCACACCATTATTTTTCTTTGTCAGATCCCTTTAAGTAGCAATGCTCAGAGATTTGGAATTAAGCACATAGAGTACGTGGTAAATAATTCCTTTAAACAGGTTTCAATTTTTTTTCTGGAATAGTGATTATTGATATTTTTTAGTCATTGCGTATGGATAGAATAATTACATTTTTAAATCTTTTGGAAGTTGTTTGAAATTTGAGAAGATAAGATACAGATTCATTTGTCATCTTTATTTCTATAGAAATATTTTGAAAATTTATAGAACATTTATTTTAAAAGGAACAAGATTCATTTTAATTAGTAGAAGATGTCATTTCTTTTTTGATTCTACTATCTGACTTAGGTGTTATGAGATATGATTTGTATTAAGGTTAACAGAAATTTTTTTTTTTTTTTGAAAAACCAAATGCTTTAATGAGGCTATGAAGAACAACAGTTCAATTATTTCATTGGATACATTAATCTCAATCATAATATACAGTGCTGTGGACCGTACAGAAAGAATTGCTGCGCCCCACAGCGGGGGGCTGCTATTGACGTTACAGTAGCAAGTGTCCGCAAGAGACAGTCAGTTGTTGTCTTTGTCAAGAAGTCAGCTTCTTTTTCATACTGTTATCAACATCAACTTCTCCCCAGTGCATTTTTCAAAAATATGAATAAGTGCATTCCTTTGTGCTTTGTATCTTTAATGTCCTGTGTATTTCGTTTGTTCTTATTGCTTTATCATATACAAACAACCGGACTGAGCTGTGTCATGATCTGGGTCTGACCAGATTGGTTGTGAAGCTTTTTTTTTCTTTTCTTTTCTTTTTCATTTTTTATTTTTCTTTTTTTTCTTTTTTTCCTTTTTTTGGCAAAGTCAGAAGGTTTGGTATTTCCATTATGTTACCCAGAGGAAGGTGAATAATTTTGGTATTTTGAGCACTCCAAACAGAGGTACAACCCTGAGTCACAATTCTGCACCCAGGGGTGGGGGAGTGGCATGGATCTTTCCTTAAAAACAGTGAGCAAAAATACTGCCGCTTGGCTTGAGCAGTCCCTGAAAGAATCCACATTCTCACTGGCACAAAAGAAATAAATAAAACCACCCCCATGATGCAGCCTCTGAATTGCTCACCTGCCTCTTCCAGCTAGAAAGGCGCTAGGAAGCCGGCAATGGCAAGCCCAGGGTCTACAAATCTGGGTAGCAGTGGAATGTGCCATACTTTCTCCCAACAAACTTTCTAGAAAGTCACTCTGCCTTGGTCAAAGTCACTCAGCCATGGGTTACTCAAGCTTGTGAAACATTGCTCAATTATTTAAAAAGAAAAACAATATTGTCAGAATCAACTAAGAAAAACTAGCATCATAGCATTGCGATCTTCAGTTTCCGCGTCCAGCCCTCTCCCACCACCCACCACAAATGTGAAGAGGGAAACAATGCTATGGTTGTATCGGTGAACACTACTGTACAGTTATCTGTTCATGCACATTTGCACTTCTATTCTAGGAAAAGAGTCACGCACTTAAGGAGGTCGAAAGAACGGGAACTTATTTTCCCTACCCCCTTAAGTCATAAAGCTACAAGGCTGAATAGCATCGTCAGTGTTTCTTACCCAACATGCATGGGAACCGCACACTTGACAATTCTCACCAAAGCCATCCATTCATACATCTGACAATCCTCTTGGATCTCCCCATCACCCATCACCAATTCACATTTGACGTTTAAACACTTTTTAAAAAAAAAAAAAAAAATCCCTCCTGAAAAAGGCTTTTCCTGATGAAAGAATTTGGCACTGTCAGTAAAATACATTTCATATTAAAAATATGTGAAGGGAAATTGGAAGCTCTAAGAATGTCTACAGAGGCACCGTGCTACTTCTCTCCTTGCTCCAGATACCATCGTGAAACCTCCTCTTTACAGTTCGGTCAGTGCTGGTCAAGAAGAGACTGCTGAGATATTTAAGGCACTTCATTCTGAAGGATACGCTTTACGCCACTCACTACTCAATCATAGGCTGCTACCGAGAAATTCCATTCAATAACCTGGCGTGTAACACTATATATCACCTGTATAAAACATATAGACGGGATACATGTAACGCTACAGTTATTGCATAGGGCTACGCAAGTAGGAAATCACAAAAACTAACTTTACAATGTTGCCACTTCGTTAAAACATTGTTATCAAGTAATTTGCCAATACAGTATTTCCCTCTTTAAGAAGAATCCAGCCAGTTTACTGAAATAAATCCCAATTTAAATGACCATCGTGGGCATAGTAAATGCTGTGGTTATCAGTCTTCAAGAATATAGTTATTTTCATATTCCTAGAAATGCATATGTAAGTATTTTTTCTAGAAAGCCTGGTTTTTAACCTATTAATACTATATCTTAAATGTGTTCAAAAACAGTTTCAAGTGATACTGGAATATACAAAATGTTTGCAAAGCTCTCTTTGAACACAAGACCTTGCGTAAAAGTAGTCTTTCGTGGGTGTACAAAGAATGCGGAGAACCACCAGTGAGTTGTAAAAATATTGAAGACTCACCATTTCAAGATGCATATTCTTACAAAGTAATACAAACATTGAAAAAAATGATGGTAATAAAGAATCTATACAATCGAAAAGACTAAAACATAATTTTCTTTTTTTTTTTTTTTTTTTTTTGTTTTTTTTTACCCTAACCCTAACCCTAACCCTAACCCTAACCCTAACCCTAACCCTAACCCTAAACCCTAACCCTAACCCTAACCCTAACCCTAACCCCTAACCCTAACCCTAAACCCTAACCCTAACCCTAACCCTAACCCTAACCCTAACCCTAACCCTAACCCCCTAACCCTAACCCCCTAACCCTAACCCTAACCCTAACCCTAACCCTAACCCTAACCTTAACCCCTAACCCCTAACCCTAACCCTAACCCTAACCCTAACCCTAACCCTAAACCCTAACCCTAACCCTAACCCTAACCCTAACCCTAACCCCTAACCCTAACCCTAACCCTAACCCTAACCCTAACCCTAACCCTAACCCCTAACCCCTAACCCTAACCCTAACCCTAACCCTAACCCTAACCCTAACCCTAACCCTAAAAAAACATAATTTAAAAATAAAAAATAGTAAAGCCAATTAGAAATGCGCCCAGTTCGGTTGTCTTTATCAAAAGCAAAAATGTAAAAAAAACAAAAAACAAAAAACAAAAAAAACCAAAAAAAGGAAGCAAACTTCCCATGCTCCTCAATATTTTACCCAGAGAAGACATTCATTTCTGCTTCAAAATAAAACACATCTTATGAAAAATTGAATCATACTTATTATGAGGAAAACTGTAACTGTGCCCAATAAAAGCCAGAAAGGTCAGATCCTATGTTTCATGCCTCGGTCTAATAACTCCCTTCAGTTTTGGTTTAGCATAAGTCACATTTTCTAACCAGACAATCCTCATGAAAATTTACTGATATATTTGTCTTTATGTGATGTATTCTTCTTTTAAGTAGTTTTCAGTACAAAGACTAACTGATGCTGGGAGGGCCCTGTGTCTTTAAGGCGGGACCAGGGAATCAATGTATTCATAAACGTGGGAAAGGCTTGGATGTCTTTTCCACTCTTCTCTTCTCTTCGTCATCCATCATCTTCGTTCTCTTCTTTTGGTTGCTTTACATTCGTGTAATTACACTTTGTATGTTAATTTCCAAGGAGGTCACAGACAGACAAAGCTCACAGCAAGCTTAGTTTTCCCCTGAATGAAAATGGACAGACACTTCTCTGAAGCAAATGTCCCCTTGCTCAGAAAGCTCACACTTCGAGAAATCAGTTCACAGATACTGCACGCTGATGGTACAATACTTTGGAGGCCTTTGTAGTTGTAAAATAGAATATACAAGTCTGGCTCACAAAATTCTAAAAATAAAATATATCCTGGGCTACTGATAAAGCACGAAAAATTCATATTAAAGGAAAATTATCAAGAAAACGTCTTCAGGTAAATTATGAAGTCTACTGAAGAAAAGAGGAAGCAGTTTGTGCAGGGGCAGAGCAAGGAGGGCTCGCTAACACGCATGCTCTGTTTCTTCTGCGCTCATACTGCTCCTCCGGCTACTTGTTTTAGAAGCTCCTGGGGACACTGATGACAGCAGCGGGTCAGTGACACCAACAGGCGAGAGGGCATCGTCCATCAGGATGTCTTCCAAGTTGGAGCCCATCTTCCTGGGGATGCTATAGGCCGGGCTGCTCTCAGGCACGGTGCCGAGGTTATTGGTGAACGTGATGGTACCGTCCGTGAGATCCAGGGTCATTGTACATGTCAGGTCTGTCTGGTGCTGCACAAGTTCCTGGCTGCAGTTCTCAAGAACCGGTTCTTGCTTGATGATCCGGTTCACCAGATCAGGTGAGCAGAGACCGGTAGATGGGATAAGGGAAAGTCCGTGCGCTCTAGCCTGCATCTCAAGCTCCTGGACTCGGAGCAGCAGATGCCGGTTAGCGTGTTCCAGCTTCTTCTGCCGGTTCTCAAGGTCCTTGGCACGTTGCTGCTCTCGCTGCAACTTTCGGATGTAGTCCACGGAGGCCTTTAGAATGGTTCCCTTGTTCCACCGCATGTCCGGATCATTTGACTTGGGAATCAAAGTACCTAGTTCTTTAATGCGGTCATTTATGTTAAATCTTCTTCTTCGTTCAATCAAGTTGTGATTGTCCTTTTTTTGCCTCTCTTTGGCCAATGCTCTTGCTTCAGACTCTGTGAGCTCCCTTTTTATGTTAGGAAGGTTGGCTGGGCAAGAGTTGCTGATGGTGAGGCCCGGGGGTGGCAGGCCCTGGTTGCTGTATAGGTCGATCAAATTTCCGGAAACAGGTAACGTATTTGCCATTTGCAAGGCTGGATCCATCAAGCCCAAGATTTCTTCATTATAACTTGATTCCAGGCTGATGATATCATCGATTACATCATCCATCTGCATGCACGACGCTCGAGAGTGCGTGTTCATACCTGGGCACTCACTCTCTGCCCTGCTCTGCTCTTCAAACTTATAAAACGCCTCTTTTTCACAGTTGGAGTTAAGAGTGAGCATAGCCATGGGGCTGTTGGGTGCGCTGCTCCCCGGCACTGGTGGCATGGCGTGGTCGCCAGGCTGGTTTGGACATGGTGAGCTCAGGACTTGGCTGGCATGTTTATTTGCTAACGTGGTAGAAAGGTACTGCTTTACCTGGTGCCTCTGGGCTTGCTGTATGTGGTACTTGGTGGGGTTTTCCAGGTGGGTCTGCACCTTGAGGACTTCCATCGGCACCTGGGTGGCAGAGGGAAGGGTGGTGGGCACGCTGACGTTGATGGCTGGTGTCTGGCTCACGGGTACTCGCTGTTGCATGAACTGGGCTGCTTGCAGCTTCTGCTGCTGTTCCCTGCGCTCCTGCTCCTGCATCTGCTCACGCATGAGTTGCTGGCGTAGCAAGATGCGTGATGTCATACTGGAGGAGCTTAAAGGAGGCTTGGAGGCCCCAGGATGCTCTGCCGAACTGCTGCTCTTCAGAGGTTGACTTTTGAGTTCGTAATAGGTTTTGGGTTCTTCGTGAAACTCCTCCCCGACTTCGAAATCCGCCACGATCCCAGATTCTGACTGCATGGCTCCCGCTTGCCCGCCTTCCACTGCTTGGAAACACCTGCCGAAGATGGGGGGACTTGGGTCCCCCAGCCACTTGCCCCGCGCAGAGCCGCTAAGCCCGCTAGCCGGCCGCCCGCCCCGGCGCGGTGAGTTTACACTCACACCAGGGCGGGAGGGCAACAGAAAATTTAAATTGAAAGTCATAGGTTATAATCCTTAGCAAACACACAAAAGTAGGTGTGGGAACCATGTAACTAAAAATCACAGAAAAAACCTAGCACTCACTGAGGCAGGCGGATCTCTGAGTTCAAGGCCAGCCTGGTCTACAAGAGCTAGTTCCAGGACAGGCTCTAGAAACTACAGGGAAACCCTGTCTCAAAAAAACAAACAAACAAAAAAAATTATGTGCACTTATATTCTCTGTGTACATTTTAATTTCTATCATTGATTTTGCTCCCCTTCTTTCTACCCCACCTTTTACTGCTTTTCTCCTTTTTACCCACCAGCTTGGTTCACAGGATTTTTTCACAGTACCTTGTCAGGTTCACACTCAGTGCAGTGTCCTGAAGGCTCAAGGAGCTAGGTTGAGTCCATTTGTTGTGACCCACGTAGCAACCTCACGAATCCTTCTTGTCTACTTTTTGTAAAAGCTCAATAACTAGTTTCTGTGAATTCCCTCTGCCTCCCTTTCCAGTTTAAACTCGTGTGAAGAAAACAACAATTTTAGTATTGGAACGGTTCTTTCTTGAAATGGTAAGCCCACAGGTCATATAAATACTCTTGTGGGAACAGGTCTGTCTCATTTTTGAGGCCTTATTTTATAACCAGCCCATTTTTCTCATATTTTCTGACTTACATAAAGTGCTTCTAATGAGATATTTTAGTAACTACAAAAAGCTATGGGGATTTAACTCCAGTGGTTATTGGATTTGATGTTTTTAAAACTGTGGGTTTTTTGCCCCTCATTTACAGAAACAGTGATTATAGTCTGCATGCAACACAATTGAACTCAGAATAGCACTGGGTGCTTGTTAGAAACACAGATTTGAGGTCTATGTTCTCCTTTTGACATCTTAAGCACTCAGTACAGAGTCTGTGCATTTATACAATGCTTCCAGGGTAGTTCTGATTAAGAAAGAGTTGAGATCTGAATCACTGGATACATCCTTATATACCAACTGTCCCCTGTGGCTTTTTTGGTTTGTTTTCATTTATATCAGAAAGTTTGCCTGTTATGTAGCAACATCTCTGCCTCACATTTCACTATTTTGCATCTGGCTTGCTAGTCATTGTGCTTGCTAGTTATTTTGATTCTGATGAAATGTTACTATACTGATATTTGTTGTGCCCAAAATCAGTTTCCACGTTTACTTTTTCTCCTCTCATTTTCATTACTGTTTTCAGCCATGACTTATTAGCTTATGAAATTCATTATTGTGTGTGTGTGTGTGTGTATATATATATATATATATATATATATACATATGCCATCAATATATTGTTTCTCATTGATGATACATGGCCTTTCTTTATTAAAAATTAAAGGATTTCCTAAAAATATGGAACATATTACTAAATTGCTAAAAAGAAATAAAGCTATTATAGTTTGGTTACTTGAATAAGAGATTTTTTGATAGATTAAAAAAAAACCTCTAAAATATATAAGGAACTCAAGAGACTAGACGGTAAAATGCCAATTAACCCAATTAAAAAATGGGGCGCTGAACTGAACAGAGAATTCTCAACAGATGAAGTTCGAATGGCCAAAAGACACTTAAGGTCATGCTCAACCTCCCTAGCTATCAGGGAAATGCAAATCAAAACAACTTTGAGATATCATCTTACACCTGTCAGATTGGCTAAAATCCAAAACACCAATAATAACCTTTGCTGGAGAGGTTGTGGGGTAAGGGGTACACTCATCCATTGCTGGTGGGAATGCAAACTTGTGCAACCACTTTGGAAAGCAGTGTGGCGGTTTCTCAGGAAATTTGGGATCAACCTACCCCAGGACCCAGCAATTCCACTATTGGGAATCTACCCAAGAGATGCCCAATCATACAACAAAAGCATATGCTCATCTATGTTCATAGCAGCATTATTTGTAATAGCCAGATCCTGGAAACAACCTAGATGCCCTTCAGTGGAAGAATGGATGAAGAAACTGTGGAATATATACATGCTAGAATACTACTCAGCGGTAAAAAACAATGACATCTTGAATTTTGCAGGCAAATGGATGGAAATAGAAAACACTATTCTGAGTGAGGTAACCCAGACCCAAAAAGATGAATATGGGATGTACTCACTCATAATCGGTTTCTAGCCATAATTAAAGGACATCGAGCCTATAAATTTGGGATCCTTGAGAAGATAATAAGAAGGTGAACTCCCAAAAAAAGATAAAGTAATCCTCCTGGATATTGGAAGTAGACACGATCGCCAGGCAAAATTGGGAACTTGAGGGTTAGGCAAGACTGGGCCAAGGGAAGATGGGGAGAGAAAAGTGTGAAGGGGAGAACGGGGGGAGCTCGGAGGAATGGGGTGCTTGTGATATAGGAAGTGTGGATATGGGAGCAGGGAAGCATATATCTTAATTTAAGGAGCTACCTGAGGGTTGTCAAGAGACTTGACCCTAGAGGGGTTCCCAGGTTTCCAGGGAGATGCCCCCAGTTAGTTCCTTGGGCAGCTGAGGAGAGGGAGCCTGAAAAGACCAGTTCCTATAGCCATACTGATGAATTTCTTGCATATCACCATAGAACCTCCACCTGATGATAGATGAAGAAAATGACAGAGCCCCACATTGGAGCACCGGACTGAGCTCCCAAGGTCCTGATGAGGAGCAGAAGGAGAGAGAACATGAGAAAGAAAGCCAGGACCGTGAGGAAACCTCCAGCTGGCGACAGATGGGGAAGGTGACTGAGCCCCACATTGGAGCACTGGACTGAGCTCCCAAGGTCCTGATGAGGAGCAGAAGGAGCGAGAACTTGAGGGAGAAAGTCAGGAATGAGAGGGGTGCGTTCACTCATGGAGACGGTGGGACAGAACTAATGGGAGATCACCAACTCCAGTTGGAATGGGACTGATGGATCATGCGACCAAACCCGTCTCTCTGAATGTGGCCAACAGTGGGGGCTGACTGAGAAGCAAAGGACAATGGCTCTGGGCTCTGATTCTTCTGCATGGACGGGCTCTGTGGGAGCCTTCTCAGCTTGATCGATCACCTTCCTGGACCTGGGGGGAGTTGGGAGGACATTGGTCTTAGCATAGAGTGGGGAACCCTGATGGCTCCTTGGCCTTGAGAAGGAGGGGAGGGGAGGGGAGGGAGGGGGGAGGAGGAGGGAAGGAGATGGAAATTTTTAAATATAAAAAAAATAATAAACCATGAAAAAAAAGAAGAAAAAAAAAAGAAAAAAAAAACCTGAGTGAGAAAGAGCTGCCTCTTATGTCAGCATGTTTGTAGAAGTAGTGAATTGTGGATGAAAGAAAAGAACACATTGTTGTTAAAAGGTAGTGAGGTCATTGATTAACACAACAATAATTTGCAGGTCACTTATGTTTTATCAGATTCTCCTAAAGATAAGGTGTAAATAAAAGATTGAAGGTCTTTGCTTATCTGGATTAGAGTCATACTGGTGAGAGGTGCAGGTAGTCAAGAATCAATCAATAATTCATTAAACAAATGTCAACATTAAGACAGATGATAAATATTACAAAGTCAATGAAGTGATAAACTCGAATTACTTTGTGTTTTCCTTTTACTGGGGATTGTGCAAAGTTTCTCTGAATAAGTAACAAGAAAGCTTATTAGAGTCCTTTGACCAGAGACAACTATGCAAAATTTAAGACCATCCCTCTGTGTTGAAAGGTGAGCCTGAAGCATTTGATGAGGCACAATGACACCTTGGACAATAGTAAGCAGTAGAAAAGTGTTGGAAAGTGGATCAGTTAAATGTTCCATGGCTTTGTAAGAATGTTTACTGAGCTTAAATAAAACATTGTGTAGGTAAGAAGTGACATTGCTTTATTTAACGTATTTTTTAACAGAGTGTAGAGAAATATTAGAAGAAACTATTAACAGATTTCAGAAAGTAATAGTTTATTAGGCAAGAAAGACTGAAGTTATAGTATCATAGATGGAGTAGCAGAATAGTGTGTGAGACTTGCTGTTTGGTCTACAGGGGAAGTTGGGAGTCAGAAAGCATTCAAGATACAAGTTTGGAGCATCTTGAAAATGATGGCACTGTTTACTGAGAAACAGGTGTTTGCTTCTCCACTCTTCAGTTACTGAGGTTATTTGAAATGGAAAGCACTTCTATGCTGTAGGAATTCCTATTGCCAGTAACTTTTAAGTTACCCGCCCACTTGGGCATGGCCTCTTATACTATAAATGCCAATGTAAAGCGCACACTCATTTGAACTCTCTTTTGGCTGCAGGATTCAGTTGATGTTCCCTGTTTGAGCAGAGGACTATAATCTGTGAGTCTACCCCTAAATAAATAACCCTTTATTATACTCAATTCTGAGCTAGTGTGGGATTTATTTTAACCACACATCTTCACTTCTATTTGTTGAAACATCTATGTTATGTCTTCAAACAGCCTTGGGCATTGAACTATTTGTGTAGATCTTGTGAACTTAACCTTCTAATGTGTAATCTTGGCATTTGATGAGACCTTTAATGTGCATAGCCAAGTTATGGACACCATTAGCAGTGTCAATCTTTCCATAAGAATCCAAACACCCAGGCTGGGAATGTAGTTCGGTGGTAGAGTACTTGCCTCATCCAAGTGAAGTCCTAAGTTCAATTTGTAGTATAGAGTCCAAGCTATTTCTGACCACGTTCTATCCTTTCAACAAGAGCATGGCTTTTACTATTTACTTATTGCTTCAGGTCATTTTAGCTCAGGCAATCTGAAATGATGAAGGATCTGGAATGTTTTGATATTTCTTTGAAGATCTTGAACCTTAATTACCAGCTGAATACTAAGCAATTCTCTAGTTCATCTTTATGCAATCACTTGACCTTGTTATTCTGTCAACACAGGAATATGGGTTTTCTTAATTGACTGAAGGCTATTCATCACACCTAGAGGTTAGTGTCTGTTGAACAAGCTCAGTAAAAAATGATACATCTGGTTACTTAGATAAATTAATGGAAGCTCAGTTGTGAAGCATCTTAGAACATAAATGCTTATATACATATATATGTTAATCATATATGACTGCTAAACAGTACAATCTCATATTGCTGAGAAATTCAATTTATTTATCTTGTTAAGATTTATACTTTAAAACTTAACATCATAACCACTTATAGGCATGTGGTTTAGTGATATTAAATGTATTCATCACATCACACAGCCATGAGCACCATCCATCTCCATAGTTCACTTAAAAATAATTATTATATTTATTTAACTTTTATAAGATATTTAAATATGTTTACGAGCAGTGAAATAGTTTTTTATCAGATGAATTAATGACCATTAGCTCACAAAAGAACAATAATTTTTTTAGTAAATATGCCAGAAAATACTGTTTTGGCAAAATATTGTATAGAATACATGATAAAGTGGGGCCCCCTTGCAGCACAGGCTTCCAGATTTGCTTATCCCTGAAATCTGTGACCTTGTATCTCCTATCATTTACTCTTAACTCCTACTAACATCAGTGTTTGATTCTCTGTGTGTATTCAACATTTTGTTTGTTTTATGTGTGAGCATGCTCATGTGTATATGTGTAAGTATGCTCACGTGTGTGTTTGTGTGCCTGTGTGTGTGTGTGTGTGTGTAAGCACATATCTCTATGTGTATATGTGCATATGAGTATTTTTGTATGTGGAAACTAGAGGTCAGTGTTGATTATCTTAATCCCTCTGCATGTTATATTTTGAGACAAGGTGTCTTATCATCAATTTTGCTGGAATGACAGGCCAGCAAGCTCCTGGGATGTTTATGTCTCTGCCTCCCCAAGTGCTCAGATTAGAGATTCAACATTTTTATGTAGGCTCTGGGAATCAAACACAGGTCTTACTGCTCGTATGACAAGCACTTTTATGACTGAGTCATCTCTTCAGCATTTTGCTCTTTAAAAATTTTACATATACCTGTTAATTGAAGTTCTAAGCAAAACCCTTCTTATGTTAAATAGTCCTCAAGGTCAATTGACTAATTAGAACTACCTTGATTTAGGAGGATTGGAAGGTTACAGATCTTTGTTTATCATATTTAGGTACTCTTTGATTGTTTGTTTCTGAGACCAGGTTTCTCTGTGTAGCCCTGGTTTTTCTCGAACTCATGCTGTAGACTAGGTCAGCACTGAACTCAGAGATCCATTCCTAAAGGCTATCTATTTTCTACTTCTTTGATCTAACATCCATCCTTGTGACTTGTAGGAAAATTCTTTTGAAATGTACCAAATACTATTAGTTTCACTGACTCAAAAGTTCAGAATATCATCAGATAACATTTGAGGCTTATAACAGAAAATTCCATGGCTTATTGTAACTAGTCCACCTTCTGTTACCATCAGTGTATTTTAAAAGTGTCTTGATCTATAAATTTCTTTTATTTTTTGTAACTATAAGAACTTCATAAAACTGCTTTCAAGCTGGAATATGTTTTTTGGGGGTGGGTAGCAGAGTCTTTGTTTCTAGATCATAGTTGCTCATATTTGGGTCAAAAATCAACTCTATTATTCTCTTTGGAGAGCTGTGTTTTTGTGTTGACATACTTGAGGTCATAAAGTGCTTTTATTTTATGTCTGGCTTGCTTCAGTTTTCTTGATGTCCTTAGATGCACCCATGTGGTGACAAATGGCAGGTCTCCTTCTTCAACACCACTTAATGTCCTGCCATGGATACTCTGGGGGTGTGCTGGATTTTCTTATTTCTTCATCTTCAAACAGACATTTTGGTTGTCACCACATCATGGTTGTCCTGAACAATGCAGCAATGACCATGGAATTCAGTTGTGTCTATAAGATAATGGTTTCATTTCCTTTGGCAGTGGTGGGTTTGCTGGATTATGCCTGATTTATACTCTTTTAAAGTTTGTTTTTTTATTTTCATGTATCTCTACAAGATATTTTATATTTTTATGTATGTCTATAAGATGATGGCTTTATTTCTTTTGGCAGTGGTAGGCTTGCTGGATTGTGTCTGACTTACCCTCTTTTTGTTTGTTTTATTTTTTATTTTCATGTATCTCTGTGTGGGCATGTACACAGGAGTGCAGGTGTTTGGGAAGGCCAGAGGAGGCATCAACTTCTCTGGAGCTGGAGTTATCTCATAAGTGCTGGAAACTGAGCTCAGGTCTTTTGAAAAAGCAGCAGTACATGTTCTCAACAAAGAACTGTCTTTACATCATTTTCCATGATGCTTTCTACACAACTGCATTGAACTCTGTTCTGGACAGCAGTTTCTCCTGTTTCCACACTTGATGACAGAAGTTACAAAATAATCCCACACTAGTTCAGAATTATGTATAATAAAGGGTTATTTATTTATTTATTTATTTATTTTTCCTTTTTCTCATGGTTTATTTTTTTATATTTAAAAATTTCCATCTCCTTCCCTCCTCCTCCCCCCTCCCTCCCCTCCTTCTCCCCCTTCTCTCCCCTCCTTCTCCCCCTTCCCTCCCCTCCCCTCCACCCATACCTCCCCTCCCTCCCTCTCAAGGCCAAGGAGCCATCAGGGCTCCCCATTCTATGCTAAGACCAAGGTCCTCCCAACTCCCCCCAGGTCCAGGAAGGTGATCGATCAAGCTGAGAAGGCTCCCACAGAGCCCGTCCATGAAGAACAATCAGAGCCCAGAGCCATTGTCCTTTGCTTCTCAGTCAGCCCCCGCTGTTGGCCACACTCAGAGAGACAGGTTTGGTCGCATGATCCATCAGTCCCATTCCAACTGGAGTTGGTGATCTCCCATTAGTTCTGTCCCACCGTTTCCATGAGTGAACGCACCCCTCTCGTTCCTGACTTTCTCCCTCATGTTCTCGCTCCTTCTGCTCCTCATCAGGACCTTGGGAGCTCAGTCCAGTGCTCCAATGTGGGCTCAGTCACCTTCCCCATCTGTCGCCAGCTGGAGGTTCCCTCACGGTCCTGACTTTCTTTCTCATGTTCTCTCTCCTTCTGCTCCTCATCAGGACCTTGGGAGCTCAGTCCGGTGCTCCAAGGTGGGGCTCTGTCATTTTCTTCATCTATCGTCAGGTGGAGATTCTATGGTGATATGCAAGAAATTCATCAGTATGGCTATACTCAGGCTCCCTCTCCTCAGCTGCCCAAGGAACTAACTGGGGGCGTCTCCCTGGACACCTGGGAACCCCTCTAGGG
Source organism: Arvicola amphibius (assembly GCF_903992535.2). NCBI lineage: Eukaryota > Metazoa > Chordata > Mammalia > Rodentia > Cricetidae > Arvicola > Arvicola amphibius. The sequence goes on along the minus strand of NC_052057.2, from coordinate 60,709,327 downwards.
TCAAGTCTCTTGACAACCCTCAGGTAGCTCCTTAAATTAAGATATATGCTTCCCTGCTCTCATATCCACCCTTCCTATATCCCAAGCACCCCATTCCTCCGAGCTCCCCCCGCTCTCCCCTTCACACTTTTCTCTCCCCATCTTCCCTTGGCCCAGTCTTGCCCAACCCTCAAGTTCCCAAATTTGCCTGGCGATCGTGTCTACTTCCAATATCCAGGAGGATTACTATATCTTTTTTGGGAGTTCACCTTCTTATTATCTTCTCAAGGATCCCAAACTTATAGGCTCGATGTCCTTTAATCATGGCTAGAAACCGAATATGAGTGAGTACATCCCATGTTCATCTTTATGGGTCTGGGTTACCTCACTCAGAATAGTGTTTTCTATTTCCATCCATTTGCCTGCAAAATTCAAGATGTCATTGTTTTTTACCGCTGAGTAGTATTCTAGCATGTATATATTCCACAGTTTCTTCATCCATTCTTCCACTGAAGGGCATCTAGGCTGTCTCCAGGATCTGGCTATTACAAATAATGCTGCTATGAACATAGATGAGCATATGCTTTTGTTGTATGATTGGGCATCTCTTGGGTAGATTCCCAATAGTGGAATTGCTGGGTCCTGGGGTAGGTTGATCCCGAATTTCCTGAGAAACTGCCACACTGCTTTCCAAAGTGGTTGCACAAGTTTGCATTCCCACCAGCAATGGATGAGTGTGCCCCTTACCCCACAACCTCTCCAGCAAAGGTTATTATTGGTGTTTTGGATTTTAGCCAATCTGACAGGTGTAAGATGATATCTCAAAGTTGTTTTGATTTGCATTTCCCTGATAGCTAGGGAGGTTGAGCATGACCTTAAGTGTCTTTTGGCCATTCGAACTTCTTCTGTTGAGAATTCTCTGTTCAGTTCAGCGCCCCATTTTTTAATTGGGTTAATTGGCATTTTACCGTCTAGTCTCTTGAGTTCCTTATATATTTTAGAGATCAGACCTTTGTCAGTTGCAGGGTTGGTGAAGATCTTTTCCCAGTCAGTAGGCTGCCTTTGTGTCTTAGTGACAATGTCCTTTGCTTTACAGAAGCTGCTCAACTTCAGGAGGTCCCATTTATTCAATGTTGCCCTTAAGGTCTGTGCAGCTGGGGTTATGCGTAGGAAACGGTTCCCTGTGCCCATTTGTTGTAGAGTACTTCCCACTTTCTCCTCTATCAAGCTCAATGTGTTCAAATTAATATTGAGGTCTTTAATCCATTTGGACTTGAGTTTTGTGCATGGTGATAGATATGGATCTACTTTCATTCTTCTACAGGTTGACATCCAGTTATGCCAGCACCATTTGTTGAAGATGCCCTCTTTCTTCCATTGTGTACTTTTGGCTCCTTTATCAAATATCAGGTGTTCATAGGTTTGTGGTTTAAGATCCGGGTCTTCTATACGATTCCATTGGTCAACTTCTCTGTTATTATGCCAATACCAAGCCGTTTTCAATACTGTAGCTCTGTAATAGAGTTTGAAGTCAGGGATGGTAATGCCTCCAGAAGTACCTTTATTGTATAAGATTTTTTTGGCTATCCTGGGTTTCTTGTTTTTCCATATAAAGTTGATTATTGTCCTCTCAATCTCTGTGAAGAATTTTAATGGGACCTTGATTGGGATTGCATTGAATCTATAGATTGCTTTTGGTAGAATTGCCATTTTTACTATGTTGATCCTCCCAATCCACGAGCAGGGGAGATCCTTCCATTTTCTGGTATCCTCTTCAATTTCTTTCTTCAAAGACTTAAAGTTCTTGTCAAATAAATCCTTCACTTCCTTGGTTAGCGATACTCCCAGATATCTTATGCTATTTGTGGCTATTGTGAAAGGTGATACTTCTCTGATTTCCCTCTCTGCTTCCTTATCCTTTGTGTATAGGAGGGCGACTGATTTTTTGGAGTTGATCTTGTATCCTGCCACGTTACTGAAGGAGTTTATCAGCTGTAGGAGTTCTTTGGTGGAGTTTTTGGGGTCGCTTATGTATACTATCATATCATCTGCAAATAATGAAAGTTTAACTTCTTCCTTTCCAAATTGAATCCCCTTGATTCCCTTATGTTGTCTTATTGCTATTGCTAGAACTTCAAGCACTATATTGAAGAGATAAGGAGAGAGTGGACAGCCTTGTCGTGTTCCTGAATTTAGTGGGATAGCCTTGAGTTTCTCTCCCGTTTAATTTGATGTTAGCTGTCGGCTTGCTGTAAATAGCTTTTATTATATTTAGGAATGACCCTTGTATCCCTAATCTCTCCAAGACCTTTATCATAAAAGGGTGCTGAATTTTGTCAAATGCTTTTTCAGCATCTAATGAGATGACCATATGGTTTTTTTCCTTCAGTTTGTTTATATGATGGATTACATTAATAGATTTTCGTATGTTGAACCAGCCCTGCATCTCTGGGATGAAGCCTACTTGATCGTAATGGATAATTTTTCTAATGTGTTCTTGGATTCGGTTTGCCAGTATTTTATTGAGAATTTTTGCGTCAATGTTCATGAGTGAGATTGGCCTATAATTCTCTTTCTTGGTTGAGTCTTTGTGTGGTTTAGGTATCAGGGTAACTGTAGCTTCATAGAAGGAATTTGGCAGTGACTCTTGTGTTTCTATATTATGAAATACCTTAAGGAGTATAGGTATTAGGTCTTCTTGGAAGTTCTGGTAGAATTCCGCATTGAAACCATCTGGTCCTGGGCTCTTTTTGGTAGGGAGGTTTCTGATAACAGTTTCTAATTCTTCGCGACTAACAGGACGATTTAGAGCATTTACCTGGTCCTGGTTTAACTTTGGTATATGGTATTTATCTAAAAAACTGTCCATTTCTTTTACATTTTCCAATTTTGTGGCATACAGGCTTTTGTAGTAAGATCTAATGATTTTCTGAATTTCCTCTGTGTCTGTGGTTATGTACCCCTTTTCATTTCTGATCTTATTAATTTGCGTGTTCTCCCTCTGCCGTTTGATTAGTTTGGCTAAGGGTTTGTCAATCTTGTTGATTTTCTCCAAGAACCAGCTTCTTGTTTCATTGATTCTTTGGATTGTTTTCTGTGTTTCTATTTTGTTGATTTCTGCCCTCAGTTTGATTATTTCCAGTCTTCTACTTCTCCTAGGTGAGTCTGCTTCTTTTTTTTCCAGAGCTTTCAGGTGTGCTGTTAAGTCACCAATGAGTGCTTTCTCCGTTTTCTTTAAGTGGGCACTTAGTGCTATGAACTTTCCTCTTAGCACTGCTTTCATTGTGTCCCATAGGTTTGAGTATGTTGTGTCTTTGTTTTCATTAAATTCAAGAAAGACTTTAATTTCTTTCTTTATTTCTTCCTTGACCCAGGTGTGGGTCAGTAGTTGACTGTTCAGTTTCCATGAGTTTGTGGGCCTTCTGGGGGTAGCATTGTTGTTGAATTCTAATTTTAATCCATGGTGATCCGATAAGACACAGGTGGTTACTAATATTTTTTTGTAACTGTGGAAGTTTGCTTTGTTACCAAGTATATGGTCAATTTTCGAAAAGGTTCCATGAGCCGCAGAGAAGAAGGTATATTCTTTCCTATTTGGGTGGAATGTTCTATAGATGTCTGTTAAGTCCATTTGGTTCATTACCTCCATTAAGTCTTTCAATTCTCTGTTAGGTTTCTGTCTGATTGACCTGTCCATTGGTGAGAGAGGAGTGTTGAAGTCTCCAACTATTAGTGTGTGTGGTTTGATGGCTGCCTTGAGTTCTAGAAGTGTTTCTTTTACATAAGTGGGAGCTTTTATATTAGGGGCATAGATATTCAGGATTGAGACTTCATTCTGAAGGATTTTTCCTGTTATGAGTATAAAGTGTCCCTTTCCATCTCTTCTGATTGATTTTAGTTTGAAGTCAACTTTGTTGGAAATTAGTATGGCCACACCCGCTTGTTTCTTAGGGCCATTTGCTTGATAAACCTTTTCCCAACCCTTTACTCTGAGTAGGTGCCTGTCTTTGTGGTTGAGGTGTGTTTCTTGTAAACAGCAAAATGTTGGATTCTGTTTTCGTATCCAGTCTCTTAGCCTGTGCCTTTTTATAGGTGAATTGAGTCCATTGATATTAAGTGATATTAATGACCAGTGGTTGTTAACTTCAGTCATTTTTAGTAGTAGAGTTTGTGTGTTTCCCTTCTTCTAGTTGTGCTGGTGAAGGGTCGCTAGATGCTTGAGTTATTGTCGGCGTTGTTGGACTCCTTGGTTTGTGATTTTCCTTCTATTACTTTCTGCAAGGCTGGATTTGTGGCTGCGTATTGTTTAAATCTGTTTTTGTCCTGGAATATCTTGTTTTCTCCATCAATGGTGAATGCAAGCTTTGCTGGGTATAATAGTCTAGGCTTGCATCCATGTTCCCTAAGTGTCTGTAGCACATCTATCCAAGCTCTTCTGGCTTTCATGGTTTCCATTGAGAAATCAGGTGTAATTCTGATAGGTTTCCCTTTATATGTTACTTGACCTTTTTCCTTTGCAGCTCTTAATATCTGTTCTTTATTCTGTATGTTTTGTGTTTTGATTATTATATGGCGTGGGGATGCTTTCTTTTGATCCAGTCTATTTGGTGTTCTGTAGGCTTCTTGTACCTTCATAGGAACATCCTTCTTTAGGTTGGGGAAGTTTTCTTCTATAATTTTGTTGAATATGTTTTCTGGGCCTTTGAGTTGTAATTCTTCTCCTTCTTCTACCCCAATTATTCTTAGGTTTGGTCTTTTCATGGTGTCCCAGATTTCCTGAATGTTTTGTGTTAAGAATTTGTTAGATTTGTTTAGTTCTTTAATCTGTGAGTTTATTTCCTCTATAGTATCTTCAGAGTCCGAGATTCTTTCTTCCATCTCTTGTATTCGGTTGGAAATACTTGTCTCTGAAGTTTCTGTTCGTTTACTCAGAGTTTCCATTTCCAGTCGTCCCTCAGATTGTGTTTTCTTCAATACCTCCATTTCATTTATCAGGTCTTGTACTGTTTCCCTTACCTGTTTGATTGCTTTTTCTTGTTTTTCTTGTTTTTCTTGGGTATCTTTGAGAGATTTATTTATTTCGTCTACCTTTTTGTTTGTCATCTCCATTTCTTTATGGCAGTTTTTTACCTCCTGTTTAAGGTCCTCTATTATTTTCATAAAGTACTGTTTAGGGTCGGTTTCTTCTATATCTTCTGGGGTAGGGTGTTCAATTCTTGTTGTTTCGGGATGTCTGGGTTGTGGTGATGTCATGTTGCCTTTCATGTTGTTGGAGGAGCTCCTGCATTGGCGCCTGCCCATCTCTTCCCCAAAGAACGATGGATCCTCCTGCAGACTGTCAGGTCCCCTTGCAGGCCAAGCAGCTCTCAGACAAAGGCCTACCTTGCTCCGGGCAGTCAAATGAAGGAGGGGACCTCCCACCGGCCTGGGTGCACTCAATTCCAGGTCCCCAGAGCCCAAACAGGCTGAGCTGTGGGATTTTGTGGCCCCAAAGACGGGAGGATGAGGCAGGGGGAGGGGGGGGAGGATTCTGGGTGCAAGCTGGGAAGGGACAGGAAGAGAGAGGCAGTATCCGGGGAGAATAACCCCTGCAGGAAGAGCAGGAAGTGTGCTGGTGGCAGGGGGAGTTGTGGAGAGTCGGTGGTCCCTCTCCGGGCAGCTGCCGCGGTTCGGGCACTCACTCCTCACTCACCCCAAAGAAGGATGGATCCTCCTGCAGACTGTCAGGTCCCCTTGCAGGCTAAGCAGCTCTCAGACAAAGGCCTACCTTGCTCTGGGCAGTCAAATGAAGGAGGGGACCTCCCACCGGCCTGGGTGCACTCAATTCCAGGTCCCCAGAGCCCAAACAGGCTGAGCTGTGGGATTTTGTGGCCCCAAAGATGGGAGGATGAGGCAGGGGGAGGGGGGGAGGATTCTGGGTGCAAGCTGGGAAGGGACAGGAAGAGAGAGGCAGTATCCGGGGAGAATAACCCCTGCAGGAAGAGCAGGAAGTGTGCTGGTGGCAGGGGGAGTTGTGGAGAGTCGGTGGTCCCTCTCCGGGCAGCTGCCGCGGTTCGGGCACTCACTCCTCACTCACCCCAAAGAACGATGGATCCTCCTGCAGACTGTCAGGTCCCCTTGCAGGCCAAGCAGCTCTCAGACAAAGGCCTACCTTGCTCTGGGCAGTCAAATGAAGGAGGGGACCTCCCACCGGCCTGGGTGCACTCAATTCCAGGTCCCCAGAGCCCAAACAGGCTGAGCTGTGGGATTTTGTGGCCCCAAAGACGGGAGGATGAGGCAGGGGGAGGGGGGGAGGATTCTGGGTGCAAGCTGGGAAGGGACAGGGAGAGAGAGGCGGTATCCGGGGAGCAAGGGTTATTTATTTAAGAGAGATTCACAGAGCACTGTCTTAGATCACAGTCCTCTGCACAAAGGGGAAACAGGAACCGAATCTAGCAGCTGGAATTGAGAACAGGAAGCAAGACAGTGAGTGCACGCATTACAGTTGCATTTATAGTATAAGAGACCATGCCCAAGTGGGCTGGTATCTTAAAGGCTATTGGCCAAAGGAGCACCCACAGCACCTCTCCCTTCTGTTTAAATAAGAGAGTTCCAAACCCAATATAAAACAATGTACACTAGGAACAGATATCAAATATAAAGTTAGAATTACAACCAGCATAAACAATATTAAGGAAAATATCCCAATATTTTAACAAACATTCTATCCTAAGGAGTCTATAAGTCTAAGTCTAAGTCTCACAACCTCACTGACATTTGTTGTCTCTCCCCCGACCAACCACACTCCACCTTGAGACAGGATATTTTTGGATAGCCTTAATTGTTCTTGGCTGTCCTGGAACTTGTTCTGTAGACCAGGCTGGCCTTGAACTCAGGATCCTCCTTCCTCTGTCTCCCCAGTGCTGGTATTAAAGCATGTGTCAGCACCTCCTGTCTTTATCCTTTTGGCAGAGGCTTTTGACCAGGGATAAGGTATTGTCTCATCATGTGACTGATTAGCATCTTCTTGTTAGCTACAGGTGTGGAGTATCTCTCTATAGACCCATATCTGGATGTTCACTTTGTTCCACAGTTTTTAGTTGACTCATTTATTTTTCTACTATTAAGGTGTATGAAGTTTTCATAAACTTTGAATATTAGCTCAATGATTTCTTCTAGGAATTTTGTGGTTTCAGGTTGCATTTAAGGCTTTTATCCTTTGGCATCAATATCTAGGTAATGTGGGTATACAATAAAGGTCCAGTTTCATATCTGTGAATATGGAAGTCCAGCTTCACAGCACCATTTATTGAAGAGATCAATCTTTTTGCCTTTATGTCTTGGTTCTATGGGACTAAAATAAGCAGGGTGCTTTCACTCAGATTTACACTTTGATGTTATACTTTCCTCTCTAGTGATAGGGTAAGCTCTCCCTTATCATTGTGTATACTATGAGACCCTGACCCATGACTCTTCATGTATCCTCTATGGTTGAGTTAAGCACTGCTTAAGAAGGTCTCTCATCATTAGCAGAACTGAAGGAGTTATAGGGGATATAGGTAGATAAAGAAAATGAAAGAACTTTCCCTGAGATGGTTGTTTCTCCTTCCAGGAAGACATTATAAGAGGAAATTGTGGGAAAGTGAGGAGGAGGTTTCAAAACAGGACCATCAGAGAAAAGGGGAGAACCCAGTGACTCTATGAGATACCTAGCATCTGTTTAGTGGATTCTTTGCTCCAGCATGCTTCCCGCCCTAAACGAATAAGCTGTTACTCTCTTTTTCTCAGTGGCTTTGAGTTCTGTCATTCTCTAATATTCAGTTTTTTAACTGTGCCAGGAAAGGATCTAGTGATTCCCTAGCACACTGTGAGTGCATCATTACAGAACCTATTGGTACCATCAGTTTTCCATTCTTTAAATGGGGCTGAACATTTAGTCACTGGGGCTGCTGAATCATTCCTTTGTGACTTTTACCTATACTTTTGGCTGCTACTTGAGAATCATCCCCAGCTGCACACAAATAGAGTTATTCTATATTTTGGGTACAAACTTATGATTTGGGATTTTGATAAACCAATTCATAGATTTAGGCTCATATTTTTTCCATGGACACTGGACAAATTGAATTATTTTTAAAAGTGGAGTGGGTTTTATGTTTAAAGAATCCTGCATAATTGCCTTTAGCTTCTTTCTATATTTAAACATTTCTTTGAGGGGAAAGCATAGTGCCTAATACCTTTGAAGCTGGAATTAAAGTGCATTAAAGCTTTTTTGAAACTTGCTATCTGTCATCCTAAATCCTCTTGAAGTTAGGTATAAAGAATAATAGATATGTATGCAGTCAGGATACTGAAGATTTTTTTTGCTGGCTTTTGGATTAGAAGATTTTCAACTATCAGTGTCTAAGCTTCAACTTACTGACAGTTTTGTCAAGGCCAAAGTAAGATCCTAATAGTTGAGATTGTAAAGGGTGGTTTTTCATTAGATGAGGCAATGTGTCAATTAAAAGTGTATTGAGATAAAGAAATAGAAACTAGATTAAGCTTAAACTTTTTCATGGATGATAAGAAAATCCATTTTTGAGTTATAGTGCATGAGAGATACACTACAGAGGTAAAGTGGAAATACCTTACTAGTTTAAAGATGGCCTTTGCTTTTCAAAAGCCTTATCAGTTTCCTGATACTCATTTCAAAACAATTTAAAATATATATATATATATATATATATATATATATATATATATATATGTATATATATATATAGCAAATTTTAAATACAATGAAATTCCAAGGCCAAATAATGGTAGCAACTTGCAAAGAATTTATGATCACTGTCTATTTTCCATCTTTTCTCACTTTCCTTACTATTTGAACCCTGAGCACTTGTTGTCATCAGTACAGCTTCTAATCTCACAAGAAATCTGGAAATCTACATTGGATGTATATCCACAAAAATAAATACTGTGCATGTTTTAATGTGACTTTCATCTTTTAGAACTATGCGTGGCAAGCCTAGGCTTAAGATTTGAGCACTCTCAGGAAAACTAAAGATGTGTCTATAAGATGCACCAATACTAACGTATTACTTGCTCCTCTGCTGACAGAGGTTTCTATCCCTCCTGGTTCCACAGTTGTTCAGTTCCAAAGAAATACACAGTGGTCTACATTAATTATAAACTGGTTGGCCTATTAGCTCAGGGTTCTTATTAACTCTGATATCTTACATCTTAGCCCATAATTCTTGTCTGTGTTAGCCATGTGGCTTGATACCTTTTATCAGTGAGGCATTCTCATCTTGCTCCCTCTGTGTCTGGGTGTCGATTGCAGACTGAACCTTTCCTTTTCCCAGAATTCTCCTGTTCTTGTTGCTCTGCCTATACCTCCTGCCTGGTCACCCTGCCTATATTTCCTGCCTGGGTACTGGCCAATCAGCATTTTATTAATGTCATACTGCTGGCAAATCTTTACACTGTACAGGTACAAGATCATTGTCCTACAGCACTCCTCTTACTAATCATTATGAATAAATTTCCTCTCTGATGGCTACTGAATCTCATGAAAATGACTTATTAGATATTCCTAAATTTAGATAACCAGCTTAAGACCATTGACCAAAAGATATAGGCTGTGTGTCCAATCAGATTCTCAGAGAATGAGCAAGACTTCTGCCTTCAGTGAAATTAAGCTATGCATCCACACAGAGTAAATTTAGAGCAGCCATTTGCTTCTCCCTAAGCACCACCCAGCCCTTATTTGTGTCTTTAAGGGCTTATTTAATAGAAAAAGCACAGTGTTGATCTTAACCCTCTCCTCCTGTTTCTGTGTTTGGTAGAAGAGCAATGCTCTCCAGAATTCTATTTCTCTGTTATACATACAAGTCTCTTTTGATATAAAATATCAAGACACTTTCTCCATTTTAGTTTTAAGAATTTTAATTTTCAGGAGTATTGACAAGGATTTAGGTGGGTTGATCTTGTTTAAGGTGCATTTACTTTTTTGACTCTTACAAATTTAATGTGCCTTTGACCTTCCTTCTCTTACTGTTTTTCCCTCAACTTCTGAGACTTGATTGATAGATTCATTATGTACTTGTTTGCCATTATCATGTAGGTCTGTTCACCCCCCTCATCTATTTACATTCTTGTTCTTCACTTGCCCACTTTTGTCACTCCGTTTCTAAGAGCACCCAAGAAGGTTATGATTTCTGTTTTAGTGAACTTTAGCTCTACAATTCACATTTAGTTTATTTTTGCTAATTGTATTTCTTTGGTTTTCCTTTTGTTGTTTTTTATTTTTGAGACATGGTTTCTTTGGAGCCTATCCTGGAGCTCACTCTATAGACTAGCTTGGCCTTGAACTCAGAGATCCACCTACCTCAGCTATATTTTCTATTTATTTAAAGAAAGAAAATTTGTAAATTGTTGTTAAAATTTATGGTGTATACTTTAAAATCCATTCTAGATGATTACAATTACAAATGGTGTAATTCACCAGCAAATGTTAATAAATCTCATTTAGTTTCTAACTTTGTGACTTGGGGCATGATATATAACTTTTACTGCACTGTGGACATTTCATCTATTTTGGTAAGAGACTGTGTATCCTAAATCTTTACTTAGTAAATTGTTGCTCTGCTTTGGCTGAGCATTTGCCCTGGTACTTCAGTGAGTTTTATTAACAGAGCTTTCCTTGTGCTGTCTGTAATGAAGGAAAGGCATGCAAAACATCTTATTATGCATTTTTCTTGTCCTGGGTTCTCAAACTATTTTAATTTTCACTTTGACTGACTGGTCTTATTTCCAGAGTTTTAATTTATCCTTAAAGGGAGGGGCCTCAGGCTCTTTTGCTCACATCTCAAGTTGCTTTAGGCTAGAGCACATGCAAAACAAAATGGAATTCAGGGCTAATCAAATTCATCCTGTAATTGCTGTCTTACTACTCCATGCTATCTGTGCAGGGAAATTCACCAAACTTCTTAGGGCCCTGTTCTCCTCATTTGTGAAATGGGTTGAGTCATTGGCTCATCTGCTCTTTGAATGAACCCAGTGTTCGTTACTGAGGTCTCACTTTCTGTTAGGCCCTGCACTGTGTATGCAGTAGAAGCCAATCTGGTAATCTCTCACCGCCTCTCTCTCACGAGTTGTCATTGTTATGTGAGAAAATGGGCCAGTTCTGATGGGGAACAGCTGACATGGGTGGTGATGAGAATGTTTCTGATGCTGAGGGAAGGCTACTTGAGGATGTAACAGTTCATTCATGCATATATTTCACCTATATTATATTATCTCCTTTAACCCTTATGACTCCTCTATAATGTAGATATGAGAATTAGTTCTACTTTACTGATAAAAACTAAGGCCTAGAGTGGTTGAGTAGTTGACTCAAGAACTGTGAGGAAATATAAAAATAAAATCTCAATCTATTATTTTCACTCTTAACACAACTGTGCCTTTGCATGTTAGTTTGTGTTTAAAGACTTATGCAGATGAAATGTCTGCAGAACCTGCAATCAAGATTCTAGAATGGAGAAATAGTTTCATTTTATTCAGAAACACACAAACACACACAGAGAGACAGAGACACACAGAGAGAGACAGAGAGACAGAGAAACAGAGAGAAAGAGAAACAGAGAGAAAGAGATAGATAGGCAATAGAACTCCAGATACAACAAGCTATTTTCAAATGTGGGACTCTATGTCAGATTTAATGTATATCTTGAAGAAGAAGTAGGGCAGAAAGCCAGGCCAGTAGATAATAATATATATTAGTTGTGAGTTCATCAGAAAGGAAGGAAAGAGAAAGGGAAGAATATGGGGAGAAATCTTTACTGTGGTTTCCATAGGAAGGAATGAACAAGGCAGGGGATACAGGCTTAGAGTTGGAATGAATTCAATGGACTTTAGAGAGGAGGACTGTTCTAGTATGTGGTCCTGGGTTAATTAAAGCCATTGGAAAACCAGCCCCTCAATCTTACCCATAGTGCTACAGCAGATCACCAACTGCAACCTCCCTTCTCCCCAGCTCACATCTCCTATGAATCGCACAGACCATTCCCTTCTCACTTCTCTCTCACAACTCATTATACTATCCCAGACCCAACTCCAGCAGGTATGCCCTGAACAACCACAGGCCTTGCCTGCCAGAACATCAGGTAGGCTGCCTGCAAACCTTTTCTCTCTCTCTGCTTCCTAAGCCCAAAACCTTTAGTCTCCTCTCTAGTGCTTGAAGAGATTATCATCTTCTGACCTTGATCCACATCTTCTGTAGATCCCAAAGATTACTCTGTCCTAACCTCCCTCTACTCATTTGGTACTGTATCCCAGACTCAAACACCAGCAGGCATTCCCTGCAAACACAGCAGTTGTTCTGAGTAGGAAAACAGGAAACACAGCAGTCACACCCTCTGGAAATCCAGAGAGGAAATAGCAAGCAAGGATCTGACACCCACTCAACAAAGATAAACTCAAATATTGGCACCTAGATTTATAATCATCCTAAACCCAGATGCTGAGACATCAGCATAAGTGCATAACCCATAACAGCTGGGCAATATGTCTCCACTAGAGTCAACAACCCTACCATAGCAGGCCCTGAATATTTCAACACAGTTGAAGCATACGAAAAAGGCCTTAAATACAACTATATGAAGATAATAAAGGTCCTTAAAGAGGAAATAAATAAACACCTTAAAGAAATCCAGAAAAAGCACAAACAATTGGAAGAAATGGCTAAGTCCATTAATGAAATACAAACAAGAAAATACAAACAGTTGATGACAATGAATAAAGCTGTTCAAGACCTAACAATGAAAATGAAAGTAATAAAACCAAAACTGAGGAAAATCTTGAAATAAAAAAATTAAGGGATTTAAACAGGTACTACAGAGACAAGTTTCATCAACAGAATACAAAAAATATAAGAAAAAAAACCTCAGACATTGAAGATATAATAGAATAAATAGGTACCTTGATCAAAGAAAGTGTTAAATCTAAAAATTTCTCAACATAAAGCATTTAGGAAATCTCAGACACTAATAAACTATACCGGAGAATAATAGGAATAAAGGAAAAAGAAGAATCCCAGCTCAAAGGCACAGAAAATATTTTCAAAAAAACTGTAGAAGATAATTTTCTTAACCTAAAGAAGGAGATATCTATAAATGTACAAAAGCATACAGAACACTAAATAGATTGGATAAGAAAGGTCCTTTGTCATATAATAATCAAAGCACTAAACATACAGAACAAAGAAAGAATATTGAAAGTTGCAAAGAAAAAGACCAAGTTACATATAAAGAGATAATTCCTCAGAGTAAAAATTAGGAAAAGCTATACCAAGTGAAAAAACTTAAGAAGCAAGCTGGTATAGCCATTTCAATATCTAGCAAAATAGACTTCAAGCCAAAGCTAATCAAAAGAGACAGAGAAAGGCACTAAATAGTCATCAAAGAAAATCAATATGGAGGTTAGCGCCTAGTGCAATCATCATCGCAGAGATTTTTCCCAGGAACTGAAGGTAACAGAATCAGAGACCTACAACCAAACATTAGGCAGATCTCAGAGAATCCTGAGGAAGAAAGGGAGAAAGGATTTTAAGATCAAGAGACATCAAGAACATCTCAAGGAATCTCACAGAATCAACCAAACTGGGAGTGAGCTGTGACCACGGGCTTACAGGGACTGAACCAACAACCAGAGGACCTACATGGAACTAACATAGGCTGTTATATATGTTACAATTTTGTATCTTAGACTTTTTGTTGGACTAGTAACAGTGGGACTGTCTCTGACTCTTTTATTGGCTTTTAGAAACCCATTTGTAATACTGGGCTACTATGTTCAGCTTTTATGCTAGGGGAGGTACCTAGTCTTATGGCAACTTGATATGCCATGTTTTGTTGATATCCATAGGAGGCCTGCTCCCATGTGGAGAGAAATGGAGAAGTAGTAGATGACAGACAGAGGGGAGGTGGGAGGAGGGACTGAGAGAAGGGGAGGGAGGGGAAACTGCAGTTGAGAAGTAAATAATGACAATGATAATGATAATAATAAATTATTATTGTAATAAAAAGATACAGAAAAGGCCTTTGGCAAAATTCAACACCTATTCATGATAAGTGTTCTTGAGATTTTAGGGCTGCATGACCATACAAAAACATAATATAAGCAATTTAAAGCAAGTTTATAGAAAACATCAAATTAAATGGGAAATAAACTCAAAGCAATTGCACTCTCTTCTTATCCACTCTCATCTATCCAATGTAGTACTTGAAATTTTAGCTAGAGCAATGCAGCAGTTAAAGGAGAACAAGAAGATACAGATTGGAAAGGAGGAAGTCAAATTATCATTATTTGCAGATGATATGATAGTAAGCATAAATGCCCCTAAAAGTTCTACCAAAGAATGTCTACAGTTGATAAATGCACACAGTGAAGTGACTGGACACATGCTTTTAAAAAGGGGATCAGAATCCCTCCAATATACAAATGACAAACAGACTGAGAAAGAATTCATGGAAATAACACCCTTCACAACAGCCTCAAACAATGTAAAATATCTTGGAATAATTCTAACCAAGCAGGTGAAAGACTTGTATGATTAAAAACTTCAAGTCTTTGAAGAAAGAAATTGAAGAATATTTGAGGAGATGAAAAGATCTCTTATGTTCATAGATCTGTAGGGTTATCATAGTATAAATGACTGGTCTACCAAAAGCAATCAATATTCAAAAAAGTCTCCATCAAAATTACACCATAATTTATCATACAATTTAAAAGGACAATTTTCAGCTTCATATAGAAACAAGAACCACCACCACAACAAAATGTCAGGGTAGCTAAAACACTACTGAATAATAAGAGAACTGTGGATGAATCACCACTGCCAATCTCAAATTGTACTACAGAGATAAAATAATAAAAACATCAGCTATTGGAGGTTCTATGATGAAAATCAAGGTAGTCACTAATATGATTACAGGGAAAGTGCCGTTAAGGCAGCCTCTCCACTATTGCTTAGATTTTTAGCTGGGGTCACTGAGCCAAGCTCTTGGAGTCCCGTTGCAGAGAGGGAGGAGTGATAATATGAGCAAAGGAGTCAAGAATACAATGAGGAAACCCACAGAAACAGCTGACTTCAGCTAGTGGGAACTCATTGACTCTGGACTGACAGCTGCAGAACCTGCATAAAACTAAACTAGACCCTCTGAATGTGGGTGATAGTTATGTGGCTTTTCCTTATGCTTAAACTGTGTTGAAATATTCAGGGCCTGCTATGGTAGGGTTGTTGGACTCTAGTGGAGACATATTGCTCGGCTGTTATTGGTTATGCACTTATGGTGATGTCTTGGCATCTTGGTTTAGGATGACATCCTATGACATATCATCATTCTATGACAGTGATCGTAATGAGGACTCCTAGTTATAGGGATGTGGAGTTTCAACTGACCACCTCTTTTAACAAGGCAAGACTTCCACTGGAGGGACTGGGTTGCATTCAGTTTAGTTGTTGGCTAAGGGGAGATCCCATGGAAATCCCTAAACAACCCAGGCTGATGCTAATACAAAGGGTTGCTCTCTGCAAATTTACAGCAGGTTCCTATAGTCTAGGACAGCATCCACACAACTCATTCATTGAACATGGAGAAGTAGCTGGTGATCTCTTGGAGCTTTCATCCCTACATTCTATTTTCTCTGGTTCAGGAAGGTTCTCTGAAGGTTATCAAAAGAGAAACATGAAGAACAACCAATCCACAAAAGCTTTGACCTACAATCTGTCCTGTATTCTGCCTGCAAAATGTGCTAGGTCAGTGTTGGCACAGAATATTTGGGAGAGGCCAACCAATGTCTAATTTGATTTAAAGCTTACTCTATAAGGAGACAATATATGACACTGCTTACATAACCAAGAACCAGAGACTAGATAGCCCAGAGACTAAAAGTAAAACCAAGCACACATGACTATGGTGATATCTTGTTTGTACAATAAAGCTTGCCTGATGATCAGAGGGTGGAGATAGCCACTAGCTAACCATAGAGATCTGGAGGTCTATACAGAGAGACAAGAAATGATATGGTTGGGCAGAAAGAGGAATAAGGTAAGAGGAAACAGGAATTCAGACCCTTTTCAACTAGGCTGTGGAGTAGGTAAGGTGGCTGTGATTTGCCTCCTGGTCTCTCTGTTCTCAGCATTTCCCACAATATCTGATGCTGGACTCTTATTATGAAGACCTATTAGAATTTATGCTACACATGACTGATCTAAAAAGTTTCTAATGATATTCTGCTATACTCATAGAACAGTGCCTTATCCAGCAATCATCAAAAAGGTTTCTTTCTTCCAGCAGCAGATGGGAACAGATGCAGAGAACAGATATTGTGCAGAAAGAGAGTCTAAATGGGAGGTCTCCATAAAATCCCTCCCTTTAGAGCTCAGGGAATTCCATGGAAGAAGAGGTGGCAAGATTTTTAAGAGTCATAATGGATGGAGGACACTAGGAGAACAAGACACTCTGCATCAGCTAAGCAAGTCACATATGAGCTCACAGAGACTGAAACAGCAAACACGGGGCAGACATGGATCTATCTATACCAGGTCCTCTGTGTATATATTATAGATATTAGCTTAGTTTTTTTTTTAAAAAACGGAACTCCTAACTATGAGAAATAGTGGGTCCCTGATTCTACTGCTTGCCCTTGGGACTTTTTTCCTCCTGTTGTTCTGCTGTGTCCAACATTGATATGAAAGTTTTTACTTTATTGTATTATATTTTATTTTCTTTTGTTTAGTTATAATCTCTTGCAAACCTTTTCTAATGAGAGACATAAAGGAAGTGAATTCAGAGGGCAGGTGAGGTGGGGAGGGACTGGGAGGAGCAGGGAGAGGGGAAACTATAACCATGATACAGTGATATAGAGAAAAGAATCTATTTTCAATAAAAAGCATTTCAATATGAAAAATTCCAGAATCTGAGAAGTCACTAGGGAGGGCTGTTGGTATGGCTTCCACACTGTTGGACTTGTATATGAAAGGTATATCACTTGCTGGCAAATAGTTCCTACTTATTAGCAGGCATATGCTGGTCTAGGCAGGTAGTCCTTTCCCTCCTGAGGCCATTGAGACCCAGATGGCCAAAGAATAAAAACCCAGAAAAAAAATGGCTTGTCTAGTGGAGTATTAAAAATTTGCTATAGGACCTAGGGACAGAATTTATGTTGTTTTACTTTCATAACACCCCTTAAGGTAGGACTTCTGTTCAGTTTTATAGCTGAAGGAATTGGTGTTGAACATTGTGAGAACAGGTCTAATTTGGGGCGAAACCCAGACAGCACCACTGCACTTGCTAATGGGTATGTCTGTGATGGGGCAGTGACCATAACAGATTAATAAGGCTTCTCTCTTGATGTGTGGTCTGTAGTGTCCCTGTGAATGTTCCCCTGAAGAGTGATGTGAAGAAGCTCGACCTGTCTGGTGTGGAGATAGTGCTGCTGACAGGCAGCTCCATCGGCCAAGTGTGGCCTTAAAGATGATGGTACAGGGGGATGTGAGTCACCTTCATGTGTGTCTCCAGTCTAGCCTTCTTGCATGACTGTGGCTGGGAAGCACTGAATGACTTCTGTGCCAAGATTTCAAAAATAACTCCAGAATGTTTGAGGATTCAGAACAGTGTAGAAGAGTTGAGGTTAATTAAATAAACCAGAAATGGAAAAGCAGATGGTGACATGTTAGTTATGTGGAAGTCTACCACAGGACAGCTTTGCGTGCTGGCAGTGCTTCCAAGAAAATCGGACTGTAGTTAACTTCAGGACAATCTGCATGCTTTGAAAGTGCGCAGATTTCTGCTATTTATTTCCCCCTTTCTAAGTTCTGCAGCACTGTATCTCTGGTAATTAAGATGGAGCTTATGAATTAGTGTGTATTATGTTCTAAGTGTTTTTACTGTTTCTTAAAGTAGACTGTAAATTCTTCAGGACAGTAACTGTATGTAGATACTCTAGTATCTAGAAAGGTCTGGAGATATTTATTTTCAACACATTTAAAGGGTTATTAATTTGTTGCTTGAAAGGACCTTAGGACTTTTAAATTTAGTATTATAATCTCTTTGCTGAAGAACTTGGGGAAGATAAAGGACCCATCCAGTTTCAGAGGCACGTCAGGAGTGTCATGACCATCCTGTGTCTTACTGCCTATCTCATTCCTCCTGGCTGGAAGACTGAATATTCATCCAGTTAAGCTTTCTTAAGCAAGAACTGGATGAACTTGCTGGGTTAAAAAAAAAAAGCTAAATTCATTTAAATGTTTTACAAATTCTAATTGCCCATAATTATATGAAATTTCTTAGATGGTGTAATTTTAACAAGGTCTTCATTCTGTCATTTGTCATTGATACTGGTGACAGAATAGAATATGTATTAAAATGTCAAGTGTACCAGGACGATGACATTTCATCTAAGTGCATAATTAAATTGCATTTTAGAACTAATAATCCCTATTTCAAGGTAAGTGAATTGTATTTGAGAATCCTTTTTGGAGGTGTTTCCAATTGACATTCCATTGCTCTGTATCAACCGGCTCTATGTATGTTTCCAGAGCTGCCAAAGAAGACAAGATGGAATGGGAACACGGCAACATGGGAAGACTGTAATGGAAGATGTCTAAGTGCTTCCCCAAGAAATAGTCAAGGATGAACGTTTGTGTCTAATATGTCCAGGGGCCAAACCTGAACTGCTCACCTCCCTTACAAATAGTGACAGAACTAAGATCCAGTATGGGATAATTGGATAATTGAAAAATATTTACTTACTAGAAAGCAATAGCACTCACAAGGCTGCAGGTGGCAGCAATGCAAATGCCGTGCAGCAGAATTCAGCACCTATGTTTTGGACCCTTTTGTATTAAGTTCTCAAAAACCAAGGTTTCCACTGGACAAAAGCATGACTATAATTATTGAAAATGTGTATATATTATGATTAAGCTTTATAGTTACTTAAGTATGGTCCTATAGGACATAGAATATCAGTAATAGAGGAAATGTATTTTTAAAGAACTCTATAAGAAATCAAAGTTCTTTATATGTAAATATACATGCATATAAATACACATGTTGGTATAAATGAGTTAGAAGAAGTCTAAGGAAAAATCTTGTAACTGAAGAATTGTATAATTAGAACTAGTAAATTATTTCAGACATGTTATTCATATTTTGTTAATTCTTTATACTTCCCTTGCTGGGCATGTGTGGTGTGTTTACAGAATTTTACATTACATTGTGTGATGACCATAAAAGTCTCTGGTTTTGTGTGCTTCCTTGGTTTTAAAGATAACATCTTGTTATGTAGCTCATAATAGGTTTGAATTATGTGCTTTTTTCTACCTCAGCCAATTGCTATGATTACAGGCAAGAACCATCATGCCTAGTGTGTTAAGGTTTATTATTATTATTATTATTATATAATCTTTATTCAATTAAACTATACACGTTGGCATAAGAAATGCACTGTATGGCTACAGATGGAATAACATGTAGCTGTCAAAATATTAGAAAATGTTATAGTACAAAGTATAAATATTATACATCAACATGTCTTACAAATCAACAGGGAGTTCAAGAAGCATAGAATGGAGTTTTGATTTTTGCTTTAAGATTTTGCTTTTAATTTTTTATCCATAATTCTATAATCTTTTCTATGAAAGCAGTGTCTTTTTTGCACTATTTATTAAAAATAGCTTCCACTCCCTCACATGTTGTATGTCGATTATGGTTTCCACTCCCAGTTTCTCCCTATCTCCCCTCCTAGGCAACTCACCAGAGCTTGGGTATGCAGACATGGCTTGGATGTGTCAGGGGTAGTGCAGGCTGGGGTCTGGGGTACTCACTGGACTGGGCTTGTTACAAGCTTTGTGATGTGAGCAGGGACATACTTACGCCTTTGATTCCTTCGTGCAGTCCCCCTTCCTCCATGAAGCATCTGTCTGTATATTCTAGGTTCTAGGTGGAAGAGTTGGCAATCCTTTTAAGGATCTATCTAAACCGCAGCTTGATACTTCAGCCCTACACTTTCCTGTGCTAAACAAGATGAGGAGCCACAGGATAATAAGTAAGGGAAAGAGACTGACCTTCAATCTTGGCAATCTTGCCAAGAAAGTCAGCCTTCTAGAAATAAAATATGGATACATTATTACTCCTTGCATTTCTGTGAGAAATGCTGTTCTCCTTGTATGCAGAGGGCACCTCAGTCTGATGGAGAGAAAATCAAATTCACAGAACAGAAAAAGAGAAAGTACACGGATCTTTTTGTCTTTTCTAACTAATTCTTTGATGTTGCACAACAGTTTTGTATTGCCTGTTTGTTTTTATGTTTTATTTGAAGGTATACATTTTGTTTAATAACACCAATTAGATATTTAAGATCATAAACATCTATGCACTCATTTCTCCCTGCATCCCTTTCCTCTGCAAACTATAGTCTTCTATGATTTTGTTAATATATTTTCTGTGCTTTTGAGCTAGAGTTCTTCTACTCTTGTATCCCCAGGATCCCTATTATTCTTAGGTTTGGTCTTTTCATGGTGTCCCAGATTTCCTGGATGTTTTGTGTTAAGAATTTGTTAGATTTAATGTTTTCTTTGACCAATGAATCTATTTCTTCTACAGTATCTTCAACCCCTGAAATTCTCTCTTTCATCTCTTGTATTCTGTGGGTTATGCTTACCTCTATCTATAGTTCCTGCTTATTTATCCAGATTTTCTATATTCAGACTTCTCTCGGTTTGTGTTTTCTTTATTACCTCTATTTCAGACTTCAAACCTTGAACTGTTTGCTTCACCTATTTGGTTGTGATTTTTTTCTTGGTTTTATTAGGTTTCATTGAGAAATTTATTAATTTATTCCAATATTTTGTTTTTCTTTTTCTCCATTTCTTTAAGGGAGTTTTTCATTTCCTCTCTAAAGGTCTCCATTCATAAATTCATGTTTAAAATCAGTTTCTTCTGCTTCTTCTGGCTTAGGATGATCAAGTCTTCCTATTGTATGACCACTGGGTTCTGGTGTTATTATGTTGATTTTTAGGTTTTTGGATGAATTCTTGCATTGGTGCTTACCATCTCTTCCTTCAGTTGATGCCAGCAGTGTCTTCATATCTTTGTCCAGTCTTTGCAGTGGCTGTCTGTGTCTTGGGAACTGATGTTTGCTCTGTACTGTCACTGTCTGTGTCCCAGGGTGCTTGGAGCAGCCTACCTGCAGGAAACTCACCAGCTAGCTGGCTATAGAAGCTAAGGGAGGTGGGGGAGGAGCCCAGGGTTTTGACCCAGTATGGGGCAGAAAGAGAAGTCTCCTGCCAGGTGGCTAGTCACTCATCTTTTGGTCCTCTCTGTGTAGTAGTGGGCTGTGTTTCAGAGTTCTACTGGGGTTGCAGGGGGATAGGCAAGTTTGGGGGTGGTGTGGGATTTGTAGCTTTCAAGGTCTGATGGATACGTTAGGGGTTTTGGAACATCCTACATAGGGGTTTTGGAACATCCTACATGCAGGAAACTCTCCTGTTGGCTGGCTATAGAAGCTGAGGGAGGTGGGGGAGGGGCCCATGGTTTTGTCACAGTATGGAAGGTCTAGAGAATGGGGTGTCCCACCAGATGGCTGGTCACTCACCTCTTGGTCCTTTCTGTGTAGTAACCAACTGTGTTTCAGAGTTTCACTAAGGTTGCAGGGAATAGGAGTGTTTGGGAGCAGACTGGGACTTGTAGCTTGCACGGTCTGATGGTCAAAATGGGGGTAATGCACAAACCATAGTCTTATATAGAATTCACATTAGCTGTCACAAACCATAGTCTTATATAAAATTCATTTTAGCTGTCAATCTTTCTGTTGTAAAGTTTCCTGAGAGTTTTGATACTTTCTTTACAGTTTCAATTAAAAATCATTTTTTTTCCTGCCATTCATGCTAGCCATCACTTAGGTTAACTTCCTGGTTGTTTTTAATTTAAGTATGCAAACGACTGGCCCTTTGATTCTTCTGCCTTCTTTTGGGCTCCTTTGCTTCTGTTTGTTTGTTTTATTGAATTAAATGTGTTAGGTTCTCATGGTTTACTATTATCCCTTAGAAGTCTGTTCGTTTCTAATGAGACAGAAAGGTAGTGGATCTGGATGGGAGGGTAGTGGGGAGCAACTGGTGAGAGTAGAGGGGGGAAACTGTAATCAGAATATATTATAAGAGAAAAATATTTTTGATAAATGAAAAAGAAGAAACTCTTCATTAAATTTTTTGTATGTTTTTGTTTATTTTAGTTTCTTTTTTATTGATTTTTACTGACTCTACCTTTTTTCTCTGCTCCCCTCCCTGCCTTCCCCACCCACTTCAACCCTGCCCCAAGGTCCCCATGCTCCCAATTTACTCAGAATATCTTCTCTTTTTCTACTTCCCATGTAGATTAGATCTATGTAAGTCTCTCTTAGTGTCCTCATTCTTGTCTAAGTTCTTTAGGGTTGTGATTTGTAGGCTGGTTTTCTTTGCTTTATATTTAAAAACCATTTATGAGCGAGTACATATGATAATTGTCTTTCTGAGTCTGAGTTACCTCACTCAATATGATGTTTTCTAAATCCATCCAGTTGTCCTCAAATTTCAAAATGTCGTGTTTTTTTTTTTTTTTTCTGCTGTGTAGTACTTCATTTTGTAAATGTACCACATTTTCCTTATCCAGTCTTTGGTTGAGGGGTATTTATGTTGTTTCCAGTTTCTGGCAATGACAAACAATGCTGCTATGAACATAGTTGAGCATATGTCCTTGTGACATGATTGAGCATCCTTTGGATATATGCCCCAAAGTGGTATTAATGGGTTTTGAGGAAGGTTGTTTCCTAGAAATTGTCACACTGCCATCCAAAGGTTCTGTACCAGCTTTTATTCCCATCAGCAATGTAGAAGTGGTTCCCTTTCCCCCCCAACCTCTCCAGCATAAGTTGTCGTCAGTGATTTTGATCTTGGCCATTCTTACAGGTGTAAGAGGGAATCTCAGAGTTGTTTTGATATTCATTTCTCTGATGACTAAAGATGTTGTACATTTGTTTCTATTTTATTGATTTTGACCATGAATTTGATGATTTCTTGATGTGACTATTTTTGGGCATGATTTCTTTCTTTTGTTCTAGACTTTTGAGGTTTATTTTAAGTTATTAGTATGAGAGCTTCCTTTTTTAATGTAGGTACTTAGTGCTATGAACTTGCCTTCTTAGAACTTCCTTCTTTGTATGCCATTAAATTGGGTATGTTATATATCAATTTTCATTTCATTTCAGAAAGTCTTTAATTTCTGTCTTGGTCCAATTTTCATTCAATAGAGAATTGTTCAGTTTCAATGAATTTGTAGACTTTCTTTAGTTCCTGTTGTTGTTAATGTCTAGCTCTAACCCATGGAGGTCAGACAGGATGCAGAGTGTTATTTCAATTTTCTTGTATCTGTTGAGACTTGCTTTGTGTCCCAGTGTGTGGTCAATTTTGTAGAAAGTTCCTTAGGATGATGAGAAGAAGGTATATTTTTTTGTGTTTGGATGAAATATTCAGTAATATCTGTTAGGTCCATTTGGCTTATAGTATTGGTTAGTTCCAGTATTTCTTTGTTTGGTTTTCATCTGAATGACTTGCCTTTTGGCCACAGTGGGTTATTGAAGTCTTTCATGATCAGCATGTGAGGGTCAACATATAATTTAACCTGTAATAGTGTTTCATTTCTTTTACAAACTTGGATGTTTGGGGATTACATGTTAAAAATTGCAATATCCTCTTGGTGGATTTTCCCTTTGATGTATATGTATTATTTTTTTCTATATCTTCTGATTAGTTTTGCTCTGAATTTTATTTTATTTTTTTAGATATAAAAATGGCTACAACAGCTTGCTTCTTAGGTCCATTTGCTTAAAATATCTTTTCCCATATCTTTGAACCTAAGGTAATGTCTATCCTTAATATTAAGGTGGGCTTCATGCATACGGTGGAAGAATGGATCCTGATTTCCCTTCCATTCTGTTAGCCTGTCTTCTTAGTGGGGGAATTGAGACCATTAGTGATAGGCGATATCAATGAGAAGTATTTGTTGATTCCTGTATTTTTGTTGTACT
This sequence comes from Arvicola amphibius, assembly GCF_903992535.2. Taxonomy (NCBI): domain Eukaryota; kingdom Metazoa; phylum Chordata; class Mammalia; order Rodentia; family Cricetidae; genus Arvicola; species Arvicola amphibius. The sequence continues at coordinate 60,685,258 of NC_052057.2, read as the reverse complement.
GCTGCTGTGTTTGTGATTGCATGTGAAGGGGAGTCCCTGGTTTGGATTTGCTAGTCTGTAATTATATATTCCTGGTGTAGGAGGTCTATGTGTTGTTTTTATTAATGAATAAAGAAACTGCCTTGGCCTGTTGATAAAGCAGAACTCAGGTAGGTGGGAAAGATGGAACTGAATTCTGAAAGGAAGAAAGCAGAGTCAGAGAGATGCCATGGAGCCACTGGAGACAGCTGCTGGGAATTTTACCAGGTAAGCCACTGCCATGTGGCAATACACAGATTGATGGAGATGGGTTAAATTAATATGCGAGTTAACCAGAAAGAAGATAGAGCTAAGGAGCCAAGCAGTGATATAATAAATACAGTTTCTGTGTGATTATTTTGGGGCTAAGCTAACTGGGGGGTCGGGAAGAACAAGTGGCCCCTCCTCCTACATATTCCTTGTGTTTTCTTGGTGTGGTTAATCTCTTTAGATTGGAATTTCCCTTCTAGAATCTTCTGTAGGGCTAGATTTGTAGATAGATATTGCTTGAATTTGATTTTATCATAGAATGTCTTATTTTCTCCATCTATTATGATTAAAAGTTTCTCTGGGTATAGTAGTCTGGGCTGGCACAGCACATCTATCTGGGCCCTTCTGGTGTTTAGAGTCTCCATTGAAAAGTCAGGTGTTACTCTAATAGGTCTACCTTTTAATAATACCTGATCTTTTCCCCTTTGAGGTTTTAGCATTCTTTCTTTGTTCTGTATTTAATGATTTGTTTATTGTGTATAGAGGGAATTTCTTTTCTGGTTGTCTATTTGGTGTTTGATTTCTTCTTGTACCATTAGAGGCATCTCCTTCTTTATGATAGAAAAAATTTCTTCTATGGCTTTGCTGAAAATGTTTTCTGTACCTTTAACCTGGTGTCTTCTTTCTCCATTTCTATTATTCTTAGATTTGTTCTTTTCATAGTGTTCCAGATTTTCTGGATGTTTTGTGTCATTTGAATGAGGTATCTATTTTTCTTTTGTGTCTTCAATTTTTGAGATTTTCTTTTCCATCTCTTATATTCTGTTGAGGTGGTTTGCTTCTCTTGTTTTTATCGGGTTTCTAACTTTTTCATTCCCAGATTTCCTTCAGTTTGTGTTCTCTTTATTGATTTGATTTCCACCTCCAGATATTGAATTGTTTTATTCATTTTCTTTCAATGTTTATGTTCTTTAAGAGATTTATTCATTTTCACTTTAAAGTCCTTTGCTGGGAAACTATAATTCTTGATTTTGATATCTGTTTTTGTTTTTCTTTTGTGACTCTTTTCCTTGGTTTCTGTTGCCTTCTCTGACTCTTAGGAGGGTGTGGTCACTATGATTTGCTCAGTAGGTAATTCTTCTGGGATCCTGCTAGGACTGGTCATTGGGGTTTCCTAGAAAAAAGGCATTGTTGGCTGACACTCTATAATGGGGATGGGGTATTTAGAAGGTCCTCTGGAGGGAGGAGCGCAGGATGCTCCAGGAGGATCTACTTAGTCCTTTAGGAATAGTGTTAGAAAATGAGGGGAGGCCATGGTAGGTAACCTCTTGTAGAAGGCCAGATGAGACTGAGAAATTAGATATGAACAAAGGAGGGGGAATGAATATCTGAAGGCTGTCTATTTGCTTTCCTGGCATATTTGCTTCTATGGCAGCCTGTTCTGGTTTCCATTGAGTTGGCAGCTGTGATAACAACATGACTGGGGAGAAAGGTTGGAGGAGAAAATTTGTGTGATCCACTGGAGACAGTGGCAGAGAAGAGGTGGAGGCCACAGTAGGCAGCCTGCTGCAGTGTTGGGGTGAGTCTGGTAGACCAGATCTAGAAGACTTGGGGGAAAAGTGAAGAGATGCAGTTAGTCTACCTGATTCCCTAGCCAGACTGGCTGAAATGGTCCCAGGGAGCGCCTCCTGGAGTTGGAGGCTAAAGCAGACCTTCCAGTAATGGGCAGGAAGTTTGGAAGGGAGAGCTCTGTGATCTACTGGAGCTTGGCTTGTGGGTGTCATGCTGCAGCAGGTGCTCTTTTACAAAGATGTGATCAGACAGAGAGAATGGGTTTGGAGGAGGAGCAGAAGTAGAGAAGGTCTACCTGCTTCCCTGCATTGCTACAGTTTCCTAAATAGAATTTGTAAGATACCTAAATATGTCAATTATTTTTGTCTAGGTCTTCTGATTTTTATGACTAATATGGAAAACACTTGGGAGTTACAAATAAGTAATTATAATTTCTCTGTGGACAGGATACAGGACGTTTAAGGTTCTTTTAATAAATTGTCAAATGAGCTCTGTCTTTTACTCTAGACCCAAAATATCAACTATGAGATGGTGGGAAAACCACCTTAGAAGAGAAAATTTTTCTGTAAATAATAAATGGCATTCATAAGAAGCAAAGTGATACTAGAAAGATATATGAAGTAAACAAGATAGACGTATTGTTGTTAGTATATCTGCTAATTAATCATTCAATGATCTCATTCATAGATTTCTTTTTAATTAATTTAAAAAATCAGTTCATGAATAATAATCATAGTTATGAGAGAGAAAAATATACTGTCATAATAAATTTGTGTATACCAATCAGTTTAATTATCTATTTTCTATGACCTATTATCTATCTATCTATCTATCTATCTATCTATCTATCTATCTATCTATCTATCTATCATCTATCTATCTATCTATCTATCTATCTATCTATCTACCATCCATCTATCTATCTATCTATCTATCTATCTATCTATCTATCTATCATCTTCTTTCTTCTTTCAAATAGTGTATGGTTTAATATACTAATCTACTCATCACCCACCCTTCTGTCATCTAACATATTACTATCCACCTTTCATTTATCTAACCTATAAATTATCTATTTGTCATCTACCCTCTATAATAAAGTATAAGAAGGAAATCTAAAAGAAACAAAAGTTGATTAGGAAACTGTATCCATGTATTTTATAAGTAATAAAGAGTAACACGTTAATCTGTAACCAAAGGGAGGAGCAACCACCCTTAGGAAGTCACATGGGCTACTGGATACTAGGAGCTTCAGGTAGAGCTGCATGAGGGCTGTGGCAAGGCCTTTATGGAACCGGTGTCTGGGAAGAGTATGCAGCAGCTCTGATGATTTCTGTTTAGCAGTTCCTCACACACGGAGCCTTTCTGCCAGGAGAGTAAGAGAATAAAAGAGAGCACCATGGCTGATGTTCAGGTTTTTGGAGTGTGAGGTCATTTGTTCAGCTGCCTCTGGAACTGGGAAGATGGTAGGCAAAATGAAACTCTACTACAGAAGAAGCTTGGAGTGGGAGGGTGCTGTCCGATGGTGTTAAAGTAATATTTGTGGCCCCTAGCAAACATGAATTAAGTCATCCATTTCTCCTTCTTTCTTACAACCTTAAAAAAACACAATGATCAAAACCCAGCTATATCAATCTTGGGCATATTCCAAAAGGATGCACAATCATACCACAAGGACACTTGCTCAACTATGTTCATAGCAGTGTTATTCATAATAGCCAGAACCTGGAAACAACCTTGATGTCCTTCAACTGAAGAATGGATAAAGAAAATTTGGTGCATTTACACAATGGAGTATTACTCATTTGTAAAAATTAACATCATGAAATTTGAAGGCAAATGAAATAGAACTAGAAAAAAATCATCATGAGTGCGGTAACCCATACCCAGAAACACAAACATGAAATATACTCACTCATAAGTGGATATTTGCTGTAAAGTTAAAGATAACCATGCTATAACCCATAAGAGGGACACATGAATTTCCCTGGGAAGGGGAAATACAAGAGATCTCCTGGGTAAACTGGGGGATGTTGAGGCTGTGAGAATATGAGGAATGGGGCTGGGGGCAGGATGGAGAGGGAGAGTAATGAAAGTGATATCTTGATGGGGAGCATTCTGGGGTCAAGTAGAAACCTGGTGTAATGGAAACTCTCTTGAATTTACAAGGATGACCCTAGCTAACACTTCTAGCTATAGTGGACAGGTATCCTGTAATGGTCACCTCCTGTAATCAGATTGATGGCTACTGTAATTGTCATCAGAGAGTCTTCATCCAGTCACTGATGGAAGCAAATTCAGAGATCCATAGCCAAAAACTAGGCCAAGGTCAGGAAATCCTGTTGAAGAGAGGGAGAGAGGATTGTATGAACAAGGGAACTCAAGGTCATCACATGGAAACCCACAGAGATAATTAGTGTGTACTCATAGGAGCTCAGGGACACTGGGCTGACAGCTATGGAGCCTGTATGTGACTGACCTAGGGCCTCCATGTGTTTGTGACAATTGTGTTGCTTGGTCTACTTGTGGGACTCCTAGCAGTGGAAGTAGGTTCTGTTCTTGATACTTTGGCTGGCTTTTGAGATCCTATTCCTCATAGTGGTTGCCTTACTAACCCTTAATATGACGGGAAGAGCTTAGTTCTACCTCAACTTGATGTGTTATGCTTTGTTGACACCCACAAAAGGCCTGTCCATTTCTGAACAGAAACAGAGGAAGAATGTATTGGGGCTAGGAATAGGGAAGGTGGGAAGAGGCAATGGAGGGAGAGAAGAGAGGTGATTAAATTTATTTAGTGAAAAAAATCTCACTGAATAAGCGAGAAACAAACAGGAAGACAGAAGTAAAACATATATTGACTATGTAACTTTTACTAAACTAGACTCAAGCTCATAGAGCTAAATATAGAAAGATGGGCACCACTCAAAGACTACAGCCTGCTCTTCTTACCCATCTTGTGACCGTTACCACTCAGGTGTCTACCAGACACCCCCAAATAGAACAAGTGTAAAAACTGAACAACTGAATTTTGTCCCTCGTTCTTAAATATGCCTCTTCCTGTCTGTGAATGACATATACATCAATCTACCATCTGCTCAACTGTTTAGAGGAGGGTTGGGGGCTGCAGACCCCTGGCTCCTTGATTTTCTTTGCCTGCCTCAGATCCTTTGCCTACTGGAATGAACTGAGCAAAACAACTTGTTTTCCTGTGCCTGCAGCTGCTCTGAGCACGAGATCCTCATGAGTTCCTGTTGTAAGAGGTGTGGGCTCCTGGTTCCATCCCACCTGGCTAGCTTACACCTGAAACAACTACACAGAAATTGTATTAATTAAATCACTGCCTGGTCATTAGCTCTACCCTCGTATTATTGCCTAACTCTCACATCTTGATTCAACCCATTTCTAATAATATGTATATCACCATGAGGTCATGGCTTACCAGGAGAGATTCTAACCTACGTCTGTCTCAGGTGGAGAGTCATGGCATCTTCCTCACTTCCCTTCTTCACAGCATTCTGTTCTGTCTAATCCACCCACTTAAGGGCTGCCCTATCAAAAGGCCAAGGCAGATTCTTTATTCAACCAATGAAAGCAACACACAAACAGAAGAACTTCCTACACCAAATTCCTGATGGCAGGGGAGTGAATACAGCTGCAAATCCCAAGAGCTGGGGCATGTCTATCAGTTAAGGATCCTTATATAAGCTTCCCTGGAGCACAATAAAGTTGGCACTCTTGTTTCAAGGATAACCCGTGTCTCCATGTCTCTGTGAGTGTATGATTCTAAATCTCCAGCCTAGTTCCCAGCTCACGTACCACCCCATAGTGCAGGCATTACAGAGGAGAATTTTCATTCTCATTTGTTTAATAAGCAGTGTTCTCAGTCTTATCTCCGGAAGAGACCATGGAAACAGTACCTCCTGTCATCTGTATGTCCTTATGTGTGTCCAACTGCCACCACTCCTGCTGTATTTGTAGATATATTACTGGTTTCATACCTAATCATCAGCAGCCTACTATTGGCTTCTTCATGCACTCCACTTTTGTTGTCCTGCAACAGAAAAAAATAAGTTCCTCCTAGGGCCCCTTTTCATGTTTTTACACTTGTTCCTCTTTGCATTAGCATAGCTACATCTTCCATATTTTGGCCCTAGTTTCAAGACTATCTCTTCAGAGAAATTCTCTTTACCACACAGACTGAAGTTTTCTGTCCTGTTTCTCAATATCGACAGTTTATTTCTAGTTTTATTTTAGTCCTTTATTGTTTAACATAATGTTTGAAAACATACATACAAGTAACATCATACAGAGTGCATATATTATATTTAGGAGTATATGTGCATATACGTAGATGCATGCAATACCCATTAGGGCAAAAATAGGCCATGAATTTGAAGGAGAGTAAGGAGGGGTATATGGTAAGGCTTGAAGGGAAGAAAGGTAAGAGAGAAATATTGTAATTATATTATGATCTCAAAAATAAAATCAAGAGAGCGCAGAAAATTTGCTATGCTCCATTGTTTCCATGACTGTTCCTAGCTGTGCTCTCTAGGGTGGCAACATCAGACGGTAAAGCAGAAGCACAACTACATTCACAAATAGAGAACCCTCAGACAAGGAAGCACAAAGCTAGCAGTCCCTGAAGATGAGGAAGGTTAGGGAAGAGCCGATGACAACAGTCACACAGCACTAAAGGAGTGTTTTAAGTCAAGCTGTTAAGGGAAATTACATTGGCAGAGGAATATTTAATATATTAATTTATTAATATGAAATTAATTAAGTATGAATCTTTCCATGACACATATATTTTAGATATTAATTTTGGTATTTTTCATGTGTCTAAGGCATATACAATGTTTGTTTTCAGATCATGGAAAAAAAACATTGAGAGACGATTAACCCATTAAGTCTTGTTTTTGCAAACAGAAAGCAAACAGTGACAACTTGCTCACATTTCTTTACTGCTGAGACATTGAGAGCAGCAGTAGCTCCTAAGCTAAAGACAAATGTGGGCCTAAGGAGTGATGGTGCGTGGAAAGCAACAAGCATTGTTTTGTCTGTACATGCTTGCTGAAATGGAGCAAGTCCAGTTTGATGCTTTCTGCATTCAGTCTGTGCCCACTGAATATTGGAATTACAGGGGAGTGGCTGCTACAGATAGAGTTTTATGATGTGATAGTGATTTATGGAAAAATACATCTATGATGAACTGGAGGTAAAGAAGGTTATGTCAGCAATTGACTTTAGAAATAAGTGAAGATATAGGGCCATCAGATACCCAAGATTCAGATGATCAGGGAAAATGGATCTTAGCTTTTACAGCTAAGGAACTCGGAAAATGGAGATAAACTAAGAGATGCCTTATCCTTTGGAGACATACAAATGCTTTTAGAAATTTAGAGGAACAAAGTCATAGAGAAACAAAAGATTTTATAAAATTTTCTATTTGATAGTGTAGTGGACTGTGCATGCTGTCTTTGATTTAGGCTTGTAACTGAAGCACAGTTGAGAAAGAGTGTAGCAGTCCCTACTTCAAGTTCTTAAGGGTTTATTATTATTCGGAGGTTTGAAATCATCACTCACTGAAATAACTTTGTGTACAGAGGACTCAAGGGTATTTTTGGTTATTGTTATTATACAGGGATGCTCTGCTGAAAATGTATTTGTTTTGGAACAATAGATAAAATAGATATAAGGAGACAAAAATAAATGTGTTTTTACTTATGACTACAATCTGAATTTAGCATTGGTAACTTACTGCAAAAGCTACAGACTTGTTCTGTTCTTTATTATATTTCAGGTAAATAGAGGTTATGTTCTCAAAATAAATGTTTTCATATTTATTAAGTAGTCTAGATATATGATAGGATATAGATTTGTAGGTATTTCTCCATCTTATGACATTAGAAGAATGTTTCTTTTTTTGTAAAATTTTTACCAAAATACCTAATTGGATTTCATCATTAAGCTCGAAATTGTTAAAATACACTAGGGAAAGGAGATTTGTTCTGTTATCTAAAGAAAAGAGGTGAGTTTCAGAGTAGAGAAGAGATAGGTCACTTGTCTGGTAGAAGAGCGGATTCCCTTGAGTGCACACACTGAAGGCTAATGGAGGAGGCAGACAGGAAGGCAGAAGCCCTCAGAGGAGAGTCTTCCTCCCAGCCAATGCCAGTCTACTGTCCCTGGAAGGAAGTTCTGACACCTATGAAGAGAAATTGTGGATAATCAATGGTTTTCCAGGCCTGGTGCAGAAATTGAGCCTCTGAAAACCATGCTGCCTTTAGTACCATCTACCTCCTACCTTTCAGAACATTTTATAGGAACATGAAGCTTTGAAAATTTGCAAAGCTTGTAGTCAGCAAAGCCATTTGAGAGACTGGATTTAGTCTATTAACAAACCACAGTTCTTCAATCATTATTTTCTTCTCTCTTTCCTCCTGTGTCTTCCCTTTCTTTCCTCATTTCCTTACCAACTCTCTCCCTAGTTCTTCAAATAAAACATGCCAGTTGCATTATCTTTTTAAACAAAAGCCTTCTGCAACCCATTGTGCTGCGGGTGGCTAACATCCCTGAACCTCACATCTGTGCACTGGCCTTCTTGCCAGGAAAGAATGTTACTATCTTAAATGATGAACAAATATGCTTCATTCTAAGAGCTACACATTTCTAACAGCGTGCCTCATCGTGATTTAGTCTGTGTGAAGACTGGGTGTCTATTGCAAATGTCTACAAAGGAAGATGAAGGAGGCAAGGTAGAAAATCTCACAAGCACAGAGATTGAAATTGTGAAAATCATCACAAATAGCTGATTTACTTCCTCTTAAATTACCTTTATAATTCAAAAGTCCTGCAAAACCATGCTCTGTGAACCACATTTAAATGTTTCTACTGAAAACATTTATTTTTGGTCTACTTCAGTCTTTCTGAAGTCTAAGTATTGATGTATATTTCATAAAAATCATCCAATTTTTAAAACGAATATTGCATATCACCATAGAACCTTCACCTGGCATTGGATGGAGAAAATGACAGAGCCCCACATAGAAGCACTGGATTGAGCTCCCAAGGTCCTGATGAGGAGCAAAAGGAGGGAGATCATGAGCAAGGAAGTCAGGAACGTGAGGAGTGCGTTTACCCATTGAGACGGTGGGACAGATCTAACGGGAGACCACCAAGTCCAGTTGGAATGGGACTGATGGAACAGGGGACCAAACCGGACTCTCTGAATGTGGCTGACGGTGGAGGAGGACTGAGAAACCAAGGACAACGTCGATGAGCATGAACTCTACAGCATGGACGGGCTCACTGTGAGCCTTGTCAGTTTGGTTGCTCACCTTCCTGGACTTAGGGGGAGCTGGGAGGACCTTGGACTTAGTATAGTGAAGGGAACCCTGATGGCTCTTTGGCTTGGAGAGGGGTGGCGTGGGGGTATGGATGGAAGGGAGGGGAGGGAAGAGGGAAGAGGAGGGGAGGAGATGGAAATTTTTAATAAAAAATGAGAAAAAAAAGAATTTGGCTATTTTATCATTTCAGGTATATTCAGCTCTTCTATGTGACTAAGGATAATGTAATTATAGTATACCCACATTTCATGTCTTTTTTAAGTGTTTGAGTTTTGAAAGACCTCTGTGTACTGTATCAAGTGTAAGATACCTTGGTGCTGTTGCCTCCCTCAGAGCAGCAGACAGTGAGAGAAAAGCTGAAAATGGAGTTTCTGCAACACTTTATTGACTGTTGGCATGAATGAGAGCACAGGTGTGTCCTTGTGTTTGCTTTTTGGTCTTGGATTTTATTATTGCCTATTATTGAGAGTAAAATATTAAGTATGATTACAGGATTGGGTTAAAATGAAGCTTGTATGAGAATCTAAGGGAAGAATCCATGCAATGTAAACCGACCTGCTTGTCATCACGCCATGGTTGGGCAGACCCAGACTGCCACACACAGTGGAGTTACTCACTTGGGAATGACGGTCTGGCTGGTGACCAAATGAACACCCTCACTGCCTGTCAACCAACAGTGCACCTAGTCTTCTATTTAAGCCCTTTATAACTCGTATTTCTAAGTTACATTTAGCATGTTTGCTTTTATAATCAATATTCTTCTTATAACTATCTTTAATCTGTTAAGTAAGCAGCATAGAAACAAAGTCTAATTGCTGCTTGCCAGTGCAAATACCTAGTTTTGTCTTTAATGGAAACTTGTCAAAATGTCTTAACTTGATTTTTAAAGATAAAACTTTTTCATCAGGAAGATATTTTTATCATTTAAATTATCAAAGAGCAAGTAAAGAGAAATAGAACAGAAAAACAGCACATTTAGGTAGGGTTTTGTTCCCAAGCCAGATGAAATCACAATCAGTTTGAGTATTTAAAGGGAACAAAAGCTTCATGCAAACTGAGAAATTACCCGGGAAGAAGAAACAGAATAGCAGCCCCTCCCAGCTGACTGGCTGCCAGTTTTTGTGTTTATTCTTACATTCTTTATACTTGCACAATCTAACACATTTATCCTTCCCACAGGAGTTACTCGGATATGCATTGCACATTAATATGCACATTTAAATGAGGAGTCAGGTTCCAGGTTATAATAAAAACCACTTATAAAAAATGCCTGCCCGATTTCAAATCTTTAAGACAGCCACAACAGATGAAATTATTTTTCAAGGAAGGTAAGTTGGGCTTTATTTCTTCTTTCTAAATGTTCAAAATTTACTTTATTAGTTATTTTATAGTGTGTCCCTAAATGAATAAATTCATATCAGACCAAGGGGAATGAAGCCCGGCACTGAAAAGGCTCTCTAATGAGCCATGCCGAACTGAAATAACTACATATGCACTCCACAAATGGACCATTAATTGGAAAAAGAACCAAAGTGTGAAGACATAATCCTATAGGATGGAACTCGAAATGGTGATATATTTTAAGGCATTAGAACTTTCGATTTAGTTTTGTGAAGGAAAAAGTGAAGGGAAATGTGGAATCTAATTCTTTTCCCCATCTACCGCAGCCATAGCATTTCCATTAGACCTTTGTGGTACCATCGAGAAAGAAATCATTTTTTAAGAATTTTGTCAGTTCAAGAAGAACTCTCCTCTTGATCTAATCCATTTTCCTCACTATTTCAATAGCCTATATCTCCACACTGGTGGTTTACTCTCTCAGGTGCTGCAGAAACTGATTAAGGCATGATATCTTGACAGCAGGAGAGACAGGAACGTGCCAATACTAATGGATCCCAAATGGAAACTGAGCTGTGTTTAGATGAATTCCTCTTTTAAACTGGGATCCTTTGGAGAGTAATGGTTCATTGCTCAGACCATAGGTCTGCTTTGGTCTGTTGAACGCATTGCATATATGGTCACCTAGCTCCTTCTAAAGAACAGCCCACTTACTGCCTTGCATTTGAGCTCTGTCCATTGCAATGTGTGGTTTCTTTTACACTGTCTGCAGTGAAGCCAGCCTCTTATTTGGTGTCTGCTCTTAGCTTTGCTCAGCACTCTTGACATTTCTCCACCTCTTTTGTCTCTGTCTATTATTTTATCACACCATTTAAAAGCAGTGCTTTGTAGACTGTTCTCTGGGACGTGATGCGGTGTGGGCATTGGTGAGTTGGGGACTGGTTGCACAGGATGTTTTTCATACACTATCTCTGCTTCAGTTAGGAAAGCTCCATTTTTCTATTTTATTTGTTTCTCCTAGTTAGCTTTTTTTGAGAGCAAACAAGTTGAGTAAAATGTATCAGAAATTTTTGTATTTTTTTGTTAGTGAGAGTGTGATCTGGCTTTAGAGCCGTGTTACTGAATGTGGAATATAGTTATTTTTTGAGTAGAGGACACACAATATGTTTCTAATTTATTATACAAGTTTACAATATATTCAGCAGAACTAGTCAAGTGTTGTGTATCACACACTCAGTTTTCTGAAGAATGTGTGCTTTGGAAGTGGTATACCAGGCCTTCGAAGCTGCTGGTTGCTGACAATCATCCTGCATGTTTCAGTCAAGCACTAATGAAATGATACTGGGGTGATGCAAGGACTCTTGATTTTTAGGGGACAGGAAGGATGCTATTTGCCTACCCACCTGATGTAGTCATTCTAGCCTACATGTGGACATATTTGATATATGGGGAATTTAATACATTTTTTTCAATAGCCTTTGTTGACGCATAGCAAAACAGGAAAAATATTGAATCCCATGAATTTTAAACAGGAAAAAATCACTTTTTAATAATTGTCAAACAAAAATACTTAAGACTAGACTTAAAATGACTGGGGTCACTCAGTTTGTGCTGTGGGTTTAGAATATGGTCCAAATGCCTTGTTTATCAACTTAGAGTCTTGTCCTACAGTCTTTCCACAGTTCCTCTGTCTAGGAGATTTTTCTGCAGCCCTCCAACTTGGAGATTGGATTCTAAAAGAATAAGGCTCATCTTATAAAACCTATGCTTCTCATGTTTGGTAGCCCAGTGCCAAGCAAGTCCAACATGCAAATGCAGAATCAGTATGGGAAAGACAACCCTTAAATACGGTGAGTAGGAGGCATAGCTCTTTAGAATGCCTTGGTATGGTGCCCAGCATACACAGGCACTTTTGGAAGTGAGTGTCAGGCAAGTCAGTAATTTACAGACAGGAACAGAGTCTATCACTGTGTATTATGCTATTTTAGGTATCCAAATTAAAATATATGATGTATGAAAGATATCATATATATGATATAAGATATATGAAACCATATAATTTTGGAAAAATTTGTGGTTTAAACTTTTCTGAGGGAAGAAAAAATGATAAAATGTTATATTCAAAGTATTTCCACAAAACATTTAGGAAATAAAAATCAGTGGGAGCATAGGCTTAAGTAGTAAGGTTTAATAATTTGTGTCATTCTTAATTTAATATATTGAGTCATAGAACCAAATAAAAATTGGTTCTATGCAAAGGTTGATAAAGATCCATAACCAGAAAACCAGTAAAACAATGCACATATACAATAAGGAAACAAAGTCAATTCTAGGAAGACATATTATTATGATTACTTGTAGGGTCACTAATAATGATTGTGTTACTATGCCAGGTTTGTGACTAAACACTATAAAGAAACTAATGTTGATGTAAAAATGCTGAAAAATATTTTAACAGAAAGTATTTTAAAAATACAGAGAACTCAATAAACTAACACCAAGAAAAACAAAGCAAAGCTAGCCAATTAAAAAGGAGGCCCTGGAACTGAACAAAACAGAGAATTCTCAAAAGAAGAAGTACAAATGACTAAGAAATATTTTTAAAAGTGTTCAACATCCAGAAAATGTAAATTAAAGATACTTTGAGATTTCATCTCATCCCAGTCATAATGGATATCATCATGAAAACAAATGATAGCAAAGGCTGTGGAAATAAGAGGAACACCTATTTACTGTTGGTAGGAGTATAAACTAGTTCACCCACTATGGAAACCCCAAAACTAGAACTACCATATGATCCAGTTACATACTACTGCTGGGCATGTACTCAAAGAGTTCCATATACAGAGCAACTCTCCAAAAATGTAGTCATTGCTGCCCCATTTACAATAGCCAGGAAGTAGCATCAGCCTCATGTCCGTCAACTAATGAATGAATAAGAAAAATGTGGTCCGTACACACAATGGAATTTTGTTCAGCTGCAAAGAAAAATGAAATTAAGGAATTTACTTCCCAAAGTCAAATCCACTTGCTCTTTCCCAAATGAAGTCCATTGGGTGCCTTCTCCAAAATAAAACCCATTAGATCACTTCCCAAAACTTGGTAAAACTTCAACTCATAAAAATGTTTATGGAAGTAAATAGGGAGAATAGTTTTATTATTTTTAAATAGGAAGCAAATGTTTGAAGGACACTGTCTGATACTTAATATTAAGTAGTGCGAAGATAATCAAAACAAGATTTGACCAGCACCAGATCTCAATTACTTGAGCTGAATAAAGAAGTCAGGAACAGGCTTCAGTATAACTGGATTTGATGTATGGTTGGGTGAAGTTTCAAACGGATAGAAAAATAACAATATATGTAGCAATGCTTGAAATATTGTTAATTATTAAAGGTTAGCTCTCTACTTCATTATAGTCCATAATAAGTAAAAACAGTAAAGTAAAACTAATTGGGTCACTTTTCTACAGAAAAATAAAAATACTGTTTGTAGAAAATAAAAAAATATATCTTCATGTGTGTGTGTGTGTGTGTGTGTGTGTGTGTGTGTATGTGTGTGTGTGTGTGTATCTTGGTATAATGATAAAACTTGAAAATTAATCTCCATTCTCTAAATGTACACTAAATATACAAGGGTTGTCTTTCATCTGCCGACAGGGATATGGCATTCTTCTTGTTATTTCACATTCTTTGTATAGAGGATCATCTCCCTGCCTCCACTGCTAACACCTGCAGACTCTTACTTGTTTGCATCTATCCTAAAATGATAAACTCTCCCAACATCTCGTTATCCCAGGGTGCTTAGGAAAGTCTGTTTGACTCATGCCCTTTCTTTTTCTTTCCACTGAGAATCTTGTTACCATCTCTCGTTTTCTAGTCTCTGAATATGAAGATACCAACTTGAGAGTTGGGGTAAAATAGGTGAAACTAAATTTTAATTTGTCAGTGGTAATTTTCTCTTTGAAAGCAAAAAGAAAAACAGAGTCAAGGATCAAAGGTCAGAGAGCTTATAACACTCATAAATTAAATACAATCTGGTATTGGCAGACACGATTCAGGTGTAGAAATGTTCTGATTTATTAAACTTGGTGAGGGAGATAAATGAATTACTCCAATAAACGAACTGAGTACTCACTGCTTGAATCTCGGAAGGAAATAATTCTACTCTACAGGCTTTGGGGAGAGAGGGCAGTAAGCCTGGTTCAGCTCCAGTGGACAGACTATGTGAGAGGATCTATGTAATTTTGTGCATCGACTGTGGCTATTTCAAAGGGCGCTAATTGTTCCCCAGCTGCCAGTCAAGGTGAGGCTTTGAGACTGAACAACCCTGCTGAATCTCCTCCAAGAACTGAGAGCGATGCAGACTGTGTGTCTGTGGAGGAAGAATGGGCTTTGCCTCAGCAGTGCGCTGCCACCATCCCAGCATGCACTGCAGGAAGCAGGGGCAGGGCAGTGTCATGTCTATCTCCTTTTTTTACTACGGTCTACAGTTTTTTTTTTTTCCTTTTTTGTCCCCTGTCAAGGAATGCTCAGGTCATTTGATTTATTTAAAACAGTGGTCTTTACCAGCTGTCATAGAGGGATGGTTTAAGGCTGGAACATAGAGGCCCAGCAACAGAATGGCCAGGATTCTGCACAGAGGCCTAGTAATGTTCTCTGCTACCTCTTGTAGAAGCAGACAGGCAGCATAGCTGCTGGCTCCATCTTAGGAAAAATGATTCGAAGAGATCCGTTGAGACTGAGAACTCTTATTTAAGACAGACCTATTTTTAAGTTTTTCTAAACAACAGACAAGCTTAGAAAAAATTTACTAGGCAAATTTACTCATACAACAATGATCAGTCTAGGAGGAATGACAGGTTAGTTACAACTGAAGTCATATACACACAAATACTTATTGTTTGTTAAACAAAATTTTAGGTGGAGAGACTGTATTTGGAGTTAAGATGACTCTCATTCTTATGTTAACAGTCTTCAGGTATGTCTATTCTAATCATGATGGACCTGAAGAAAGTCTGCCTTATTGTGCTTTAGTAGGGATGAATGAATTTAAAAACTGTAACAGTATGCATCTGTGTGGTTGTTTGAAAGAAAATGGCCCTCAAAGGGTATGGCAGTATTAGGAGGTGTGGCTTTGTTGGAGTAGATATCCCCTGTTGGAGGAAGTGTGTCATGATGGGGGTTGGGCCTTGAGGTATCCTATGCTGAAGCTACTCCCAGTGTCACAGTCTGCTTCCTGTTACCTGCCTATCAACATGTAGCAGCTCCTCCAGCACCAAGTCTGCTTGCATGCCAACACGAACCTTGTCATGATGATAATGGAACAAACCTCAGAAACCGAGCCACCACCTCAATTAAATGTTTTTCTTTGTAAGGGTTTCTATGGTAATAGAGTCTCTTCACAATACTAGAAAACAAAGTAAGACAATTTGTTTCATAGAATCTGTGAACTTAATAGAGTTTATACTTTTTCTGTACATATAAGCAGTTTTTCCCATTGGGTGAAGATCAGTTTTTCTCATTGGGGCTTCAAAGAAAAATGAAAACATATTGAGAATCTTTGTTTCATGATTCCTTTATATGACAGGCTAATTATTTTTATCTCATTTACTGTTTATTTTTACTTTCTCTTAGTTTCTTTATTCCTCCTTGATAATGTGGCTAGGAAAAATATTTTTGTGAGCATAGCAAATTTTGGTTGTGTGTATATATTTATATCAGAAATGGAAAACAGTGAACTAATTTATATTTATTCTTGAAAATATAGAGCTTTCTTATTTTCTGCTTTTGGCTTATTTTCCTAACTATAAGTCACTAGATGTTTTAAATCAAAGAATGCAACAAAATAGCAAATATATATGTATATTCACATATATATTTCTTTTTATTTTTAAAAATAAATGTAAAAAATAAATCATTTATTATTTTAAGGAAATTGCCTCTCACAACACAACATTTTATGAATGTTGAACTAATAAAACATTCAAATCACATTTAAGGAAGAATGAGTACATATTCTAAAGTCTCCTTTGCATTTTGTATCTACCCTCTGCTCAATATTTTTGTCCCTTCTTATCACAGGAGGCCAGTTAGGAGGATGCTTTCTGGTGTCACATTGACCCTCAAGAGCTTTTGGTTTTGGAGTATTTTATATTTTGAAATTTTGAATTGGCATTGTTCAACCCATAGCTGGTCTGGAAGAAATGACAAGAATAAGGGTTAGTTAAGAAGAAGGTGAGCCCAGAAGACCTCTGAGGCACAGGTGAGCAGTCATAAAGGCCAGGGATGAAAGAATAGGTCCCTCTGGGAAACTGACCTTAACCCTTCTGATTGATAGAAGCAAGGAATTTAAGAGAGAACAGTAAAGAATGGAAGCACAAAAGAAAAGGGGGAATTTGGGCACTACAAAGAGAGAGCACAGGCATGGGCTGAAAATTGGTTTTAAACCGAACAGCAATTACCACATATGAAGGCAGAAAGGACATTGGAAGCTATTTGATTAACTGATGTGTTTTTAGGGCACCCACAGCTATGTTTCTGTCATTACGTCTTAACTCTTAAATAT
Organism: Arvicola amphibius; assembly: GCF_903992535.2. NCBI lineage: Eukaryota > Metazoa > Chordata > Mammalia > Rodentia > Cricetidae > Arvicola > Arvicola amphibius. Next base: position 60,668,210 of record NC_052057.2, on the reverse strand, counting down.
TTCTATTGAATATCTGAGTAAGAGATACTCATTCTTCTGGTTTGTACTTAAGGTATAATTTGCAAAAGAAATCTGAGTTGCTGTATAGGGGATTAACTGAGTTATTGTGCTTTTTCTTGGCTGGGATTTTTTCATGACTGATGGTGTACAGATCAAAGTGGGTGACAGTAAAATGGGACCTAGTTAAATCGCAAGGTTACTTTTCACTCTCGTTTGGCATTATGGCCATCCAAAAGGAGTGAATTGACATGCAACAGTCAGTTATTTGTGTTACAAACAATTCACTTTCAAGTTTATCTTAAGGAATCATGCTACCTGTGGCAAGTTCAATATACAATTTATAGCATTTCAGGTTAATGTTGTTGACCACCAGGGGAAGGCAGTGAAATTGAGAGTGTGTGTCAAATAATCTTTCATAATAGTAGACTCGTGCTTGCTTCATTTGACCTTGGATTGCTTCGATGTTATGTGCTGCAGTATTCTGGAACGGTGCACAGCACCCTGGACCTTCAGAGGCATAACATCTGTTCGAAGTGTAATGACTCCTATCACTCTGCACACCTGTGCTCTGAAATCATGGTAGCCAGGCTAGCTCATGTGGATAACGGAGACCGTTTCTGCCCCTGTAGTAGTAAGTGCTCTTAAATGATTTTTTTTCCAAACGAAGTTTTTCTTATAGAAACAATCATACTGTTTTTGACATTGTACAGAACTCATTCTCCTTTACAAAAATAATCATTCCTGGCTAAAGAGCTAACATTCCATGGCTATCATGGCTGCTTGGCCTAATTTCAGTTCCAGAAACCTATGAAAGGGAACCAAAAGGGGGCTCTTGAATCCTGCTCTACACTGATTATTATTGTTTCCCTGTCTTGAGATGAGCTGTTTTGATTTTTTTTTTGCAGGGATTTATATTACCCAAGTAATTGTCTTTCTAATTTCCTTTGGGAATTATTAAACTGCAGGATAGACTAACTGGTTTAGAGTCATATTTCTGTGGTTTGACTTTTAGATACTTTGAATTGTAAAGGGAGATTTTAGTTGTTCTAATTTATCTTGACAAAGTAAAGCTATAAAAGCAGCTTCTACTGTTTGGATTTGAAGGGATGCCTATTTTAAAATATCATGGTACTATTTTGTGTTTTTAAACTTCATTTGATATGCATATATTATATGTATTCATGTTTGTATGTTAGTTTGTTTGAATCTACTTTTCAGAAACTATGATGGAGCTGTAGAGAGATGGCTCAGCAGTTAAGAGCCCTTATTGCTCTTGCAGAAGACCTAGGTCTTGCTGTCATTATTCACATCGTAGCTCACAATCATTGGTGAGTCCAGTTCCAGGGGGTCCAATGTCTTCTTATCTTTGCAGACATAAATGTGGTACACAGGCCAAAATACTTTTCACATAAAATAAATTTAAAAAATTTAAAAGCCATGATATTTATATGTGTGAAATAATACTGCAAAAGTTAGAAGTTGAGAGGGAATGTTGGTATCTATGGGAAATAAAAAGGTTTAAATGAAACCACACAAATCATGCAAATGAGGAAATTAGTGCTGACGTTGATGAAAGAAGCACTTGGGTCTCCAGCAGCTCATTAGATCATTGCTGGATGTATTTTTGAAGCTGATTCTGATTGTCCTTTCTGGGTTGAATATATTAAATATCTCTCAGCATTCAAACATTCTCTTTTAAGATCAGTTAAAACCAATAGAAAAAATGTATTCCAATTACCAAGTGCCTCTTTCACGGGAGATAATGTGCAAACATTTGGAATCCCTGTGCTTCTCTTTATACACTTGGGTGAGCATGTCTCCACTAGCCATCACCGCATGCTATGCAGTGACCAATTTCTTAAGATCTTCCCTAGTCTAGAATGATCAACTTCATTGTGTTCAAGTGGGATGGGAGATGCAGAGTAGGCGTAAAATTGAAGTGAGAGACACTACTGGCTTGGAGGTGACTCAACAGCCAAACTTAGCAATGAAAATACACTTGAGATGGAAGTGAAAAGGACTTTAGTGACTCAACTATATCCAAAGCCCAAAGATTTTGGTTTCAAAAATATGTAAGAAACATAGAAGTTTCAAGTCCTAGCTGTTAGCCATCTTTTAGTAGAGCAGAGAGGAAAAGCTGTTGTCATGGCCAGGGATTGCCAAATTGCATTTAAAAAGGCTCAGGCCAGGAAACTTGAAGACACTCTGCCTCAAGCTTCTGTTTAACGATCTTATAAATAAGGGAATTTGAGTAAAATTTCCTGTATTAAATGTCTATTATGAAATACCTACTATTGCATTCTAGAATCTTCTGGAAATGTAGTAGGTGATCAGGGTTTGATGTATCACACAAGTGTAAATGAACACACATGGATATATATGCACATAAACTGAGCCCTGGATTATGTTGACTTTAGCAGGTTTTTTTTTTGATATGATACACAAAGTAGAGCTAACAGAACAATGTAGATCAGAGGATCTATCTTCAGGGTTCTACACAGTGTAACATCTTCCAATGATTAGTGTAGATTTGTACAAAGTCTTCAAATTAAATGTGTGAGCATTTTAACTTTGACTTTTTTCTTTTAAAATGTTTTTGATATTTTCAATTATTTTATGTCCCCCAAATATAGAACTAGCATATTTTAATTTATTATAATTAAACTATAACTTTCATTAACATCCCATTAATTCTATGAATCTACTTGATAAGTGTTTGATAAATGATATGATAAGTGTTTTATCATATAAAGTAATAGGATTTATGAACCTGTCTGATTTTTGTTATATAGGACCTCCTTGAATTTTTTGTTGGTGTTCTTTGAATCTCCCTCTCTCTTCCTTGTCATCTTCCTGTGTGTGCATGCATGCGTCTCTGTGTGATTGTATTCACTTTCATATGTATTCCACAACATACTATGATTTATACAGAGAGATCAGAAAACAACCTTGAGTGTTAGTGTGGCCTTTTAGATCATATGGCAAGTGAGCTGACTTGTGAGCTTCTAAAGAAATGCTTGTCCTCACCTCCCTTTACTCACAAGAATGCTGGGGTGATAGGTGCATGCACTCCTGTGCCCATTTTTATGTGGGTTCTTGGCATCTGATGTCAGATTCTTATATTTGTGTCTTTTGCCTAATGAACCCTCTCCCCAGCCTCAGAGTTATATATGTCTCATAAAGACCTTTTGCAGATTTTCTTCAATGTATTTCTATGTATGGCTTTTTTGGTTTTTTTTTTTTCCGAGACAGGGTTTCTCTGTGGCTTTGGAGCCTGTCCTGGAACTAGCTCTTGTAGACCAGGCTGGCCTCGAACTCACAGAGATCCGTCTGCCTCTGCCTCCTGACTGCTGGGATTAAAGGCGTGTGCCACCACCGCCCGGCATTTCTATGTATGTTTAACTTTATTATAAGTACATTGATTTTCAATGTCATGTTCCAATTATTTACTGCTAGTAGAGTCAGCGTTCCCTCTCCAGTGGATCTTTATCAATATATACAACCAGCTACAACTTAAAATACCCAGAAAAATTGCATCTGTACCAAATATATACTTATTTTTAATTCATGTCATTATTCTCTAAATAACACAGAGTGTAACACAGCTTCTACATTGCGTTAGGTAAACAAGTCAACCAGAGATGGCTTAAAGTTCACAGAAGCGTGTGCTTTGATCATATGCAAACACTATCATTTTTTTGTTTTGTTTTGTTATTCGTTTTTTTAGATAGGGTTTCTCTGTAGTTTTGGAGCCTGTCCTAGAATTAGCTCTTGTAGACCAGGCTGGCCCCCAACTCACAAAAATCTGCCTGACTCTGCTTCTCGAGTGCTGGGACTAAAGGCATGTGCCACCATCACCTGGCAATCACCACACTACCATTTTATATAAAGTACTTGAACACTGGAAGATATTAGTATATATAGGGTTCCAAGGATTCAGCAGGAAACTGGGAATGTACCAGAAACTTACTGTTCTACAGTTATCCTATAATATGTGACTTTATAAATTCAATGTTTGCTATAGAGCACATTTAATGTCCCCCGTATTTGTAATTCTGTGGCTGAATTTTAGCCAGGATAACTTAAGCTCTGGATGCCACTTCCACTGACCTTTGATTCTTGATTCTCTGTGTATCATCCCACACACCACACCCCAGTTGAACCTTGGAGACTACAAAGTTGCTTTGAGACTGGGTCTCTTCATGACTGTTTGGAGGAGTTAGCATGCCAGCATAAGCATCTGATCAGTTAAATGGGAGAAATCTAATACCTTTGGATCATGGGGATTCATGGGGAGCTAGTGTTCCCTTAATTTGGAACTGGATAAGAACTCTTTCCTAAAACCACTATAATTTTACTATTAGAAGAAACTAATGGTCAAATTAGATTATTATTAAATTATCTTGAAGCATAATTTAGAGAGAAAACCATTCATTGTTTACCAAAACTATAAATCTAAGGTTAAAAAGGAACGAGTTGTAATAGGTACAAGTTTGTTAGGTTTTGTGTAGCTCTACGCACAACACTTGACTAGGTAGAAGCAGGAGGAGCTGCAGATTCATTACACAGTGAACACCCAGCCAACCTTTTCACCCGAGACCTTGTCTCAGACACAGCAAACCAAAAAACAACCACCAACAAATGGAACAAAGCCAAGAATCTGTTAGTGAACGACTCCAGGTGAGCATGTAATCCTGCTTGGCTATGTGGCTAACGGATCAGAACAGTAATCCAAGCAAACTCTCAGAGCAGGCTTTCTGAGCAGCACTGACATTTAGTTTATTCAACTTGAAGCTCTACACCTACTTGTGACTGAACAGTGCAGAGTGCAAACGATGTTGATTCAGGATTGCTGGAGGATTGCAGTCAGGAAGTCAAAAGATTTACATGTGCTCGAGCATTGAGAGATGGCTCATATTTATACAACTCACAGTTTCTTTAATTCTGCTTTAATCTTAAAAGCATTTGCACATTTAAAGACTTCCCACAGTTAAGAAATGAGAAAATGACAATTAAAATGCAGTGATAATAGATTCACGTGCTTTCTGTGTGATGCAAGATTGTTTAGGCTTCAAGTTTTTCGTCCTACACCAGAGTCATTAATCTTCCTCTTTATTTCCTTCTACTGTTGGAATATGACAAGGATTTTCTTTCACCTTGAAAAACTATACATGGTAGGGGTTTCTTTGTCTTATTCATGAAGGCTTGACATATCCTATAGAGTAAAAGTAAATTGTTTTTTCTTTATTCTTTACTCCATTTTATTCTTGAGAAATGGTTTTCAAATTACAGATTTGATTTCTCTCCTGGTATTGGAAGATCATAAACAAGTGCATTTTTATGTTTTTTTAGTAGGCTTTATGTTTTTATACTCAGCAACTGGACTAATTCAATAAGCAGCAGACCATAAGGTAGTGAAGGATACACTATTAATTTTTATTGCTAAAGTTTCTTTTATGTACTGTTTGATCTAAAGATGTTATTCACACTTTTATGATGACAGCAGCAGACTTGAAGCAGATCTGACTCCATAATTTTTATTGATAAAGCCTGGAAATTTAAACTTAGCAGCCCAAAGGAATGACAATTGCTCACCAACTAGTTGATAGTATGTGAAGTCAAGGCTGTGAGAAGAATGTGGAACAGCACTCACCAATCAGCTGGCCAGTAGGCAGACCACAGTTGGCTACAGTAGGAGTATGGGTTCAAGATAGAAACCTTGGAGATGATTAATTATTTTTCTTTGTTCTCCTCTGAAATGAGGAACGCCGGCCTTAAGAGCAGGTTTTCTATATTGATTTAATTCTGTAGTTACACAAAAGTTGCAGATGAAGCAGGTCCTCAATAAATAACTACAGCCAAGCTGGAAGCAAATAAACAGAAACAAAAACAATGAATGTAAGGGTTTTCTTAATCCTAGACAGACTGGTACCCTGGCCACATCGCCTGGGACATTTTGTATGAACATTGCATCTGTAATTAACAAATGCAGTTGAATCTTCTATTCTCAATTCCTGACTCATCCAGTGTTAATGATTAATATTCCCTTAAGACATCCAAGCAAGGACAACAGTGGACGATTTCTAATGTAGAAGGAGTGATATTATTAAAGCTTGAAGGGATCACAGTATGATGTGGCCAGTATTTATTGCAGGCTCACAATGCATAAAATTTTATGGAAATGCAAATAAATATAGTTCAGTATTTCCGGAAACTTAATCAGAGAATATCATCTATTTGAAGAAGACACATAAGGTATAAGTAGATAATTATGAAATGACTGTTTAAGCCTGTTATGTGGTACATGCCTAACAACCAGTTTGGGTATTTCAAGATAAAATAGTACATTCTGTGCAGTGTGGACAGAATGTCACAATGGACATTCCATTTACTCTTGAAAGGTTGTTCAATCATAAATAATTGTAGAACACAAAAGAAACAGGTAAACACTAAAGGCATTTGAAGAGGAAGACATTCTCCAGGACTCATGGTTTGTCTGCAACTTCTTTTAAGGAGGATGCAATAAATCATCTGAATGTTCCCATTAGTTACTATGTTGTGGCACACTCGATTCATAATGAATATATGCTAGAAACTTCTTTTTGAAATGAGAAACAAGGCAAGGGTGTCATGACTACTTCTGTTTCATATTTGCCTGGCAGTTCTACCAAACTCAGGAAGATACAAAGTAATGAAAATAATGAGCATTAAAAAACATATGTATACATGTTACCTAGTAGTAGCCCCGAAAAACCAGCTCTCAAGACTATCCTCAAGGGTTTGTCAAAAGCTTTGCAGCATAGTGAAACTGAGCTTAAGGTTTTTTATCTGAGTGGTATAGAATAAATTCACACACGTGCTGCTTGGGTCATATTCTTTATTTATCTATTTTTCTGTCCTCTAATTTCATCCTAAGTTCTAATTCTTTCTCATTCTCCTTGGTTTCAATTCTCTCTTGCTTTTTTTTATAGTTAGAGATTTATGTCTTCCTGGTCCCACAGCCATTCAGTCCAAACAAAACACACAAGATGCTTATATTGAGTATAAACTGGTTGGTTTATTAGCTCAGGTTTATTATTAACTAGCTCTTACAACTTAAATTAACCCATAATTCTGTCTATGTTTAGGGGCTTGGTACCTTACTCAGTGAGGCATTCTCATCTTGCTTCCTCCACGTCTAGGTGGTGACTGCAGACTGAAACTTTCCTCTTCCCAAATTTTCCTAGTCTGGTGGCCCCGCCTATAATTCCTCCCCAACTACTGACCAATCAGCATTTTATTAAACTGATATGAGTGACAAATCTTTACAGGGGGCAAGAGCATTATACTACAGCACTTCTTTGTTCACCTAGCTTAAATACATTTTTTTACAGGAAACTTGAGGCAATAAGAAAAAAGTTACAAGAGTTACATCTTATTGGTCATAGCATATTCCTTTCATAAATGATAAGGCATAGAGCCATTTACCATGCAGTAAAAGGTTTCAAGGTTCTAGATGTAAGACTGTGATCAGAGGCAGGGGCACAGTGCCTGCTGAGACAAGCTACAGAGTGATCTGCACAGAGAGTCAGGTCTTCTCAGTCAGACTTGGCAAATGAAGAATTGCCTGATTTTGTTAGGTTACTTTGTGCTAATAAGATTGGTAGACATTCTGAAACTCTGATCTCGACCATATCTGTAAAGTTTTTAACTTATGATCTCTATATAGAAACATTCAGTCTCATTTGAACTTGCTCTGAGGTAAAATGAGCTAATTGTGTGCCGCTAGTCTTAGACTAGAGAGAAATTGTTATTTTTTGTGTTAATCCGAGTAAAAGAAACAAAGCAGGCTTTTAAGTGTCTAACAATAATCTGGTTTTGAAGCATATCCTAGTATATTTTCTATATATCAAACTATATAGGTTAATAAGAAGCCATCTTCCTGGCCAGCCACAGATATATGTGCCCATAAGATTGAGATGCAATTATTACATGTCATAAACACATCACATGAGATTTCCCACTACAATGCAGGTAGTGGGGAGAAACCATAGGTGCTTTTGCACATGCAAAATTACTGTAATGAGCTACAGCTTCCTGAGTTGGTGGTTCCATAGGCCTTACCCAGATGGGATTCTCCACCATTAGAGAATCATTCCTCTGGTGGGCTGACATCTGAACACTGGTTGTTACCCTGCTGCAACTCCCATGGTTTTCTTAGACAGTTACTGAACATAAGTTTTAGGTAGACTACCTGGAAATAATTTTAAGAAGTTGTAACTCACATATCAAACAATTCAGTTATTTGAAGTATGCAATTCCATATATTTAAACATAGCTACAGTTGTGCAACCATGTTCACTATGATCTACATTTAAAATATTTTCATCAATCCCCAAATAAGCTAGTGCCATTAGTGATTTGTCTGATTCCACGTGCCTGCAGCCTCATCATCAATCAACACGTTCATGTCTCTCTGTCTGTGTTGGGCAGGTGATGGGAGCACACAGAACAGGCTACAATGCTTATGCAGAAAGTGTTTTCATCGTTGATCCATCTCTGCAGTCTTTAGTTATCTGGCTTTTGTATATGGTGTAAGATCATTCTTGTGAAAATGCCTATGCAGTGATCTGAGTATTATTTGCTCTAAAGAGCCAGTGAATTGTTTTGACAGACTTTAAAAATAATAAATGATACAAATATGAGAGCTTATTTCTGATTTATTTCTGAAGATAGAATCTTTTCTGTTTATTTGTATTTCTACCTTTTGACAGTCTAGTGCTTTTGCATTTGAAGCTTTGTAGAAAATAATGAAATTTTGAAGCCTGACCTTTACCCATTTTTGAAATTCTCTGAGTGTCTTATCTGAATTTTAGAATCACCTTGTCAGTTTCTACAAAATCCATCACCTGGCATTTTGGTGAGTATTATGTCCAAGATCAAATTTTGGCAAATACATATTTAATAATATTAAGTCAACTTTAAAATTATTAAAAACAATTGTCTGTTTATACCATGTTCCATTTCTTTAAACTATGTTTTATACTTTAAAGGCTATAAGTTTTGAAATTTACTTTATTTCTAAATACTTTATTTTTATTTTCAATGAATATATTCTCTACATTTTATTTTGAGCTGTCTGTTGCTAGTAACTAATAATAAAACATGAATTTTGATCTGTGCTCTATAAACTTGTTGCATGTTTTGTTAGTTCTAGTATTTTTATGGATCCTTTAGAATTTTCTGTATATAAGATCATGCTATCTGAAAATATATTTGCATTTTGATTAAATTTTTATGTATTCACATTTAATGCATTTTTAATATATCAGATTTTATCTCTGAGACATTTTAGTTTTTCTCTCTTCTTTTCTTATTAGATGAGTATTTTAGTGTAATCTTTCTAATTCCTGTAATAATACTCCTGTATTATAGGTTGTTCAGGGACTTATCCTATATCTCTTATGACTCATTTTTATACAAAGATTTCAGTACTATTATTATATAAGTTATGCATAAATGTGTTATAACTCACTGATTTAAAAAAGCTAAGAGAAAGATGAGTTAAAAGGCATAGCTACACAGTCTGTAATCTGAAAAGTATTACCCTGTTTAATTTTCCTCATTTTCCTCTATAGATCTGAGCTGTCATCTCATTACTCTGTTAAAACATCATTCCAACATGTGTCCTTTGCATTATTATTTATTTTCACTTAAATATGTTTCCTTACAATTTGATAGATGTATATAATGGTTTCTGTTTACCTCCATCCCTCTACATTCTTTTATCTTCTTTCCAGCTACAAATAAACCCTCTTTCTACCTAACTTCCCACTTGCATGTCTGATCTGGGATTTCCCTCTGTATGCTATGATTACCATTAATGAATAAAGAAACTGTTTTGGACCTATAGCAGGGCAGAACTTAGGTAGGCAGGGAAAACTAGGCTGAATGCTGGGAGAAAGGAGTGTAGAGTCAGAGAGATGCCTTGTAGCCCTGCCAGAAACAGATGCAGGAGCTTTAGATGGTAAGCCACAGCAATGTGGCAACACACAGATTAATAGAGATGGGTTAAATTAATATATATGAGTTAGCCAATAAGAAGCTTGAGCTAATGGGTCAAGCATTGATTTAATTAATACAGTTTCTGTGTGATTTTGCGGGGGTGAGCAGCCAAGAACCAACAAACAGCAACCCCCCCCCTTCTCCAACAAATTGGCATGCTAATGTGGTGGACTAAAATCTATGTAAAACCTGAGAAAGTTCAAAAAGTAATTCTAGACACAAAAATACAGAGTTTAACATAGATTCTTGCTATTTGCTGGCAGTGTGGCACAGCTCCTTTAAGAGAGATTTATTATCACATGTACTCACTCATAAGTGGTTTTTAAACATAAAGCAAAGAAAAACAGCCCACAATCCCAATCCCAGAGAACCTAGACAACAATGAGGCCCCTAAGAGAGATATTCATAAACCTAATCTACATGGGAAGTAGAAAAAGACAAGATCTCCTGAGTAAATTGGGAGCATGGGGACCTTGGGAGAGGTTTGAAGACCCAGAGAAAAATGTGAAGCTCAATAAAAATAATAAAAAAGAAAGAGGTTTTCCTGATTCAGCTGCTACTCCTTTGAAATGCTGGCTTTCTGGACCTTGCTGCCAGCATGACCTCTGGCTCTCTTGGGAGATGGAGCATTTGGATGGGGTTTGTGAGGAGACTGCTGCAGCTTCCTTAATGGCAATATGGCCGGGCTACATGACTGTGAATGGGGTGGTATGCATGACTCTCAAAGGCAGCAAGCAGCTCCCATTTGCTGGACTGGGTGGGGCAAGCAGACACTGCCATATTTCCCCTAGCAATGATGCAACTTAAGTTTTTAATAAGTGGTTAGTATTTTGAGAAGTGCTCCTGGACAGTAAAGAATTACAGATACATAGTAGGACAGATTCAGACATAAAAGACCTCTTTGGGTCACAGTGTTGGATAAATGTATGTAGGCTTGGAAGAGAAAAGAGAGTATAGAGAGTCATAAAATAAAGTTAATGCTTTAAAAACACAAAGTCATTAAAGAGGACAGAGTACAAACAGTCATAGTTGAAAAGGAGTAAAAAAATAAGTCACATAAAAGAAGTCACATAAAGATGGAATATACACAAAGTCTGGATCATGTATACTATTGTGTTTTCTTTGAAATTTTTGACTGTGAAGAGCTAAGTACAGAGAAACAGTTCATTGTATGGGTTGCTAAGTTAAACCAGCATGTATATTATAAAGGTATCTTGACTTCAAAATTTGGGTCTAAGGATATATTGCTTTGGAAAAGAGGTTCTTTTTTTTATTTTCATAGAGGATGAGAACCTGTGGATTCATTCCAGGCTAATATGGTTTGGTAGAGTATGACCACCTGAAACATCATGGTGAACACCTTCAAAAAATTACTTTGCTCAACTGCTGACCGAGATGAACCTAGCACACAGGATACACCATGAAAGATCTGATTAACAGTGCCCCCAAACAGCAGGAAGCAGTATGGACAGAACTATGTTCATATTTCCAAATATTGTTTACAATTATTTATTTACATTTACAGGGGATATAGTATAGAGATGAATAATTTGCTTTGGAATGAATTTTGCTTTATTGATAGAAATTTACGGTCAATTTTGTTATACTCTGTATATGTATTTCTGATCATAATTAAGGTTTTTTTGTCCAGCTCATTTAAAATGTATAATTGAAAAATGAAGTTTAATAGATAGTCATCTGTAATAGTCAAGCTTATAGTCATGTTATTTGGATTTTCTAGATGTACAGAGATGTATTTCAGATGAATAGGCATTCTTCAAACTTTTCAAAGACTACAGAATATGACATTTAAAATGTTTTAATAACTTAGGACTTTTCATGATAATGAGATACATCTGCCTGGCTACACCAATTACTTCAAGAGGAAAATAGGCATTGAAGAGGGTCCTTATAGAGTTGGTTAGCCATTTGGGCAAGAAACTACTCTTGCCTGGACTGCTTAACTGGACATGCAGGACCCACAGAGAAATGACTGCTAACCTTGCTTAAAGGTGAGACAATCATTTGGGGTTCCTGCTACATGAAAGAGTCTGCCAAACATTCTGCAGGACACAGAAAAATGTGATGGACAAGCTGTCAGTATAGGTGGAATTGTGTTTGAAATTTCCTGCTTCATGGAGAAAGTTTGCTGGATACTGTGGGCCTGTGGGCTGAAGATTGGATGCCCCAATGGTACAGAAGAACTTCAGGTGACTGTCTAGGTAGCAAGATGTCTCTGTCAATTCTAGAGTTTTAGAAGTTGCTTAAAATAAACTTATTGTTTACTTAGGTAATATTATATCCTTGTGAAGTCTTTGATGGAGTTGAAGAATTTATAGTGATAGTTATAATTTCCCTTAGATATGATGAAAGATAAAATAGATATAAAAAATTGTAGCTATAATTCTTGCTTGATAACTTTTGTTATATGAAAATTTACTATGTTAAAGTTAAAACCTATTTTATTTAAACAGAAAAGGGGAGGTGATATGGGATTTCCCTGTGTATGCTGTGATTACCATTAATGAATGAAGAAACTGTTTTGGATCTATAGCAGGGCAGAACTTAGGTAGGCAGGGAAAGCTAGGCTGAATGCTGGGAAAAAGAAGTGTGGAGTCAGAGAGATGCCTTGTAGCCCTGCCAGAGACAGATGTAGAAACTTTAGCTGGTAAACCACAGCCATGTGATGATACACAGATTAATAGAAATGGGTTAAATTAATATGTATGTGTTAGCCAGTAAGAAGCTAGATATAATGAGCCAAGCAGCAATTTAATTAATACAGTTTCTATGTGATTATTTCAGGGCCAAGCAGCTGGGAATCAACAAGTGGTGCTCCCCTCCCACAACACATGTCTTTTATGTTTTAGTTTGCTTTTTCTTTGAAACACAGTGGGTTTAACCAGGACTGCACATGTAGGTATGAGCATGATGCTATCAATAAGAGAATGTGTAAATCGAAGGTGTGCACAATACTGAAGACAACGACTTTCCCTACTCTAACAACCCTAAATTTGCATTACCACGCTTGAGTAAGATGGGGTCCCATGAGCCCCTCCCCTTTCTATGACTGAATGTTTGCTAGTTCAGTCTCATGAAAGTCTGATGCAGTCAACTATTGTGAGTTCATGAGTTCCATGGCAACATCATCCCAATAAGACAGCATTTCATGGCCTTCCTCCCTGTATTTGACTCAAATTCTTTCTGTCTCTCTCTGAGCTCTTCCCTGCATCATGATGGGGGTGATGTGAGTGCCTTGTTTAATGCTGAACACTCAAAAGTCACTTGTTCTTAACACCTTGACCAGTCATGAGTCTTTATATTAACTGTCATTCACTAGATACAGAAACTTCCTGACCAAGACTAAGGATAGTATTAGTCTATGGCATGTTATAGGTATGGGCAAATCTTAAAGAGATTGACGAATACTCTTTTGAAAAGAAAATGTAGTAGGTTTGCTCCTATTGTTTATGGACTCTAAATCATGATCCTTTAACCAGGTGAATGGTATCAGGCATAAACTACCACTTATGGAGTGGATTCAGGACCAACCAGAAATTAATTGGTTACCTTGTAATTAACTGGTGTTCCACTATTACATTACTGAGCACCTCTTATCTGGAAAACTGGTCGTATAGCATTGTAGAGTCTAAAGCTGAGAAAAAGTGTTGCTGACTTTTCTTCATAACTGCTTGAATAGCAACTTCTAGCACTAGAAAAGCCTTCCAGCAGGGAGGAAATTTCAGCCTAGTTTCAACATCATTTTTTTCAATTTTGAAAATGAAGAGTATGATGTTTTCCACAACAGGGTCTTACCACTCAATTATGGTGGGCAACCAATGACAATGGCTGAATGGTTTCCAGGCCTCTAGAAAGATTCCTGGTCAACAACTCCTATGGAAATGTCCTATATCTGGCACTGGGATTTTTGTTTACTAATACTTGACTTCTGTGATTGGCTTTATCCACCATAAATGATATATCCATTAAAAATATTTTAAATTAGCTTCTTCATAATATTTACAGGCATGCCCTTTGTTTTAAAATGCTATATTTCCATGTTTTATAGAACCGATGATACAATTATATTTTATATTATTTTGTGAAATTTCTTTTTAAATTAGTCAAAAAAAGAAGAAACATTTATGATTGTTCTTAAGATGACACTGATATTTTTATTCCATTCTTTTCTTTTTAAAAATATTGGTAATAATTGTTTCATTATTACATTTTATTTTGTCTTTATGATTTTACTTATTTAAATGTGTGTATTAGTTCTGTGTGAATGTATGTGGATGTCCCTTGAGGCTAGAAGATGCCATCAGATCCCCTGAAGCAAGTATTCTTAACTGCTAAGCCATCTCTCCACTGCCTCTTCTTTGTTCTTTATATAGCTTGAATAGTACCGATTGAAATAACTTGCTTTTCTTAGAGTGGTGTGTGTGTGTTAATGTGTGTATGTCTGTCTCTGTGTGTACATTGTATATGTGCATGTGTGCACTTGTGTTTGCAGGTTGCCCTCATTGAGGGGTTTGTGGATGTCAACATTGGGCATATTGCTTTGTTATTTCATACCTTATTTTGAGGCAGCATGCCCCAGTAAAGTAACCCTTCCCTCTGTGGTGTGGTCACATATGTTCCATGCCTGAATTTCACACAGGTGGGGAGCATCCCAACCGTGCTTTTCACTTTTGAGCAGCAAATACTTTATTCATTGACAATTCCCCCAGTTCTTCCTTCATATTGTGTGTGTGTGTGTGTGTGTGTGTGTGTGTGTGTGTGTGTGTGTAAAGCTGATTACTCACAAGAAATCTTCCTTTCTCTTTTGTCTGTGATTGCATTTATATTTCCTTAATGTTTGAAAGATAACTTTATAGATGCAAGATTCATAACTGTGAGGCTTTGCCAGCATTTTGGGAGTGCCATTCATTGCCTTCTGACAAAAGTTTGCCCTAACATTAGAGCCACTGTAGTTCCCAGAGGGATGCTTTCAAGATTTCTATTTGCCTTTAGTTCTCATCATTTTTAGTAAGAAAGTGTCAGATTGTCATTTTTTAAATATAAAATCTTTGGGGGTTTCTGAAATTTTGGATTGTTTTAAATTTTTAAAGATAAAATTTAGAAATGTGCAGTGATCATATCTTTATTTTAAATTTTTTATTAAAAGATCATTTTCTTTTTACATACCACCCACAGTTCCCCCTCCCTTCCCTTTTCCTGCTCCCTCCACCTTTTGCTCATCCACTCACATCCTCACCTCAGAAACTATAAGGCCTCCCTTGGGGAGTTAAAAAAAATCTGACTTATCAAGTTGAGGCAGGACCAAACTTCTTCCCCCCTCCCCCACCGTATCAAGGCTGAGGAAGGTATCCCTTCACAGGGAATGGGCTCTAAAAAGCCAGTTCATGCACTGGGATAAATCCTGGTCCGACTGCCTGTAGCCCCACAGACTGCCCAAGCAATGCAACAGTTAACCACATTCAGAGGGCCTAGTTCAGTCCTACACAGGTTGCCAGCTATCAATGCACTAGCTCAGGTCAGCTGTCTGTATGGTTTTTCCATCATTGTCTTGACCCCTTTGCTCATATAATCCCCCCTCCCTCTTTTCAACTGAGCTACAGGAACTCAGTCCAGTGCTTAGCAGTGGATCTCTGCATCTGTTGTCATCAGTTACTGGTTAAAGGTTTTATGATGACAATTAGGGTGGTCATCTATCTGATTACAGGGGAAGGCCAGTTCAGGAACCCTCTCCACTATTGCTAGAAGTCTTAGCTGGCATCATCCTTGTGGGTTCCTGGGAGGTTCCCTAGCACCAGATTTCTTCCTTACCCCATAATAGCTCTCTCTATCAAGATATTTTTTCTTTGCTTTTTCTCTCTGATCTCCCCCAACTCAACCATCATTTTCTTCATGTTATCCTTCCTTCTCCCCTTCCTTCATGCTCCCACTTTACTCAGGAAATCTTACCTATTTCTCCTTCCCAGGGACATATATACATGTCTCTCTTAGGGTCGTCCATATTACCTTATTTTTCAGGGGTTGTTGATTGTAGGCTGGTTATCCTTTTCTTTAGGTCTAATATCTACTTATGAGTGAGTACATAACATATTTATTTCTCTCTGTCTGGTTTATTTCACTCAGGAAGGTTTTTTTTTTCTATATCCATCCACTTGCCTGCAAATTTTAAGATTTTTTTAACCAATGATACTCCATTATGTGATTTTACTACATTTTCTTTTTCCATTCTTCAGATAATCATATCTTAAAAGTTATTTTCTGTTCCTTGTTTTTGTCATCTGCATTTGACTTAACTATCTGATGGCATTTGCGATGGTGCTCACCATTTCTATGAGGCTCCTATAGTTTGTCTTCATTCTTTGTTCTCTTTGTTCTTCAGAGTACACATATTCCATCTGTCTTTTAATTTGTGGGGTTTTCTTCTGAAGGCTAATGCCTAGTGTTTAGTTTCTTCTGTGCTATTTATCTAGTTACTGTACACAAGTAACAGCAAGATAGCTTTATGAAGGAGCAAGGTAAACTGTATCTTACCCAGAAGTTTACCTAGGCATCCAGGAAATTAAGAATTAAGTAAACTTCTGGATTCAAATACACCTGAAGGACTGTCCTCAGTGATTACCACAAGAATATTACCATGGATCACCAATGACCATGGAACATTGGAAACAGAAAGGAAATCAAACTGTAAGTCAGCCTACATCTTCTGAAATAATAATGTGACTCCAGAAGATTAGATAACCTGACAGCATGGTCAATAAAAATTTACTGTCATTCTTATGACTGCTCTTTTTAAAATAAGTCATGTTTTATTATCATTATTACTGTATCTTATCTACATAGTAATATATTTCCCTGTGATGTTTCCATAGTACATATACTTTTCTATGCCATTTTTCAGCTACTCTTTCACCTTCTTCACCTTTTCCTGTCCTTTAGCTCCATTACCTTTCTCTAATAGTATCTTTAATACTTTGAAGTCATATGAAAAAAGTCGTGTGTGTGTGTGTGTGTGTGTGTGTGTGTGTGTGTGTGTGTTTGTGTGTGTGAGGGCAAAGCATTGTAGATTTGTGTGTAAACATATGTAGAGGTCAGAGACAACTTCAAGTTTTGTTTCTCAAGCATTGTATCCCACTTTTTTCTACAATGCTGTGGCCACTGGCAGTGGGAACAGAACTTATCTCTAATGAATGAATTGGAATGAACTGACATTTTGGAGCCCATTCTCTTTGAAAGGATAACATGCTCAGCCTAGATATGAAGGAGAGGGCCTTGATCCTGCCTCAAAGTAATTTGAGAATATGAAAAGATGTTTAAAAGCTAAAAGTGGCCTTAGATGTTGGAAGCTAGCAAGAAAATGAAGGAATTAGTCCTGCAATGCAAATGAATGCTAAGAGAAAAAGTAGAATATATGTATATGTATATACATATATACATGTGTATCTTGTGTGTACATAAAATTTTCATTTATTAATTCAGGTATATGGTTTTTTATTTAATTCAAAAATTAAAATTATGTTATAAAATTCAGTAATGAATTTTTACAGCATAGCTCATAGTTTCTTTTTTAAGGTCACATGTCTTTGAAGGATAAGCTTAGAATAATAATTATTAATAAGTAGTATATAAAATTGATATTTACTGTGCTGTTTTCTCTACATTTGTATGTACCTGAAAATTATCATAATAAAAATAGACAGAAAAGAATGTACTGTAGATCACAAGGTTACACATGATACCTTAAATTCCATTGAGTTTAAATTTTTGAAATTGTCAGAAGGATATTAAGCTTTGATTTGATCATGTCACATTCTTTGACATCTTTGTGTGTTTGGAAGATGTATGCTCAGTATGTCACTCAGTAAAAGGCACCATATCAAGAGATCTAGTCCTCAAAAATCAGCAAATACTCTAGGTATTTGAAATAGCTGATGGGGGAGAAATATGTGCAGCATTTAAATTAGAGAGTTGGGATGAATATCCATTCATTACATAAAATGTATGCAGGCCCATGCAGATAGGTGTGGTTGTTTAAAGTCTATTTTGTTTTAAATATTTTTATTTTTGTGATTTTTTAAAGAAAAAAGAATAAAGGAGAAAAAAATGAAAAAAGATTTTTTTTGTCAAAATATGTATATTATTTAAAATTTAAAAAGTCTTTAGTATTCAGTAAGATTATTACTTTAAGGATAGCTAAATTACACTTCTCTGATTTCAGAGAAATTAATGGACTAATGACAGAGTACATTACAATTTAATGACCTTTAAAAATCAAATAAATGTGTCATGAGTAGCAGGCAAATGGATATAATTTTAATATTTACTAACAAATTAATGAGAACATCAGCTCAACCCTATGTTTTGATTTTTCTTTATTACTTTGCTCAAGATTTGGGCAGATAAGAGTCAAGCACCATTTCTCACCTCATTGTTTGCTCTGTCAAATTCTATTTCTCTAAAATTAAACACAAATGCAACCCTACTTTGTTTAGTGCGAGAGGCACAGTTTAGAGGTGTAATTTATTCCCCATCCCTTTGAAATGAAAGAATGATGAGTCATTAGAGTGTCCATGTTTTTCTATTTATCCTTTCAATGTCATACCTCCGCCTATCAAAAGTTCCAGACCCGCTTATCTGTCACTAATGACAGCCTTCTCTCCAGCGCTGGTGCTTACATTACCACTTCCATATACAGTGTCTGTGTGTTGTAGCCTTTATTTTCATAGCACTGAGTGTCCTTAAAACTGAATGACATTAAGTGTGATATAGCAAAGTCTTCTCTAGAAAGATATTTTAAAAACACATTGAGCTTCAGGGTTGAGTTTTTTCTTCATCTCCAAGAACAGAATTTGAATAATGACCTTCTGATGGATCTGTTTACCAGAACCTGGAATTATATTGTATGTTCACATCCCAGGGTAAGACATGGTTTGATTTACCATTAAAAAAATAAAATTCTATCTATTCCAGCTACCAACTATTTATTTGGTCGACTGTAGAAACGCTATCTTTATTTATACATTACATTCAAACTAAACCCAGATTATTAAAAATCCTGGGAAGATTTTATTGAAGTGTTTCCTAATATAACATTTTTTACTCATTTTGAATGTGGCTAGTTCTATATAGGATGTCTCCATCAAATCTTTCTCCTCTGGAATCATGCGGAAGAGGAGGTAGAAAAAAGTGTAAGAACCAAGAGAGCAAGGTCCTCTAAATCGACGTGAACAAAACTCATATGAACTAGCAGAGAACCAAGCAGAATGTATGTGTCTGCACTAGGTCCTATGTGCACAAAGTATGTTTTCCAGTTTTGTGTTTTCATAGAATTCCTGTGTGTGCAAATGAGTGGGTCTCTGTTTCTTGTTCTATCTCTTGGGCTCTTGTATGGGAAGCTGCTTGTTTGTCCCAGGTCACACAGACATGAAATAATCATACAGAAACTATTAACTACAACATTGCTTGGTAAATACTCTTAGTTATATTCCTGGATAACTCTAATATCTTAAATTAACCCTTTTCTATTAATCAGTGTATCACCACGTGGTTGTGGCCTACCAGTAAGGTTCATCCAGCATTCAGTGTCTGTCTCCTGCAGTGGATACATCATTCTCCCTGACTCCACCTACTTTCTCTTTCTATATTTGCTTGGAATTTCTGCCTCACTCTATTCTGTGTTGCAATGGGCCTAAAGCAGCTTCTTTATTAAGTAATAGTATTCACAGCATAAAGAGGGGACTCCAACATCACCTCTCCTTTTCTATCTAAATAAAAGGAAGATTTTAACTTTAATATAGTAAAATCGCATATAAGGAAACAGGTATCAAGTAAGAATTACAGCTACAATATTAAATCTACCTTATTTTTTATTATAACTAACAAAAACTATAATTATAACTATCTATTATTCAACGCCATCAAAGACTGTCAAAGGCTATAACATTACCTAAGTTAACAGGAAGTACATTGTAAGCAACTTCCAAAACTCTAGAAATGACAGAGACATCTCGCTGCCTGGACAGTCACTCAAAGTTCTTCTGTATCATTGGGAAATCCATCTTTAGCCTACAGGCCCATAGTATCTGGCAGATTTTTCCATGAAGCAGGAAATTTCAAAGACAGTTCTACCTATATTGGCAGTTTGTCAGTCACTTTCTTCTGTGTCCTGCAGAATGTCTGGCAGACTGTTTTATGAAGCAGGAACCCTGAAGGACTGTCTCAACTTTAGGCAAGTTCATCAGTCATTTTTCTGTGGGTCCTGAATGTCCAGTTCATATAATATACCAAAAAGCAGTCCAGGCAACAGCAGTTTCTTGACCAAATGGGTAACCAACTCCATAAGGGGCCTCTTTGATGTCCATCATCCTCTTGAAGTAGCTTGGTGCTTTCAGGAGCAGATGTGTCTCATTGTCATGAAAATCCTAAGTTTTTAAAACATTTTAAATGCCATATTATGTCAGTCTTTGAAAGGTTTGAGGAATACCTGTCCATATGAAATATTTCTCTGTATACCTAGAAAACATAACTAACATGACTACAAGCTTGACTATTATATATGATTATCTATTAACCTGCATTTCTTAATTGTACATTACATTTTTTCTTTTTTTGGTGTTTAGAGACAGGGTTTCTCTGTACCTTTGGAGCCTGTCCTGGAACTAGCTCTTGTAGACTAAGCTGGCCTCAAACTCACAGAGATCTACCTACCTCTGCCTCCTGAGTACTGGGATTAAAGGCACGTTTCATCACTGCCCAGCTTATACATTACATTTTTAAATGAGCTACACAGACACAATACCTTAAACAAGAGCAGAAATATATATGTATCTTTTTCATAAAGGAGCCACAGTGCTCCTGCTCACAAGCAGGAAACAGAGCCCACCTGGAAAAAATGAGACTACCAAGAAGCTGTGCTTGGCTCCTGTTTTTGTGGGTCTAAAAGCCCTCTTTCATTTTTAGGCATTTTTAGGCTTAATGGAGATACATTGCCAAATGTCTGGCCTCCCACATCAGCCACTTTTGCTTCAGCTGGTTTGATTTGTCCAGTTTCAATGTGTTTGTTTTTGTTTTATTCTTTATATGGTATTTTATTAGTTTGCTTTAGAAGCTTGCTTTTTTTTTTCACAATGGGAGACAGAAAGGGAATGGGCATGGAAGGAAAGGGAGGTATGATAAAAAAATTCTATTTTCAATAAAAGAAAAAAATAGTAAACAAGCAAACCAAAAGGAAACTGGCTAATCATGTGCATGTGTTCATGGTGCTTTTATTCTACTTATGGTTTCCTGCCCAATATCCTGTGAGTATTTTGCTCCTCTGTTCAAAGGAACAGTGCCTCATTTCTAACCATTGAGCATTCCTCAGCAGTCTTTCATTTGGGCATCCATTAACTACGTCAGACACAAACTGCTTTCTTTTCTTTTACTAATGAGACATCACTTATGAAGTAGTTGTCATATTATAAAAATTCAAACTCAAGGGAGCTGGAGAGATAGCTCAGTGTTTATGCTCATAGACTAGTCTTGAATAGAACTCAAGCTACAATGTCTCTGGCTTCTTTGGGCACCTGCAATGATGTGCACACACTCACACGCACGCGCACGCACACACACACACACACACACACACACACACACATAATTAAAGTAAAAAAATTTTAAAAGTAAATTAAAAATTAAATTTTGTCTTTTAATTCTGTCTCTTGATAGCTTTCCCAAAACTGTGACTTTGAGCTATCATAGGACCAATCTCTCCCCATCCTCACAAAGCTACAAAGCACTGATAAGAAAGCAACACAATTAAGGAAAAACACAGTGGTCGTGTGTGTGTGTGTAAACAGAACTATTCTAGAATCCAAAGATAACTTCAGCAAAAAGTACAAAAGAGCAGCGTTGACATTCTGAAAATGTTATTTTCTTTATGTGTCTGATTGTTATTCTGTGTCACTCTATGTTATTATTCAGGAATTTCTTTTAAATATCAAGTATTTGACAGCATCTGTTGTATAGTGCCACTCAACAAACATTAGTCAGTATAAAATTATTGCTTTTACATTTCCACATCTTTCATAATTCTGTTTTCTACAAAGTTCTTTGTTTTTAAGTAGAAAACATATTTATTTCTCTCATCTAATATATACTGAGAGTATTTTTATGGATGGACTAGCTTTTGTAGGGTCCTCAGGAGTCAGATTAAAATGAAGGAAAACAAAGAGCACTGTACAACATAAAAAAACTGGATAGAAAGAATATAGAGTGTACTTGACTATTTCAATAGAATTCAAAAAGAATTTTGTATAGTGTTATGCAGTCTGTAATGAATTGTTACATTGTTATTTTTAGCTTCACTATCTGGCCTTTTGACTGATCCATTATATTAATAGTACATACTGATGTTCAGCCAATTTAACAATAATTGAATGCAATATGATGCATGAAATTTACTGTATGATTACTCTCAAGATGAAAACTTATTTTGTGAATGATATGAAGTGCTTTTAAATGAGAACTTTAGATTTTACCTTGAGATAAAGTTGCAGTGATGTTTCAATACAAGTGGCTAGTTGAATTTTCAAATACATTTTGAGGGCAATGGAATAAACATTCATTTGTTCTGCCTTTCAGTGATGCAAAAATAGCAGATTGGTGTTTTCTTTGAAAATAAATGCTATTTGGTACCATTCTTCAGCATTTGCTTAAAGCAACGTGTGTCATAATAATTACTCTTGACTTCTGACATCAGTACTTTGAACTGTTCTTTCAAAACACCTCATGTCTCTGCCTAAGTCATCTGGTCATCAATGTGTTATCAGTTCAACTGTGGAAGCAGACATATGTTCCACTGCCGATCCTTCTACATACTTTAGTAGTTTAACATATGCGAACCTTATGGAAGTGTCCTTGAAGGTGAGTGAGGAACTCTTTGTGCCTAAGTATTATGGCTTTAGTGTTCTAGAGATATTTTATCTGTAACCCTTACAGGATTCTTTCTAGAATCTGTTCCTAAATTCTGCTTCATGTTCATTGCTCTAGACATTTTAAGTTTTGTTATAAACTCATTATTTTCTCTCCATTCAATATTAACAAAAGAAGACACCCCTCTCACAGTTTTTTTCTCATTTGAAATAATCCAATGTCTTCTTTATGAGCAGTGTTCTCAAGCGTCACTGTGCTTGGAATCCTGCCTCCTTAACTGACACCACTTTTGTCTGTACCCATTGTTAAAGCCATCGATGCAATTTAGAGTCTACTATTTAGTGTTGCACTGATGTGACAAAATGCTTCAGATAAACTTAAAGGTGCAAAGTGTCATTTTAATGACAGTTTCAGATACTTTGGTCCATAGTCACTAGGTTGTTTCTGGGACAGTGGTGAGGCATAGTGTCATGATGGTAGTGCACAGTCATGAAGACCAAGAAACGAGAATGAAAGGACCCAGTATTCTAACATCCCCTTCTAATACCATGCCTTGACAAGATTTCTCCCACAAGGCCTTGTCCCATGAAGATGTCCCACTCCCACTTTCCAATCGTTCACAGGCTGTTCACACATTTAGCACATGGACCTTTGGAGTATGCTTAAAACATAACCCATATTTGTTCCTGGTTCCAAAGACTTACACCCATCTCACAGTTCAACATGCATTTAGTTTTTCTCCAAGTGTTACCAAAGTCAACTGTCCCAATACTGATCAAAAGTTCAACTCCAAGGTCTTCTCTAAAGTTTAAAGAAAACTCATTTACAGGCCACTGAACAATAGAAATGAGAATTAAATGATTTAAAGGTACAGAGGCATGAGCATAAATTTCACTTTCCAAATGTTGGGAATAGGAGAATAGTAAGGGAGGCTTGGACAAAACCACACCAAAACCTGACACTATAGCTCCATGTTTAACATCTGAAGTACATGGTGGTGTGAGGTAGGTTTCAAAGAGCTTGCCACATTTTGTCTCTGAGACGTGGCTGACATTAACCTGCATGGCTGCACTCTAGGTCAGGTTCTGCTACTGTCAGTAGCTTTCAAAGTACAAAGAAAGGTTTATTTTGTCCTTAAGTACATAGATCTCTTGGGGACACTTAAGACCCAACCTACCGCATTTGTTTTCTTTGATTTTACATCCCTAGATGCAATGTCAGGTAGAGAGTTATTTATATCATGGCACATTCATAAAAGCAATTGCATGAATCAATCCTCTGTGCCTTAAAACTAAAGAAAAAAACACAGTTTTCTGTTATTGAAATTGAATTTTCAGTGCAGTGGCTTGGAGATGTGGGACATTTAAGAGGAAGTGAGGACACGAGGGCTGAACACTTATGCATAGACTCATACAATTATCTCAGAAGTGGTTGATGTTGACATTCTGTGTCCCTTCGTTCAGTCCTCAGTCTTTCGCTCACATGCTTTCTTATGATGATTATGTGATGCCCATGGCCCTGTTATAATGCAGCAAGAAGGTCCCCAATAGATGTAACTTCTCTTGGACTTTGCAGCCACCATTATTTTGAAAGATATATTTTACTTATAAACCACTTAGCCTGTAGTATTCTGTTTAGCAGTAGAATATATTCAGACATTCAGGATACCTTCACCTGGCTTCAGTTCCTTCTACCACTTCCATGTCTGCCTTTCTACACCATAATTCTTTACTATTTCTCCACTAGATCTTTTCCATTTTCTAGATATCTTAGTCATAATATTGCTTGGGACACATCTTTCTACTCCATCTGTGTTATTTGTCCTTTTTATTAGTTAGAAAACTTCAGACAAATAGTATCAATAGTGTATATGTATGAGCATGCATGCAGGAAGATGATTGTTATAAAAAGATATGACTTATGTGATTATAGACACAGCGAAGTCTCATGCTCTACAGTATCAAGCTGGAGGTATGGGTGATATGCCAGCGCAAAATGAAATGTATCAAGTAGATCAGCTGATGGCGTAATGGTCAGTATAAATGTAAGTTCAAACAAATGAGGAAACTTATTCAACTAGAAAACACTCATTCAGAGATGCTTCCTTACTTGACTGTTTTAGTCACTGGACCACAGTCATCACAGAAGGGAGGCCAATAGACGTTAGTTAGTCCACAGTTCAAGTGTATATCTTATACAGACTACAGAAACACCCATATATAATTCTGAAACAAAAAAATAGTTCATTGATGTGGGCAGGGAACTATCATTCTTTCCTACATTATGTTGCATTATGAATGCACCCTTGCTCCAGATATTTTACACAAACCCCAAGTTCTGAGCATGTGCCTACCTGCTTATCCCTATGTAAGATTCTATACCCAACTTCTGTTTGTCTTGTTCCTTCTTGCCCTTGTAATTGCTAAACCCAGGAGTTATGCTTTGGCACTTAGAAGGTGTTCAATAAGTGTTCATTGGATGCATGAGCTGTTCCATTAACCTTTTGCTTGAATTCTTACTAACATTAAACAATATAATTATTTTGGCTTGATTGCTTGTGTAAAGCCAACATTTACTCCTGACCAATTACCATTGGATATATATGTAACAATATTCAGCATTCTGGTTTGATTAACTTTCCTCTAGGATTTATACAATAAACCTGCTCAGTTCAGGGTTTGAATAGTGTATGCTGATTAAAGCTGTGGCTACCTTGTTAGAATTCTCTTTGTTGCACTTCATCAGGGAAAAGGATGTTCAATTTAGCTGTTTCAAATTAGAAAGTAGCATATGAAAGGAAAAGACGTTTCTGAATAAAACTCTCTCAGATTAGGAAGCCAGTGCTGGATGTCTTTGTCCTTAGTTACTGCCTGACACACAGCGTGTTAGAAAGCCACCTTAGACAAATATGGTTCCGAACTGCTAGGTAGGTGAATCGTGATGTGGTATAAAAATGACTTGAGTCACATGATGCTCATTTTGTGTGTGAGGTAACTGTCTTTCCAAAGATTTTAACAGAGCATAGATGAGTTGACATACCAAGTTGCTGTAAAATTAAACTATATTTCTTGTTTTTATAGTATCAGAATGTCTGCAAATGTCCTTCAGTACCTGGTCACATGTCCTCACCTCCCCCTTTTTAAGGGCTTCTGCTATGCTAGGTATATGCTCTGTGTTTTACATACACAATTTTATTTTTTTCGTCCTAATTTTCTTCTTGTTGCTGTGATAAGCATGATGACCCAAACCACCTTTGCAGAGGGAAGACCTTGTTGGCTTACAGGTTAAGAGTCCACCGTCGAGGGAAGCCAAAACAGGAACCCTGCAGAGGAACTGTGCTTCCTGGTAGCTTAGCTTATTTTTCTTACAACCCAGGACCCCGCCAATACATGCATGGGGTAACACCACCCACAGTGGACTGAGTCTTGCTACATCAATCATTAATCAAGAAAATGCCCCACAGGCCAATCTGATGTAGGTAATTCTTGAACTAAGTTTTCCTTTTTCCACCATGGTTAGTGTCAAGTTGATAAAAATAACCAGCACACCTTTATATATATATATATATATATATATATATATATATATATATATATATATATATGGCATTGCTTTGCTCAGCTGAGAGAAATCTAGTCCCATAAAATAGCAACGTTGTCCCAATCTATACAGCTATGATGTTTCAAATTCTATACTCGCTTCTGGGTTTATCTGTTATGAAAATCCACTAGGCACAAAACTGTACAATTTTAACACACCCAGAATTTACCCTGTGTCTATTAAAAAGGTAATTTGTTTCTCCATATCATCTCCGGAATAAGCATGCTATTCTTTTGGTCTTTGAATTTGCACAGAGTGTGGCCAGGACAACTAAACAGCGAAGATTC
This sequence comes from Arvicola amphibius, assembly GCF_903992535.2. Taxonomy (NCBI): domain Eukaryota; kingdom Metazoa; phylum Chordata; class Mammalia; order Rodentia; family Cricetidae; genus Arvicola; species Arvicola amphibius. Next base: position 60,641,352 of record NC_052057.2, on the reverse strand, counting down.
TTGATTTAGTTGCTCTGGGCTCCATTCTATCGCCTCTACACGCAGATGGCCATGGGTACCAGGATGGAGCTGGAACTCAGCATCACTGCTTCTGAAGAGGTCTTTCCTGGTATACTTATACTTAGTACTTTGTGGATTGCTGGAGGTTGATGATCAGATGGCTTGCTTGTCTTTTCTTCGTCTTTGTTTTCTTTTTGTTTTGTTTTTGTTTTTTAACCTCAGTGTTCTGTGACAGCATTGAATTCTATATTTGTTAAAATAACATTTATATTCTAGCAATCCTTTATTCACAGATTGAGCATTATTTTCATAATTTAATATATAAATTAATATATAAAGAATGCCAGAAGAATGTCCACAAACACTATGATATTTGGAATACAAAATAGTAAAGTTGTTATGGTAATAGAATGAGAACCAGAAAAGAGAAACAACTTCCTTCTCAATAAAAACTTACACATAAGGAGTTGGAGTAGAAGTCCAGTGATCGAATATACTTAGCATGGATTAGCTTTGGGGTCAGTCTTGAATATAGACACTTTCGGTCCATTAATACAAACAAACAAATAGAATGCTAAGCATATGTTTCAGTACTATAGCAATTACCTGATGTGCATGAAACCATGCAAGAACTGGCTAGCAACATGCAAATACAGAGAAAGCGCAGAGGTAAAATTTACTTTGTGTATTGATACCAGTCTGTATCAGGTATTTTGTTGTTGTTGTTGTTGTTGTAGTGATAAGAAACTAAACTTAACAAAAGCTAAACAACAACAAGGAAACAACAACAAAATATCTAAATAAAGAAGGATTAATTGTGGCTCGTGGTGGAAAGGTCACAGTCCATCATGGAAAGGCAGGGCAGGAGCTTGCCCTGGGACACTTCACATTTAGGGAAACCGGCAACAAAGAGCAGGGTGCTTGATGTGCCTCTCCCCTCTTTATTCAGTATATGTCCCAGACACTGGTGGGTATTAACCACCTTCATGGTGTATCTCCCTCCTCAGTTACACCTCTCTCGAATTGTTCCCAGAGACATATATAAAAGGCGAGTCCACGTCTAGTGTAGGCAATGATCTGAACCATCACAGCATCTCAGCCACTATTCACTGCCTTTTATAAAGTGAGGTAATGCACTCATTATTACATCTCAGTTTTAATACAAACGGTGTCTTTCTACCAATATTCTAGAGATGTCCCTTCCTTTCCAGTCCCCAACTCACTTTCACCCTATTGTATCAGCAGTCCTTTCGCCTTCATTGCTACTTCTGCATTCTTTCTCCTCCATGGTTGACAATATTCCCTTCTAATTTACAATAAAAATACCAACATATATTCAGATTTATAATTTGCTTTTAAATTCCATGCTTTCTTTTTCCATTAATGTAAAAACCTTAAAATATATGGGTCATCTTAATTTTTACTCTATTTGTTGGTAACTATTATAATTTATTTTGTTAAAAGAATTCTAATAATATTTTAAACATATTTTAAATATATTTAAATGTTTTTTATAAATATTGATTGAAATGTTTGCATAATTATATAAATTAATTCAATGGAAGTAGTTGATTTCACCATTTAAAACAGATGTTCTAGATACTCACAGGAACACTTACAAGCTATCTTGTTATATTTTACCTCTATAAAATCAATTTTTATTTGGACATAGTAGGGCTATTTTGAATATTGTAAATAATTAGTCTATTTATAATTTATAATTTGGTCCGATTTAGAATGCAAGATTAAGTTTATCTTTATGATAAATTTAACTGTAGTAGAAAGATATTCTTAATCAAAATGTTGATAAACAAAGTGTTTTCCAGACATGATAAGGCTGTTGCATCTATCAACTCTCAGACACTGTGGGTGAATGTACTAGACTTAGATTAAGTTAGCCTGAAGTTCAGCATGAATGGGCATCAAGTCTCTGAAATTCCTCCCTAAAGCTAAGGGGTTATTAGCAGTTAATGGCTATTTGCAGGGAAAAGTAAATTTTCTTCAGGGATGCTGCCCCTGGTAGGTTGCCAATAATCTATGAAGTTTCTACATCTACCCAAATACTGGAAGCACTAAATGGGTTCAGTGGGTTAAGGGAAAAAAAAGAGCGCATGAAACTGATGTGGAGGGAGTAAAGAATTTAGAGTTCCAGGGAAAGTAGATTGGGTAAAATCATATCATATCATATGATATATATATATATATACATATATATATATATAATTTTCTAATGATTAAAAAAGAAATGAAAACAATTTAAATATTGGAGTGCCCTAGTGATTTTTCTATTCATATGTTCTTAGCACACATATACATACAAAGACACACGCATATATTCCTATCCCCATATATATCCTCTCACTTTAACCAATATCAAGTTTCTTAGTAGGTTAACCAGTGGGATAAAGAACAAAGTCCTCTGTTTATGAATTGCCTTTAGGAGGATCTTCAGCACTTGGTTCTGAGGAGTGGAAACTGACACTTTAAGAAACAATGCAAGACCGTGCAATAAAATATAAGATTGCTTTAGCGCCAAGAAGCAATGAAATATGTATTTAAACATTCCTTTTTGTAAAGATTTTTGTCTCTGTCTGCTGAAAACTTTTACCCTTCATTTGTGAATGTTTACATAATATATCCAGTAAATAAGTTTTCTGGAAGTATCACTACTTTCAGCAGATGTAGTTTTAATTTTATTGTTGTATGTTTACATTAGAGCTTACCATGTTTGCCCGAATCTTGTTTAGCTTCACAATTTCTGTTTTAAGCACTGCTAAAATCTGTCGATGACAAAAGTGAACTATGTCCTTATTTTTATGATTATTGTGATGTTGAGAATGTGACAGAATATGCCTGTGTATATATTAGACGATGAAGGTACAAGATCTAGCTGTATTTATAGGAATGTGTACCTTTTTCTTAAGCTTACTAGATGAGGCTGCTACGTTGTTATTTTTAAAACTACCATATTTGTTTCCAATTATTCAATTTTGTTCATAAGTAAATGGACCTCTTTCAGTTATCCAACATTGAAATTAAATTCAACTCCAATATTGCTTTATGGAGAAAGACTAATAACTTCTAAGTATTTAATTAACTCAGTTTTATAAGGGTCAACAATCAGATATATATCCAGGTCATCTAAAGCATACAATAGTCAGGTGGTTGCTAGGCAACAGATACTAGGTTCAGCTGATGTGTGTTTCTAAGCAAAGCTTATGGTGTGAAAAGAAGAACAAATTACATGATACCTGCATTTTTGTTATTATATGTTTGGAAAATAAAGTTGTATTTAGAAGAAATCTTGACATTCATTATTCACAGCATCTTTCTTCCAGATGTCAGAACGATACCATGCCATAGTCAAGTGACAAGGGAATAGTAAATTAAAACGACAAATGACATTTCTTTTCTTATGTGATCTTAGATATGGACCTTTCTCGTAATTATGTTTTTGTGTCTTGTCTGCAGTTAATTAGTTTTCCTAAATTCACTGTGATTGAAATAAAGCCACAAATCAAAATTAATTGAAATATAATTAATTTAAAATACACACATTTCCATGCTGCTGAAAACTAGAAATTAAAATGACATATATGATATGATCTAGGCACAACACCAAAACATGTCATCAGTGATGAAGATGAGAAAGTGACTCTTGGAAATCTAGGATGAAACTTTTTTATTGTGATGGTTTTAAGTGTTACTGACACATGTAGTCAGAGCAGTTTCTATAGTCACGGGTATATCACAGTGCCATAAAAAGAAATATTATTCCAACCACGCTTTCCAGTATGCTTACTGGATCCAGCATGATGTCCATTCCATGGCTATAAATTCAGACCATGCAGTATTTTTGTCTTTGATTTTAACAGTTCTTAATCATTGACATACAGGGACTAGATGAGAATGTGTGTTTGGGGCAAAGGTCATGCAGAGCAGATGAATCCAAGAAGAGACAATCCAAGCCATTCAATAGAAGGTTGGGAAACAAAATGTCACTTGGATGTAAATTTTAAAAAAATGTTTTCTTAAGGCAAACTTGAGAGATATGATTTTTATCTCCAAGTGAAGATTGTGACCAAAGTCATTAAAATATGCTTTTTATTAGCTTAGTTTTCATAAAAGCATTTAAATAAAATTTTAACAAGCTAAAATAATGTGTGTAATATATTTTGTAATCAGATACAATATTTCACAAATTAAGCAAAATTTCGGTGAACATTTTATATGTAGGATTGGAAAACAAACTTCAGTGGGAATTTGGTCAGTTTTCTCTCTGAAATTATGAGTTCATGGCACTCTGATCTCCACTAGAAAGTATAACCCAGAGACTTCCATTCAAGTATGCCTGGAAGGTGAGACAGGTGTGGATAAATAGTGACAATGGCTTAAAAGACAACTGAAAATAACACCAAACTCAAGCTGCACCTCCTGTTTGCATGTGTTTGAATTCTGGATTCAGCTCACAGGTCAGACATCAGCAGTGGGCTTGAAAATTAAGTCTAGGATATATTGTTTAGGAATAAGTCATTGTTAAGAAAGAATATGTCTATGATGGTAATAACTGATTCTGAAAATCATATGAAAGTAAAACACTTTAAATTATAAGGGAACTTAAAATTTTTTTCTTAAATTTGTTAAAACAAATTTTTATAATATGTGACCATGTTCAAGAGCAACTTAACACTGTTTGAAATAAAGAAAATACTGAACATTGTTGACAGATTTTAAAAACATTTTATATAGTATGAAATAAGCATATAGATAAAGTTGTTAAACAATGAGACTAGTATAATCTGAAGGGATGCCTTTAAAGTTGCCACTCTCAAAGCTACTGTGTCCAGTTACAATTTCCTTTTGGACAGTCAGAAAGAGAGGGAAATCTTGGTGCAAAACCAGTTCATTTATAAGACAAAAAAGTAACTTCAAAGGCATACAACAAGTGCTTGAGCAATGACTTCTAGGGCAACTGGGGAATTAGTCAAATTAGAATACCTTTTAAATTACCTGTAGAGGTCTTCCACACTAAGAGATGTAAACTCAGTGGGTGCAGGTATGCAATGGAGAATCTCACTCTTAAACTAATTTTGTGTTAATTGTAATTGTTTGCATTTAAATAATGAGACCTTTATTATTATTTGAGTATTTCTTGCCTTATAACTTCCTTTGAGTGGTTTGAGCACTGATTACCTTATTTATTCATTTCTTCAGTGGAACATCCGCTATATCCAACACGTTAGACATGATGATGATAGACTCGGGCATCTTGAGGTGACATGGAGGAAAACAGTGGAGTGGGGCCTGGACAGTTGAATCTTTATTATTAACTCCGGATATTTTATGCTTTGATGAAACTATAATTTGATCTTGAGCCAGACATTTGCTCTCTGTATGGACACACTTTGATAGAGGTTGAAAGCATTCTATATTGACTAATAAACCAATTCAATAGCACAGTTTTAATTCCCAGTTTTCAAATCTGACTTGGAATATTTCGATGTGCATCCTAACATTACTGAGAATCGTCCAAACAGATAGTTTGCTCAAGTATAAGTGAGTAAACTAAGAAAAATGACTCAGGAAAAATAAATTGAAAGAAAAATCATGATTCGGTAAAATTTCCTTCTATTACGCCATGTTATAGTTATATGAGTTCTAGTCCAGAGAAGCCTCTGCATGAGATCAAGGCAAGAAACTCAAGAAACTTCTTTATATAGTAGGAAACTGTATCTGGGATTTGGGGAAGACAAAGAATAGAGAAGAAGAAGGGACTGTATTTATTAAATGCTCTTGATAGCTACCGTGTTTAGTATTGTGACAATATATGTAATCCAGTGAATAGAAAGTGTCATTTACAAACCAAGAGGAGGAAAGAGAAAGTTGTGAAAAAGAATGTTAAACTCAAGGCCAATCATCGTTTGATGGATGCTGAGCCTTAACTTAAGTCTATTTCCCTAATTTTTTTAAGACAAATACTTCTGAGTTAGGTATTCAGAAAATATCTAAGTGACTTGATTTTACTAAAAGACCATGCAGTGCTCGTGAGAAGGAACAAATGGTGCATATTGTTTAAATGGTTTTTTTCCAACTTGTGTTTTCATACTCATTTTTGAATAAGACAAAGGGAGAAAATGTACTTCATCTCTAATACACATACATACACTTATAAAAGTACTATTTTTTCCTAAAACTTAGCTGCATGTCCTCAGACAACATTATTATATAATGCATTTTTATATTGTATTATACTTGATTTGATTCAATTCAATTTCATTCCAATTAAATGCCAGATCATGACATTCTATCTATCACACAATTATAAAATAACTAATTATGGACATAGCCTTGATTTCATGACACTTAGTGGTTCATGACTTGCAGTTTGTAATTTGCTGAGTAGGTAGTATCAGGCATTGCTTCTAGAAAAGTGTGTACTGTAAACTATGAAGGCAGAATGAGGAAATAATGAAAATGTTAGGCAAAAGTAAGGCTGGTGGGTAGGGATCAGTTGTGTGCCAGGCACAGGAAACAAGCAGTGCGAAGGCTGAGCAGTGGAATATGGCTCGTAGGCATGCTCAAGAATAGAACAACACAAGGGCCATGCAATCATCCTAATGACAATGCTTTGGAAGATCGCCACTTTGGAGATCGGATTGGATTTGTTTCATGAAGAAGTCAGTTTGAAGGCCTCAGAATAATCCAAAGAGGAAGAAGAATGAAAATCAGAACATCTAAGAAGCTCCTGTTATGGGGGCTTAGGTACTGACATGTGATAACTTAGAATAGGCTTGTCCAGGAAGAATGGCTTGGGGAAGAGTTAGGGGTCAAGATACATTTAGCAAACAGAGACAACAAGAGTTGATAAGAAGTTAGTTGAGCAAGTGAGGCAGTGGGTAAGAGTGATGGTGAGGACCTTGGTTGGAAAGCCTGCTCCTGTTGGATAGCTGCTCTGTCATGTCATTTCCTTAGCAACTCGTGGGAAATTTGACTGTCATATTTTCTGAATGGCAGACACATAAGAATATCATTCATTATTTATAGTATGTGTATTTGTAGAATAGGATGTTATAAGTTAAAAATTGGCAAGGATTCTAGTGGTTTTTCCCCTTAATTCCAGAAGGGTATGTTCAAGAGTTATCTGGGACGCAGTTGACTTCAAAGCCAGTCTGGCCAATTTCGCTTGAACTTGTCTTAAGCAGAAGAGGTATGGGAGATGCATTATTGGTTGAGTGCTGGCCTAGCATGAACAAAGCTCTGGCTTCAATATCTTGGACATCCTTTCCAAATTGCTGAAAGTTAGTTCCAAAAATAAAATAAAGAAAAATGGAAAAGTCTGGTGGCCTGGTGTGGAGGCACACACCTCTAATCTCATAACTTCGGAGGAGATAGTAGAATTTGGCATCCTTGGATAGCATGGAGTTTTGAGATCATCCACTGCTACATGAAATTCAAACAGAGGGAGAGAGGGAGGGAGGGAGGGAGAGAGAGAGAGAGACAGAGAGAGAGAGAGAGAGAGAGAGAGGGAGGGAGGGAGAGAGAGAAATGGTGGTGGGGGAGGTTGTGGTTTTGTGGCAGGATGGTAGATATTAATAGATAAATATGTCGATCCACATCTGAACTCAGAAGAATTAGATAAAACATTTGACTGTGTTCAATGACTAGATAAAATGAAATCAGGAGTGCTGAATAAAGTTATTTGGGCAGAGACAAAAAAGTGAAAAAAATTGAGGTTTAGTTTGGAGTGTTGAACAGTTCCCATATTTAGTAGTCAAATTGAAAGATGGGAGTTGGAGCCTGAATGGTGTGGGCTGAGATGAAGATTAATATATAAATACGAGCAACAGACCCTCTATAATCCCTCTATGAAAAGAGGAATGTGATATAATTAGCACTTTCTTTGGGACCTAAGTATATTTTTATGAGCTCTGTGAGAGATGACCTCTATGGTGGCAAATATAGAATTTAGAAAATGGTTAATATATTTGGTGCTTGAGATGAATTTAATAAGCATGCCTGTAAGATAATGTTCTTATTTTTGAACAGGTAAAGGCCAGCCAGAATCAGAGCATGTCCCCCAAGTGTAAAGCTGTAGTTCCCTAGCACACTGCCAAGCTTTTCTTTTCTATCACCATAATAACGTGCAAGTAGCAAACCCCGCGGCGTAATGCAGAAGCCGGGTGGCGCTTCTGTTTTTTTTTTTTTTTTTTTTTTTTTTTTTTTTTTTTTTTTTTCTTTCTTTCTTTTTTTTTTTTTTTTTTTTTCTTTTTTTTTTTCTTTTTTTTTTTTTTTTTTCTCATGGTTTATTTTTTTTTATATTTAAAAATTACCATCTCCTTCCCTCCTCCTCCCCCCTCCCTCCCCTCCTTCTCCCCTTTCTCTCCCCTCCTTCTCCCTCTTCCCTCCCCTCCCCTCCACCCATACCTCCCCTGGCGCTTCTGTAGCATAAAGCCGGTTTCCTAGGAGTGAAAGGATGCATTGGAGACAGGACGAGAAACCCACGAACACCTCTGGGTTTTCCGGCTCTGTTCCCCAAGCCAGCTACTGCCATCGGGTAAAAGGGCAGCTGTGATAGAATAGAGTAGAAGCCGACGCTTTTCTCAATTGCCTTAGACTGAAGTTTATAAACATAAAATTGTAATCACCTGCGTGATAGAGTGGATTTCTCAGGCTATAGCAGATTCAAGAGAGAGAGCGAGAGATGAAGTCACGAACACTCCATACAGGAAGCCTCTTACAAGAGCCGCAGAAGTGGGCAACCCAGACGTGGATGGTTTGAAGGCCTCTCACTCTTAGGCAGCTCAGCCCATGAAGAGGAAAAACTACGTCAGCATTTAGGGGATTTCTTTGACATCATAATAGCTCTTATTGAAAAATACATTTAATTAAAATATATAATATTTGTACAATTCCATGGGGGTACATTATAGTAATTTGGATCAACATTTATGTCTGCTCATTTTTCAAACAGAAATCATTATCATGTGTTGGGAAGCTCATCTTCTATTTCACTTTGAAATATTTTATTTATTGTTTAAATCTATAGTTACCTTTCTGAGGTATAGAAAACAAAGCAGTTCCCTCTCCCTGCTAGTGGTTTTGTGTCTCTCAGAACCTCTTCTCACCTGTTACTCTTCCTACCTTCTAGTGGCAAGCATTCTGTTCCAGATGTTTTTTCCCAAGACTGATCTATTGCTTTCCACAAAAGAGTGAGAAGATGTGGTACTTATTTTTTTCTCACATTACTTCTGTGTTTTTAATTCTTATCATGGATATTTCTCTCCAGTTCAAGGAGTCCTACCTTCACCCTTTATTTCACAGAAATGCTTCCTTGACTGGGCAGTTTATCAATATGAAGTGTGTTGATAAATGAGGCTGATTTCTTCAGCTTCTTTTATGAAAGAGTTCGACTGTGACGGGATGAGAGATGAAAAAACTGAGGTTCACTTTTGCGTTTATTCTTCTGACTTTTTCATCTTCCTTTTAGACTCTGCGCAGTAACTGGTGACACTTCTGTTGGTGTCTTGTTCAAATAAGCACTTCCATTCTTCCCTATCGTATTATTTTCTTTGAGTACTGCTAAATGAAGGGGTTAATAGGTAGGAAGAAAGGAGGGAGCCTGGTGAATTCCTAGTCCAAAATTGGTAAGAAAATAGATGTAGTGAAAGTGGTTCAGAAATGAGATGGAGGTCAAGAAGAAAGATGCCTGAATGTTTTATTTGTTTTGTATTATTATTTATTTCTGGAGACCAGACAAGGGGCCTGACACATCCTACTTTAAATACACTTGGTTTTTCTGAGAATGGGTTTCACTCTATAGCTCAAGCTGGCCTTACTCTTTGTGATTCTCCTGCCTCTGACTGCTTGGATTATAAGCATGTACCATCATTCTTAACAGGATGGTGTCTGAATTAAATGTTTAGAGCTGAGAAGTTCTTGTAGACAACAGTATCTAGAATTTGTCGAAAGTCATTGCTGGTGGAAGTAAGACAGGTGGACACTGAAAATGGCTTTCTGTGATTTGTTATCAGTCATAACAGCTCTTCAGAGACCAGCATAAGGATTCAAGTGGATGCCTGATTCATGGCACAGCCCTTGACTTGCGAAGGCATAGAATACAAGTGGCCATGGCAGGAAGCAGTTTGGAGAGAACTAACATGACTATAATCTTGACTATTATAGATGATTATCTATTAACCTCTATTTCCCAATTATACATTACATTTTCAAATGAGCTGCACAAACACAATACCTTAATCAAGAACAGAAATATACATATGCATAGTATCACAAAATTGACCTTAATTTTTTATCAATAAACCAAAATCTACATCAATGCAAATCTCTATAGCATACCCCCCTTTAAATGTAAAGAAACACTTATAACAATCATTTATGGAACTGGGGTATAGTTCTCTCCAAACTGCTTCCTGCTTTTTGTTGGGGGAAGTAATTTTGGGGGTGTTTATGGCAACCTTTTGTGGGGGTCTTGGACTTCTCTAAACTCCTTCTCCTTTCTCCCAGAATTCAGTTTAGTTTTCCTCTGCCTAGCACTACTCTACCCTATCACAGGCCTAAGACAGTTTCTTTATTAACCAATGATATTCACAGCATACAGAGGGGAATTCCACATCAAGTTAGCATCTTCATTTACAGAGGATTAAGAGAAAGAAATAGAGGAGCACATAGGAAGCAACTTGGACAAAGACTCAGAGTTGTCCTTCCCTCCCTCCCCTCTTTGTTCCCACCTGGTAGCAACTGATGTCCCCATTGCCATATTAGGCAGGTTTCTCTGCTCTTTGCAGGGATTTGTATAACAGAATGTAAGAATATAGTAGTGAATGTGAATATTAGTTACTGACATTATTTTATAGTTTTAATACTATTACTTAATTTTATAAAGTTTAATATTAAAATATTATTAAACAAACAGGTTTGGCTGCAAGCAGTTCAGAATGTCTCAACCTTGAATGTAAAATGCATGAAAGTTCTTTAATATTTGAGTGGAATGAAGAGAGATATAGAAAATTCCTGCTTAAATGTAACTTGGTAGTTACATTTAATTTTTCAAATGAATGTTTCAAATTTATTGTTTAATTGTGATTAACTAGTTATAAAGTTGATTTAATTAATTTTTGCCTTAATTACTGAGGGTAAGTAGGTAAGTAATTTTTGAAATTTCTCAGGCTACATTGTATGAGTAGTTTCTTTCAGTAGGTTTTTCAATCTTTAACTAAATATATGTGCATGAAAGATGAATTACTTTATTTCATTAGGGATTTCAGAGTTGATAGTTTGAATATAGTTCTATATCAGAAAATCTGCCTTTAAAATATCCCCACACAAACCAAATTATACTAATGAATTTCAGAGTTATCATATGATTTCTTTATTTACCATCATGAGAATTTTTCTGTTACCAGAAATTACACCTTATTACATGGCTTATTTTTCTTTAATGCTAAAGGTGTTACCTAATTGAGCTGTAATTATACATAATTTATCAAATAGAAATAAAGACAAAACCAGTAATCAGAGACTCTTCTGCATTTACAGACACTGTGTGAAGTGTGTGAAGGTGTGCCATGTAATTAGTTTACCAATGTTTACTCTAGAACAAGCAGAATAAATTGTCATCATTTTGCCTTTCACCATATGACAGCATGCTTGGAATTCATTTGCATAACTTTACAATGGAAGTCATTACCTCATCAGAGATGTAGTGTTCTATAATATAGAGAATACAGCAAGAGAAAGTAAGTTTATCAGAGGTTAGAAGCAAGAAAGTGCATTTCTTGTTGGAGGACAAGTGCTATTTCCATTCTTTTTGAATGAAGCATCAAGGGCTCTTGTAGCCCTGGGTGTAATGAGCCTCCAAGAAGCCACATTCTATTCTATTAGAGTGCTGAGACAGGACTTGGGAAGGTCAAGGTCAAAACCTGGAGTTGGAAATTTGCTTCCTCACCACCCAAAGCAATAGGGAGAGTTAAATGTGAACAGTAAAGTCTAGAGCTCATGACAGTTGCTTGCTGTATGCTGTTTTCCTCTTGCTTCTGATGGTGAAGGGGGCAGGAGGATGTGGGAGAACAAAGAATGTTCCCTTTTTCTCTTCAGTCATAGTGCCTGTAGTAAATATGTCCACATTTGTTCTTTTAAGGATATCATCATATTCATCTGGACCTCAGATGTTTAATGTAAAATTCCCAACCAGTGACCAAGTGTTTGAATTTATGATATGGAAGGCATTATTTGCTCATTTATCCAACTCAATCCCTTTTGCATTCTTTGTTCAACTCATGATTCCTCTGAACATACTTCTTGAGCTTAAATAGTAGGTATTTGGGTCAGAAACATTGGAAAAATGTGCACTTGTTTTTCCTGAGGAGCTGCTCACCTATTCCTGGTGGCTATGAAGTCATTGTTGTGTGAATTCTGGAAATCCTGGACTATTGTTGCACCTGTGAGTCTGAAGTCTGAGAAACAAGAGGCCATTGTATGTACCACAGTCATAGGGCAAACAATGGTATATTTCTGCTCAGGCACTGATGCAGAAAACAATGCCAAACAGGGATGCATTTTTCCTTTGAGTTTGTTTCATTAAGGTACTCACCTCCAGGGATTTGATAGTGTCCCACGATGTGGTGAAACAATGGCTTTCTTGGCCACTGAGTCAAGTACTATTTATATTTTTTAAAAAACACACTGTCACAAACACATCAACAAATTCAGTTTATTTGGACAAGGATAAGATAATCAAGTTGATGTAAAATGAATATATTTTGTCTAAATTTGTTTCTTAAGCAGAGGTTTCTGTTGCATTCCAAAGTCCATTCTGTGTAACATTAGGGTTATTTGATCTTAGTCTAATACTTGCTACTTAGAGAGGATTTATAAAATGGGCATTTCTTTGTAAGAAATAACAGTGATTTTTTTTATAGGGCCTCACAGATTTTCGTGAATTAAATTTGCCAAAAAGAGAGAAAGAGTTGTACTATCTAGAAAGAAATTCTAATTTGGTTTAGTTCATAGTATAGCCTAGAAAATGTTAATGCTATTGTTTTAAATTAGATTTATTCATTTTATCTTATATGAATGTTTTTCTGCATGTATGAATGTGCATGATGTGTGTACTCGGTGGCCATAGAGGTCAGAAGAAGAGCATTAGGAAGTGGCCTCCTAGAACTGGAGTTATGGATAGTTGGGAATTCCTACGTGTGTGCTGGGAATTGTACCCAGGTCCTATGCCAGAGCAAGAGGTGCTCTTGACTGTTGAATCATGCCTTCAGTTCCCTCTTATACATGCTTAAATATATGTGATATATTTACTGCAAATATATACCAGGTGCATAAAACCTCTGTTATTATTATCTGACTTCTAACCTACCTCTATAGTTACAGTTTTATGCTAGGTTATACTCAGTTTAGTACCCAACCCATACTGACACAGTAAAGAGGTTTCTAAACCTTTAATTTCTAAGCAGTTGTTATTAATTTTTTCTAAGAAAATGCTCTGTTTAAATTTTCAACACAATGAACTATTGCAGAACTTTAGTCTAGATGCCATATTTCTTAGATTATAATTGTGATAAGGACTGATCACTAAATATCCCAATTGATTTATCAGTCAACACGGTATAACTGTGGGGCAGAGATGATAGATTCAAATGAAAAGTTAAGAAAATATGTATCTGTCTATACAGTGGATTTATACTTAGGGCAAGAAAAATTAACATTTTGATCTACAGTTATCAGATGTTTATTTTGCCAAAGGAATATGAATTAATGGATGAGTATGTGCTTTTAAGCATTGTAGCTAAGTTTGCAGTGTTGGCTTGGGGAATAAGTCCACTGTGATAATGCTTTGTCTGACAGGGATCTCAGCCGCCTGTGTTTGCAGGGAGCAGTAAATATTTTTCCTTGTGCATTCTAAGATTAAAAATATAAAGAAGAAATTACAATGAAAGTCCATATGTATATAAATTTTATAATCATTTTTCCACTCTATATCTTCTATTACCTAAATCATATGTATGTGAAGAAACCAGTCTTTGTGTTTATGGACTAAATCCCAAGAAAACCTAGGTAAATTCACCTTTAAAATATGTATTGTAAAGTAATACTTGACTGATATCTACAATATACATCCTTAGTATAATCTTAGAATACAATTATTTGAATTCTGAAAATATTTTTATTTAAGCTTTAGTATTAAAATCACTACAATAATAAACATTTTGGTGTACAATTTAAAAAGTATTTTCTTATTTTTTGAGATTATAATATACTTACATAAATTCCCATTTCCTTTTCCTTTCTCTCAGGCCTCCAATACATCACTTATTGCTCTTTTTTAATTTATGGCTTTTTAATTAATTGTTATTATGTAATATATGAATGTACATATAAAAGCAAATATATTATGTAAATACATGACTATGAATATATAGATTCTTAAATACTTAAATACAACCTAATCAGCATGTATAATGTTACTTAGAGATATGTTTTCAGGGCTGACCATTTGCTATTGGATAACCAACAGATATGCTGTTCTCTGGGGAAGACTTTTTATGTGTGATTTACATATTTTAAATTCCTAGTTTTCTTCAAATTGTCCATGGTCATTTTATTACTTGTCATTACTAATGCTAGAAGGAAGAAAGAATAAAAGATCCTATGTTCTTACTGGTCTTAGTATGTACTTCTATCTAGTGGAACTTCTGCATCTAGTTATGTCTTTTTTGATAAATCTTCTGTAGAGATGACTTGGGGGACTTGCCTCCAGTCAGCACCAGGGTCTGTGAGAAAAATCTAAGGATGTGATAAAAGCTTAGGAAAATTCTTATCTATTTAATAGACACTTTTAATCTGTGGGAAAAATAAAAAGAACATACGCTTTCTGATGGCAACTTTCTCTTCATCTTAAAAAAAAAAATCCCTCTTGCTCTCTCCTTCTCTCTCTGCCCGGCTGCTGGTGCCCATTCATCGTTGCTCTTCACTCTGCCTCTGCTCCCCTGCTCTGCCCTCTGTCTCAGCAAAACTCTGCACAATTATAAGTTACATTTTCAGGCCCAACCCATACTCACAACCTAAGGTCAGTCACGTAGTTTTTCATAGGCTAGGGATGTCACATTGACCCATGCACGCAGTGCTAAGTTGGTGAGAATTTTCCGACAGTAAACAATTGGCTGAACCTTGAGGTTGGGAAGCACATTCAGGCTAAAGTTGCTTCAAACTCTGACCTTGAATCAGTAAAACAACACCCAGAAAATAACTTGACATATTTGTCTCTAGGGTTGACCAGATATTTGTCTCCAGGTGCAACCAGCCTGCTTTGAATTTGCTCTGGTCTAAAGCTAGCTTGCCTATGTAAAAGGCTATCTTTGTGACTAAGGATCCTAAGTCAGTCTGAGTAATGTAAAATATCCTGGTGTTATTTCTATTCATTGAAATTATACAGATAGTAGAAGTCATCCTTCTGACCACCCACAGATATATGTGTGCCCAGTAGATGGAATAAATTTTTTATTTATTTTCATGAGATAAACACACAAGTAGTGAGAATAAACACCCAGGGCTGTTATTAGGGAAGAAATGAGGATCATAGGGAAGAGATGAAGTGACTCATGAGAGAAATTACAGAAGGAGCAACAGGTTTCCACAGTCAGTGACCTCACGGCTCTGGTAGGTGGGGCTCCCCAGCAGGCAATCATGTCTTATTATGGGTTGGATTGTTAAATGCTAGTTTTCACTGTCATTGTCGTACACTCCCATGGCCCTTTGCACTTCTAATTTACTGCTGTTAAAGCAAATCATGTGTGTACTTTGATATTAATTATGTAAATATTATTTCATTTTTTTTCTGATCAGAACAAGATTGGGACAGATGATATGGGGGCATTGTTGTATACTCAGATTCTAGGGTAGGACAACCGGGATTGTATCAAAATACTCAGAGAAATGAAATGTCCATATTTTGTAGAATTTTTTTTTTTTTTTGGTTTTTCAAGACAGGGTTTCTCTGCAGCTTTTTTAGAGCCTGTCCTGGACCTAGCTCTTGTAGACCAGGCTGGCCTCGAACTCACAGAGATCCGCCTGCCTCTGCCTCCCGAGTGCTGGGATTAAAGGCGTGCGCCACCACCGCCCGGCCATATTTTGTAGAATTTAAGGAAGAAACAAAGATATTGCAATGGAAGAGGTGATTTTCAAAGTGTTTAGGAAACTGTTGTCTTTCAGTAATTTTACCCTCTCATACGCAGGTTAACACGCCTGCATAGAACGGCTCTTCTCTTTCAATATTCTCGCCCTAGTTTTTGACCGAGAGAAATAACTGTGCCCCATTTTCATCCTCTCTTTGGACTTAGAAATGCTGTGCACATTACAAACTTGAAACCCCAATGGTTACAGCTCCGTTGGAAGGATGGCTGTGAGGCAACTGCAGTCAAGTGGATGGAGGGATGCTTGCTGTCCTTCCTTCTAGAAGACAGGTCCTAGGAGTAAGTTCTTCGTTAATGTCCAGAACTTCTTGCCAATCTCTTCATTCTGTGAACCTACGAGCAGAGAAGTTGGAGGCAGAGTGCCTGTTACACAGAACTCTGTTTTTCCTTTAGCTCTGCTTACTATCTCATTTATTCCAGGAGCATAAACTTTATTATTGTTATTACGGTTTTTATTTTAGAAACCCAGAGCTAATATAACTGGCTGGAATGGGAGCTGGAGGTTTAACTCACATCTCACGTATTTCGGTCTCCAAACTGGAGCCAAGGTTAAAATCACCCCGTGGTTATCGTGCCATTTGAGGCTGTTCGCACGCGCTTGAAACAGCCTCATATGCAGTTTTGCTCACAGGAAAAACACAGGCTGTACAAACTGCTGGGTCAATCTGTTTTTGTGATATGATTATAAAATGAGAGCTCTGGTTTTATTTATTACCTCTTCTACACCAAGGAAACTTAAGGGATAAAAGCTATCTTGTGGAGTCTGTTGTGTTGAGCTTGCTTCCTGGTCTTGGGTTCTCAGATGTGATTAAGGGAAGCAGTGAGCATATGCTCAGTTCTCTCTTTCATACCCAGGTTTTCTCTCCCAGCTGCCTTCAGGTTTTGTTTGCATTATTTTACCATTTACCATGTTCAAGTTAAAATTTCTTTTAGATTTATTTTTAAAGTATTACTTATGTGTATGTGTCTCCATGTGAGTATGTATATGCACATGCATGATTGTGCCAGCATAGGCCAGAAGAGGGCATCATATACTCCTGGATGGGAGTCACAGGTGATTACCAGCTTCTGAACATGAGTGCTGGGAACAAAACTGGTTCTCTGCAGGAACAACAAGCAACTTAACTAAAGAGCCATCTCTACAGCCCCTAAAATCTTTTAAATTTCAGGTTTCAAAAAAATCTTTTCAACTTCTAAATCTTATTCAGTATTTGTATGATGCAACATAATGTTTTGATATTTATCTGCAAATCATGTGCTAATATACCATATTGAAGCAAATTATCCTGCCTATTATCTTTCATAGTGACCTCTGTATGTACTGGAAGTTCTAAAAATCTACTTTTAAAGGACATTTTCTAAGTACAATGCAGAATTAACTGTAGCTCAAGTGTTGTAATTCTATCTACTTACTCACCGTGCACAGCTACAGTATGCACTCCCTCATTTATGGCTTCTCATCTCCTCCCTCTTCTCACTCTCAGAAATTATTCTTCTACTCTGTTTTATATTTTTGACTCTTTTGAAATTATACATGTGGGTAAAATCACATACTCATTTCCTTTTCATGCCGAACGTATCTTTTTAGTAGAGTGTCCTGCAAATGCATTTGTATTAATGGGAGGATTCTCTTTTTAATGACTGAATAACATTGGGATGTGTGTGTGTGTGTGTGTGTGTGTGTGTGTGTGTGTGTGTGATTTTCTTTATTCAATTTCTCTCTGATGGAAATTTCTGTTATTTCCATTTCTTGGATCATGTGAATAGTGTAATTAAACATAAGAGGACATGCATTTCTAAAGAAGACTGATGTCATCCTCTTTGGATATGTTATAGTCAGTACATAGATTGATGGGCACACCGAAATGGGAAGATATCGTA
This sequence comes from Arvicola amphibius, assembly GCF_903992535.2. Classification (NCBI taxonomy): domain Eukaryota; kingdom Metazoa; phylum Chordata; class Mammalia; order Rodentia; family Cricetidae; genus Arvicola; species Arvicola amphibius. The sequence goes on along the minus strand of NC_052057.2, from coordinate 60,623,254 downwards.
TATTCACATATTGGAAATTAAAAGTGGCAAACTGTTCATAGTATGGTACAAAGAGAGTCCACAAATAAAACAAAACATAGAAAGTCAACTAATTTTCAATAAGGCCACCAAAAGTTATAATACATATCATATTTTTAATAAATGGGGTTGGGAAAATTAATATCTAGAGTTAAGAAAACTGGACCTTTATGTTAAACCCTAAATGCACACCCACAAAATCAACTCAAGGTTAATACTTAAATATAGAACCTGAAATGACAAAGCTAAAATAAAATCAACCAACCAATCAAAGAAAGAAACAATGAACCAGGAGAAAAGATATTTGGTATTAACATTCTGCAGTATTTGGTGTCACAAAAGCTCAAGCAACAAAAATGAACACAAGGAATTATATCAAGATGGAAGACTTCTGCATTGCACAGAAAAAATAAGAAAATTAAAAAATAATCTATGAAATGAAAAAAATTCTCACAAATGGCATTATATTTCACATACAGGTACATTTGATTAGAAATTCACTAATCAAAAATCTATAAAAATACAATGTGTAGCTAGATTTGGTGACACAGACTACAGTTGCAGCACTTGAGAAGATGAGACAGGGGGATTGTGAGTCAAAGTTCACCTGGGCTCTTGGGTGAGACCATGTTCAAGCACACTGAGGGCAGAAAATAAAGGAAGAAACACAGCTTGACAGAATGATGGTCAATTACCGGTTATGAAGTGGGACAAAAAACTCACACACATTTTCTCAAGACAAATATAGAATGGTTCAATAGGCATGGGAAAAGGTGACTGACTTCATTAGTTATTGCAGAAATTCAAATTAATAAAAATTACAGGACACCTTTTCCCATCTCATTCTTTTCTCTGTTGTGGAATTGGTGCCGTTTGGCTTCAAACGCTGTGTCATTGGCAGGAATGTGCTTTCCAGTTACGATCAGAAGTTGGAGTGAGAGTAAGACATATATATATGACAATATTCAACATGATGTTTGGTTCTTATCATCATTGAAAGGGTAATCTTTTCAAATGGCATCTATTTAATTGCCATTTGAGCAAAATGAATTAAAATTGTGTATCTATTGTTGTCTTTGCACATGCCTGGAGTGCCTGCCTTTCATCGTTATCTGCCTCACATCTGTCAAGAATCATCTCCCCTGTGAAATTTTTATGAGAGAAATGGATTCTTATTTATGTTCCTACATCCACATGAGAATACCTCCCCCACTAAAATGCTTTCTATCTGTGAATGTAGCTCAGTGGGTGGAATACTTGACCAACATGCATTGGTTCCCTGAGTTGTATCCCCAACACCACATAAGGACGTGGAGGCAGGAGAATTAGAAGTTCAAAGTATCCTTGGTTGCACACTGTGTTTGCCTCTGTTACTTTGAGACCTCACTTTAAAATATCTTCCACATTAAAATATGATCTTGTTTGTGTTTTTTATCTAAGTAGATGGAGGTAATTGACTATAAGGGCAGAGTTAATAATTTCTGCTAACTCTGGCCTCTAAGTCAGTGCCTGCCATATTAGACCATACAGTTGTCCTGAATATATTAATGGGTGATAGGAGAGAAAAATTCCACAAACTTGATTTGTTAAAAATTCTCTCAATATGCTATTATTCTTGTTCTCATTTCAACATCAACAATTAAAGATACTTTAATGATATTTTTTCTGTAACCCAAAATATAAATTTATGTATTTTACAACTCTCAGACAAAAAGCTAAAACATGTCTTAAACTGTGCATTAGGATCTTTTATAATCCCAAGATTTGAGGAGTTCACAAAGAGTGTTGTAGAAATTCATAGAGGGTTGAAGGACATCTCACTTGCTCCTTGTAAATCGGAATGTTCTGTTTATCTTCTTCCAGCTTACTAAGAAAGAAAAAACACATAACACTAGGGAAAATAGATCTTGCATTTTAAGTCAGAATGAACAAAACTAACAAGCAGCAAACCACAGAGACCTGTCATCTGAAAGGGAGATATAGCATTCATTTTATTAACAATTCACCAGTGTAGCGACTGTCAATTTTACAGGCAGAAAAGAAAATGTATTTTTCAAGAAATATCTGTTTTGTTGAATAAATATTGAGAAAAATATTGGGTGAGCTTCACTGATTGCTAATAAAAGTGGAGGAGAGATGAGAAGGCCACATTGCTAGTATTAAATAAAAATCTTTTGTTATTATTGAGATGTATTTCTTTTTCTTTTTTTTTTTTTGGTTTTTCGAGACAGAGTTTCCCTGTAGTTTCTAGAGCCTGTCCTGGAACTAGCTCTTGTAGACCAGGCTGGCCTCGAACTCAGAGATCCGCCTGCCTCTGCCTCCCGAGTGCTGGGATTAAAGGCGTGCGCCACCACCGCCCAGCTGTATTTCTTTTGAAATCAGGAATTATTTGAGTGTCATTAATAATGAATCTCTTTTCATAATGGGGCAATTAAATAGATGCCATTTGAAAAGATTACCCTTTCAATGATGATAAGAACCAAACATCATGTTGAATATTGTCATATATATATGTATATATACATATAATTATCTGCATATTATTTCATGATTCTGTTGTAAGAACAGAAAATCATAAGTCTGAAAACAGATTAGCATTATTGACATGTAGAAATACCAAATGGTGCAATAACCACTCAGCTTATAAAAGTTGGCTCTGAGCTGACATAGAAATGAAGTAAGTACAATTTTCATTTAGTGGGATTCTTGTCACAGTTTGAGTTCTGTCAAAATCACACCCTTAAGCTTGGATTTAATAATAACTTGTTGGAAGGTGAGCGGAATATTATAGTGAGGGAATGATCAGAACTAGACAGGAGCAATTGCGAAGGTAGCTGGGAATAGACAACTGAGAGGGATTTCCCTGAGGCATCTAGGCTCCATCCTGTTGTCCTCTTCTAGGGCCCTGTGAAAGGAGCCTCTGAATGTTTGTATCAACAGAGAAAGGCTTTCGAGGTGTTTACTCACTAGCATGTATGTTTTCCTGACAAGGCTGTATTTAAGGAGCTTTTTTCTGCTGTCTTAATGGACTATGTCCTTTCAGAAGATTCCAGAGAAGCCTGAGGAAGGAATCACATAGGATGTGCCAGGCCCACATGGCTGTCACTGAAGGAAGAGCTGCCTCAAGGGGTTTGGTGGAAATAAAGCAGTATACATCACATAGGGCACTCATGTTTCATTTATAATTCATCGGGCAACTACTCTAAGTAGGAAGATGGCTAATTTTTATCTTAATTGCTTTAAGGGATAAGAAGTCATGGAAGAAATAAACCCAACATTGAAGACATTTTTATTTTTTCCATTTTAATATTTAAATAGATTTTTTCTTATCCAATATATCATGATTACAATTTCACTTCTCTACTCCTCACAGTCCCCCACCTCCCCTCCCATTGGGATCTACCCTCTTTTTGCCTCTCATTAAAAAACAAACAGGCTTCTAAGGGATAACAATCAAGTAAAAGGTTATAAGACAAAACAAGACTAACAGAATAAAATTGGACAGTACAAACAGACAGAAGGAAAAGAGCTCAGGAAAAGGTATAAGAAATATATTTTAAAGCAGAGTCCCACTTGCTGACAGTCAGGAATCACATAAAAACAGAAAGCTGGATTCTATAACATATATGTGGAGAACCTGCATGATAAAAAACAAAATATACAAATAAAACAAAATAAGATAAATGTTTTTCTAGAGAAGTGACATGACATTATGAGACAATGAACCTCCAATGATGCTATTAAGTTCTTTTCTTTTGACATCTATGGCTGGGCCTGAAGCCTACCCTTAAGAGTGGTTTGTTTTCCCATTGAGACTTCCCTAGAGAAAGCTAAATTTTCATTTGCAAGTAGTTATCAGTTGGTGATAGGTGAATTTACCAAATTTTTGAAACAAATTCTGTAAAGCTTTAATATGCATGTAGTAAATCAACTTTGTCTTATTGCTATCGGGCTGAAGATGTTCCCCATAACTATGAAAATGCCACCCCAGTGAAGATCTACTCTTCACTCTTCAGGACTTTTGATTTTGAGATAATAGAATGGGCAAGTAATGTAGTACCTGCAAGAATATAATTGCCTGTCCTTTACAGTGCACAGGGCAGAGTTCCCTTGAGCACCAGAATTTCCCTTCCCCTCTTCTCTCCCTCTACTCCCCTGCTCTCCTTTCCCTCCCATCATTCTTTCCCTCTCTAGTTTCTTCCCCTCCTTACTTTCCATTTTGATACTAAAAGTCAACTGCAAATCTTCATAAATACGAAATTTAGCCTTTAATTTGTAACAGCTACAGTATAAAAAAAATCTGTCCTACTGTGAATAACTTTTCAGTAAAGCGTATGGGAACAGACATGATTTCCATGTTCTGGGGAAGCTGACTTTATTAATATATGTAACCTTCATTTACACTGCATGGTTTTCAGGGAGGTCAGAAGCATCTTTGGGTTCATGGAGATAGTAAATGAAAGTTTGAATGAATGAAGTTACTGAGCAATGAGTATTTAGGTCAACATATGTTTTAAACCTCTACTGGTGTGATTCCTAAAGCTGTGTTAGCGGTTATCTCATACCATGTTCTTGAGATGCCACTCTAAGTGCAAACAGAAGATGCAACTTACCTCTGTATCTGTGTGCTTGAAGGACTCTTCAACATAAACATAACTTGGATTGATGTGATTATTTCTCATTATATCTACCCCATTGATGCAAACTACTCATCTTATACTTATATCTACCCCACTGATGTGTTTATTTTGTAGTTATGATATCAACTCACATCTCATGTTTTTTTTTTGTTTGTTTGTTTTTGTTTTTGTTTTTCGAGACAGAGTTTCTCTGTGGCTTTGGAGCCTGTCCTGGAACTAGCTCTTGTAGACCAGGCTGGCCTCGAACTCACAGAGATCCGTCTGCCTCTGCCTCCCGAGTGCTGGGATTAAAGGCATGCGCCACCACCACCCGGCTCATCTCATGTTTTTATGTTATTAAATTGTGTCCTCAGGAGGTATAAGACCAAATAATATTCACCTTTCTGTTACATATTCTCTCAGATAAACAATAATTTGAGGAATTATTTTGAGGCAAAGTCTGTCACAGCTTCTAGATAGGTATTTCTCAGGACTCTTGTTAATCAAAGGAGTTATACAACATTTCTCTTCACTTTTAAGACAAATTTAAAAAGTCACAACCATTGTAAAATATTGTGTCACTCAATTAGTGTTGTTTTTCAAGTTTTTCTTCTTTGTAAGGATTTGACTTTGTCAGACTTAATTTTTTTTCTAATGTTTTTTAACAAACTGTCTTCTTCCTTTTTTGTCTTCCTTAATCCAACAGCTTCTAGATACACACTTTAGGTTCTAGAAACAATCCTGTTGGCAATATTATATTTTTTTTACAAACATTCTCATATCATTATTGGCTCAGTAATTGGGGACTTGTGGGATTTTTGGAATATTTTGAGTCAAAATTTGTCATTTGTCTGGAAACAAAATGCACATGAAAGAGTTGCTCTATAAAAATATTAGGTTGGTAGTATGTTGGGTTAAATATATTGTGTGTATTTCTGGAAGGAAAATGTAGAACAATTGAATAAATGGTACACGGAGAAGGAGTTGAGTTTACTATGAACATTAGCTATGATAATAAATTCTGCATCTTTAGGGGTCTTTAAAAAGTGTTTTAATGATCTTGCCAAGATATGATAGAGGGAGTTTATAAATACATAACATAAGCTCATTTGAATTCAACTTTCTTGTAGAGATATGTAAATGTATTCATGGTTTATTCATATTTCTAAAAATATTATATGAATATATGTAAAACTACAAATTTATATCTATACATAAAGTCAGAAGTATAGGACATAAAATTCTGAGATAAAGAAAAGTTACGACCAATTGTTAAAAAAAAATCTGAATGTATGAGAGACAGATAGCTTTTAGGTCATTACTGGGAAATTCCTGCAGATAGTAGGGAACCCCACACCACTACAGACACAGAATGCTAATGGTTGAGACCTGGTGAAAAATACCCAGTTGGGAGAAATCAGCCAGGCAGAGACTCCTTGGGCTTGCAGATTCCTTTAATGAGGGTATGGTTAGTGTCACAACCAAAACACTAGGAGGTCTATTATAGAAAGCATCATCAGCCAGCTAGGACACATCAAAACCAAGATTATGAGTGCTTCTAAGACCTAGTGAATGTGAGGTTCAGACTGAGGTTTTGTTTAAGTAAATAATTGCTCAAAGTTTCTTCTCAATAGTTTTGTAAAAGAATATGACCTGGTACATATATTTATAAAACCAAGCGATTGAACACAATTCTCACATAGCTACCTCATAATGGAGATAGGAAATTTCATGATAAATTGGGTTTGTATATTGTTTTAATCATATGATAAATGTGATATTGGACTTGGCATGCAGTCCAGCATGAGCCACAAAAAAACCCAGAGAGTCTCAGTATTTTGTGAAGTGTTGTCTCTGTCTGTGAATGGAAATCTGAAAAGTTTTAAAGCTTCAGAACATACAAATTTCCATTTTAATATTTAGATTCTTGTATGAAATATGGTGCTTTATTATGCAGACAAAGAGAAGAAATTAAAGTATAAAAATATTTCTATGGGAGTTGGAAAAGAGAGTGAGAAGTAGATATTATATGCATGTAATAATTTTTCAAAGAATAAAAAAAATGCTTCAGGTACAAACAAAGAACTCTGTAGATGGATATTTAGAAGAGTGATAATATGTATCCAATTAAAAATATTGTCCAGGATCTCTGGTCTCTGGTTCTTGGTCACCCACCAAATACAAACAAATGCAAAAATAACACCAAAAAAGCAAAACTAAATTTACTACTAATGATACTCTGAAGTATTCATAGACTAGTGCCTTATAAGATCAATATTAGCATCAAGGAGCTTCTTCCTGCAGCAGATGGGAAAAATACAGAGATCCACAGCCAGATCTCTCTCTCTCTCTTTCTTTCTCTCTCTCTGTCTTTCTCTCTCTCTCTCTCTCTCTCTCTCTCTGTCTTTCTTTCTCTCTCTCTCTCTCAGACACACACACATACACAAGCACACACACACGCAGAGAGAGAGAGAGAGAGAGAGAGAGAGAGAGAGAGAGAGAGAGAGAGAGAGAGAGCTTGGAACATTCAGCACTAAATAGAATAGCTCTGTCAAATCCCTCTCCTCAGGACCTGAGAGAATCCCACTGAAGAGAAGATGAAAAAATATCTAAGAGCCAGAAAAGGAGAACAAGGCCTTTTAAGTTAACTGAGCAAAACTAATAAGAACTCAAAGCACAGGGTTGATGTGGAATTCCCCTCTGTATGCTGTGAATATGTTTTATTGCCATTGGTTAATAAAGAAAATGCTTTTGGCCAATGGCTTAACAGAGTAAAGCCAGTCAGGAAATCCAAACAGAGATGTAGAAGATCAAAAAGGTGGGAGTTGGAAATATGCTATGTAGCTTCCACAGGAGACAGATGCAGGGTGTCAGATGGAATCTTACCAGTAGGCCACAACCACATGGCAATACACAGATGAATATAAATGGGTTAATTTAAGATGTAAGAGCTATCTAGGAATACTCTAGAGCCATTTGTCAAGGAGTGTTGCAATTAGTATAGTTTCAGTGTGAATATTTTGGGTTTTGGTGGTTGGGAAACAAATGAGTAGTCTCTTCCTACAAAATGGCATAAACCCATGACCCTGAGATTAAGAGTCTCATGTTCTACTGACTGAGAAAATGGGAGGTGATATGTGATTTCTTTCTCTATGCTTTTTTATTGGCATTGGTTAATAAAGAAGCTGTTTTCTATATTGGTTAATATAGAAAACTATACTAATTGCAACACTCCTTGACAAATGGCTCTAGAGTATTCCTAGATAGCTCTTACATCTTAAATTTGGCCAATGTCTTAACAGAGTAAAGCCAAGTGGGAAATCTGAACAGAGATGTACAGAGAAAGAAGGCAGAGTCAAAGCGATTCCATGTAGCCTCTGGAGGAGTCCTATGCCCATAGCCTTGCTGACAAACCATGAGCCTTGTGGTAAAATATAAAATAATAGAAATGGGTTAATTTAAGATACAGAGCTAGCTGGCAATAAGCTTAGGTGATTGGCCAAGCAGTGTTTTAATTAATTCAGTTTCTGTGTGGTTATTTTTGGTTTGGGTGACTGGGAACGTACGAGCACCCTCTGACTACACAGGGCTTGCATGGGCTTGCACTAGGTCCTCTGTGTATTTACTATATTTTTCATTTTAGTATTTTTTGGGGGACTTCTTAGCATGTGAAAGAGTCAGTCTCTGATTCTTGTATCTTCTCTTGGGGTTCTTTTCCTTCTATTGGTTTGTTTTGTCTAACTTCAATGTAATGGGTTTTGTTTTATCTTATTATACATTATTTTGTCATGTTTTGTTGTTTCCTCTTAGATGTCTGTTCTTTTCTAATGAAAGGCAGAAAAGAAATGGATGTGGAGGGGAAGAAAAGAGTGGAGAAACTGGGAGTAGTTGAGGAGGAAAAATTGTAATCAGAATATACTGTATGAGAAACAACCTATTTAATAAAAGGGAAAAAAAGCGAAGACAATAGCAACAACAAAAAGATAACATGGTCAATGTAAATTGTATTTTATGAGTTTAAGTTAAAAAGAGGACACAAAGTTGGGTGGGTAGGAAATGGGGATGTGTTTGGGAAGTATGGGGTAAATATGAACAAAATACATCATATGAAGTTCTTATATAACTAAAAAAAATCACAGAAAAATATTTGTTGTTGTTACCCAAGTCTCGTTTATTAAGCATAAATTCTACCATTTAGGTACATGCCTTGGTCTAAAAGTTGTATATTTTGTTATTTGTTCGTAGTGCCAGAACCTCATACATGCCAGGAAAGAGCACTGAGTTACATTTCTAGCTAATTAAGAAATAAAGATTGTGATGGTTACAATTTTCCTGAATGCTTTATTATTAATATATTTCAAGCATTAAAAATAATATTACCATAACCCAAGTAGATATTCTTTCTCTTCTTTTTCAAATTTTATGTTTGCTCCTTGATAATGAATATATTAATAACCTACACCTGAATTAAAATACATAAGAGTGTCTAAATCAGGTGTGGTAAAGAAGAACAAGGTATCTCAATATGGCTGGGCATGGTCGCATATACTTTTAATCCCAGCACTCTGATGGTAGAGGCAGGCAGAGCTTTGTGGTCTGTAGGTCTATCTGGGTTATGTAGTAAGTTCCATAATAGCCAGGAATTTATGGAAAGAACTTACCTCAAAAAAGTTTTAAAAGAAGAATTTTAACATGGGGTTTAAGGAATTTTTATATTCTAATATATTTAGAGAATAGGATTCTTCATTCTCTGTGAATGGCTCAAGTTGTTGAGTCACTATGATGAGTACTAGGGGACATAGTTAAGTCTTCATGCACTTCTTATGTGACTCAAACATTCTCCTCTAAATATGTAAGTGAAAAATTTTTACCTGATTCTATTAGGGTACATGCCCAAGACTGTTAATATATTTTACCCTCTAAAGAAAATAGAACTAATTAATTATTAATTATTATTAATCAGTTATGCTTCTATCAGTGAAGCACTTGCCTGAAATGTCTGGGGCTCTAGAATCAAATTCCAGCCACAGACATAACCCCTCAGACCACAAACTAGTCAAAGGAACTTAAAGCATTTTAGTATGAGGCATATACCAGTGTAACAAGTAAATAGACAGCTAAATATAAAAGCAATGTTAGTTTTAGTTTTTTTTTATAATGGAATTACAGGACTTACTTTTGTAGTGGATTCACCGCAAAAAGCTAACATAGGCCTCAAGCTCTTGTGTGAATTTCTGACCTCTCTGCTATCTCTGGGTATTGTTGGAATCTGAATTTATTCATATTTACTAAGTGTGGTGATGATGGCACTAGCTCAGTGTGGTGACATTTACGATATGGTACCCTCTCCTCTATAGGGTCTTAACTGGGGTCATCCTTGTGGGTTCCTGGAACTTTCTCTATTGCTAGGTTTCTTGCTACCCTCATAATGGCTCCCTCAATCAAATTATCTCTTTCCTTTCTCTCCATCTCTGTCCTTCCTCCATCTTGAATATCATATTCCCTCAAGTTCTCCTCCCACTTCCCTGCTTTCCTCTTCTTCTCCTTCTGCCATTTCTACTCTCCTACCATCCCCTTGCTCCCGATTTTGTCTATTTTACCTTTCCAGGTGGGACTATTTATTGTTTTTTTTTTTTAGGGTTCAATTTATTACTTATTTTCTCTAGGTTCATGGACTATAGGCTTGTTATCCTTTGCTTTACAGCTAGAATCCACTTATGAGTGAACCATTCCATGTTCATCTTTCTGGGTCTGGTTTATGCCACCCAGACTAGAAAAAAAAAAGACTAGTGTCTTTTTTTCTAGTTCCATCCATTTGCATATAAATTTCAAGATGTCATTATTTTTTACTGCTGAGTAGTACTCCATTGTGCAATGTGCCACATTTTCTTTATCCATTCTTTGGCTGAGGGTCATCTAGGTTGTTTCCAGTTTCTGGGTATTAGGAATAATGCTGCTATAAACACAATTGAACAAATGTTCTTGTAATATGATTGAGCATTATTTAGGTACATGCCCAAGAGTGGTATTTCTGGGTCCTGAGGTAGGTTGATGCCAATTTTCTGAGAAACTGTCATACTGGTTTCTAGAGTGGTTGTACAAGTTTGCCTTCCAACTAGCAATAAAGGAGTGTTCCTCTTACTCCACATCCTCTCAAGCATAAGCTGTCTTTAGTAATCTTGATGTTAGCCATTCTGACTAGTATAAAATGGTATATCAGAGTCATTTTGATTTGCATTTCCCTGATGGCTAAGGATGTTGAACATTTTCTTAAGTGTCTATCAGCCGTTTGAAATTTTTTTGTTGAGAATTTTTGCTGTGGGACACTGGTTTGTACCCTGTCACTTGTATTTTAAATAAATGGTGATTGGCTAGTAGTAGGCAGAAAGTATAGGTAGGGTGACAAGGCAGGAAGTAGAAGTGGGGCAATGAGAATTCTGGGAAGAAGGAAGTTTCAGTTTGCAGTCATCACCCAAACAGAGAGGAGGCCAGACACAAAACAAGTAAAATGTGACTGCCTTGCTGATTTTAGTTTGGAGTCTATTATGTTAGATATTAGGATAGCTACACCTGCTTGTTTCTTAGGGAAAATCTTTTCCCAACCCTTTAATCTGAGGTAATATCTCTCTTTGATGTTGAGGTGTGTTTATTGTATATAGCAGAAGGATGAATCCTGCTTTCATATTCATTTTCTTAGCCTGTATCATTTTATAGGTGAATTGAGTCCACTGATATTAAGAGATATTAATGACCAGGAATTGTTAAATTCTTGTTATTTTTCAGTGGTATTGTTTGTGTGTTTCCCTTTTTTGGGGTTTGCTGGTGTGAGGCTATCTGTTGCCTATGTTTTTGTGGGTGTAGTTAGCTTCCTTGGCTTGGAGTTTTCTTTCTAGTACTTTCTGTATGGCTGGATTTGTGGAGGTATTTTTTAAATCGGGTTTTGTCATGGAGTGTCTTGATTTCTCCATTGATGGTGATTGAAAGCTTTTCTGGGTATAGTAGTCTGTCCTTGCATCTGTGGTCTTTTAGTGGCCACATCACATCTGTCTAGAACCTTCTTGCTTTCATGTTTTCCATTGAGATATCAGGTATAATTCTGTTAGGTCTACCTTCATATGTTACTTGATCTTTTTTCTTTGTAGCTCTTAATATTCTTTCTTTATACTGTATGCTTTGCATTTTGATTATTATATGGTGAGGATACATTTCTTTTGTTCAGTCCATCTGGTGTTCTGCAAGCTTTTTGTATTATCATATGGATATCCTTCTTTAGTCTGGGAAAGTTTTCTCCTACGATTTTGTTGAATATATTTTCTGTGTCTTTGAGATGGAATTCTTCTCCTTCTACCCCTATTATTCTTAGGTTTGGTCTTTACATGATGCCACATATTTTCTTGTATGTTTTGTGTTAAGAATTTGTTGTATTTAATATTTTTTTTCCAAAGAATCTACTTACTCTATAGTATCTTTAGCACCTGAGTTTCTCTCTTCCATCTCTTGTAGTCTGTTGGTTATGCTTGCCTCTGTAATTCCTGTTGATTTACCTAGATTTTTCATATCTAAAATACCCTCAGTTTGCGTTTACTTTATTGCCTCTATTTCAGTCAAGTCTTGAACTTTTTGAACTGTTTGCTTCACCTGTTTGATTATTTTTTTCTTGGTTTCTTTGAGAGATTTATTAATTTCTTCCCTTTTTTGTTTGTCTTTTCCTCCATTTCCTTAAGAAAATCTTTTCTTATTTCCTATTTAAAGTTCTCCTCTATCCCCATAAAGTTACCTTTAAAATCTTTTTTTTCTCTGTTTCTTCTGGGTTAGGATGATTAAGTCGTCCTGTTCTATGACCACTGGGTTCAGGTGTTACTATGTTGCTTTTTAGGTTGTTGAATGAATTCTTGCATTAGTGCCTACCCATCTCTTCCTGCAATTGGTGTTGACAGTGTCTTTGCCTTTTGTTTCAATCCTTGCAGAGGCTGTCTGTCTCTCTGGGAACTCTTCTCTGTCTGCTCTGTACTGTCACTGTCTGCGTCTCTGGGAGCCACGGAGGTCCCTTTTGGCCCACTCTTTTGCCTGCTCTCTTTGTCTGCTTTCCAGGTTCACTCTGTGCAGTCACAGCTGGTGCTTCAGAGTTCCTCTCTTGGTCCTCTCTGAGTAGTTGTATCTTGTGTTACAGAGTTGCTCTGAGGTTGCAATGGGGGAAAAGGGGTAGGAAGGTTTGGGGGCAGTGTTGGACTTGTAGTTTACTGGGTCTGATGGATAAGGTGAGGGTGTTGGAGCAGCTTACTTGCAGGAAGCTCGCTCACTTGCAGGCTGGCTAGAGAAGCTGAAGCAGGTGGGGGAGGGGCCTGGGGTTTGCCCCAGTGTGGAGGGTCTTGAGAGTGAGGTGTCCCACTGTATGGGTGGGGTTTCAGGGCATGTAATATGAGGGTTTGGGGGAGGGACTTGTAACTTGCAGGGTCCAGTGGAAGGGGTAGGGGTGCTGGAGCAGCCTACCTGCAGGAAGTTTGCCTGCTGGCTGGCTAAAGAAGATGAGTGCTGAAATATTTTTTAAATAAAAATGTTTAATAAAAATAAAATATTCAACTTCATCTGTAAATGGAAACTCTAGTAAAATCATTAAGATTATTATTAGTATAAACTTATCAATTCAGATGCATTTTGAAAGTCTTTGAATTCAAAAGATTGATCAGGATGTGAACCTCAATTGGAATGTCGATACTTAAATGTGACTTTGCCTTGCTAATACAAGGCAAAAATACCATTTAACATTCTTTTTATATATCCAGAGATCTAATGACATAGGAATAAAAACACGTGAACAAAAATATTCACAGTGGTATTTACATACTAGCAGAAAATAGACCCAATTATCCAAACCAAATGTCTAAACGGCGTCATATATCTAAGGTAGAAAGTATATAAAATAGTGAAAATGAATAAACTAGTTTCACACACTGGCAATGAAAAGAAATGTTAGAAAATTATAGTTGAATATTATTTTTAATTTCAATAAATACTCAAACAATGCTAAACCAATAAAAATTCTCTAACAAAACTTAAGTATATATAAAATAATAAGAAATAAATACAATTCAATGGGGTATTTACTTCTGGATGTAATGTAGGCTAACCACCCAGAAGTGTCTAGAGAATTTCAATATGTGGGTATTTCTAAATATTTTAAAGTTGAGAATCCACTATATATTCATTTCATTATTGCGTTTTGATGAGAAAACAATACCTAATAAAGAAAAATATCCCAGAGAGATAAATGTAGTAAATCAGAAAATGCAGATAAAGGTGCTTCTGTTTCAAAGACAGTAAATAAGTGTAATAATTTAGAAAATGTGTCGTGTAAAAAGATACACCTTTACTATTTATATCCATGAAAAAATAGGCTCCCAAAACTGTAGAAGGGTCTGGAAGTTCTGGGTAGCTCTAGGGAAGAGAGTTGAAAATCTTGTGGGGATAAAAATTCATGAAGCAATGGGGAAATTTATGTCTATGATGGAGATACAAATGAACCACATATATTTTATGCATATAAAAATATGTGCCTGCTCTGAAGGTATCTTTAGGTAGAGCTACATATTGTAAAATTTTAGGAATTGTTATTAAAACTAGTTTCCTCGAGATCTGTTGCCTAGAGTGCGTAGAAAGATGTAAGTTTGCCATTTTTAGCCTGTGGGTTGTGTTTGTTTAGTTTATTGCTTTTTGGGGGCATCCTTATTAGGAAAAAACAAATAATAAGCACTGGTTCTGGGAGAGAGAATCTTGTCCTGTTAATAAAACCTTTACACCCGAGAGAAGTAAAATACCCCAACTTTCCAAAACAGGAGATGTTATTTCCCCAAAGACATACAACAAAGAAAGCCCTGCAGATGAATTCGGCCAGTCACAGAAAAATTAATTGACTGAAAGGTAACTGCTGACCTAAGCTGACTGTGTAAAATTTGGTAAACTTGTTATTGAATAGGCTGGCAATTTTAGGTGCTCAGAAAAAAATGCAATTTTTCTATATTCTCTGCTCCCAGCCATGCTTAGCTCTTTTCCTTATTAACTCACTTTATCTAACCAGAACTTGAAGAGCAGTATCAATTACCTTTGCTTTGTTTCTTGAAGGAAACAGGAGTCTTTGATCATCTGATGTGTGAGATTTTCATAGATCCAATATACAACATTAAATTTTCTTCCCATTTCTTATTTGGGTATCATTATAATATTTGTATTTGGGTATTATAATAGTTCCCATTATTTATAACATAAGGGTATGGGGTTTTGCTAAAGGTGCTTTTTACCTCAACTGAGAAGACTGCTTTTTTTTTTTTTTAAATCCTTTTAACAATAATGTGAGCAATTTTCCTGTGTTGTCTAGCCCTTGAATTACCAAGAAGCTTCACTGTGCTGAGTAAGTATCTCATTCTTTCATTTATGAGATGAGGTCTCACTGTGTAGTTTTGACTGGCCTAGAATTTGCTGTTGAACCAGGATGGCCTTGAACTTACAAAGATAAATTTGCCTCTGTTTCCCGAGTGCCAGGATCAAAGGTGTGCTGGGTACCTCATATTTATATGATGCTGAGATTTCTGGTTAGTATATTGGGAAAGGGAGTTTCAGCTTTATTCATGGAAAATACTGGCCTTCAGTTACATTTTTTTTTCTGGTGATACCTCCATCTGACATTGATATTCGAGTAAAATGGGCTTCATAGAGTGGTTAAGAAGCACCCCCTTCCAGGTTTATTTTTTTTTTCAGGTGGAGGGGTTTTTATCAGGGGAAAAGTAAAAAGAGGGAAAGGGAGGAGGTGACAGGCCTCTGGGGACAGGAGTGGTGAAAGAGAAGACAGAGAAAAGAAGAGAGAGAGAGGGGGCGATGGGGAGTTGGTGGAAGAGAGAGAGAGAGAGAGAGAGAGAGAGAGAGAGAGAGAGAGAGAGAGAGATATTACGTTTTTAAAGGAGTTTGAGAGGGATTGGGATTTCAAATCTTCGATACACTTCACCATAAATATCCTCATCTCACCGTTACTTTGTGGGTAATGTTCAGGTTCCAAACTGTTCCTACTATATCATTTTATTGCAAACTTAGTGGCTCAAAAAAACCAAAAATAGATAAATAAATAATAATAAAGAAAGAAAGAATGGTTATTTTATAACATCATTGTCATAAGTACAAGACAAGCTCACACTGGGAGAAGATCAAGGGCTTATCAGGCTGTGTTCTGTTGTGGAATATTCTTTTAACTAGTCCAGGATGGTTACATTTGTTTCTACATGAGAAATTTCATTTATGCTTTCTATAAAGTAGGCTTGCTGTCAAAATTTTTTGTTTCTTACATATATATATATATGTTTGTATGTATATATGTATGTATGTATGCATGTATATATGTAAACACACAGTCTTGAATGATATTTTTTCTGGGTGTAAAATTCTCAGTTAAACTTTTTTCTTTTTGCAGTTGGGATAGTTGCTCACTGCTTTCTAGCCATCATAGTTTCTAAGAAGAAATCTGCTCTCTTGCCCTGGAAGAGAGCACAGACCCCCTATCCCCACTTCCCTCTGCAGGCTTGTGTCGGTTTCTCGGCGTCCCTGTGTCTCCCAAGCTTTCCCTAGTATTCTCAGGTGTCTTGCTCCTGTTCTAAGGCCATCCACCCAGAGGAGTCAGACTCTGGCCTCCAGGCAGGTCTGAGGATTCCTGCAAGGGAGTGCGGGCTTCTTCAGATTGTGACACAAGGAATAGGTCCTCCTCTGGCACTGGGGAGATCCAACCAGTTTCAGTCACAGCAAAGATTGGTCTAGGACGCCAAACGCCTCCGGGCTCCTTTTGAAGGAAGAGATGGGCAGGCGCCAATGCAGGAGCTCCTCCAACAACATGAAAGGCAACATGACATCACCACAAGCCAGACATCCCGAAACAACAAGAATTGAACACCCTACCCCAGAAGATATAGAAGGAACTGACCTTAAACAGTACTTTATGAAAATAATAGAGGACCTTAAACAGGAGGTAAAAAAACTGTCATAAAGAAATGGAGATGACAAACAAAAAGGTAGACGAAATAAATAAATCTCTCAAAGATACCCAAGAAAAACAAGAAAAACAAGAAAAAGCAATCAAACAGGTAAGGGAAGCAGTACAAGACCTGATAAATGAAATGGAGGTATTGAAGAAAACACAATCTGAGGGACGACTGGAAATGGAAACTCTGAGTAAACGAACAGAAACTTCAGAGACAAGTATTTCCAACCGAATACAAGAGATGGAAGAAAGAATCTCGGACTCTGAAGATACTATAGAGGAAATAAACTCACAGATTAAAGAACTAAACAAATCTAACAAATTCTTAACACAAAACATTCAGGAAATCTGGGACACCATGAAAAGACCAAACCTAAGAATAATTGGGGTAGAAGAAGGAGAAGAATTACAACTCAAAGGCGCAGAAAACATATTCAACAAAATTATAGAAGAAAACTTCCCCAACCTAAAGAAGGATGTTCCTATGAAGGTACAAGAAGCCTACAGAACACCAAATAGACTGGATCAAAAGAAAGCATCCCCACGCCATATAATAATCAAAACACAAAACATACAGAATAAAGAACGGATATTAAGAGCTGCAAAGGAAAAAGGTCAAGTAACATATAAAGGGAAACCTATCAGAATTACACCTGATTTCTCAATGGAAACCATGAAAGCCAGAAGAGCTTGGATAGATGTGCTACAGACACTAAGGGAACATGGATGCAAGCCAAGACTATTATACCCAGCAAAGCTTGCATTCACCATTGATGGAGAAAACAAGATATTCCAGGACAAAAACAGATTTAAACAATACGCAGCCACAAATCCAGCCTTGCAGAAAGTAATAGAAGGAAAATCACAAACCAAGGAGTCCAACAACGCCCACAATAACGCAGGCATCTAGCAACCCTCCACCAGCACAACTAGAAGAAGGGAAACACACAAACTCTACTACTAAAAATGACTGAAGTTAACAACCACTGGTCATTAATATCACTTAATATCAATGGACTCAATTCACCTATAAAAAGGCACAGGCTAAGAGACTGGATACGAAAACAGAATCTAACATTTTGCTATTTACAAGAAACACACCTCAACCACAAAGACAGACACCTACTCAGAGTAAAGGGTTGGGAAAAGGTTTATCAAGCAAATGGCCCTAAGAAACAAGCGGGTGTGGCCATACTAATTTCCAACAAAGTTGACTTCAAACTAAAATCAATCCGAAGAGACGGAAAGGGACACTTTATACTCATAACAGGAAAAATCCATCAGAATGAAGTCTCAATCCTGAATATCTATGCCCCTAATATAAAAGCTCCCACTTATGTAAAAGAAACACTTCTAGAACTCAAGGCAGCCATCAAACCACACACACTAATAGTTGGAGACTTCAACACTCCTCTCTCACCAATGGACAGGTCAATCAGACAGAAACCTAACAGAAAATTGAAAGACTTAATGGAGGTAATGAACCAAATGGACTTAATAGACATCTATAGAACATTCCACCCAAATAGGAAAGAATATACCTTCTTCTCTGCGGCTCATGGAACCTTTTCGAAAATTGACCATATACTTGGTAACAAAGCAAACTTCCACAGTTACAAAAAAATATTAGTAACCACCTGTGTCTTATCGAATCACCATGGATTAAAATTAGAATTCAACAACAATGCTACCCCCAGAAAGCCCACAAACTCATGGAAACTGAACAGTCAACTACTGACCCACACCTGGGTCAAGGAAGAAATAAAGAAAGAAATTAAAGTCTTTCTTGAATTTAATGAAAACAAAGACACAACATACTCAAACCTATGGGACACAATGAAAGCAGTGCTAAGAGGAAAGTTCATAGCATTAAGTGCCCACTTAAAGAAAACGGAGAAAGCACTCATTGGTGACTTAACAGCACACCTGAAAGCTCTGGAAAAAAAAGAAGCAGACTCACCTAGGAGAAGTAGAAGACTAGAAATAATCAAACTGAGGGCAGAAATCAACAAAATAGAAACACAGAAAACAATCCAAAGAATCAATGAAACAAGAAGCTGGTTCTTGGAGAAAATCAACAAGATTGACAAACCCTTAGCCAAACTAATCAAACGGCAGAGGGAAAACACGCATATTAATAAGATCAGAAATGAAAAGGGGGACATAACCACAGACACAGAGGAAATTCAGAAAATCATTAGATCTTACTACAAAAGCCTGTATGCCACAAAATTGGAAAATGTAAAAGAAATGGACAGTTTTTTAGATAAATACCATATACCAAAGTTAAACCAGGACCAGGTAAATGCTCTAAATCGTCCTGTTAGTCGCGAAGAATTAGAAACTGTTATCAGAAACCTCCCTACCAAAAAGAGCCCAGGACCAGATGGTTTCAATGCAGAGTTCTACCAGAACTTCCAAGAAGACCTAATACCTATACTCCTTAAGGTATTTCATAATATAGAAACACAAGAGTCACTGTCAAATTCCTTCTATGAAGCTACAGTTACCCTGATACCTAAACCACACAAAGACTCAACCAAGAAAGAGAATTACAGGCCAATCTCACTCATGAACATTGATGCAAAAATTCTCAATAAAATACTGGCAAACTGAATCCAAGAACACATTAGAAAAATTATCCATTACGATCAAGTAGGCTTCATCCCAGAGATGCAGGGCTGGTTCAACATACGAAAATCTATCAATGTAATCCATCATATAAATAAACTGAAGGAAAAAAACTATATGGTCATCTCATTAGATGCTGAAAAAGCATTTGACAAAATTCAGCACCCTTTTATGATAAAGGTCTTGGAGAGATTAGGGATACAAGGGTCATTCCTAAATATAATAAAAGCTATTTACAGCAAGCTGACAGCTAACATCAAATTAAACGGAGAGAAACTCAAGGCTATCCCACTAAATTCAGGAACACGACAAGGCTGTCCACTCTCTCCTTATCTCTTCAATATAGTGCTTGAATTTCTAGCAATAGCAATAATACAACATAAGGGAATCAAGGGGATTCAATTTGGAAAGGAAGAAGTTAAACTTTCATTATTTGCAGATGATATGATAGTATACATAAGCGACCCCAAAAACTCCACCAAATAACTCCTACAGCTGATAAACTCCTTCAGTAACGTGGCAGGTTACAAGATCAACTCCAAAAAATCAGTCGCCCTCCTATACACAAAGGATAAGGAAGCAGAGAGGGAAATCAGAGAAGTATCACCTTTCACAATAGCCACAAATAGCATAAGATATCTGGGAGTGTCTCTAACCAAGGAAGTGAAGGATTTATTGGACAAGAACTTTAAGTCTTTGAAGAAAGAAATTGAAGAGGATACCAGAAAATGGAAGGATCTCCCCTGCTCGTGGATTGGGAGGATCAACATAGTAAAAATGGCAATTCTACCAAAAGCAATCTATAGATTCAATGCAATCCCAATCAAGGTCCCATTAAAATTCTTCACAGAGATTGAGAGGACAATAATCAACTTTATATGGAAAAAAAAGAAACCCAGGATAGCCAAAAAAGTCTTATACAATAAAGGTTCTTCTGGAGGCATTACCATCCCTGACTTCAAACTCTATTACAAAGCTACAGTATTGAAAACAGCTTGGTATTGGCATAAAAACAGAGAAGTTGACCAATGGAATCGTATAGAAGACCCGGATCTTAAACCACAAAACTATGAACACCTGATTTTTGATAAAGGAGCCAAAAGTACACAATGGAAGAAAGAGGGCATCTTCAACAAATGGTGCTGGCATAACTGGATGTCAACCTGTAGAAGAATGAAAGTAGATCCATATCTATTACCATGCACAAAACTCAAGTCCAAATGGATTAAAGACCTCAATATTAATTTGAACACATTGAGCTTGATAGAGGAGAAAGTGGGAAGTACTCTACAACAAATGGGCACAGGGAACCGTTTCCTACGCATAACCCCAGCTGCACAGACTTTAAGGGCAACATTGAATAAATGGGACCTCCTGAAGTTGAGCAGCTTCTGTAAAGCAAAGGACATTGTCACTAAGACACAAAGGCAGCCTACTGACTGGGAAAAGATCTTCACCAACCCTGCAACTGACAAAGGTCTGATCTCTAAAATATATAAGGAACTCAAGAGACTAGATGGTAAAATGCCAATTAACCCAATTAAAAAATGGGGCGCTGAACTGAACAGAGAATTCTCAACAGAAGAAGTTCGAATGGCCAAAAGACACTTCAGGTCATGCTCAACCTCCCTAGCTATCAGGGAAATGCAAATCAAAACAACTTTGAGATATCATCTTACACCTGTCAGATTGGCTAAAATCCAAAACACCAATAATAACCTTTGCTAGAGAGGTTGTGGGGTAAGGGGTACACTCATCCATTGCTGGTGGGAATGCAAGCTTGTGCAACCACTTTGGAAAGCAGTGTGGCGGTTTCTCAGGAAATTCGGGATCAACCTACCCCAGGACCCAGCAATTCCACTATTGGGAATCTACCCAAGAGATGCCCAATCATACAACAAAAGCATATGCTCATCTATGTTCATAGCAGCATTATTTGTAATAGCCAGATCCTGGAAACAACCTAGATGCCCTTCAGTGGAAGAATGGATGAAGAAACTGTGGAATATATACATGCTAGAATACTACTCAGCGGTAAAAAACAATGACATCTTGAAATTTGCAAGCAAATGGATGGAAATAGAAAACACTATTCTGAGTGAGGTAACCCAGACCCAAAAAGATGAATATGGGATGTACTCACTCATAATCGGTTTCTAGCCATAATTAAAGGACATCGAGCCTATAAATTTGGGATCCTTGAGAAGATAATAAGAAGGTGAACTCCCAAAAAAAGATATAGTAATCCTCCTGGATATTGGAAGTAGACACGATTGCCAGGCAAAATTGGGAACTTGAGGGTTGGGCAAGACTGGGCCAAGGGAAGATGGGGAGAGAAAAGTGTGAAGGGGAGAACGGGGGGAGCTCGGAGGAATGGGGTGCTTGGGATATTGGAAGGGTGGATATGGGAGCAGGGAAGCATATATCTTAATTTAAGGAGCTACCTGAGGGTTGTCAAGAGACTTGACCCTAGAGGGGTTCCCAGGTTTCCAGGGAGACGCCCCCAGTTAGTTCCTTGGGCAGCTGAGGAGAGGGAGCCTGAAAAGGCCAGTTCCTATAGCCATACTGATGAATTTCTTGCATATCACCATAGAACCTCCACCTGACGATAGGTGAAGAAAATGACAGAGCCCCACATTGGAGCACCGGACTGAGCTCCCAAGGTCCTGATGAGGAGCAGAAGGAGCGAGAACATGAGGGAGAAAGTCAGGAACGAGAGGGGTGCGTTCACTCATGGAGACGGTGGGACAGAACTAATGGGAGATCACCAACTCCAGTTGGAATGGGACTGATGGATCATGCGACCAAACCTGTCTCTCTGAATGTGGCCAACAGCAGGGGCTGACTGAGAAGCAAAGGACAATGGCTCTGGGCTCTGATTCTTCTACATGGACGGGCTCTGTGGGAGCCTTCTCAGCTTGGTCGATCACCTTCCTGGACCTGGGGGGAGTTGGGAGGACCTTGGTCTTAGCATAGAGTGGGGAACCCTGATGGCTCCTTGGCCTTGAGAGGGAGGGAGGGGAGGTATGGGTGGAGGGGAGGAGAGGGAAGGGGGATAAGGAGGGGAGGGAAGGGGGAGGAGGAGCGGAGGGAGGGGGGAGGAGGAGGGAAGGAGATGGAAATTTTTAAATATAAAAAAAATAAACCATGAGGAAAAAAAAAAAGAAAGAAAAAAAAACAAATAAAGATGGCAATATATGTTCACTGAAAAAAAAAAAAGGAAAAAAAAAAGAAATCTGCTCTGGAGGATGTGGGGGAATAAATGGTGAGAAAGTGTGCCCAGGAAATGTATAAAAGCAAGCACAATGACATGTAGCCTTGAAGATGCTATGAGGAAGTCTATTACTTAGAAAATTATTTAAGTTTTCAAGATACTACCCTTCTTCTCTGGAATTGAAAATTTAATGATTTTTTTTGATCAAGAGAAAAAGATCCTAATTTTGCTTGAGTTCATGTATATGTATGGTTTATTTCTTCCTCTTCTTAAGACTTTTCTGGGTTTGTCTTGGAACAGTTGAGCTGCCATGTTTCTCTATGACTCTCCTTGAATGCTGATTCCTTGGAATTCATGAAAGTTCTTCAATATAGGATGTTCTTCATCAAGTTTTTAATGTTTTTAAACCCTTATCTCTTTGACAATTTCTTAGTCTCTTAAAAAATTTCATCTGCATATGTGTTGGTGTGCTTTCTGCATCTCACATTTCTCTGAGATTGTTGTCATTTTTTTGTCTATTCTGCAGACTCCATCATTGCTGTGACTCCCTCCTTCTGGGTGAGTCCTTCTAGTGGGCTTCTACTTCTCTTACTGCTTCAGCTTCTAATTTCTTTCTGCTTTTTAGCATCTCATCATTTAATTGCTATTCTCCATCTGGTAACTCTCATCAAAAATCCTTTAAATGCATTTTCCTTGAGTTCTTATTTACCTAAGTGATTTAAAAGTCTTTGCCTCCTAATCCTCCTCAAGGGCCCCTCAAAGGCAAGTTCTGGCAGTTAATCTTTGTTCCAAGAAGAGGGTCACATTTTCCTGTTTTTTTTGCTTACCTTCTGATACTTTGTCATTTCCCTGGCACCTTATACTATATTCTATATTAACACTGAATACTGATTCTCCCAAGGAACCTGTTTGGGTTTTGGTTAATTTGCCTATTTAGTGATTTGGCTTAACAAACTCTGTAAAATTTTCTACTATCCCCCAACATGGGACAGACAATGGTGTTCATAATGAGGATTTTTGGTGTTGCTGTTGATTTTTTTTTATCTTCCAAACATAAGAGAAGCCTCTGGTTATAGTTATGTATTGATTAAAGTTCTCCTTAAGCAATGGAATCACCTCAATTGTATTCTTTTCTTATAGGAAGCCTTAAAAGTTCTTGTCTTTATGACTCACCTTCAGGATTCAATTAAAGACTCCATGGATAGCTGAAGGGGGGCTAGAAATCTGAGGGTAAAGATTTGAGGGGTAAGAAACCTACTCACAACAGGAACAATCTATCCATATTTATTCTTCTTCCTTCTCCTCTTTCTCATTTCTATCTATTCTCCCTTGTTTACTCTTGCTCTTTCTTCTGCATCATTCTATACTGTCCCTTGTTCTACCCACTATAAACGTCTCCAGTCATATATATTTTTAAAAGAGTAACTCCCCAGTCCTAGATTTCAGGGCCAGAAATCTTGTGCCCCATGGAAAATCAGATAAGAGTTTTCACACACACACACACACACACACACACACACACACACACACACACACACACACACACAAAGAGAGAGAAAGAGAGAGAGAGAGAGAGAGAGAGAGAGAGAGAGAGATTGATTGATTGATTCATGGGAGTGGTTAGTGAGTTCTCAGTGGAGAAAGTTAATTAAGAAAGGAATTAAATCATCAGGGAATTCTAAAGGGGAAGTTTAGTGAGCTACACTATATTTTTAGGTGGTTAGTAAAAAGCTAAAGGGTTTATTTTCGATAATGTTATGAAGACGGCACGGATTATATATTTTTTTGTCTGTACTCCATTTTTATTGAATTATTTGTTTGTTTGTTTGTTTTTATCCCATTTTTTTTATTAAAGATTTCCATCTCCTCCCCTTTCCCTCCCCTCCCTTCCACCCATACCCCCACTCCACCCCTCTCCAAGACAAAGAGCCATCAGGGTTCCCTTCACTATGTTAAGTCCAAGGTCCTCCCAGCTCCCCCTAAGTCCAGGAAGGTGAGAAACCAAACTGACAAGGCTCACAGTGAGCCCGTCCATGTTGTAGAGTTCACACGGATTATATTTTAAATAAGCACACCACTTCTTTACTCCCAGTATGCATAGAGTCAGGTAACCAAGCAACCTATGTAAACAGTCAGGGAGAAGCTGATGGCTCTTGACCAGGTAGCACAAACACCAGACACTGCAGTTTCTATGGGCCTAGGTCTGGAGTTAGACTTACTGATCTAAACAAAGAAGAGACCCAGGCCTCTAATTGTCAGTCCCGGGCTATGCTGTCATCAACCGTTGTGATCGTGGGCGTTGTGGCATAAAACCAGAGCAGCAGCTTGGGCAGATAGTAATTCTATGTCCTTGGAGATCTGTGAATATCTTAAATGAAATGCTCTTGCCTAAATACTGACCAAATGCCTGCTGATAAAGATAATTGCAGGAAGGCAGATCTCTGCATTTAGCTAGGATAGAGGAACAAGGTCTGGCAGGGGGAAACTGTTCTCACTAACCAGTTCTGCACTGTGATAATAAATCCCCAAATATGTAACAGGAAGAGAGTTAGCTATAGTGAAAAACCTACAGCAAAGGACAGCCACTCTATTCACAGAGCAATAATGCCAAAAACCTTGCCTTTTTGTTTAGCCAGATTCCTTGGTTTTGATAAGTGGCTCATGAAAGGATGGCTGAGCCATTACTGTATAATGTTGTGGCTTGTAGCCTTTACTGAGTAACTTGAGGGGAGTTTTTAAGGCCTAAATATAGTGGGCTGGATATTTCACCACTGACTTTTCCTAAGAGATACATCCTCTCAAGTCTTTGGGACAGCTACTTTATGTCTTGAATTTTAGATTCTTATGTATTGTTTCTGAATGATATTAAAATATTTTTATGCTTAATGTTCAGTTGGGTTTAAGCACAGCAGCAACTACAACAAAAACATGAAAGTAAACAGAAACACCAGATTTAGATAAAAAGAGAGTTTTCGGGCTTACTTTTAGACGCAGAGCTGCAGGCAATGAACACGTGCTGAGAGAGGGTACATGGTCTTTTTCGGACGAGGCCAGCCCTAAAAGCCGGGGGATACAGACAACACTGTGTGGATCCAGCAATTTGTATATAGATATATATTTATTTCCACCTATATGTAATGATGGTTAAAGAAGAGGAGGCTGTAAATTTGGGAGGATGCAAGGGATTGGATGGGGAAGGAGGCAGCACAGAGGAGACAGGAGGGGTGGGAAGGAGAAAAAATAATGTCATTATATTTTAATTCAATAAATATGGAAAAAAACTTTTGTAAAAAGGAAGAAGGGATTATTGCGATGGTTATAATGAACAGCCACAGTATGCATGTCTAGGACTGTGTAGAAGGTGTTTCTCTTTATACAGAGAATTCAGGCTAGGAGAACTGAATGTGGAGAAGTAAGATGGAAGATGTAGAGATAAGATAGTAGCTCAGAGGATGATTATGATCTCTACTGATTATGAGGGAGTGAATTGAGCAGTTATATCTTGGTTCTTACCAAGTGTCAGTAAGGTTTGCACATCTATGGGGAGGGGAGAACTACCCTGTTTGCTTAACAAAAATGTTGTTTTTGTCAATTAGTGGAACTGTGAGTTCAGTACGTCTTGTGATGGATAAATAGATGACCCTTCTATGAGTGTTGGCTAAGTCACATAGAAAATGGAAATATGTTACTTTAAGCCGTATCCAGAATGTGAAGGGGAGGCTTATCTTCCTCTCTTTCTTGCATTTATGGCTGATACTCAGGATAAGAAGCCATGACTAAAACCTTCAGGATGACTGGAAGTGACTCTGCTTACAGGAGGACTCTCATTGGAGGTTTCTTGTTCTACCCTATCAAACATTTGGAATATCTGTAATTTTGCTTTTGTAGAGTTATCAACATTCATTTTGTAATTGCTATATAGAGAAGCACACACTGTTTTCTTTTCAACATTCTTATGTATGACATTCTTTATTGTTCAACCTCCAGAGGTAAAACTGAGGAGAAACTCATCTTTAAAGCTCACCTTTCTTTCTGGGCAGAAACACTATCACTGTGCCAGATGTGGGGAATACTTGGTGTTTCCTGAAATGACAGTTCTAGACTACCTAGTATAATAAGACATTTCTCTCCCACCTGCCAATTTCCAAATAACCAGCTCAGAGACTGAATATGAATTATAAATCCTGGACTAATACCTCAGGTTTGTTACTAGCTAACTCTTACATTTTAAATTAACCCATATTTATTATTCATGTTTTGCCACATAGATGTAATTTATTAGCATGGCATGTTCATCTCTTGCTCCCTCTGCCTCTGGCTACTGACCCTTCATTCTGACTCTCTCCTTCCCATCATCCTTAATTTAGTTTCCCTTCCTGCCTGGCTACTGGCCAATCAGTATTTTATTAAACCAATTCAAGTGACAAGCAAATCTTTATGGTGTACAAGAGGATTATTGCACAGTATTTTCCCATTCTTATCTAATTTTAAAAAAGCTTTTTACTTTAACATAATAAGACTATACACAACAAAAACAATTATCAAGTAAGAATTACAGTTACAATATCCAGTCTATTTGTATTTGGCAATGTTAGAGAAAATACTCTATTGCCTATTTTTGTGAGTCCAAAGTTTTTATTTCTAATTTATCTTTTTTATCATAACTAAAGAAAACTATATAATCTTTATCTTCATGAAAGACCCCAGAAGGGTAAAATTTTATCTAATGACAGGAACCTCGAGTTGCCAGTTACCCAGAGTTCCTCTAAAATGTTGGGACATCCAACTCTGGTGTATAAGCCTTCTGTGTATTTGGGAACTTTGAAGGACTGTTATACAGTTTTTTTGGCAAAGTTTGGCAGTTGTCTTTCTTGTATCCTGCTGGTCCAGCTTGGAAAATAACTGTCATCAATCGAGTCAAGGGCAGTTTCTTTGCCCACATGACTACATGTTTGCCTTAAGAAAATAGCTCCATATGGAGTTTCTTTGATGGCCATCATCTCTTTGCAGTAATTGGTGCTGCCAGAAGCAGATATGTCTCACTGTGGAGAAAAGTCTAAGTTCTTAAAACATTTCAAATGCCATATTCTGCAGGTCTTTGAAGTGTTTGAAGATTGCATATCTATCTGAAATATATCTCAGTATGACCTTGAAAACTTAATTAACATTACTCTAAGTTTGCTATTATAGATGACTTTTAATCTGTTTTTCTTAATTCTGTATAACATTTTTAAATGTTCTGAACAAACATCTTTGTTGGCTTATTTCCTGATCATTATCTATAGCAACCTGTAACTGAACCCCCTAAATAATGACCAACACTCATAATTTTCTTTTGTGAATGTGTACATAGTTCTCTAGACTACTCCCTGTTGATTGGGGACACTGGTAATCTTTGGGGTACCCTGAGAAAATTTAGGATTGTGATCCAGGCTTGAATGGAGTATTTTGTGAGGCTGGATCATCTTAGTCAGCAGTCTTGAGGCTATTCTGGATGTAGAACTCAGAGGAAGGTGCAGCAGAGGCACTCTGAGATATTGGATCACATGAACTATCTGCTCCCATTGGAGATATTTCAGGGGATCTTCCTCTATCAAACCTGATGTTTCTTAACCCTGAATAAATCTAGAACCTCTCATTTCCTATGGAAATAAAAGCAGAACCACTTTCCTAAAGTAACATATCTTTTAACTTAAATTTTGAAGTGAAGATATTTTCAAAATACATAAATTGGTTCAGTCTATCAGCTTTTATAATCAAATGTCTCTTAGCAGTTATCATTTGTTCATTAGTAGTCAGAAAATTAAAAGATAACACAATAGCATAAATTATCCAGACTCTCTGTGTATTTTCCATCTTTACATGACTTACTATATTTTTATTACTCAATTTCTTTTTTAGGGGCTTTTTAAAAAACCCCTTTTGTTTCTCCTATGCCTACATATATTTTTTAACATACTGTAAATCACTTAGAGGTTTCTTTTTGACTGACTCTGTCCTTACTATGTAGCTCTATCTTTTGCTAACCACATGAGTCTTTAATTGCTAGGAGGCATGGCTGGAATCAATGTGACAGTTTTGGCAACTAACTCTACCATGCTTCTTGGTCTCTCAAGGCTAGATTTATTACCCAGGAGTTCTGGGAGCCATGTTTACCATTCCAACTCTAGGAAGTTTTTGGGTTTATGCTGCCACTGAGTAGTGTGTCACCAACTGCCCAAAAACTCATTTAAGTGTTTGGTAGTAAGACCTCTCAAAAGAGCCACCTGTTTTGTCCCTAATGCTGAGTCAGGAAGCTGTCTCTTAAAGGTAGCATGCCTTTGTTCACCAACAACTAACAGCCCACCTGAGAACACACAGCACTAAGAAGCCATGCTTGTCTCCATTTTAGTGTATCTAGAACCCTGTTTTTAAGCTTTGCCAGGTTTTATGTGGAAATTTTGTCCACACGTTGGAACACCATATGTAATTAGACATTTCTTTCCAGCCCACCAATTCCCAAATAACCAACTCGATGACTGAACATGAATTATAAATGTTGGGCTAATAGCTCTGCCTTGTTACTAGCTAGCTTACATTTTAAGTTAACCCATATTCCTTATTTATGCTCTGCTACATAGATGTACCTTTATTTTCATGACATACTCACCTCTTACTCCCTCTGCATTTAGCTGATGACCCCTCAATTTGACCTTCTCCTTCCCATCATCCTTAATTTGGCCAGCTGGCCTATCCTGGCCAATCAGTATTTTATTAAACCAATTTGAGTTACAAATCTTATAGTGTACAAGAGGGCTATCAAATCAACTTAGTAGATAACACTTGTGTGTGTTGGGTTGGGAACAGGCATCATTTATTTATCTTGGTTTATCTTTCTGATCATGGGATGTCTAGCCATATTGTGTGTTGGGAAAATATGAAAGGTTTAGCTTTTCTCAACTCTTCCTGCTTGCCCAGAGATTGTGCACTATGAATATAGGTATGAGAGGAAAAGGATTCAGGATTCCCTTGCTCATATCTTTCTGGAACACAGCTTGTGAGGTGGGCTGTTTTGTATTGGCTGTCTGACTTTTATGAAGCCAATGATGCCCCGATGTCTTAGCTTCACTTTCTTTGTGTGCAGCTTTTATAATATAGAGCAACAAGAGCAAGGTGAACAAAAGAATGAAAGAATGATCTTGGTAAACACTAAATCACACTTATTTTTAACATTTATGTAGATTTTCTTAAATGAATTTGTGTCTTCTCTCTCATGACAATTTCTAGACTTCAAATTACTATTTTCTATAATTTTAAATAAAATTTGTATAATTGCTAATTTGTAAACTTAATAAATGCAATTAATTTTTACATGATTTTAAATAATGAATGATTTCAATTACTTTGTATAATTAGTTAAGTATATAATTATGTAATTGTCATGCATTCTATTGGAAGAATCAATCCCAGAAACCTTTTCTTATTCTGATTTTCTGTTTGATTACTCTAGCTTCTCTATTTATATAAGGAAATATTTACATAAGTTTATCTTCTCTTCAAATGCTTTTTAAAATTTTTCAGACATCCACAGCTGTCCTCAAGGTTAGAGTTCAGCTTGCTTGTAACTTATTTTATGACTTATTTCTTTAGAGATTTTAACAGCAGACTTCAAATATTCAGCATTGCATGTGAAAATATCTCTAGTACTAATCAGAAACACTGGATAATATAATCAATATTTATTTCTAAAATATTTAAATTACGTTTATTCATATAGTGTATGTATGGTGACTTGTGTGCATTGGTCTGTGCCACAGAGTGAGTTTGGAGGTCAGAGTACAATTTTCAGGAGTTGGTTTTCTTTATTGCATCTTTCCTGGAACTTAAACTCAGGCCATCAAGGCTGGAAGCAAGTTCTTTATACACTGAATCATCTTGCTGATGCAAATATGTGCATATTTCTATCTATAAATATGTGTTTGTATTTAGTTGCCTGCTGATGTTCAGCATATTCTAGTTATAATGTAAGTTTCTAGGTTGCATAAGGAAGATACCATTTTCTTGGTGCAGTAGATTGCAGTATCATAAAATTAAACCAATTCTAAGTTATAGATTTAGGCCGCACTGCTTAAACTGTTATAGAATTAGGTAGTATATGTGTGTGTGTGTGTGTGTGTGTGTATGTATGTATATAAAATTATCTTAAAAAATTAACCTCAATAAGAAACAGGTTCAGTACATAAAAATCAGCCTTGACATCCAAGATAGAGTAAGAAGGCTGGCAAAATTGCTCAACCTCAAACCTGATGATCTGATGGTGTGGGAGAATTGTCTGTATTTTGTCAAATATGTTTTAAATAAATGCTTATTGGCCAGGCAGGAAGTATAGGTGGGTCTACCAGACAGGAAGTAGAGGCGGGGCGATGAGAACAGGAGAATGCTGGGAATGAGGAAGCTCATTCCTCTGACTCCTTTCCAGATCACTGAAGAAGCAGGATGTGACCTGTGCCACTGAAAAAGGTACTGAGCCATGTGGCTAACATAGATAAGAATAATGGGTTAATATATGTTGCAAGAGTTAATACGAAGCCTGAGGTAATAGGCCAATCAGTTTTATAACTTATGGAGATCTCTGTGTGATTTCTCTGGGACTAAATGGTTGGGTCCCAATAAGCCGGACCATATGTTACAATCTGATCTTGGTGCTTGCAGCCCATGGGGTAGAAGAAGAAACTAATTGCTACAACTTGTCCTGTAGTACACATGCACCTACACATACACATTAAACATAGAAACAAATGTAATAAATGTAATAAAATGGAATTAGAGTTTATCCCTGACTCTATTCATCAAGTAGACATGCATCTTGCTCTGTCTACTTCCCTATATTACGATGTTTTTTTTCTAATGAAGTAATGATCCAGGAGCATAGTTTTTAATGACTAAGTGTATAGTTATAAGGTTGTGCTACCCAATCATTTCCCATAATCTGTAGTTGGTATGAGAGCAAATGAAGTCAACATTTGCCTGCTGCCATCCAGTTGTACAATCTTTGTGCACAGCCTGAGGTCCCACAAAGTATGTCAGCTATTAGCAGAAACTAAACACAAAACAAAGGTGTGTTAGGGAACAACCATTTTCTTATTGATCAAATACTGTTTCATTCATGGTAATGCTTTAGAAAGAAAACGAAACTGTCAGAAGAGTTCCAAGTTAGATCTTACATGCCATGTAGCCTCCGGTAAGTCATTTAAATTTCAATCACATTATGTAGAGGTGTGATAGTACCTGTCCAGTCTAAGTTATAGGATCAAATACAACTTACGTAAAAGATTAGAAATTAAGAAAAACTATTCAGCTATAATGTATCAGTTCCTTCCAAGACATTCATAGAGTCATAAAATTCTCAGAGAAAAGCTCTAAACAGAATATGATCTGTGTAAAAGCCCAGGAAATAGTCTCTTGTTTTTAAGAATAAACTCTTGGCTTGAGGCTGATTATAAAAAGAAAAGTCAACATTCATTGGAGAACACTTCTAATAAACAATTGCAAGCATGAAGAGATGAGCCAGAGGCAAAGCACTTAAGGCCAGAGGTGTCACTCTGCTGCTCTGGAGACCTACTCTGCCTGCAGTGGAGCAGAATTTTGGCAGAGGATAAGGAGGCAGCATTGTTTTGTATGAGACTCAGCCGGAGATGTGACATTTCAGGCCATTACTCATCCACTTGATAGGTCTGATTACTACTGTGGTTTGAGAGTCTCCAAGGGAGGAAAGAAGAGGAAGAAAGGGCTCAAGACCTTTGATATACTAGAGTGCAATAAATAGTAGTGGAAAGTAAACCTCTGATAGATGTTGGAGAATATTGGTTAACACGTGCCTTGACAAGTTCGGCTGCTGGAGAATTTCACACAAGCATTTTCAGAGAGCTAGAGAGTTCCTTGTTTCCTGGAAAAATGAGACACTCTCACATCATTTTCACTAAAGAAAGCTCAGAAATAAAGAAGAAACATCTAAGTTTATAATATGGTAGTGATTATGGGATAGTAGTTTAGAACTTTATGCATATTTTCATTTACTTGTCTTAGTAGCTTAGTTATATAGTATTTTAGAGCTGAAATAATTTAAATGATCTAACTAGGGTCAAACAGTAAAGCTACCTGAATTTTTATCCTAGATTTCATGTTCATCCCCCACAATACATACTCTCAAATTCCAACCCCATGTTCTTTCACTGGCTTGCTTGTTTTTGTTTTCTCAGAATATTTCATGATTAGTATTGGATAAATATAATGTCAGAATAAAGACTTGTGACTTTCATATCTTTTCACATCATTATAAGTATATTTCTGAATCATGCATTTCATGTATCTTTAATGCAAAGCTGCCTATATAAGAAAGTGACTAAGCAAACATTAAGTGCTGAGGATACTGAATTTTTGAGAACTATTACTCAGATTCTGGAGCCAAAGTTTGCATTTATTCTCAAACACTTAGTCATTTATAACCTTATAATAAACTTAAACAATAAAAATATCAAATATATGTGCTCAGTGGCAGAATACTATCTTACATGCACAGGGTCTTTAGTGTGAGCCCTAGCACTACAATATCTTTGGGAAATGTAGCAAAAGCCTCATTTCAAAACTGTTGATCTTTAAAGCATTTTCATTTACCACACAACACTTGCTAATAGTGTGAAGAAATACCTGCCCACTGCAAGCACATGTCCTTTGAGGATACCTGTCTTCTTTCCTTTGCCTCTGAGCACACCATGGTATTTCCCTGGTATATTTCCATGAATTCTTCTTCTTTGTATGCTTTCACTGGGGCCCTCATCCAATTTAAGTCTGAAAATATTGGAGTGGTTGCTTAGAAACGCAGAAGTTGAAAATTATGAGTTTTCTGAAGGCTGCATTGAAGTGTAGGGGAGCATATGGCACACTGACATGTTCTGTTCCCCAGCCAAGGAGAAGGGTAGTCTTCTGTGATCTCTCTAATTATTTCATGGCACTTTAGGATGCCAAACTGGTTTCAGAAAACTGCAAAACATCAGGGCTCAGGAAAAATATAATGTACTTTTTGTTTCCAATATTTATGACCAATAAGTAGGATGTCTATTTTTATTAATTGGAATAATTTTGGAAATCTAAAAGCAGAAGGTAAGCTTTACCTAAAAGGTAGAAATCAAGGCTCATTTTTGGCTGGAATAGAAAGGAATAAAGAACACATTAATGAAGAAAGCAAAAAAGCAGTAATGGAATAAAGATATACAAAGGATTTATAGATATGAAAAAATGAAAGTTTATTTAGTAGCTCTATTGGAAGAGAATTAATTTCTCAAAACTCAAGAGGATAGTGGAAATTAGCCAATGGAATCAAATAAGGCAAATACAAGAAGAAATTGCTCAATGCTTAAGGAACTGAATTACTTGTAATATACAGCTCTTAATTAGTTCACATTATGACATCAACTCAGTATATGCAGAAACATCAGTGGATATTTAGATAAAAGGAATGAGCTGTTTACTCATTTTGTATTTTAAAATTGTAACTGGGATCTAGCTCAGATTATTAGAACTTGGGGATAAAAAGAGTTGAGAGACATAAATTTTCTTGTAATAGAAATTTTAACTTGTGGTACACAGGTTCAAATATCAGCTTGGTACCCAATATATAAAATATAGATTCGGAGATTTAGGGATTTGTGAACATAGAAGGGAACCTACAATCTTAGTAGACATTTGGGAGGATATCAGGTCAGGGCTTGATAATTTGAATGGATTCCAGAGAACAATAGTTTAAGACAGTTCAGTATTTCCCTTATTCCTTTACTCTGCAGAGTGAGGACAAACATTTTTACTATGCTGTGGGACAGTGGTTTGTGCCCTGTCAATTGTATTTTAATAAAATGCTGATTGGCCAGTAGCTAGGCAGGAAGTATTGATGGGACAACCAGACAGGAAGTAGAGGTAAGTCAGTGAGAACAGGAGAATTCTGGGAAGAAGGAACTCCCAGTCTACAGTTGTGACCCAGCCACAGAAGAAGCAAGATGTGACTACCTCACTGAATAAGGTACTGAGCAATGTGGCTAACACAGACAAGAATAATGGGCTAATGTAAGTTGTAAGAGTTAAGAAACCCAAGCTAATGGTCCAATCAGTTTATAACTAATGTAGACTTTTGTGCATTTCTTTGGGGTTAAATAGCTGTGGGACCTGGTGGGACAGAAAACCACAGACAACAAAATGGTGTACCAACATGGGGCTGATTAAATCTACTTAAAAGCCTGAGAAAGCTTGGGAAGTTATTCTAGATAAAAAAGAATAAAGTTAAACATGGCTTCTTAATAGCAGCATTTTCTTGGGTGGGCTCTGCTTGCTAGAGGCAAGCGCTCTCATTTAAGAGAGACTTCCTTACTCAACATTAGCTGTAAACCCTTGAAGCTCTTTTAAGAGGTCCTGCCAAGAAACACTTAAATGGTGTAGATGAAAAGCTGACTGTACATTTTTTTGGTTTCCAGCTGTAGCAGGAAAAAAGTCATACTGTTGTAAGATGGTATCTCAAAGTTGTTTTGATTTGCATTTCCCTGATTGTTAAGGACGTTGAGCATGACCTTAAGTGTCTTTTGGCCATTTGAACTTCTTCTGTTGAGAATTCTCTGTTCAGTTCAGAGTCCCATTTTTAAATGGGTTAATTAGCATTTTAAAGTCTAGTCTCTTGAGTTCCTTATATATTTTAGAGATCAGACCTTTGTCAGTTGCAGGGTTGCTGAAGATCTTTTCCCAGTCAGTAGGCTGCCTTTGTGTCTTAGTGACAATGTCCTTTGCTTTACAGAAGCTGCTCAGCTTCAGGAGGTCCCATTTATTCAATGTTGCCCTTAATGTCTATGCTGCTGGGGTTATATGTAGGAAATGGTCTCCTGTACCCATATGTTGTAGAGTACTTTCTACTTTCTCCTCTATCAGGCTCAGTGTGTTCCAATTAATATTAAGATCTTTAATCCATTTGGACTTGAGTTTTGTGCATGGTGATAGATATGGATCTACTTTCATTCTTCTACAGGTTGACATCCAGTTATGCCAGCACCATTTGTTGAAGATGCCCTCTTTCTTCCATTGTGGACTTTTGGCTCCTTTATCAAAAATCAGGTGTTCATAGATTTGTGGGTTAAGATCCAGGTCTTCTATACGATTCCATTGGTCAACTTCTCTGTTTTTATGCCAATACCAAGCTGCTTTCAATACTGTAGCTCTGTAATAGAGTTTGAAGTCAGGGATGGTAATGCCTCCAGAAGTTCCTTTATTGTATAAGATTGTTTTGGCTATCCTGGGTTTCTTGTTTTTCCATATAAAGTTGATTATTGTCCTCTTACACCTGTCAGATTGGCTAAAATCAAAAACACCAATGATAGCCTTTGCTGGAGAGGTTGTGGGGTAAGGGGTACACTCATCCATTGCTGGTGGGAATGCACACTTGTGCAACCACTTTGGAAAACAGTGTGGCGGTTTCTCAGGAAATTCGGGATCAACCTACCCTAGGACCCAGCAATTCCACTATTGGGAATTTACCCAAGAGATGGCCAATGATACTACAAAAACATTTGTTCAGCTATGTTCATAGCAGCATTATTTGTAATAGCCAGAACCTGGAAACAACCTAGATGCCCTTCAGTGGAAGAATGGATGAAGAAACTGTGGGATATATACATATTAGAATACTACTCAGCGGTAAAAAACAATGGCATCTTGAATTTTGCAGGCAAATGGATGGAAATAGAAAATACTATTCTAAGTGAGATAACCCAGACCCAAAAAGATGAACATGGGATGTACTCACTCATAATCGGTTTCTAGCCATAATTAAAGGACATTGAGCCTATAATTCGTGATCCTTGAGAAGACAATAAGAAGGTGAACCCAAATAAAAACATACAGTTATCCTCCTGGATGTTGGAAGTAGATAAGATTGCCGGGCATAAATTGGGAACTTGTGGGTGGGGTGGGATGGGGGCAAGGGGAGATGGGAGAGAAAAGCATGAAGGGGAGGATGGGGAGAGCTTGGGGGAAGGGGATGCTTGGGATATAGGAAGGGTGGACATGGGAGCAGGGAAGCATATATCTTAATTAAGTGAGCCATCTGAGGGTTGTCAAGAGACTTGACTCTAGAGGGGTTCCCAGGTGTCCAGGGAGATGCCCACAGCTAGTTCCTTGGGCAGCTGCGGAGAGGGATCCAAAAAACGTCATATTCTATAACCATACTCATGAATATGTTGCATATCACCATAGAACCTTCACTGGGCAATGGATGGAGATAGAGACAGAGCCCCACATTGGAGTACCAGACTGAGCTCCCAAGGTCCTGATGAGGAGCAGGAGAGAGATCATGAGAAAGAAAGTCAGAACAATGAGGGATGCGTTCACCCACTGAGACGGCAGGACAGAATTAACGGGAGATCACCAAGTCCAGTTGGAATGGGATTGATGGAACATCCGACCAAATCGGACTCTCTGAAAGTGGCTGATGGTGGAGGCTGACCGAGAAGCCAAGGACAATGGCAATGGGCTTGGTCTCTACGACAAGGATGGGCTCTGTGTGAGCCTTGTCAGTTTGGTTGCTCACCTTCCTGGACCTGGAGGGAGTTGGGAGGACCTGGACTCAACAAGATGGCTTGGAGAGGAAGGGAATGGGGGTATGGCTGGAGGGGAGGGGAGGGAAAGGAGAGGAGGAGGGGAGAAGATGGCAATTTTTAATAAAAAAATAAATAAACTGGAAAAAAAGTCATGCTGTTTTAAAAAGCCTGCTTTCTGGGATGTCCTGCCAGAGCAAACTCTGATTCTTTCAGGCAGGAGGTCCAGCTATAGAGCATTTGAGTTTGCTTTGTGAGCAGACTGCTGCAGCTTGCTTGGTGGCAAGGAATTTGAAATGCCATGGAGTTATCGCAATAAACATGGCTACAGCCAGTACCTCCACCATGAGGCTAGAATCTCAGAAAGCTAAAGAATGGTCTGGATCCAGCCATCAAAGCCTTGGCTTGAATCCTAGACATATTGTCAATCAAATTAAAGACTCATGTGGTCAGAAAAAGAGAGATATACAGTAAAGAGATATTCAAAGACAAAGAAAACCTCTAAATGTTTTACAGTGTATTGAATATATATGCAGGCTTGGGAGAGAAAACAAAAGGTTAAACTTCTTAAAATAAAAAAGAAAGAAAGTGAGTTCAAGATGTGGTGGCACATACCTTTAATCCCAACACTTGGGAGGCAGAGACAGGCAGATCTCTGTGAGTTCAATGACAGCTTGGTTTATAGAGTGAGTTCCAGGACAGCCAAAAATACACAGAGAAAGCCTGTCTCAAAACCAAAATATTAAAAATAAAAATAAAAGAAATAGAGGTTAAAATAAAGCCATGTAAAGATGGAAAACACACAGAGAGCCTGAATACTGTATGTTATTATGTTGTCTTTGAATTGCTTGACAGGTGAGGAAGGAGGAACAGCTGCTAAAAGATATTTGTTTATTAATGCTGCTGAATTAATCCAAGAAAGGTATTTTAAAAATACCTTGACTTCAAAATTGGAGTCGAAAGGTATGTTACTTTGGAGAAGATGTTTTGCTTTTGTTTCCACAGGAAATGAGAGGCTGTGGATTCATTCTGAGTTAATTAAAATCATCTTTGATGAAGGAAGACCACCTGAGAAGTCTCTGGTAGAAGCAAATGGCCCAGATGTCTGAGTTCTACATCCAGAACAGATTTAAGACTACTGCCTGAGATGATCAAACCTCACAGGATTCTCCAGTCATGAGTTGATAAAAATTCTAAATTTTCTTTAGGTCCCCATAAGATTATTAGTGCCCCCAACCAGCAGGAAATAACCTGGAAAACTATGCCCACATTCCAAAAAATGGACTATGAATATTTTCCTTTGTTTAGAATTTTGGTTACAAGTTTTTATGGATAATGGTCAGGAGAGAAGCTAAACAAAGGATATTAGATTCAGAGTTCTTGTTCCTTAAAATATGGGGGGAGGAAATCCTGTGAGACAATGGTTTGTACCCTGTCAATTGTATTTTAATAAAATGCCAATTGGCCAGTATCCAGGCAGGAAGTATAGGTGGAACAACCAGACAGGAAGTAGAGGCAGATCAATGGGAACAGGATAATTCTGGGAAGAAGGAAGTCCTAGTCTGCAGTCATGACCCAGCCACAGAAGAAGCAAGATGTGACTGCCTCACTGAATAAGGTACTGAGCCATGTGGCTAACATAGCCAAGAATAATGGGCTAATATAAGTTATAAGAGTTAATAAGAAGCCTGAGTTAATGGGTCAATCAGTTTATAACTAATGTAGACCTTTGTGCATTTCTTTTGTGTTAAACGGCTGTGGGACCTGGTAAGACAGAAAACCTCAGACAACACTATTAAATAGCTCTGACATCACCTAGAACCTGAGATTCTAATGGTGGGCCATCTTGTACATGAGACAGACAGTTGGGACAAAAAGAGTATAAGTCTTTACTATGGGCCATGCCTAAGTGAGATATAATTTATTGACACTGACTTTACTACATGATCATAACTTCAACGGCATCAGCAAACTAGGAGAGAAGACAAAGAATAGGAAAAAGACCCCACCAAGTTTGTTGAATGACTAGCTTGTAAAGCAGGTTTTTGAAGAAGATATAATCTCAGTAGAATGGTAAAGATAAGTACTCTATCCAGGTGAAAAAGTGTAGGACCCATGGGTCTACCCCTACCTCTGGGGTTAATCTTGAGGACAGTTTCTGGTCAGCTAGCTGAGACATTCTGTTTGTTCTAGTGCTCCCTCTGCCCCACCTTGTGTTTAGCTGTAGGGCATTGTTTACTCCATCTTGGGTGTGGCAATTTCCCATCTGCCTGGGGGGAATTCCTTATGCAGCATCTAGGTACTTAAGGATTTCCCCAAGGTTGAATAAATGGCATTTGACTGATCTTTTTTCAAATGACTCAGGTCTTTT
The DNA here is from genome assembly GCF_903992535.2 of Arvicola amphibius. NCBI lineage: Eukaryota > Metazoa > Chordata > Mammalia > Rodentia > Cricetidae > Arvicola > Arvicola amphibius. The sequence goes on along the minus strand of NC_052057.2, from coordinate 60,583,779 downwards.
GTGTGTTCTTTCAATCTCCAGGCCCTTGCCCAGCCTATGTACAGTGGCGCATGAACTGTACTGAGAGGGTAACGAAGACACAGGTGTCAAAATTGGAGACCCTGCTGGGATATCAGAAATTACAGTTGGAGCCATCAGCAAGATCTGAATTACAAAGAAGATTCAGGAAGGACAACTAGAAGAAAAGACTATCAAAAGAAAATACACACACAAAAAATGAGGCATGTTCAAGGCCAGTGTTGGCAAAGTGTAAATTACACATGTGGATTAATGAGAGATGAGGCTTCCCTCTTGGTGAATGTTTCTCATCCATGCTTTCCACATCCACAGTGACCTGTTTGACCTTTGTCCTTTTATGAATTAAGGTCATGCAAATGTATTTATGCAAACTGAATTCCAGGATCCTTTATGCTGCATCCTTGCTGTCTTCCTGGTCAGTCTTTAAACTGATTTCTACTTCCTCTTCTCTCACACACACATTAGAAACTATACCTGACATTTCCCCTTCATAATTTCATAAATTCATGTTTCTACAAAACCTAAATATGCTAATCCATTTTCCTTCACTATGTTCATTATTCCATTTCCATTATACTACTCTATTCCAAATGAGCAACATTTTATTGCCAGACTGATCACAGCTGTGGCCCACTCATTTCATTTCTTGCCACTACTTAAGCTCCCTTTAGTCTCTTATGAACATTCATTTATTTCAAACCAGAGGTTTATTACTACCATGATAATCTATATCTTAGAGTACTCAAAGACATACGATATACTATTATATATATATTAGATCAATTGATTCATTTAACTCACATATAGCCCTATGAGATAGGGGCTTTTATATTTTATCATAAAAATAGAAATTTAAGATTGGATTGTTTTTTGAGACAAGATTTCATGTAGCCCAGAGAGACCTTTAAACTTGCTGTGTATCTAAGAATGCCCTTTGACTTCTGCTCTTTCTGCCCCCATCTCTTGAGTGCTGGAGTTCCAGGCTTGTCTCACCATGCTCAATTGGTACCATGTACGTTAGGAAGTCACACTACTCATTAAACTGCATCTCCATTGTCCAGAACTGGCAAGTTTAAGTGACTTTCCCAAGATCATATAGGTATCAGAAACCATGTGGTAAAGAAGAACATATAGAAATATGTTTAGAAACCATAACACAATCCAAGTGGAAAATCTTAAAGATGTATTCATTATATGCATGGAAGAAGAAATGAAGGGGGGAAATGTTCTGAGGTGGGCAAAAATTCCACCAGAGCACACAATAACTAGAAAGGAAAAGAGGACAAGGAGGAGGAGGGAAAAACAGGTGGAGAGAGGGAGAAGAGGGAGAAGAAGGGGAAAGGAGGAGGGAGGAAGAAGGAGGAAAGAGACATATCAGATAAGGTAGTGGAAGTGGGAAGGGAACAAAGCTAAGGTAGATACGTGAGGGAGGAAAGTAGGGAAGGAATCAGTGAGCATAATGACAAATGTGTGAAAATGACACAGCAAACTGCTTTGAGCACTGTCCCCATACTAGTTGGTGTTGTGAAATAATATTTTAACTGGGCAAAGATATGTTACATTTGTTTATGCTGCAAAATATTACTTTAACTGTGTAAAGGTGTGTACTTTTATTTATGCTGCATTTGTTTAATTATGTAAAGGTGTGTTTCATTTGTTTCACCTTGCCTACCTAAAGCACATCATCTGTCAAATAAAGAACTGAACGATCAATAACTAGGCAGAGAAAGGATAGGTGGAGCTCCAGGCAGAGAGAATAAATAGGAGGAGAAATCTAGGTCCATGGTTCCACTGCAGCTGCTGTCTGTGTTGATATCCATGTCCTGTGTTACCACGGGGCCATAGCAACCATGCATGTTGAAATCTGGAAGCCAGATTGAGTGAGTCCCATGCTTCACTGGCCTTTGGACAGTGGGCTTTGCCCCTAGATGGGCACTGTGGCAGGAGAGAAGGCGTCTTTCCTCCCCCATGGGAAAACTTGTTCCCTCACTCAAGAGAGATGGTCTCAATCCTCACCATGGGTCTAGGAGAGCTGGACCCAATGGTGTTGGCCTAAAAGGGCTGGTTCCACCCATTGCTTGAGGGGTGTGGTCCCAGTGGCCTGGACTGTCCAGCTAAACTACCACCCAGATCCACATCGAGAGCCTTGGATTGGTCCATCCTAGCATCTACCTCATGTATGAACTGCTGGAACATGTGAAGGGACCAGTCCTATAGAACAATAGCCACAGGATCCCCATGATATCCCCTGGATATCCTAGAGGAGTTTCAGAAAAATCCCAGTGATTATGGTGTGTCAGATGACTTGGATGAGATCAATGACTCAATACAATGAATATTTTTGGGTGGGACTGATTGAACAAAAGGGTATATTGTGTTACAAACCACAGCTTCCAGTGTCACTAGGATGAATGAAGAGGTGCTGGAGAGATTATGTGGAATATTATTTTCACTATTTAAAAAATGTTACAATTGTTTATGCTGTGGATTATTACTTTAACTATGTAAATATGTGTTACTTCTGTTTATGCTACATTTGTTTAATTATGTAAAAATGAGTTGTGTTTGTTTCACCTTGCCTGCTTAAGGCACTTGGGTCTACTAAAAAGTTGAACGGCCAGTAGCTAGGGAGGAGAGGGATAGGAGGGGCTGGCAGACAGGAATAAGTAGGAGGAGAATTCTAGGCTGAGAGAGAAGGAGAACAAGGGAGAAAGAGAAGAGCATGCCTGCAACCAAATGTTAGGCAGCCAACAGTCAGCCAGACACGAGAAGCAGTAAAGGTAAGACATACAGAACAGAAGAAATGTAGAAAGCCCTGAGGCAAATGTAGATGAGTAAAAATAGGTTAAGTCATAAGAGTAAGAAACGCCCCTAAGCTAAGACCAAGCACTCATGACTAATAAGTCTCCATGTCATGATTTGGGAGCCGGTTGGTGACCTATAAGAAAGCATGCTACAAGAGACAGGAAAGACAGAGGAGCAAGATAGTTTTTTTCAGTTGTTTTATTTTGTTTTAAATCATTTTGGGGGAGATTATTTTGGAGGGAGATGCTGCAGGGTGAGGCATGGGTATGGAGAAACTGGAGGTGAGTGGGATTGGGTGTGTGATATAAAAATCCAAAAGAAGCAATAAATAATTTTATATATATATATATATATATATATATATATATATATATATATATATATATCCGGGATGTATACACATATCTTTCTATATATACATCACATACACACTAACCTCAATTGAATTGGCACAGGAGACAACCAACTTCCTGAACAGAACACCATTATTGAAGGCACCAATACAACAATTAATAAATGGAATCTCATGAAACTGAAAAGCTTTTGCATGGTAAAGAACACCATCCACAGGACAAAAATAAGAGCCTACAGAAGAGGAAATATTTTTACCAACTGCACATCATATAAAGGGCTAATATCTAAAATATATAAAGAACTCAAAAAAACTGGATATTAAGAAAACAAATAATCCAATTAAAATGGAGTGCAGATCTAAACAGAGAATTCTCAATAGAGGAAACACAAATTACTGAGAAACAAGTAAATGTTCAACATCCTTAGTCAGCAAGGGAATGCAAACCAAAACTACTTCATTATTCCATCTTTCACCTTTCAGAATGGCTAAGATCAACAACACATGTGACAACTCATTTAGGCAAAGATATAGCACAAGGGAACACTCCTCCATTGCTGGTGAGTACAGCCACAATGGAAATCAATGTGGCAGATCCTTAGAAAACTGGGAATTGATCTATCTCAAGATGCAGGTATACCACTGTTACACATGTACACAAAGGACACAATTTCCTAACACAAAGACAAGTGCTTGCTTAGCTATGTTCATACTGGCTTCATTAATCACAGCCAGAAACTGAAAACAATTTAGATGTCCCTGAGCCAAACAATGGATAAAGAAGATGTGGTGCACTTATCCACTGGAATACTACTCAGCTATTAAGAAAATGACATCATGAAATTTTCAGGTAAATGGATGGAACTAGAAAAAAAAATCCTTGCACGAGGAAACCCAGATCCATAAAGATAAAATAATGCTACAAGACTGGGAAACAATATCAGAGATAAAGCAAAAGTTTAAATACATATCTAGATGCTCATGTTTTTCTTGTTTGCAAGAGAAGTGATCATGCATAAACTTATGAATTTTCCAGGATTATCTAAAATAAATATAATCTGTTTTTCCTCCAAGTCTGGGACAGTGCACTGGTTAGTTTCTGTTAAGTTGGCAAGGTAAATTCATCAGGGAAGAAGAAGGTTCAATTGAAAAATTATCATCAGATTGGCTAATAAGCATGCCTGTAGAAGCATCTTGTTGATGTTTGGTGTTGGAGGGCTCAGACTACTGGGGAAATGCACTTCTGGGCAAATGGTCTTGGGCTGTATAAGACAGCAAGATGAGCAAGCATGGAGAACAAACCTGTGAGCACTCACTCCATGTTCATTGCTTCAGTTCCTGCCTCCATGCTCCCACAACTTGACTTTCTTTGATGATATACTGCAACTCAATTAAATCCTTTTGGTCATTGTTGTATCATATCAGCATAGAAGCAAATGATAAAGAGAATGCTGGAAAATGATAAATAAGTGGGCAAATGTACAGTAAATTACATTTTCACAATATTTATTCTGGTGATGATGGTGACCATTATCGCTGTATTAACTTCTTATCTTCACAGCAAAATTCTCAATGAAGTGCTTGAGGAATGGAGAACTGAACTGGCTCACTGCCTCAGAACCTTCAGTTCATGTTTCACAAGCTCTAGTGGTTTTAGACCTGTGGTAAGGCAAAATCATCCTATTATCCTTGCAGAAACACATGGCAAAAGAAAGTTGAACAAGTTATGCCAGGCAGGCAGGAGAGAGAGAGAGTGAGAGAGAGAGAGAGAGAGAGAGAGAGAGAGAGAGAGAGACAGAGAGAGAGAGAGACAGAGAGAGAGAGACAGAGAGAGAGACAGAGAGACAGAGAGAAAGAGAGAGAGACAGAGAGAGAGACAGAGACAGACAGAGACAGACAGAGACAGACAGAGACAGACAGAGACAGACACACAGAGAGAGACAGAGAGACAGAGACAGACAGAGAGACAGAGAGAGAGACAGAGAGACAGAGAGAGAGAGAGACAGAGACAGACAGAGAGACAGAGACAGAGAGAGAGACCGAGAGAGAGACAGAGAGAGAGACAGAGACTTAGAGATAATAGAGAGAGAAAGTGCAAGTAACCAGGAGAAGAAACACCTCTAGAACACAGACCAATGTACCTGCTTCCTTCAAACCAGCCTTGCCTCTTAATTGACACCATCTTAAAATAAAGCCATCAAATTATAAAACCAGCTGTGCTCATACAATATTTTCAATTTCTTCTTACCTCTCCATAACAATTACCAGCTGTCCATTGAGAATTTTGGTAGCCACTCAGAGCCAAATCCTAACAGTGACATTGACAATGACAGTATCATTGTTTACCTCATGTTTAGTTTAAAAATCTATCCAGTCAAATGAAGGCAAACCTTGACATGTACTGACATTGGTGTACCCGGGAAAGAAAATCACATTATTTTTCACAAAACCTAATGGCCTTGAATAATGTTTTATTCAGCACACATATGGTGAACATCATAATCTACAGGCAGAGTCCCTGGTCTAAGGTCTGGAACTATACAACTGTAAATGCTTACAATGTTCTAACTGTAGAAATATTGTGATATGCCTAGAGGCAAGAAGAGTAGTTATGATTTGTGCTGAGGGAACAGGGAGGCAAATTTGAGAAGGATCAATTCATGGCAAAATCAATATTCTTAACTAAAACATTCACTTTATTTTCATAACTTCTTTAGTCAAAAAACATTATTTTACATTTCTGTGGCATTTTCTACCTAAAGAGTTATAACAAATATTTCTGCATAAGTATTGTAATCATTTGTAGAGTAAAATAAATTTAACTTAGTAAAAGTATGTTACTCTATGGTATTTCAATCTTATCTTGTTTATATCTTTTATAAAAATACTACTCTATTTTCAAAATCCTGAAACATATGGTATGGCTTTGAATTTATGTGCAATGTAAGCTTGAAGACTGTGCATTTTGGGGATACATGACATGACACATGACATTAGTAATAATTAAGTTTTATTTTGTGTTCTGGGCATTAAGCAACCCAGAATCTTGTGCATATTAGCAAGTACTCTACTAGTGAATTAAATCATTCACTTCTCAATAATGGAATATTGTTGCATTAATAACTTATTTAATTGCAGCAGATTTTATTATGAATAATTAAGCAATAATCTATTTTCTCTCCTTCATTTCTCATAAGGCCAAATGCAGTATAATTAGGTAGACAAGAAAATTATCAGTTAGACAAGAAAGTTCTATGCTCATTTTCAAATTTTTGCAGCAAAATTATCTGAGTTTTAGTTTAATTTATGACATGACATATATGGAGTACTAGAGAGAGGAAAATATTTATGTCTGACCTTTTAAATTTCCAGTATAACAATTAAAGCAACTTCTGAGGAAAGCAATTATTTTTTTCATTTAGTAATTCATTCCTATTCCTCCTGTTCATACAAACATTTTAAGGAAGCCACTAGCATTTGTGTTCACTATGGTGGCATTGCAATTTTAATTTTGGGCAATCATAAGCCCAAAAGTTATATAATGAAAATATTCTTATATTTCGTTAATTTTCAAATCACTTATATTACGATTAGGATGTCATGAGCCTAGTGGCATGTCTGTTTCTATATCAGCTTTTGTCTTTTTGTGTACTGTCATGACAGTAGGGCTTTGCCACTGGACGCAGATATTTAATTTTAAAATTTAGATAGAGGTCATGATGACCTTTTGATATGTGATAAATCAAATATTTTCTGTCCTGGTGATTTGTAAGAAACTATTTTATATCACCTATAAAATACTCATTGCATCTGTCAAAGTATTCCTAAGTTTGTCTTTTATCCATTATGAGTGGACAAAAATAATTAAATAGAAATAGTATAGACCAATGACACTGAGGGGCTACAAATGCTTTGCTTCGTTATGAATTTCTAAGAATGAAGACATGGCCATAAAATAGATATTAATTTATACGTACCAACACTAAGCCTAGAGGTGAGTTTTTAAAGGAAAACAAGGAGCCCTAGTCCTTGTAGCGAGGACAGCACAGTAGGAAAATAGGACTCAAAGTGAGAAGTCACAGGAGTTAGATGGCAGTCAACTGGGAGCCACGCCCTGTCTCTCAAAGTATACAACATGCCGTTCAGCTTCATGCATATGCAGAAGCTCACTGCCCCTACTCTTTCTTAATGTTGAATTTTGTTTTGTTTTGTTTTTAATTACCTTTCATTCTTGTCTTCAGTTGAGGAGGCTTTTTCTTTTCTAAACTGTCTTTCTTCCCTAGAAAAGGTTGAAAATCTCTTATGCTTCTGGGAAGCAAGAATTCTGGGGAAAAGGGCAGCTTACTGAGAATGGATTTGGCACACTATAAAGTTGTTTCCTTGCTTGCATATACTTGACAGTGTGAGCCAGTGATAAGCTCTGGTCTAAACTTTCATAAAGACTTGGCTATACTTAAGTGTAGAACTGAATTTAAATCATGCTTTCTATTTTCCTACAAAATGTAGAAAGAAAATAGTAGAATATATCAATACGGATAAACAGGTTTGGAATAGTTTACACTAATATATATCCATATTACCACCCCAGAGAAATGTTTTTATATTTAATTTTATTGCATTCCCTTATTCAGAAATTATTTGTTAAAATGTATCTAAATGTATGAAAAAGTGAAGTTGACAAAAACTTAAATACTGCTAACCAAATCAGTAGTATTTTTTCATAATAAAATTATTATTTGGTAGCAAAAATAAGATATTTTTCTGTCTAACTTTTCGACAGGTATTTTTCCATTTAACATTGAGGCAGTAATGAGTTAAAGCTGTTGAGATGACAGGTTGAAAGTGCAGCCGGGTGGTGGTGGCGCACGCCTTTAATCCCAGCACTCGGGAGGCAGAGGCAGGCGGATCTCTGTGAGTTCGAGGCCAGCCTGGTCTACAAGAGCTAGTTCCAGGAAAGGCTCTAAAAAAGCTACAGAGAAACCCTGTCTCGAAAAACCAAAAAGAGAAAGAAAAAAAAGAAAAAAAAAAAGAAAGTACAGCGTAAATTAATGCTGAAGAGATAATGATTAGCACTATAAGAAAATCGTTAGAAAGTTATTGTTTGGATAAAAAGCACTCTCAGATGTCTCCTTTTAAAATCATACATCTTGAATTGGATGACATCTTTTCGTGGGTTTAATATTAATTATGCCTGGTTCATAAACCTTAACTCACACTGTTCCTTATGTGCAAAGCCAAGTGTCATGTATTTACTTTCTGCTTAAAGTAACTTAGACTAAGTGATGAGCAGAAATAAAACTTAGAACCTCAAGTAGCTGAACATTTCACAGACACTAATATCATCAGTCTCTCTTTCCCTCCCTCAGCTTGTTAGTTAGCATGGGATTGCAGGAGCCAATTGTGATTCTGGAAAGAGCTGTCAATCCTGGTTTCCATGGTGTTCTTTGATGCACTTTTCTTGTCTAGTTAGTGGCTAATGACCTCTTGGGACCAAATCATGAAGAACCCGAATTAGGAATCCATAGACCTCACCTTCTTTCTCTCATTTGTTCCCAATCTGACTGTTTTCAGACTAGAGAATCCCAAGTCTAAAAATTAAATAAAGACTGACATAATAGAGAATGGATTAGGAAACATTCTCAAAAAAATCAAACCGTTGATGTAACATCCTTGCCTGCCAGAAATGATCAGATTTAAAGCTATGCGAGAATGAGACAGTATTAAAATTTAGGAGTTTTTAATAAGTTTGTAGAAATTTCTTAAGGCTTTGATAGAATATTCAATAGAGATAGATAAACCAAGGGGAAATTCACTTGAGAAATCTGTCAAACTTAGATAACCTTCAAGGTTAGAGATGTAGCTCAGCACCAGGGTGCTTGCCTATTTGCATGAGGCCCTGAAAACCCAGTCCTCAGAACTGACAACAATATTGCCCCCCTTTTTTTAAAAAAATTGTGACTGAATTTTTTATTAATAAAAGAACTGAATATCATCTAATTCATTATTTAGAAAACTCTAGATAAACAGAATAGACTATTTCACAGAAATGTATTAGATTTCATTCTTTTATTCAAAATGAAAAATATTAGTTAAGAAAGTGTTTCTTTATACATGAGTCTTAATAATTTAGAAATATATTTTTAACATAATTTCAAAGGATAGAATTTCTAAGTTCTATCTGTAGAAGACTAGTCAGAATATGGCAACTAGGTGAATATGTAAGTATGCATGGTCAGGTTTATATAAAAAAAAGTGCTAAATAGTAGCTGATTGATAGAATCAAGCTGATACGAATACAACACTAATTACTTAATGTGAAATATAATCAAGAGACTAAATTACAGAACATGCTAAGACCTTCATTGTTTATTTCCAAGAAAAAATTGCACTTGTTAAGGATCAAATTAATTGACACATAGACAGTAAATCACATCACTGCTTAGAGACATTACACAAAAGAATCATGTAGTTTATGAACATGAAGACAGGAAGCAAAGGCTAGAAGAAGAGAAATACTAAGAGATAGTGCTAAGTAAGACTGCAAGGACCTCTTTTTGCCCATTGTAAGGTCTTAGTAGAAGTGTCTGAGACAGACATCCCAGAAGGTCTTATTTAGAAATGCAGAAAAAAGGCATTCTGAGCTCTGGACCACATTTCCAATCGGGAAGTAATGAACTTCATGTCTTCTGTGACAATGAGAGTTCCCTCCATGAGACATTCTAGGTCAAGGTATCAGATTTGTTTATGGACAGGTCTAAAATTACTCAAGGCTTTTGTCAATGAATAAGACTCCTCAAGAATTTGACCACAAACTGTCATGAGCCATAATGGTATAAGTTGGGAGAAAATCACATTTCTTTCAATAAAGATTTTTTTCTCATGTAAACAAAATATTGTATTTGTTATTGTGAATTCCTATGATGTCATTGTCATAGAAACTCATAGTTTTATTATTAATTACTAGAAAATCTATCTTCTTACGATCTTCACCATACAATGTAGAATCAGGAATAGTGTCACAAGACACTTGAAAATAAAGAACCCTTGTATAGACCATTTCTTGTGTTAAGGTTCAGACTGCTAATGAACAGCCAGACAAAGATAAGGATATGAACCTCTATATCCTTACTGAATATTATATTCAGCTTAATAATATTTTCATAAATATTCTATGTGGAAACAATTTTCATATTTAATATAGAGGACAGGTTAGTAAAGACCGAGGTATTTATCAGAAGAGCTAAAACCATATGTTTATAGTGCTGTTTAAATGAAAGTAGAAATGTTCATCAATATTTATCAGTTAAATCTCAGGTACTTTAGTTCTAGTACATCAATGACATTTATGGTCCATCTGGACCATAAAATCTATGGCTACCAGTAGAAGGCCCAGTGAAAATGTTTCTTGTTCCATGCATTTTACTTTTTCCCTCTCTTTTTGGTTTGGTTTTCTTTTAAAATTTGCTATGCTATACTTTGATCACATCCCCTACCACACATATACCTAATATCAAATCCCATTGTGTATTTGAGGAACATTTCTTCCAAATTACACTGCCCATATATCCTCTTGGGTATTTGGTCATCCACAAGAGTGTAATGGGCCAACCAGGGATCACATAATTAAAGAAATCTGAGTTTCCTTATCCCAGCAGCTATCAATTATTTGTATTCCCTCAGTTAGTGATGTGACTTTTTGGTCATCTACCCCTATGTGCTATTATTTTGTCTGACATTACTATGTGCAGGTCTTGAGTATGTATTTACAACTACTTGAGTTCAAATGTGCAACTGCCGTGTTGTGTTTGAAAGGCATTGTTTTCTTTTACTCTACACCTCTGCTTCTTACCATCTTTCAAATCTCCTTTTCATGATCCCTGAGCTTCGGTAGGAAATGTATGACATTTCTTTCCTGCTTAGTACTAGGCAGGCCACTGTCTATGTGCTAATCATCATCTACTACAATTATGTTCTACTTCTCAAAGGATTGAAAGATACACCAAACTATAGGTCTAGCAAGATGTCATTAGAAGTTGGTATAAGACTGTTTCAATTTGATAGAAAAATAGTAATATGTTTGTCTCTAGGACAATATTGCCCTTTAATCATGAATATTCTCTCCTCTTTCACTTGCATGCTAAACCACCCTTTTGCCCCAGCAGTGCTCTGGGGTACTTGCTTGTTCTTGGGAATATTTCTCACTTGCATTCCCTAACTTGAAAGGAAGCTGAGCTAGCAACTGCAAACCATTCTAGGATTAGCTCCCCCATACTCTATTTATGTATTCTCATTCTGATGCAGAGACACAGAGATCCATTTTTAAAAGGGAGATTTCAAAAGACTACATCTTTCCTTGGAGAATTATAAACACATTTTTTTCTTGTGTATGTATGAGTTCATGGGTAGGTGTATCTCTGCAAATGTGAACCTGCATGTATGTGCCTGTGGAGGCCAGAGGGACAACCCCAAATTATTAATTATTAATTTGAAATTATTTATAATTTCAAATAATTTCCTGTTTTGTTTTGAGACAGGGTCTCATTGTGTAGCTCTGAATGTTTTAAAACTCACTTTGTAGTTCAGATTGGCCTTGAACTCAGTTATCCACCTGCCTCTGTCTCCCAAGTGTTGGGGTTAAAGGCCTGCACCACTATACACAGCTGAAATTTTATTTTTAAAATTTCACAAGTGAGTCCATTGCATTTACACAATTTCTATGCTGTTCAATCCATTGCCCATTTCTTTAATTGCTTCATTTGTTTACTTTAGCTTTTTGTATATTTTAGTTATTAGTCTTCTATTAGATATATAGCCAGCAAAGATTCTCTCCTACCTTTTGGGCTGCCTCTAATTGTTTTCTTTGATCTTTTCTTTCTTTCTTTCTTTCTTTCTTTCTTTCTTTCTTTCTTTCTTTCTTTCCTTCCTTCCTTCCTTCCTTCCTTCCTCCCTTCCTTCCTTTCTTTGTGCACAAGTTTTAACTTTATGAGATGTCATTTGTCAACTGCTGGACTTAATTCCTGAGTTATCAGAGTCCAATTCAGAATGCCCTTTCCCACACTCAGTGAGCAAGCACAAAGGTTGGCATCTTGGAGAACATAGTTGTGAGGAAGCAGCATGGACAAAGATCTAGGGCAACTCGAGAGAGCTTGCGTATGCAGACATGGCTGATCTGAGTCTGGATGTGTCACGGGTAGTGCAGGCTGAGGTCTGGGGCACTCACTGGACTGGGCTGGTTACAAGTTTTGTGATGTGAGCAGGGACACACTTATGCCTTTGGTTCCTTTGTGCAGTTTCCCTTCCTCCATGAAGCATCTGTCTGTGTATTCTAGGTTCTAGGTGGAAGAGTTGACAATCCTTTTGTTTTTTGCTTAATTTTTAAAATTGATTTTATTGAGCTATACATTTTTCTTTGCTCCCTTCCGTGCCTCTCCCCTCCCCTTTAACCCTCTCCCAAGGTCCCCATGCTCCCAATTTACTCAGGAGATCTTGTCTTTTTCTACTTCCCATGTAGATTAGATCTATGTATGTCTCTCTTAGGGTCCTCATTGTAATCTAGGTTCTCTGGGATTATGATTTGTGGGCTGGTTTTCTTTGGTTTATGTTTAAAAACCACTTATGAGTGAGTACATCTGATAATTGTCTTTCTGGGTCTGGGTTACCTCACTCAATATGATGTTTTCTATCTTCATCCATTTGCCTGCAAATTTCAAGATGTCGTTATTTTTTTTCTGCTATGTGGTACTCCATTGTGTAAATGTACCACCATTGCTGGTGGGAGTGCAAGCTGGTACAGCCCCCTTTGGATGTCAGTGTGGCGATTTCTCAGAAAATTCGGAAACAATCTTCTTCAAGACCAAGCAATACCACTTTTGGGTATATATCCAAAGAATGCTCAATCGTGCCACAAAGACATGCTCAACTATGTTCCTAGCACCATTGTTTGTGATAGCCAGAGTCTGGAAAAAACCTAAAAGTCCTTCGACCAAAGAATGAACAAGGCAATTCTTTTAAGAATAGATCTAAACCACAGCTTGAAATTTCAGCCCTGCACATTCATGTGGTAAACAAGACAAGGAGCCACAGGATAATAAGTAAGGGAGGGGGACTGACTTCCAAGACTCAAAATCTTGCCAAGAAAGTCAGCCTTCTAGAGATAAAATATGAATACATTCTTACTCCTTGCATTTCTCCTGTGAGAACTGCTGTTCTTCTTATATGTAGAAGGTGCCTCAGGATGATCAAGAGAGTATCAAGTTCACAGAATGAGAAAAGAGAAGGTACATGGATGTCGATATCTCTCTACACTTTGTGTATTCCATTTGCTTTCATTTTGGCTTCAATGTACATCTTCTATAAAATAATACCAACTAGATATTTTATTTTAAAATCATAAACATGTATACATTCACTTCTCTCTACAACCTTTGTCTCTACAAGTCATAGTCTTTAGTAGAATTCATATTTGTTGTCAATCTTTTTTCAAACTTTTCTGATAACTTTGATCCTTTGTTTAAAAGTTTCAAATAAGATTTATTCTTCCTGCCATGCATTCTAGCCATCGTTAGCCATTAAGTACAAATGATATTAGCTTTTCTTCTGCTGGACTCCTCCTTCGTTCTAAACAGTCTCTTATTAATTTGGTGAATTGATCATCTATTAGCATATATTTCTTACAATGTCCTTTGTGTACCACAGTCTGGTTTAGGATTGTGGGGGGTTTTGGCATTTTTTTAAGGTTCTGCTTACCTTAGCTTAGTATATAGCTTGGTATATAGTTAAACTATGTATACTTCTATCTCACTTGTCCAAGAATTATTCAGTAATTGACATTAGCCCATTCAATTCAAATGAAGCTGCAAAGCCTTTTATTTTCCTTTGTTCTTCCTTTCTTCTTTCCTCCCTTTCCCTCCCTCCCCCTGCCAGCCTCCCTTGCTCCCCCCTTACTCTCCCTGTCACCCATTACTCCTCTTCTTTCTCCTGTGCTGGGTTTTCAACCCCGAGTCTCTGAAATGTTAGACAAGAACTTTGAATGTGTTGAGTCATTATCCTCAGCCACAGATGAAATAATTTTACTTAGTAATATTGGGATTTATTTCTAGAAAATAGAAAGTTATCTTTATTCAATGTATCCTGCTAGAAACCTGACTGGTAACATGCTTAGGAGTTACCTTGACCAATGTCCATTTTCTGCATTCCTGGCCCAGCATCTCTCCTTCCATTTCATTTTCCCCCACAATTCTACTTAAACATTTTCTTCATTTTCTAGTAAAACAAATTATGATAAAATGTGTAAATGTTTTTCCATTCGCTCTTTTATAATTATAGTTGGCAATATTGATGTTGCTCTTTTGTAATCTCAGTTCATTCAGCATCTACTTTTTCTCTTGAGATTTTAATCATTTGGTATCTAAGTCATCTCTTTCTTATAAATTTTATTCACATTCTTATTGTTCATTTAGTATATTTCTTGCACCCAAATTATCTGTTCTATCTCTACATTTATTATAGTTCAATTGTATTTGAAATTAAAGATGATGATTTTTTATTTAAATTTATTTACTTTTAAAAGCAATCTTTTCTCATTTTACATTCTAAACCCAATTCCCACTCTCTCCCCTTCTTCTGCTCTCCCATCTTTGCCCCATCCCACACCCCATCCACTCTTCAAATAGGGTAAGTCTTCCTGTGGAGAGTCAATAAAGTCTAACAAACCTATTTAAGGCAGGACCAAAGGCCTCCCCAATATATCTAGGCTGAGCAAGATATCCCTCCAAAGAGAATGGACTCCCAAAGGACAGTTCAAACACCAGGGATAAATCATGGTCAAACTGCCAATGGCCCCACAGACTGTCCTAGCCATACAACAGTTATCCACATTTAGAGGGCCTAGTTTTGTTCCTTGCTGGCTCCCCTGCTGTCAGTCTAGAGTCACTGAGCTCCCATTAGTACAGGTAAGCTGTTTCAGTGGATATCCCCATCATGGTCTTGATCCCCTTTGTCCATATTATTGAATCTCCCTCAGATCTCTGCATCTGCTTCCATCAGTGACTATATGAAGGCTCTATGATAACAATTAAGGTAGTCATCAGTCTGATTACAGGGGAAGGTCAGTTCAAGTACCCTCTCCACTATTGCTTGGGGACTTAGCTGGAGTCATCCTTGTGGATTTCTGGAAATTTCCCTACTTCTAGGTTTCTCACTATCCCTATAATGACTCCCTTAATCAAGACATCTCTTTTCTTGTTCTTGCTCTCTGTCTTCCCTCCATCTCAACCATCCAATTCCCTTATGATCTCCCCCAACCCTTTCTTCCCTTCTGTCCTCCCTTTTCCCACCCACACTCCAGGAGAGCTTGTCTATTTTTCCTTTACCCAGGAGATCCACATATGTCTCTCTTAGGGTTCTTCTCATTACCTACCTTCTCTGGGGTATGGACTATAGGCTGGTTGTACTTTGCTTTACATGTAATAGCTAATTATGAGTGAGTACATAACACCAGTAGCACAGACAATGAGTATAACAATAAATAAATGGGACCTCCTGAAACTGAGAAGCTTTGTGAGGCAAAGGGCACAGTCAATAAGACACAATGGGAGCTTACTGAATGGGAAAAGATCTTCACCAACCCCACATCAACAGAGGGCTAATCTCCAAAACATATAAAGAATTCAAGAAATGGACATCAAAAAAAAAAAAAAAAAAAGAAAAAAGAAAATAAAGAAAGAAAGAAAGAAAAGAAACTGGACATCATAATTTCAAAACTAAACAGAATTCTCAACAGAAGAATTTCAAATGGCCAAAAAGACACTTAAGGAAATGTTCAACATCCTTAGCCAATAGGGAAAAGCAAATCAAAACGACTCCGAGATACCATTTTATACCAGTCAGAATGGCTTAGTTCAAAAACACAGATGATAGCTTATGTTGAGGAGGAGGTGGAGTAAAAGGAACATACCTCCATGGTGGAGTGTAAACTTGTACAGTCACTCTGGAAATTGGTATGGTAGGATCTCAGAAAATTGGGATTCAACGTACCTCAAGACCCAACAATAACAATAATAATAATTCCTTTGGGTATCTTCAAAATATACCCAAAGGATGCACACTCATACCACAAGGACATTTGCTCAGCTGTGTTTATAGCAGCATTATTTATAATAGCCAGAATCTGGAAACAATGTAGATGACCCTCAGCCAAAAAATGGAAAAAGAAAATGTGGTACATTTACACAGTGGAGTACTACTCAGTGGTAAAAAATGATGACATCTTGAAATTGGCATGCAAATGGATGGCACATCCTGAGTAAGGTAACCCAGACCCAAAAAGACAAAAATACTGATTTATAATTTTTATTTATTCATAGATGTGATAAGTACTTTCTTTAATCAGGAGAATTTTTCATGATATGAAAGTCACCTATTTGTTGCACATATTTTTATAGAATTTCTTAATTCCTTTCTGTTATGATCTGCTTGCCTGGCCTGTCACCAGTGTACCCTGTTCCTTTAAGAGACTTGCCCTGCCCTCTCCCAACCCCTACCCTTCTGCTGAGGGAAGCAGATATCCTGCCTCCTCTAACTTGCACTCTCTCCCTCCCTCCCTCCCTCCCTCCCTCCCTCCCTCCCTCCCTCCCTCTCTCTCTCTCTCTCTCTCTCTCTCTCTGTCTCTCTCTCTCTCTCTCTCTCTCTCTCTCTCTCTCTCTCTCTCTCTCTTTCTCTCTCTCTTCTCTTTCCTGAAGGGGTAATTTCTGTTCTCTCTCTCTCCCACCCTCTAGCTCTCTCTCTGCCTCTTTCCCTTCTCCCCCTTCACTTCTTTCTGTTTTCTTTTCCCTCCATAGCCCACTAAATAAAACTCTCTCTCTGCCTGCTGTATCTGTCTGTTTCTTACCTGCAGCAGTCTTCCACCCACCAAGGTGACCAGCCAAAGCCTCAGGGGACTTGCTAAGGTTCGGGGAACCCCCGAGGCTCAGGTCACCCACTGTTACCCCTTGTGGGACTGGCTTTCCCTTGTGGAACTACTGTCCCTCCTGGGACCAGCCTTCCCTTCCTCCTTATAACTTTAGAAAAAGAATAACAATTTCTCCAGTGCCTAGGTACATTTATTTATTCCTGCCAGCAAAGAAGACATTCCAGAGAGTTTGAAATATCACTTATAAAAAAGCAAAAGGCATTCTAGATTTATGCTGGCATAAATATGCTTTCCTACATGCCCTAATGATTTATTCAGTATTTCTTGAATATGAACACTTTTAGAATATTTCTCTAGTGATGATTAAATAAATAACATTATGTACCTGGGATTATGTTCACTATCATGACAACAAGTGATCAAAGTAAACCCAGAAAATGCAGAGATCACTGAGTATTTTGTCTCCTCAAACATATAGTAAATGTCCTTCACAGAGTGTTATAATGAATATATTTTGCCCTTGTATGCACACACACACATGTATATATGTGTATATATGCTTAAAAACATAAGGTAGTTTATACAGAGGTAAACAGGTGCTTATAGTGAGCACTGTCTTTTGGTTGACCATGCCTTTGCTTGACAGTAACATAAGTAAGCCATTTCCTTTTGCTATTTAAAACATTACTTGACCACTTTGGAATACTTAAAAAAGTCTAGAATTTTTTTACATTTTAATATAAAATAATGTCTAAATATACAAATTGAAAATTTTATTTTAACTTTACAATAGGACTTATGACACCCATATGATAAGAGGTTAGACATATATTAGCCATAATCTCATGGTTCTCATTGTAAGATTTTTTTTTCCTTTTAGAAAAGGAAAACATGATAGCATTAATAATATGACAGTTTGAATATAGAGGACTCCCTGTTTATTCTGTGCTGCTATAACAGAATGCCCCAATCTTAGTAGTTCCTAAAGATCAGAGATCTATTTCTTTCACCCAGTTCTCCAGGGTGGGAATTCCAAAAACCAAGTCCCCAAGACGCCAGTTCTGATGAAACTTTCTGGCTGTGTTTTCATGTTGTCAGGATGGAATGAAAGCAGTCTGAACACAGTGTGAAACCTCTTTGATATGTTCATTATTCCCATTGAAAGACCCCCCATACTTGAAAGACCCCCGTGCCCACATATTATGTTAAACTCTGCTGAAATTTAGCTGGGCCTCCCAGCTCAGCTGATGCTAAAACAGGATATCTATGGGTTGCAGACTCACTGGCTAAGGAGAGGGAATACTCCACCCCCAAGGCATTCTATCTAAACTGTCAACTTGCTGCAGGGTGTTTTATCTGTCTTTATGGTTTTTCAGGGAAATTCGAGAATAGACATGGGGCCATTCCCAGTGTGAGCTAAGCCCACCAATTTGAGAACCAATGAAATGCTTGTTGCTATGCAGCCTCTTATGTAACTCCGAAATCCCTATAAATACATGATGTGCCCTCAGCCTGGCATGCTCAGAACTTGGTTGCTGAAACATCCACAGGTGCCTGTGTATCCAATAAACAGCCTCGTGCTTTTGCATCCAGTGGATTGGTTCTGGTTCTTGGGTGGAGGACTCCTCGATAGACACTCTCTCTTAGGGTCTTTCACCATTAGCAAAGGAGTCCTCATGGCCTAGTGTCCTTTGAGAGGCTCTATGTTTATATGCTGTCACTGTAGCAAAGCTTGAACTGTGGCAGAAACCTTTAAGAGATTTTCATTGTCCACACTATGGCAAACCATATTAAGGGAAACCTTAGTATAGAACAGAGCTGCAGAAAGCTTGTTCACTTGATCTGTGCATAAGCCAAAACAGGAACATATGCAATAAACTCATGGTGGGGCTGAATAAGGATTAAAAAAGAAAGCAACCTGAAGAAAATATAAACTGATATTGAGACCTTTGGTTATGACCAAACTGTTATTGCAAGACTGGAAAGGAACAGAAAGGAGGTTCCTGATTCAGGCCCAGTTTAATTTCCTTAATAAAGCCATAATTCTCAACTTAGAAACTTAAAATATAATTGTGTATTGTTCTTTGAAAAAGATCCAGCTTCAAAGATTGACTTTGATTCTGCTATAAAGAAAGATTTCCTCCCTGTCATTTTGGCTGTTTTCAAACACAGCTATTTTTAATGCAGAATGGAACTGGTAACTGAAGAAACATTTTAATCAATGTGTATTTGGGTGTGTTCAGCAGTAAGAGAAGGGCATGATAATTATTTTCTACAAAAAAAGCAAGATCTTTGAACAAGAACTCTGTATAGAGCAATAAATTAATAATGGGAGACAAGGTGGCAGAAAATGGAGGGACGGCAGAGTCGGAGAGAAGCTGAGATTAGGTGGATAGGTCCAAGTCTTTGTCTGATGGTACAGCCCAATGATGGTCTTGATTCTTCCATGAGATGCTAGGGTATTTCTGTAATGTAAGACCTCTTTGATTCTCTTTTATATAGCATACTTACTCAATTGTGTGATACTTCTATTACTAAGAAGTCACAGAAACTATTTGGCATTGTGAGGAGAAGCAGGTCCCTAGAAAGGCATCAAAGAAGTAGAGGGAGAGAAGAGTCACTGTAGAACCTTGTATAAATGTGAGAAAATGACACAGATTTCTACAAGTTCTAGAATTTTAGGGTTTGGAAGGGCTAAAACAAGATGTCAAGAATTTTCAACACAATCAAGGTTACGTTGACAACATTTCATTTGGAGAAAGGGTTAATGTTTAGTTTACAAACATTTCTTGTAGTGGATAGTTGATGATGGAAATCACAAAATAATCCCACACCAATTGAGAATTATGAACAATAAAAGGTTATTTATTTAGGGGGAAACTCACAGATCACTGTCCTAGATAACAGTCCTCTGCATGAACAGGAACAGAGTCTAGCAGCTGGAAGCAGAGCCTGAAGAAAGAGAGCGGGCACACACTTTACAGCTGCTTTGACAGTATGAGAGACCACACCCAAGTGGGCTGGTATCTTAAAGGCTATTGGCTGAAGGGGAGGAATATGCTTCTACAGCAGATAATTATCATATATTTCAATTATTTCTGGTTTGAGAACACATATGGTTACATTTTATCCCAAATCCTGTGAGAAATTTGAATGATCTTGAATCTGCTTCAAGGAAAACAAAATCTGCTATGCCTCGTAGAGTAGGACTCCAATACTCCCTGCGTAGGAGTCTGAGAATAGATGATGGCAAGTTCAAGATCCTGACTGTAATTCAGAGTAAGACCTCATCTCAAAATAAAATGTTAAAAGTGCTGGGGATATATAACTCAGTGCTAAAGAGCTTGCCTAGACTGCTTGGAGACCCAGGATCAAAACCTAATATCCACAAAGAAAGAGTTGTTTTTACTCAGCCTTCCAAGGCTGAAATGGAGCCAGTGTGCATACTGATAGAGTGGAGAGGTCACTAGAACTTCTTTGGTTTCAAACAAGTCACTAACTGAGGTCAAGATGTTTCCTTGGCAAGAAAGCCTTGTCTCCTTCCAATTTCAAGAAAATATTTCTGACTGTTTTTACAAAAAAATATCTTGTCATAAAATGAGAAGTATAAGTAAAAATCAAATAACAACCATATTATATTAGTGAGAAGATAACAGAACTATTCAACACTATTATTATGGTTGTAGAATTCTTAATTTACTGGCCTGAGATGCAGGCAACCTTCTGTGTTGATGCTTAAACTTAAAAGCACGAGCATATATATATATATTTGTGAATATGTATTGAGAGAGAGAGAGAGAGAGAGAGAGAGAGAGAGAGAGAGAGAGAGAGAGAGAGATAAAAGTGCAGAGAATGAGAGACTGACCAACCTAGGTTAAAGAAGTATGACAATGACATTTTCTATTTTTGTTCATTTTTTACATATTTACACCTTCTTTTTCCGAGATATTTTCAGATTATAGAAAAGTGGATATTTTAACAAAACTATGTGAAATAGCTACTTTGTTACAACCTCTTTTCAGGCAAGAGAAATAAAACAAATAAACTTTGAGAGTCCACACAAGAGAAAGAAGAGAAAGGAAGACCATGACTTGTTCCGAGAACGCTATGAGGATGCCATTGTCCATATATGTTATACTGTATTATTTTCTGTTGCCAATGACAGAATTCTCTAGGCCTTACAATCAGGTAACTATGGACAGACACTTGATGTGAAGTCCTTTACTTAACTATCCACCAGTGACTTACACAATATGCTAATGATCTAGTTGAGTAATATAGGGAACTGTGGGAGCCAAATTGGCAAGCAAATCAATAATTTCAGGATGAGGAATGGGGAAGTCTTTGTGTCATATAAAATTATTTGGCAGCAAGAATTAGACAGTTCAGAGATTTCTTAGATCAAGTTCATGGTCATACTCTTGCAAATGTAGAGGCTACTTAGACAAATTATTTCATGACAAAGTTAATAGAAATTGTGAAACACACAGATGTAATACAAAACTAACCATATGTGACATTTTAAAACTTTGTGTCTCTGTCTACTGGGCTTATATCTAGAGGCCATAAGGTATGGATTCTGAGGAACCCAGAATAAACAGACACACTTTCTCAGGTAGGATCCCTAGCTCCTGTGTGCTACTTGGGTGTCAGATGATCTATGGATGATGTTTCTACTGCTTTTTCTATTTTTAGTGGGCATTTTACTTCTCTCTGTCAGAGTCCTGTGGGACAAACGACTGCGACTGCTGGAGTAGATTATGGCTAAAACTCTATAGGCATTTCTTCTTACCTTCTCAACCATGGTCTTTGCAGAACAGTCATAACTTTTACAAAAAGTTCCTCAATAAAAGGTTCACATGTTTTCTGGATAGTTTTTTGAGCTAGGAGTCGCCTTGGAAGTAGAGAGTTTATCATGATGAAGTAAACAACTAAAGTGATTTTTATTTAACCCCACCCCCACTCCCACCTCACCCCAGTCCTGTGCCCTGCTATGTGTTCCAGGTGTCACTGTGTTAACAATGCTCTCTAAAGCTGGAAAAGTGCTGCTGTGAGTTCCCCAGAAGCAATTCTGTTTTGTTTCTCACATGCTTTGTACTAATAGTAACTTCTGATGAGCAGGCAGTAGATGGTATGAGCAATTTATCTATCAAATCAGTCATGTAAGGGAAGCAAGAAAGAGGTGAGGGGATTGCTAATGCCTAAAGATAATATTTTTATGTTTTGGTCTAAGACATACAGCTTTTGACATAGGCTGTCTTTTGTTTAAATTCTTTTTTCTTATTTTATTTTTTTAAAAAAGAAAACAAACTATCATTTTTCATTTTACATACCAATTCCAGTTCCCACTCTCTCCTTTTCTCCCATTCACTTCACTTTCCCCTCCTCACCCTACCTCCATGCACTCTTCACAGAGGGCTGGGCACACAGCTTTGGGGGAAGGTCCAATGCCCTCCCCACTATATCTAGGCTGAACAAGGTGTCCATTCAAAGAGAATGCATTCCTGAAAAGTCAGTACAAGTAGTAGAATAAATCAAGGTGACACTGCCAATGGCTCCACAACTGTCAACTGTCACCCACATTCAGATGGACCATCTTGGTCCCATGCTATTGGTCCTTTTCCTTCCCTGTCTGGCTGGAGTTGGTAGGCTCCCATTGGATCAGGTAAACTGTTTCAGTGTGTGTCACCATCACGGTCTTGACCTCTCTGCTCATATTCTCACTCTTCCCACTCTTCAACTGGATTTTGGGAGCTCAGCCAAGTGCTCCGCTGTGGGCCTCTGCCTGTTTCTGTCAGTTGCTTGATGAAGGTTCTGTGGTGACATTTAAGATATTCATCAATCTGACACCAGGGCAAGGCCAGTTTGGGCACCCTCTCATCCATTGCTTAGGGTCTTAGCTGGGGCCATCATTGTGATTCCTGGGAATTTCTCTAGAACCAGCTTTCTTCCTAGCCCCATACTGGCTTCCTCAATCAAAATATCTCTTTCCTTGCACTTCATCTCTGTCCTTCCTCCATTTTGACTATCCCATTCTCTCAAGTTCTTCTACCTCCTCTTTCCCCCCCTTTTTCCTCCCTTCTCCCATCCCCCTGCTCCTACTTTTGTGAGGTGAGCTTGTCTATTTCCCCTTTCAAGGTGAATATATATGTTTTTCTTAGGGTTCACCTTTTTGCCTAGCTTCCTAGGGTTGTGGATTATAGGTTTGTTATCCTTTGCTTTACAGCTAGTATCCACTTATGTGTGAGTACACACCATGTTCATCTTTCTGGGTCTGGGTTACTTCACTCAGGATGTTTTTATCTAGTGCTGTCCATTTACATGCATTTTTTCAAGATGTCATTTTTTTACCACTAAGTAGTACTCCAGTGTGTAAATGTACCACATTTTCTTTATCCATTTTTTTTTTTTTTGGTTGAGAGGAATCTAGGTTGTTTCCAGGTTCTGGCTATTAGAAATGATGCTACTATGAACATAGTTGAACAAATGTCCTGGTAATTTGATTGAGCATCTTTTGGGTATATGTCCAGGAGCTGCATTGCTGGTTCCTGAGTTAGGTTGATTTTCAGTTTTCCAAGATACTACCATACCAATTTCCAGAGTGGTTGTACAAGTTTGTATTCCCACCAGCAATGGAGGAGTGTTCTGCATCCTCTGCTCTGCATCCTCTCCAGTATAAGCTATCATTGGTGTTTTGATCTTAGTCATTCTAACTGGTGTAAGATGTTATCCCAGAGTCGTTTTTGATTTTAATTTCCCTGATGGCTAAGGATGTTAACATTTCCTTAAGTGTCTTTTGGCCATTTGAACTTCTTCTGTTGAGAATTCTCTGTTTAGTTCTGTACCCTATTTTTTTAATTCAATGTTTTGGAATTTTGATGTCTTGAGTTCTTTATATATTCTGGAGATCAGGCCTCTGTCTGATGTGGGGATGATGAAGATCTTTTCCCATTCAGTGGGCTGCCTTTTTGTCTTATTGACTGTTTCCTTTGCTTTACAGAAGCTTCTCAGTTTCAGGAGGTCCTATTTATTTCTGTTGCTCTCAGTAACTGTGCTATTGGTGTTATGTTTAGGAAGTGGTCTCCTGTGCCTATGCATTGAAGACTACTTCTCACTTTCTTTTCTATCAGGTTCAGTGTGATCAGATTTATATTGAGATCTTTAATCTATTTGGACTTGAGTTTTATGCATGAGGATAGATATGGATCTATTTGCATTCTTCTACAGGTTGACATCCAGTTATGCCAGTACCATTTGTATAATTTCCACTTCTTTGTCAAAAATCAGGTATTCATAGGTGAATGGATTACTATTTGTGTCTTCAGTTTGATTCCATTGGTCAGTCTGGTGAGGATAAAAATATTCACTTTTACCTAAATCCACAAGTATTTTAGCAACAGTTGCTCATTTTTTATTATAATAACTACAAAATGCCATAATTTTTATTTCAGTTGTCAACATTTGTCAGCTGATATTTCAAGCAGATAAGTTTCTCCATTTCTTTATTGTTACTATTATTCAAAAATAACATGGACTTTAGTTTTTTTATTAATATATTCTTATTCACCTTGTTCCTCATTTGGTTAGCAAAGGGGGGCTCAAACTTACCCCTGAATGCTTGTGACAATTTGGCTAGCATTTTTGTAATGAAATGTCATCATTATATTATTTAATAAAGTGTCTTTTAAGTTAACTTTCTGTTTTAATTGGCTTAGACAAAGATTAGCGTTTCTATATCAAATGATTGGACAGGAATCCTGTGTCTATTTTTATATTGTCATATACTCCCTCTTTTTAGTTTATTTCATTATTGCATTTATCTATTTTTCATAATTAAGAATCTATATCTATAATATATCATGCATATATGTGTATGGAAAAATATATATGTATATGTATGATGATTTTAACCCTTCAAAAAGGCATTTTATATACTTTACTGAATTTACTTTTCATTTTCATGTAATAGCATATCCTGGAAAACAGCCAATATATGTTCATATATATTTTCTTCATAATTTTGTTTAAAGCTACACAGTACCCTATATTTGAGGAATACAAATTTGTTCTTTTTCTGGTATAAGGATTTAAAAAATTCTCTTTTGAAGTGGTTGTGAAAACTTAAATATGGGTTGGTCAGGGTAAAGTATAAACACATATGTAATTTTGTTAGGTATTGCCAACTTCTTTCCACAGAACTAGGTTGATTTTTCTTTCATGACAGTAATTGGGGAGAGAGCTTATTTCCCACGATCTTCAACAGAATGTTTTTAAGCTTTCAGATTGTTCCAATTTAGTCAGTGACACATGGATTCTCAGTGCAGATGAGATTTGCTTTGTAAAACCGTGAGTAAAGTTATACATCATCTTATGTTTAACCTGTCTGTCTTTGAAGTCTATGTAAATTTTGTGCTCATATTTATTAGACTTTGATACTCCTGCTCAAAAGTGTTTTAAGTATTAGCAATAACAGCATTTTAGCTGTATAATTTTGTGTTTTTACTTCTGTTCCATCTGTCTTATTTTACTGGTGAAGAGTAGTTTTCAAAATTCTGTTTAATTACATCTGCCTTTTGATTTATAGCTTCTCCATGTAGATTGTAAAGAAATAAAACTGCATTTTCTCTAGTTCTTTGTATGGAATTGCTTTTTATATTTATATCAAGGTTCCACTTTTAATACACACACATACGTACACTATTTGCCCTACCCAATTCATAGTCCTGTGATAGTTTTCACTGTAATATATATATTACATATATATATATATATAGTATATAGGCAAAATTTTCAACATTAAATAGTAGAGAAGATGATACATTTGCTGCTGTTGTTTCTGAATTTACTTTATTTCACTTTAAAAGTCTGACTTAGGACTAAGCATGTAGTATTGCATGTATGTATTTATGTATATGCTTTATTGTTAAATATATTTTAATTAAAGTTTGTACTAGATTTTACTACAGGCTTTTTTCTTTTAATTGCCTATGGAGATTACCATGCATTTTATATCAATCATTGTAATTAATTTTACAGATGGCTTTTTAATCTTTATGCTTATTGGAAATGTTTCAAATAGTTATTGTGTTCAATAGGTTTTTTTCTTATTGTCTCAAATGCCTGATAAAATTAACTTATAGGAAGAAAGATTTATATTGGCAGTCTGTTTCAGAGATGGAAGTCAATGGCTTCCTTGCTCAGTTTCTTCTAGGCCCATGATAAGACAGACACACCACAATGGGAAGTCTGTACAGGAGGTAGTTGCTACCCAGTCGATGACAAAATACACCATTGGAAGGTAGGGCCTAAGTGATCCAGTTTCTTCAAGTAGGTCCTGCTTCCACATTTATTCCACCTCCTATTCTGCTCACCTTTTGAATTCATCAATAGATTGGGTTGTTTATCAGAGCAGAGCTGTCATAAGCTAACCGTCTTTGAAAATCCCCCACAGGTATTCCCAAAGGGATTCTTCACTAATTTCCCAGGTATCTCCATGTGCAATCAAGATAACACTCAAGAATAAGTATCTTTGTAGTACTATAATCTTTAATTTAGAATTTTTCTACTAATATTAGTAAGTAAAATTGTTCTTGGTCTTTTATGACATGTATTTCAGTTCAGGACCCATGTATGATAAAAATTATTGCTTAGTTTTTGTGCTGTAGAACAATTTGTGCAGTTTTGTAATCATCTTGTAATTTAAGTCATCCAAGAAGTACCATGAAATTCTTTGGACTGGTGGATTTTTGGTGAGTAGGTTTTGAAATAACCTTCTTAGTCCTTTAGTATCGGGGTATTAGTTTCTCTGTGTCTATCTGTTTCACTGAAATCATGAATGTAAGCTTTCTATTGTAATAGTTCCAAGACATTTTTTAGGATACTGTATCCAACTTCATTTAAGTTTTGACACATATTTTAGAAGTGCATAGCTTTCTTGTGGAAGCCCAAAAATGTGAGCCTATCCCAAATTGTCTGAAGGTCAGAGAGTTTCAGCTTTGCTCAGATTTGTTGACAACAATTGTGTCTACACACTGCGACCTAGGGTGTAGTCACTTGATGTTTTAGACATTAAGGTGGTATATAGAGGTAGATCAACTACACCCTGACAAAATGTCAGAGAATCCAAGCATATTTCTGCTCCTTTTAAAATAGGAAGTTTGACCTGGGGAGTGGCTGCCTTCAGGATACTTGGTCTGGGGTAGGTTCACTGCCTAAAAAACGGAATGTTTTTCTCAAGAAATAATGACTTGATGTCTCAAGTATTGGGGCCAGTAACTGTCTGAATGTACTTTGTATCATGTTAAAGTAGTCTTTTGCCTTCTCTCCCCCATTTATATTGGGGTATAAAAGTGTATGGAAAATAAACACCTGAGAATTCAGAACTCAGAAGACAGAATTCAGCATTCAGTATTCTCTGAGTTGCCCTCCAAATTCTATCATATATCTTTGTGTTTCTTTCTTATCTCTGTTCCGTCTACTTAACATTTTCTAATCCTCACACTCCTATCCTCGAACATACAAACCTTATGTGGCTAGGATCACTGTAGAAATCACCCCTATAAGGTGGCTCCCAACTTCATCTTGCTGTATCTTTAGATCTTTCTTTGTAGTTGCTCTTTTGTCCTGGTTCTTGTCTCTGTTCCTTAACATCTTTTAGCTTAATCTTTAAAAAATATGAAATTCACATAATAATTTGGATTGAAAATGCTTAACTCATAATTCATTTTATTGTTATTAGTTCTTAAATTGTTCTACCTTTGTTGTAGTATAATGGTTGCATAGAATATTTAATACTATTAGCTTTTCTAACATCAATATTAGCTTAGTGCATCAATGACTAGAGTCAAACATTAAAAACCACATCTTGCATAACACCATAGAACCTTTATCTGATGATGGATGGAGATAGAGACAGAGACCCACATTGGAGCACTGGACTGAGGTCCCAAGGTCCTTATGAGGAGCAGAAGGAGGGAGAACATGAGCCAGGAAGTCAGGACCGCGAGGGGTGCGTTCACCCACTGAGACAGTGGGACAAATCTAATGGGAGATCACCAAGGCCAGTTGGAATGGGACTGATGGAGCATGTGATCAAACCGGACTCTTTGAATGTGGCTGATGGTGGAGGCTGACTGAGAAGCCAAGGACAATGGAGCTGGGCTTTGATTCTACTGCATGGACCGGCTCTGTGGGAGCCTTGTCAGTATGAATGCTCACCTTCCTGGACCTGGGGGGAATTGGGAGGACCTTGGACTTCCCATAGTGTAGGGAACCCTGACTGCTCTTTGGCCTGGAGAAGGAGAGAATGGGGATATGGGTGGAGGGGAGGAGAGGGAAGTGGGAGGAGCAGAGGAGATGGAAATTTTTAATAATTAATAATAATAATAATAATAATAATAATAATAAAGCTAACCAACAGGGAGGGAACCTTCAGCTCAGTTCCAGCTTTAATTTTCTATGTCCTTGAAATAAAAGAGTGTGTAGAGTCTTCACAAATAGTGTTTTATTATGTTTGTGGAAGGAAGGCAGAGAGAAAAAAATGTGTACCAGGCCTAACTCTGGGATTTTCATTTAATAAAAATGTTTTTTTTTAATTATGCTAGGTATTTTAAATTACCTTAAACTTTATATGAAGGTGCAAACTTACTGTGATTCTCTTCTTTTGAAAGCCAGAAAGGTATCAAAAGCATACATTGCTCATAATCATATTGAGCTAGATATTTGATGAAGTTTTGTGAATTCTGATCAAGATTTTACAAGGAGCACGTATGTAATAAAAGTGAATTCTCTTTGATTAGTTATGAAGATATGTTTTGGGCAAGTTGCTTTTTCAATAAAACACAATTTTAATTTTCCTACAAAAAACAATAAACCCACATTTTAAAGGTATTGTGGTGACAACTTTAATGATGTAATTTATAGATTTTATTTGCTAATCTTTTATTATTTTTATTTTTAAAATTAAAATACAATTACTTCATTTTTCTCCTTCCCTTTCTATCCTCCAAACTTGTTCATGTTTCCTGCCTTGTTCTCCCTAAAATTTTTGGCCTTTGCATCTTTTATTGTTTATATACATCGTATATATATTTCTAAATATATAAATAAAATGTACTCAGTCTGTATAATGTTATTTGTATGGTATGTAACTGCTGACCAGTTAGTATTGAATAAGTTTTCTTAAAAATATTTTTATTTTGTGTGTATGAGCATTTTTTCCTGTTTATGTATACCACTTGAGTGACTGATGTAACTGGAGGTTAGAATAGATTGTTGGGTTTTGGGACTTCAGTGATGGTTGTGAGTTGCTGAATGGGTGCTAGGAATTAAACCTGTTCATCTGGAAGAGCGAACAGTGCTTTAATTCATTGAGACATCTTTCCTTCACCTATTTTTAATGTGGTTGTTTTAAATATGTAGTGTTAGTAAGTATCAACTTTTCATCTCTCTAAGTAAATGTATCTCTTATTTTTCTCTTTTCTGTTTTGGTCAGAGTCTATGAATTTTTTTCTGTATTCTTTATTATTTGTCAGTTATTTCATAAATGTCTCCTTAACTTTGAAATTTAATCCCTACTTTTGGTGGTACTATTTTATTTAGTTTTCAAGACAATTTTTAAACTTTTATTGTATATTCAAAGATATCAGTATTTATCATAGTATAAAAATAATTTTTAAATGATTAGATTGCATGTTCATTTTGTTCTGAATTTTGGGAAGTTGTAATTCAAAGGTTTTAAAATGCTTTGCTTAAGTCTCTTTAATTCACTATGGAGAGTTCTTTTAAAATTTTAAATGTAATTAATTATCTTTTGACTATTTAATAAGAAATAATCTTTATTATTTGTGATGATTTTCCTTTTATGCTAGTTTTCCATGACAATACTTAGTATGCTTTGTTGGCTTAGTGTTTATAATCTGCTCTGAATCAACAAACTCGATGGGTTTGAACAGAGAGAACTGAACATTACTTTCTGCAAAAGAGCTCTTTTTCTCATAGTAGTTTGAAGCTCATTTTATTCAGATGATGGCTATGTCAGCAGATGTATTACATCCTTTTTGTGCATTCTCTAGGGAAAAAAGACTTCACTTTTTCCATTGGTTTTCCACTTTATTTTTACTTTTTAATTTTCTTTTTATTGAAAATAAATTATTCTCTCATACAATATATTTCAACCAGTTGTCCTTCCCTCTACTCTTCCTATCTTCCCCACACTTCCCCTCTCTCCTACATCCACATCCCCTTTGTTTCCTCTTCAGAAATGAGTAGGCTTCCAAGAGACTATAGTCAAACAGGACAGGGAAAGATATAACAAGACAAGGTAAATGCCTGAAAATGGAGGCAAACAAGGCAACATTATAAGAGGTAGAGTCTGAAGAGCAGGCGAAAGAGTCAGAGATTAACTTGCTTAGCTTGCTTCCACTGTTAAGAGTCCCACAAAACACCAAGATAACAGTCATAGCATTTTCACAGAGGACCTAGTTTAGCTGATTTGGTGAACCAGGCAGATGTATCTCTGTGAGGTCAAGGCCAGTTTGGTCTACAATGCAGTCTTTAACTTTTAAATAATGTGTCCCAAAATAGATAATTCAGTTTTATTTTTGTCTAAAATTATGAGATAAAATGAATATAATAAAAAAGTAGTAAAAAAAAAGGTAAGCATTCTGAATGACCCCACTCTGAGAACTAGCTTTTATGTTAACAGAAGGTGCCATGCAGGCTTTCTCTAGAATTGAAAGAGACATCTTGCTATCTAGACCAGTCACCCAAAGTTTTTTTGTATCCTTGGGACATCCACATTTAGCCTACAGGCCCATAGCATCCAGCAGACTTTTCCACAATGCAGAAAATTTCAAAGACAGTTCTGTCTATATTGGCAGTTTGTCAGTCACTTTCTTCTGTATCCTGCAGAATATCTGGCAGACTCTATCATGTATCAGGGACCCTGTAGTCTTTGAAAGGTTTGCAGAATATCTATCCATCTGAAATACATCTCTGTATATCTAGAAAACATAACAAACATGACTACAAGCTTGGCTATTATAGATGATTATCAACTAACTTATATTTCTTAATTATACATTACATTTTTAAATGAGCTGGACAAACACAATACCTTAATCAAAAGCAGAAATACAAATTCATGGTATAACAAAATCGTCCTTAAATTTTTATCAATAAACTAAAATCCATACCAATGCAAATCTCCACAGCATATCTACCCTTAAATTAAGAAACATTTACAAATAATATTTGGGAATATGGGCATAGTTCTTCTCCAAACTGCTTTCTACTGTTTATTGGGCAAAGTAATTTTTGAGGGCTGTCCAAAGCAACCTTTTAGGGGTCTAATCCATCAAACCATATTATTCTGGAAGCAATCCACACGTTCTCATCCTCTGTGGAAACAAAAAAAGAACCTCTTTTCGAAAGTAACATATTTTGAAATCAAGATACCTTTAAAGTATTTTATATATATATATATATATATATATATATATATATATATATATATATATATATGTGTGTGTGTGTGTGTGTGTGTGTGTATGTGTGTGTGTGTGTGTGTGTATGTGTGTGTGTGTGTTTATGTTTAGCTTAGCAGTCCCTAGAATCAAATGTTTCTCTGCAGTCAAAAAATTTAAAGAAAGCACAATAATATACACAATCCAGATCTCTGTGAATTTTCCATTTTTCCATGGCTTTTTTTTTACTTATTTTAATATATTACTGTCTGTACTCTGTCTCTTTAAAGACTTTACCTTTTTTTAAAAAAATACACTTTTATAATACCTGTCTATATTCTTTTTCTTCTCTCTTCCAAGCCTATGTACATATATCCAACACTGTGACCCATTTAGAGGCCTTTTATGACTGAATCTGTCCTATTGTGTATCTGTAATACTTTACTATCAAGGAGTGCTTCTTAAAACACTAAGTATTTATTAAAAATTTAAGCTGTAGCATTACTAGGGTATATGTGGCCCTGCCTGCTTGCTCCACACAGTCCAGCATAATGAAGCTGCTCACCACCTCTGAGAAACATGCATAGTTCCCCATCTCTAGGCACACAGCTATAGCACATTGCTACAAACCCCATTCAAATGTTTGGTCTCCTAAAAGAGCCAGAAGTCATGCTGGCAGTATGGCCCCGAAAGCTGACATTTCAAAATGGCACAGTGTTTTTTTCTGCTACTGCTGAATCAGGAAAACTGCTCTTAAAGGAGCTGTGGTATGCCACCAGCAAACAAGAAACTGTGTTAAAATCTGTATTTTTGTGTCTAGCATTCCATTTCAAGCTCTCTCAGGTTTTGAAGTGGATTTTAGTTGGCCACATGGGTGCCAATTTGTTGTAAGGAGACCATTTGTTGGTTCCCAGCTGCTCAGCCCCAACATAATCACATATAAACTATTCTATTTAAATCACTGTTTGGCCCATTAGCTCTAGATTCTTATTGGCTAACTCTTACATCTTAATTTAACCCATCTCCATTAATCTGTGCATCATTACAAGGTTGTGGCCTACCAGCAAAGTTTCAGCACATCTGTCTCTGATGGTGGCTCCATGGCTTCTCTTTATTTCCACATACTTTCTACTAGCATTTAGTTTAGTTTTCCCCACCTAGCTCTGCTCCCCTATAGCTCTGCTATAGGCCCAAAGCAGTTCCTTTATTTACCAAAATATTCATAGCATAGAGGGGAATCCTTCATCACAAATTATAAAGTTAAAATCAAAAAAAAAGAAAAAGAAAAAAAGTCTAAAATCTTTCTCTTTAATATTATACTAAAACTACAATAAAAAGTACAAATGAGTACTGAACATTTTACACTTTACAGTCTTGAAGGGGGCAGTGATAAGCAGATCTAAAAAGCTCATTGGTCAACTAGGCTAGCCATATTCATGACGTTCAGTCTGGTAAGAGATGCTGTTATAAATAATAATTGTGGAGAGTGGTTGAGGAAGACACACATTGGGCAGAGACCTCTGACATCTTCCTCCCATAATTAAAGCCAGAATAAAACCAAAAGCTAAACAGAGAGGTCAAGTAGCACTTTTGCATAAGTAACCAAATCAGGAGCTCTAAATGACAAGAGACAGAGTTTACAGCAGTTAACGTATAGACTGCTTTGTCATTTCTCCTTAACAAGGGTGGATAACATCTGTGACTTACTGTTTGTAGCATACCTTATCACATTAAAGTCCAACCTGTTATTTTTTTATATAATTTTCAAATTTGTGTTCCTACTATCTCATAATTATAACAGATTTTTCTTAGGAAGGAAGTGACAAATACAGGTGTCTGACTTCCTATTTGTCCCCTTTCTATACTGAGAGGAATTTTCTTCTGCTTCCAACATGGGACTGTCGCATGAATTCTAAGTGGTCTTAATAAAATCCAAGAGTCAGACATAGGGGTTAATGTTCAAAAAATCAGAGATGCAGAGAAGCCAGGTAGTAGTTCTTACCCGTATTGACTCCTCAGACTGAATGCTCTGAGCTCCTTTCTCCTCCTGCCTTATATACGCCTCTCTGCCTAGCCATATCCCTTAATGTTTCTACCTCCATAGTGTAGGGATTAAAGGCATATGACTCCCAAGTACTGAAATTAAAGGTGTGAGCCACCACCACTTGGCTCTGCTTCTCTTATAGACTGAATCAATCTCACAAGTCAGTTGAACTTGTAGAGATCCATCTGCCTCTGTCAAGTGAGTGCTGGGATTAATGGTTAAATAGTGGCTAGGTCCACACTCTGATCTCCAGGTAAACTTTATTTATTAAAGCACAAACAAAATACTACCATATGAGACTTTCCCCTTGATGTACCATTCTTTGAAATTTCATAAAGTCATATGTAGTGCTATCAAGATTTATTTTTAGATAAATCAAAATTTTTTCTTACATCATTAAATATTTTAGCTTTTAAGGGAAAAAGTGATATGTGAGACTTGTTGGTTTGTTTCTTTTGAGACAGAGTTTCTTTTTATGTTTTATGTATATCTTAAACTCACTTTATCCCTCTGTATAATTTCAGACTCATCATTCTATTCTACCATCTTAGAAATGCTGAGATCAAAGGTATGTACCATCACACCTTACTACTTGAAAACTTCAATTAATTTTTATTATAGCTGACATGAATATTAAATGCAAATTCAATCAAAACACAAATCACTTGATATAAATATTAAATAACAAAAATTAAGTTTTAGAACTCAAAACTTAACACTTAGAAAAGGATGTAAAACTTATAGTAATATTGGCATATTCAGTATGATTCATCACAATTTCTATCTATGTTGTAGTCATTGGGAAGAATGTCACCAGAGAGAGAATACATTTTACTTATTTCTAAAATCTCAGCTTCCAACCAGAAATGCTAAAACAGGTAGAAAAACAAATAGTCCATGCCCTACAACATATAGGTTTGTGAAGGGTCTTTCAAATAGAATGTCATTGGCTATAAATTAAGAACAAGGATTGACAAGAGGGACATCATAAAACTGAAAACATGTGTTTCACTAATGAAATAATTAAAGAAGTGAATAAGACACCCACACGGTGAGAGCCAATCTTTACATCTTCCATTGTATTAAATCCACAATATATAAAAAAATCAAAACAACAAAGTTTCAAGAATACAAATAATCCAGTTAAAAAATGGACTGTGGATCTGAACAGGGTGTTCTAAAAAGAAGAAATAAAGATGACTAAGAAATATGTTGAAAAGTATTTCTCTTCTGTAGCAGTGAGGGAAATCCAATTTAAAAATAACTTTGAAATGTCATCTTATTGCAGTCAGAATGGTGAAAATTAACAAAACAACTGTCAGCAAAGGCTGGTGAGGATTTGGAGGACAGAGAACCTATATTCATTGTTTGTGGGATTGTAAAACTTGTGCAGCCACTTTGTAAAGCAGTATAAACAATCATCAGAAAGCTAAAAATAACTCTACCATCTGACACAGCTATGTCACTCCTCAGCATATATCCTGAAGATGACTAGACATGCTACTCCATTGTTAATTGCTTAGCAATGTTCATTAACTCTCTATGCACAATAGCTAGGAGATGGAACCAACCTCAATGTCCTTCGAAAGATGATGAATTGATAATGAAAATACAGCATGTATACACAATGGAACAATGTTCGTATTTAGAGAAAAATAAAATTATAAACTTTCCACTTAAATAAATGTACCCGAAAGGATCATATTATATGAGATAACTTGTAGGTGGAGGTTGCTCATTTATTTCCCGACTTGAAATAATTACACAGAAACCATATTATTTGCAATACTGCTCTGTCTATTAGCTTACATTTTATTGATATATAGAGATATATTTTGGTTAGATAGGTAATCTTCAGACCTTTCAAAGACCTATGGGATATGGCATTTAAAATGTTTTACAATTAGACTTTTTATGATAATGAGACACATCTGCTCCTGGAAGCACCAATAACTTATTAAAGGAAAATGGGAACTGAAGATGCTCCTTATGAAGTTAGCCATTTGGGCAAGAAACTGCTCTTGCCTGGACTGCTTGATGTTATGCTGTATTGCAGGACCCACAGAAAAATGACTGCTGAATTGGGCTAAAGGTGAGTCTGTCATTTGGGGTTCCTGTTTCATAAAAAAGGCTGCCAGACATTCTCAGAACATAGAAGAAAGTGACTGATAAACTGCCAATATAGGTATAACTGTCTTTGAAATTTCCTGTTTCATGAAAAAGTCTGCCAGATATGGGCCTGTAAGCTGAATATGGGTGCCCACAATGTTACACCACAATGTTACAGAAGAACTTTGGGTGACTGTCTAGGTAGCAAGATGTCTCTGTCAATTCTAGAGTTTTGGAAATTGCTTGCAATGTACTTCCTGTTTATAGGTAATATTATATCCTTCTGGAGTCTTTGATGGAATAGATAGTTATACTTATAGTTTTCCTTAGTTATGATAAGAGATAAAGTAGTTATAAATATTGTAATTCTTGCTTGATACCTGCTTTGGTACATGTAATTTTACTATGTTAATATTAAAACTTTCTTTTTCATTTAGACAGAAAAGGAGAGGTGTTGTGGGATTCCCCTCTGTATGCTGTGAGTATGTTTTATTGCCATTAGTAAATATAGAAACTGCTTTCAACCAATGGCTTAACAGAATAGAGCTAGAAGGAAAAACTAAACTTAATACTGGGAGAAAGTAAATGGGTTCAGGGAGACATCATGTAGCCACTAGAGGGGAAAGATGTAAGCTTGCAGCTAAAATGTTGCTGGTAGGCCATGAGGCTCATGGTAAAATATAAAATAATAGAAATGGGTTAATTGAAGATATAAAAGTGAGCTAGAAATAGGTATAAGCTAACAGGCCAAACAGTATTGCAATAAATATAATTTCTGTGTGATTATTTCAGTTCTCGGTAGCTACGAAAGAGCAAGTAGCCTTCTCCAATAAACAGCACCAATGTGAACAACTTCAACCACATATAACACAATAGAGCTTGCAAAGCAATTATAGACACAAAAGAACAGAGTTAAGCATGGCTTCTTGGTAGCAGCATTTTCTTGGGTGGGCTCTGTTTGTCAGAGGCAAGTACATTTCATTTAAGATAGGTTTACTGACTCAGCTTTAGCTACAAAAACCTTACAGCTCTTTTAAGAGACCCTACTACCAAACACTTAAAAGGTGTTCAGGAATACCTGACTGTAGAAGGAACTGCAGGCTGCATTTCCGCCCAGCTCCCGCATGGCTAGCTTTACACCCAAAATAACAACACACAAATTGTATTCATTTAAACAATGCCTGGACCATTAGTTTCAGCCTCTTATTGGCTAATTCTCATATCTTGCTTTAACCCATATTTAGTAATCTGTATAGAACCATGAGGTGGTGGCTTACCGGGAAAGATCCTAACCTGCGTCTGTCTCAGAGAAGAGAGTCATGGCGACTGACTCAGTGCCTTCTACAGCATCCTGTTCTATCTTCCCTGTCTACCTAATTTTCTGTCCTATCAAAGGGCCAAGGCAGTTTCTTTATTAACCAATAAAAGTAACACATAGATGACTTTCCTCCATCATCTGACATCATCCTTCTTGGTGGTGGCAGGAACCTTGACAGTCCATAGAGTTGTGGCAATAAATAAGGTTTCCACCAGTACCTACACCATGAAGC
Source organism: Arvicola amphibius (assembly GCF_903992535.2). NCBI lineage: Eukaryota > Metazoa > Chordata > Mammalia > Rodentia > Cricetidae > Arvicola > Arvicola amphibius. The sequence goes on along the minus strand of NC_052057.2, from coordinate 60,546,527 downwards.
TAGACTCTCAGAAAGCTAAGGAATGGATCCAGCCATCAAAGCCATAGCTTTAATCTTAGCCATATCACTTAGCAAATTAAAGACTCATATGGTTAGACAAAGAGAGATATACAGTAAAGATAGATTCAGATGCAAAAAACCTCTAAACTGTTTAGAGTGTGTTTAAAAATATATGTAGGTTTGGGAGATAAAAGAAAAAGGATGAAATCCTTTTTTTAAAAAAAAGAAAGAGAATGTTTGGGTATGGTGGCACATGCCTTTAATCCCAGCACTTGGGAGGCAGAGGCAGGTGGATCTCTGGTGTGAAACAATTCTGTATCTGTCAATTATGTTTTAAATAAATGCTGTTTGGCCAGTAGCCAGGCAGGAAATATAGGCAGGACAACCAGACAGAAAGTAGATGTGGGGCAAGGAGAACAGAAGAATTCTGGAAAGGAGGAAGTCCTGTTGACACTGAAGAAGCAGGATGTGACCTGCCCCGCTCAAAAAGGTATTGAGGCATGTAGCTAATATAGATAAGAATAATGGGTTAATATAAGTTATAAGAGATAATATGAAGCCTGAGCTAATGGGCCAATCAGTTTATAATTTATGGAGACCTCTGTGTGATTTTCTTTGGGACTTGCTGGCTGTGAGAATTGGGTAGCACAAAAACCCCAACCATCAGGCCCTCATGCTATAGAGCTCTGTGAGTTCAAAGACAGCCTAGTCAACAGAATGAGTTCCAGGATAGCCAAAGATACACAGAGAATCCCTATTTCAAAAACCAAAAAGTAAAAATAAAAATAAAAGTAGAGTTTTAAATAAAACCATGTAAAAATGAGGAATAAGCAGAGAATCTGGATACTGTATGTTACTTTGTTGTCTTTGAATTATTTGAATGCTGAGGAAGGAACAGCAGCTGCTAAAAGACATTTGATTATAAATGCTGCTGGACTAATCCAACATGATATTTTGAAAATGCCTTGACTTCAAAATTTAAGTCAAAAGATATGTCACTTTGGAGAAAAGATTTTGCATTGTTTCCATGGAAATGAGAGGCTGTGGATTCCTTCTGGGTTAAAAAAAATTAAGTTTAACCAAGGAAGACCCCCTGAAATATTTTTGAAAAAAGCAGATGTCCCAGATGATCCAGCATTTCAGAGGACCTCTGTTGGCTTTTTTTTTCTGAGTTCTACATCCAGACCAGCATTAAGACTGTTGGCTGAGATGATCAAGCCTCACAGAAATCTTATTTTTTTTAGGTCCCAATAAGATTATAAGCTCCCTTAATTAGAAGGAAGTAGGATAGAAAACTATGCCCACAGTCTCAAAAAATGGATGATGGATATTTGTTTTTATTTAGAATGTTGGTTACAAATTTCTATAGATAATGGCAGGAAAAAAGCTAAATAAAGAAGATTTGATTTAGAGTTCTTGTTTTGAAAAGAAAGAGGAGGTCTTATACCCTGTAAAGATTTGTCAGTTGTACTGGTTTAATGAAATGCTGATTGGCCAGTAGCCAGTCAGGAAGTATAGGTGGAATGACTGGAACAGGAAAATTATGGGAAGAGGAAATGCTCAGTCTGCCATCATCACCCAGACCAAGAGGAAACAAGATGAGAACACCTCACTGATAAAAGGTACCAATCCACATGGCTAACACAGACAAGAATAATGGGTTAATGTATGATGTAAGAGTCAGTTAATAAGAAAGCCTGAGAGAATAGGCCAACCAGCTTATAGTTAATGTAACCCTTTGTGTGTTTCTTTGGGACTGAAAAACTGTGGGACTGGACAGGACAGAAAACTCTGCCAACAATAACCCCGAACTAGAAAGACAAACACTTCATATTCTTCCTCATCTGCAGTATATAGCTCTGAATCTTCAGATGTGGATATTAAACATGTTTCAACCACAGATACCAGGAAAATGAAAGAGATTATGGGGAGGAGAGGGATAGCAGCATAAAGTTTATATTAAGGAAGGAATGGAAAAATAAAGGTTTACAATTTTAGGGTCAGGGAGGTGATTACAGAAGAAGAGGGAGGGACAAATAATACTAGGGATTTTGAAAAAGCTTCAAGACAACATATTTTATATTTACTTAAATTAAAATACATATGTATATATGTATTTTATATACATATATATACATGCATGTATATAGTTTAAATGAAGCTAAGCTATTCTATTTGGACTAAAAATGCTCCCCACAAAAGTCATAGGTTATCGGACAAAAATCCTAATACCAGACATGAGAAAACTTATTTTTGAGTTGATGTCAGAGTCATTTAAGAGACTCTCAAAACAAAATAAACTATTTCCCTTTTCTGTTCTCTTTTTCTGCATCCCAGAAGTTGAAGGTATATCTCCACTGCTGAATACACCACATGCTTCAGATATAGGGCTCATAATACTTTATCTAAATGTCTCCTCCTTGCAGTATAGTGCTCATAGTAACAGAATATTCAATGCAAGTTGTAAAAAAAGGAGTAATCAATATTCCTACCCAGCTGTGATTCCTATGCACTACAGCAATGAACAGCAACGCAAAATAACCCCAAAGATACAATGATGGCACAAATACCTTGTCAGTAACCAACAGCTCCTATTGGACTTAATGCATAGTAAGTAAGAGGAAAATTGTGTTCTATACTAGAACACTAGCTAATTATGTGGAGATAGTGAAGCTGTGGATCTTAGAGGAGAACCAGTTTAGCAGACAAGCATAATTTCTAACTACATTTGAAAAGGTATTCTTATCAACACCATTAAGTGTTTCTCTTACCTCTCATCAAAAAAGCTTCCCTTTGTAGCAGATATAAAAAGAGAATTGGTTAACATGTTGAGATTGGTAATATTGAGATGTCCTGAACCAATTTATACATCTATAATGCAACGCCTATACCTGCGGCTCAGTGAATAATGAAGAAGATGGGACAGAAAAATTTTAAGATCCAACAGATGAAGAAGTCTGCTGTGAGATTGTTTCTTCTAGAATGACAGGGAAGCTTCATCTATGATGCCTCAACAATATGGTTGCCTAAATAAGACCTGAATGATAATGATATCAATATCCTAATTAGGAAGAGGAAATTCTTAAGGATTGCCAACCTGAGACAAAGAACTCTAGGCAACTTATAATTGCTGAGAGGAAGAATCAATCTCTCTCAGAGATGATCCCACAGTTGGTTATCTAATATCAGTTCCTCAAGGCTATATTTATATGCTCATGCCTATATCTGTAAGAATATATAAAGAAAAGAGAACAACAATTTGAGGAGGAGTGAGTGGGGCACATGGGATGGATCAGAAAGGGGACATGGAACAATTGGAAAGAGGAAAAGGAAGGGGAAAATGATGTAATTATATCTTCATTAAAATAAAAAATTTCCACCTAACTTTTGAATTTGGGATTTAAGAACTTGAAGTACCCACTGTCAATCACCTATTAGGCTTGATTCTTCTATTTCTGCAAAATTACAAAGTAAGAACTAGATTCTCTCGAAGCAAACAAGAAGGTGTGTGTGTGTGTGTGTGTGTGTGTGTGTGTGTGTGTGTGAAGTAGAGGTTATGGGCATTGCATGTGAACAGATGCCCAGAGTTCAAATGAGGGTGTTAAATGATCAACTTTTAAAGTATCAATGAAATTTTTATTTTTGTTAGTTTCTTGGAGATTTAAATTAAAATATGTAAGAAATGCCAACAGGCTGCAATTTCACACAATGGGCCAAGATGCAAGTGATCAGCCAGCCAGCTGGGTACCCTACTTTTTAGGTCCTCCCTACCAGGGCAAAATTCTGAGATCCTCCCCTACCTGCTTCAGCTTCACTTGCCAGCCAGGTGGCAAGGTTCCTGTGGGTGGGGTCAAATCCCCATCGATTGGACCCTGTAAGCTACAAGGCCTACTCTGCCTCAAATCCACTCATCCCCTGTGACCTCAGAGGAACTCTGAAGCATTGGGTGCAACTGCCCAGAGAAAACCAAGAGAGTGGTACAAGAGAGATCTCAGTAGCTCTCTGAGACAGAGAGCTACTACAAGGATTGACCCAAGAGGCAAAGCACCTCTGGCACCAGTTGAAGGAAGAGATAGGTAGGTGCCATGCAAAAATTCAATCAACAACCTAAAAAGCAACATGGCAACACCAGAACCCAGTGGTCATACAACAGGAAGACCTGATCATCCTAACCCAGAAGAAGCAGAAGAAATATATGACATTTGTGATGATAATAGAAATCCTTAAAGAGGAGATGAAAACTTTCATTAAAAATGGAGGAAAAGAAAAAATGGAAGAAATTAATAAATTTCTTAACAAACTCAAGAAAATAAAAAAAGGCAGTCAAACAGGTGAAAGAAACAATGTAAGTCTTGAAAACTGAAATACAGGCAATAAAGAAAACACAAACCAATGGAATTCTGGAAATGAAAAATCTGGGTAAGCAAGCAGGAACTGCCAATGCAAGCATAAACAACAGAATACAAGAGATGGAAGAGAGAGTTTCAAATGTTGAAGATACTATAGAAAAAAATAATTTAATTGGTCAAAGAAATTGATAAATCCAACAAATTCTTAACACATAACATCTGGGAAATCTAGAACACCATGAAAAAATTAAATCTAAGATTAATAGGGATAAAAGAAGGAGAAGAACTCTAACTCAATAACACAGAAAATATATTCAACAAATTCACATTAGAAAAATTTACTAGCCTAAAGAAGGATATGCCTATGAAGGTACAAGAAACTTATAGAATAACAAATAGATTGGACCAAAGATAAAAGTCCTCACACCATATAATAATCAAAACATAGAACATACAGAATAAGGAAACAATATTAAGAGCTGCAAAGGAAAAATGCAAAGCAACGTATAAAGGCATACTTAACAGAATTATACCCAACTTCTCAATGGAAACCATGAAAGTGAGAAGGTCTGATGTGGGAGGGTCTTCTGTTTGAGTTGATTTCATTGGTTAATAAAGAAACTGCCTTGGCCCATTTGATTGGCCAGCCCTTAGGTGGGCAGAGTAGACAGAACAGAAGGGAAGTTAATAAATTGCCATGCCTCTCCTCTCTGAGCCAGACACGATGAAGCTCTGGCCCAAGATGGACATATGCTAGAATCTTCCTGGTAAGGCACCACTTCATGGTGCTACACAGATTATTAGATATGTGTTAATCAAGATGTGAGTAAGGAGGCTAGAAACTAATGGACCAGGCAGTGTTTAAAAGAATACAATTGGTGTGTTGTTATTTCATGTGTAAAGCTAGCAGTGTGGGATCCAGGCAGGATGAAAAACAGGCCTGCCTGAAGCTCCTCACTACAAAGGTCCTTGGCAGATTCTATGGACAGTAAGAGACCACAGATGCAAACCCAGACTACCATACCCAACAAAGCTTTCAATCAGCACCGATGGAGAAAATGTTATATTCCTTGATAAAAACCAAATTTAGACAATACCTATTCACAGATCCAGCTTTACAGAAAGTACTAGAAAGAAAAGTTAATTGCACCCACAAAAACCACAGGCAAGAGATAACCTCACATCAGCAAACTGCAAAGGGAAACATAAAACACTATCACCAAAAATAACAAAAATTAATAATCACTCTTCATTAAAATCTCTTAATATCAATGGAATCAATTCACTTATAAAAAGACACAGAATAGATACAAAAGAAGGATTCATTCTTCTGCATTATATAAGAAACACAACCAACTTCAAAGGCAGATTACCTCAGAGTAAAGGGTTGGGAAAGGATTTTCCAATCAAATGAACCCAAGAAACAAGCAGGTGTAATTATCCTATTATATAAGAAAACAGACTTCAAACTAAAATCAATCAGAAGAGATGGAGAAGGACACTTCATATTCATTACAAGAAAAATCCATCAAGAAAAAGTCTCAATCTTGAACATTTATGCTCCAAATACAAGTGCACCCACATATGTAAAAGAAACATTAATAAAGCTTAAATTGCACATAAAATCTCACACACTAATAGTGGGAGACTTCAACATCACATTCTTCAAATGGACAAGTCAACCAGGCAGAAACATAAGAGAGAAATAAGAGAACTAACAGATATCATGACTCTAATGAACTTAACAGACATCTATAGAACATTTCACCCAAACACAAAGAATATATCTTCTCAGCACCTCATGGAACCTTCCCTAAAATTGACCAAATTCTCAGTAATAAAGCAAACCTCAACAAATACAAAAGATTAGAATAGTCTCTTGTATCTTATCATATCACCATGTTTTAAAATTAGAATTCAATAACACTAATTGCAAAAAGACTACAAACTCATAAAAATGTAACATTGCTCAATTAAATCACCACTGGGTCAAGAAGAAATAAAGAAAGAAATTAAAGACTTTCTAGAATTCAACAAAAATGAAGGAGCAACATAATCAAACCTATGGAGTAACTGTAGCCTCAAACCATAAAAGCACTCAAACAAGAAAGAGAAGTACAAAACAATCTCATGAACACCATGAAAAAATACTCAATAAAATACTGGCAAATCAAATCCAAGAACACATAAAAATCATCTACTATGATCAAGTTGGTTTCATCATATAAAAATTCAGCATACAAAAATCTATCAATGTAATACACTTTATATATATATAAATAAACATATATATATATATATATATATATATATATATAAACTGAAAGAAAATCTATATGATCATCTCATTAGGTGCTGAAAAAGCATTTGACAAAATCCAACACACATTCATGATAAAGGTCTTGGAGATCAGAGATACAAGGACTATATTTAAACATAATAAAACCAACATATAGAAGCCGACAGCCAACACCAAACTAAATGGAGAGAAGCTTACAGTGAACCCACTAAAATCAAGAACAACACAAGGCTGTCCACTGTCTCCATATCTATTCAAAATAGTTCTTGAACTTCTGGTAGAGCAAAATGACACCAAAATGAGATCAAGGGGATACAAATTGGAAAGGAAAAAGTCAAACTTTCACTATTCAAAGATGATATGACAGTATACATATTGATCCCCAAAACTCTACCAGTAAACTCCTAAAGCAGATAAACACCTTCAGTAATGTGACAGGATACAGGATCAACTGAAAAAAAAATAATATCCCTCCTATATACAAATGGTAAAGAAGAGAAAGGTATCAGAAAAACAACCATTCACAATAGCCACAAATAACATAAAATATCTAGGAGTAATACTAGCCAAAATGTCAAAGATCTATTCGACAAGAATTTTAAGTCTTTGAAGAAGAAAATTGAAGAAGATGTCAGGAAATGAAAAGATTTCCCATGCTCTTGGATAGGTAGGACCAACATAATAAAAATGGCAATCCTATCAACAGCAATTTACAGATTCAATGCAATCCTCACCAAAATCTTAATACAATTCTTCACAAGCCTCGAAAGAACAATACTCAACTTCGTATGGAAAAACAAAAAACCCAGGATAACCAAAACAATCATGTATAATAAAGGAAATTTTGGAGGCATCACTATTCCTGACATCAAGCTGTATTATTGAGCTACAGAAAAAAAAAATCTCAGTACTGGCAAAAACAGACAGATTCACCAATGGAATCTAATTAAAGACCTAGATATTAATTCACACACCCATGAACACCAATTTTTGACAAAAAGCTAAAATTATACAGTGGAAATAAAGAAAGCATCTTCAACAAATGTTGCTTGCTTAACTGGATGTCAACATGTAGAACAATGAAAATAGATCTATACATATATATCCCTATGCACAAAACTCAAGTTTACAAGGAATAAATACCTGAATATAAATCTGACCACACTGAACCTGATAGAAGAGAAAGTGGGAAGTAGTCTTCAATGCATAGGCACAGGAAACCACTTCCTAAATATAACATCAGTAGCCCAGACACTGAGAACAACAATAAAAATGGGAAACTGAAACTGAAAAGCTTCTGTAAAACAAAGGACACAATGAATAAGATAAAAGGCAGCCTACTGAATGGGAGAAGATCTTCACTAACCCCACATCAGACAGAAGACTGATCTCCAAAATATATAAAAACTCAAGAAATCAGACATCAAAATACTAAAGAATCCAATTAAAAATGGGGTATAGATCTAAGCAGAGAATTTTTAAAAGAAGAATTTCAAATGGCCAAAAGACATTTAGGAAATGTTCAACATCCTTAGCCATCAGGGAAATGCAAATCTATACAACTCTGATATGCTTTCTTATACCAGTAAGAATGGCTAAGATCAAAAACATTAATAATAGCTTATGTTGGAGAAGATGTGGAGTAGGGGGAACACTCCTCCATTGCTGGTGGGAATGTAAACTTGTAGAATCACTCTGGGAATCAGTAGGGCAGTTTCTCAGAAAATTGGGACTCAACCTACAGCAGGACCCATCAATACCTCTCTTGAGCATATACCCAAATGATGCACAACCACACTACAAGGACATTAATTCAACTACATTCATAGCAGCATTAATTGTAATAAACACAACCCTGAAAGAACTTAGATGCCCCTCTGCGAAGATTGGATAAGAAAAATGTGTTACATTTACATAGTGGAGTACTACTCAAAAGTAAAAAACAATGACATCTTGAAATTTGCATGTAAATTGATGGAACTAGAAAAAAAATCCTGAGTGAGGTAACCCAGACCCAGAAAGATGAGGATGATATGAACCCGCTCATAGGTGAATGAATACTAGCTGTAAAGCAAAAGATACAGAGCCTATAGTCCATGACCCAGAGAAACTAAGTAACAAGGAGAGCCCTAAGAGAAATATATTAGATCCCCCTGGGAAGGGAAAATAGACAAGACTGCCTCACAAAATTGGGAGCAAGGGGGAAGGAGAAGGAAGAGCATGAGAAGAGGAAGGGAAAAGTGGGGAGGAGAATGGAATGGTTAAGATGGGGGAAGGAAAGAGATGGAGAACAAGAAAAGAGTTATCTTGACTAAAAGAGTCATTATGGGGCAAGCAAGAAACTAGCACTAGAGAAACTTCCAGGAATCCACAAGGATGATTCCAACTAAGACACTAAGCAATAGAGGTGTTATTGCCTAATTGGCCTTGTCCTGTAGTTAGACTGAAGGCTATTTTAAATGTTATCATAGAACCTACATCCAGCAGCTGATGGAAGAAGATGTAGAAAACCACAGCAGAGTGTTGGGCTGAGCTCCCATTGTCCACTTAAAGAGAGGGAGGAGTGAGACTAAGAGCAAATAGGTCAATACCATAGTGGGGATATCCACTGAAACAGCCTACCTGAGCTAATGGAAGCTTTTAAACTCTGGCCTGACAGCCAGGGAACCAGAATAGTACCAAATTAGGCACTCTGAAAGTGGGTGACAGTTATATGGCTGGGGCAGACTGTGGGGCCACTGGCTGTGTGTCTAGGATTTATCCCTACAGCTTGTTCTGGCATTTGGAAACCATTCTGTCTGGATGTATACCTTACTCAACCTAGATATTGTGGGAAGGGCCTTGGTTGTGCCTGAAGGTAATATGATAGACTTTGTTGGCTCCACAAGGGAAGCCTTACTCCCTCTGAGGAGTGGATGGAGGTGCGATGGAGGGTGGGGTGGGGAAGGTAGAGGAAGAAGGAGGAGAGGAGGGAGTGAGAAATGGATTTGGTATGTAAAATGAAAAAAAGATAGTTTTTCAAAACTAAAATAAGGGGCTGGAGAGATGGCTCAGTGGTTAAGAGCACTGACTGCTCTTCCAGAGGTCTTGAGTTCAATTCCCAGCAATCACATGGTGGCTCACAACCACCTATAATGAAATCTGGTGCCCTCTTCTGGCCTACAGGCAGAGTACTGTATAAATAAATAAATATATAAATAAATCTAAAAAAAAAACTAAAATAAAAAAGAAGTTGCCACTTTCCTGAAATTCCTGCACTCAGTACTGGGACAGTGGTGTGGGAAGTCCTTCTGTCTATGTGTTACTTTTATTGGTTAACGAATAAAGTTGCTTTGGCCAAAACCTTAAAAAATATATCCAAGTTGGAAAAGATATATAGAGAGAGTAGGCAGAGTCAGGGAGAAGCCATGTAGGCATCACAGGAGACAGATGCCCCTCTGGAGCCTGCTAGAACTTTGCTTGTAGGCCATGACCTTGTACTGATGCACAGATTAATGGAGATGTGTTAGTTCAGCTCTTTTAGCTAGAAATACATGTAAGCTATTGGTCAAACAGTATTGCAAATAATATAGTTTCTGTGTGATCATTTCATGTCTGGGCAGCTGGAAATGAACAAACAACCTCCACCAAGAGGAAAAGAAGATTGTGTACACAAATCACAACAAAAAAATTACTAACAATACAAAACTATTTTTAATTCACAGATCTTAGGCTCAGTTTCTTCCATTGTCCCAGTCATGCTCTTTCTACTTTTCTTCAGTCCATAAAAAACCCTAACTCACACCTGTATTCACTCACCATCGTTCTCTGCTTTTCACAAGATAGAGTTATCCCTTAGACTTTCATTTTGCTCAGTCTGAGCTATGAGAACTGATGAATTGCTTCAGATTCTTTGACAGTCTTAAATTTAACTATATTGCAATATACTCTGGAAAGCTGAGTCATTTTTGTGAAGAGCTAAGAAGTTTAAGCTCCATCATTTATTAAAGTTAGTCACTGCACAGAAATAGCCCACAGGCTACAGAGTAAGACTGATTTAGATTTGCATTTCACCTTTTCTAATAATTAGTTCAACTTCTCTCTGAATTTAAGATTCAAAATCTGTAAAATAGGAAAAATTCACTGATTCTCAAGAGACTGTTGGAGGATTGAAATAATGTACACCAATGATCTCAGGAGAAACCTGGTGTACTCAAGGTTTCACAAAAGGTTGGGTGTAAAATGAATGCTAACATAAAAATTCAACAATCTTCTTTAGTACATTAGTAAGTGATAGTGCCTGTATCAAGGAAAAGAAGAAAATGTGCAGAATTTTCCCTTTCATTTAGAAGTCTATGACCTACAAAGCTAGCAAGTTTCAGGCGTCATGTCATTTAATAACTCATTTCTTCAATGCATAGGATTTTATATTTTATTTTCAAAGCAAACTACTTAAAAATAGTCTTTCATGTCTCCCATGTATTTCCTTTGGAAACAAAAGAATTCTTTACCATAGTGTAGAATTTAAAATTGAAGTAAAATTGTAATTTGCTCATTTAAGATTGATCACATATTTCCATATATACCCATGAGGTATGACTAGATTTTATAATCTTTCATGACTTCTTCTTGTCGTCTATTCTTCTTTCTAGTGATCCTCAGTTTCAGTGGTCATAAGTGTATAACATGGAAGAGTTTTGTGAAAGCTTCCTCTGCCTTGAAATTTTCACAAACAATTCTCCTTTTCCCTTGTGTGAAGAGCCTAGGACCTAGGTTCTTGGAGGGTATATTTCTTCCTTAGTAGAGTCTTTCAATACCAAGTATCTTGATAGGTTAGAATTCCTTAAAAGTTTCCACAGGGTTCTAACTTTACCAAGAAATTTATGGCCAAAGTAAGTGCATAAGATGTCATTTTCCGTATTGTGTGTGTGTGTGTGTGTGTGTGTGTGTGTGTGTGTGTGACAAACAGTTTCAGGGAAGACTGATCTAACTTGAGTTCCTATTGTTTCTGAACTGATGAGACTGTTGACCGAGGTTTCCTGTCCTGCCCGGTTCCCACAATCATTAAATCCCAAAGAAATCGCACAGAGGTCTACATTAACTATAAATGGATTGGCTCATTAGCTCAGGCTTCTTATTAACTCTTATAACTTCTATTAGCCTATTATTCTTGTCTATGCTAGCCAAATGGCTTGGTACCTTTTTAAGCAAGGCAGTCACATCTTGCTTCTTCTGTGGTGGGCTCACAACTGTGGAGGAATGGGCTTCCTTCTTCCCAGAATAGTCCTATTCTCATTGTCCCTCCTCTACTTCCTGTCTGGTTGTCCTGTTTATACTTCCTTCCTGGTTACTGGCCAACAGAGTTTATTTAAAATATAATTGACAGAATACAGATCACTATCCCATACAACTTCCCCACCCCCCTTTTTTAAAGGAAAATATCCATAGTCCATTTTGGGGTGGGGGGGAATGTGGGCATAGTTTCCCAGGATACTTCCTGCTGTACGGGGGCACTGATAATCTTATGGGGATCTAAATAAAATTTAGAGTTGTGATCAAGTCCTGACTGGAGTATCCTGTGAGGCTTGATCATCTCAGGCAGCATCTTGAATCTGTTATGAATGTAGAACACTGACATCTGGGCCATTTGTTCCTACTGGAGATTTTTCAGGTGGTCTTCCTTGATTAAAACTGATTTTTTTGTAACTCATAATAAATCTATAGCCTCTCATTTTCTGTGGAAGCAAAAGGAAATCATCTTCTCTAAAGTAACATATCTTTTGCTTTCAATTTTAAAGTCAAGGTATTTTCAAAATGCCTATCTTGGATTAATTCAGCAGCATTTATGAACAAATATCTTTTAGCAGCTGTGCACCTTCCTCAGCATTCATATAATTCAAAGAGAACATAATAACATACAGTATCCAGACTCTGTGTATTTTTCATCTTTTCGTGGCTTTATTTTAACCTTTATTTCTTTTATGTTTACTTTTAATTTTTGGCTTTTTGCGACAGGTTCTCTGTGTATCTTTGGCTGTCCTAGAACTCCCTCTGTAGACCAGGCTGTCCTTGAACTCAGAGATCCATCTGCCTCTGCCTGCCAAGTGCTGGGATTAAAGGTGTGTGTCATCATATCTTGAATTCACAGATATCTGTCTGCCTCTGCCTCCCAAGCATTGGGATTAAAGGTGTGTGCCACCATGCCTTGAACTCACAGAAGTCTGCCTGCCTCTGTCTGTCAAGTGTTGGAATTAAAAGTGCAAAACCACACCCAACTACTCTCTTTCTTTTTTATTTTAAGGACATTAACCTTTTTCTTTACTGTCCCAAGCTTGCAAATAGTTTTAACACTCTGTAAACCATTTAGAGGTTTTCTTTGTTTTTGAATCTCTCTTTACTGTATCTCTCTCTCTTTTTCTGACCTCATGAGTCTTTAATTTGCTAAGCAATATGGTAGGATTAAAGCCTCGATAGCTAGATCCAGCCCATTCCTTAGCTTTCTGAGATTCCAGCCTCATGGCAGAGGTACTGGCTATAGCCCTGTTTATCACCACAATTCTATGGTATTTCAAGGTCTCTGCCAGCAAGCAAACTGCAGCAGTCTTCTCACAAACCACACTCAAATGCTCTGTAGCTGGAGCCACTGCCTGAAAGAATCAGAGTTTGCACTGGCAGGACAGCCCAGAAAGCTGGCATTTTAAAAAAGTGTGGCTTTTTTCCTCTATGACTGAAAACCAAAAATCATGTGGTCTGCTTTTCATCAACACCATTTAAGTGTTTTGTGGCAGGGCCTCTTAAAAGAGCTGCTAGGTTTTACAGCTAAAGCTGAGCCAGGAAGCCTCTCTTTTTTGTGTGTGTTTTTTTCCATGTTTATTTGGCTTATTTTTATTAGTTTTACTCCTTTAATCTGTGTCTGTCTATATTCTCATATATTACTTTTACTGTCTCTTTTTTTTTGATCTTGGACATTTTTTTCTCATTTTTTTTTTAAATTTCCATCTCCTCCCCTCCTCCTCCCTCTTCCCTCCCCTCCTCCTCCCTCTTCCCTCCCCTCCCTTCCACCCATACCCCCACTCCGCCCCTCTCCAAGCCAAAGAGCCATAAGGGTTCCCTTCACTATGTTAAGTCCAAGGTCCTCCCAGCTCCCCCTAAGTCCAGGAAGGTGAGCAACCAAACTGAAAAGGCTCACAGTGAGCCCATCCATGCTGTAGATTTCATGCTCAAGGACAACGGCGATGAGCATGAAATCTACAGCAAAGAAGCCTCTCTTAAATGAGAGTGCTTGCCTCTCCAAGCAGAGCCCACCTGAGAAAACGCTGCTATCAATAAACCATTCTTAACTCTATTAAGTCTAGAATTGCTTCTCAAGCTTTCTCAGGCTAATGTGAATGCAAGTGTCCATGTGGGTGCCATTTGTTGTCTGCAGTTATACCCTCAGAATGAACATGCAGCACATAAACCCTTTTTTATCTGAGTTACATCCAATTCTGCCATGCAGAACACCGAACAGCCTGGAAACATCTCTGTGTATGGCAGCAGAAATCCACCATGCTCTTCTGCTTGTGCATACCTAGTAGATCTGATCCCACTACCTGCCCAGACAGGAAGTACCAAGCCATAGGCACTATCTCAGCCACTTTCCTCCCAACCCTAGTGGGCACAGAAACACCTGGGCTCACAAATGCCATTGAAATGCTTTATACCTGGAGTTTGCACTGGTGGCACAGCCCAGGAAGCTGCATTTTAAAACCATGTGGCTTTTTTTTCTGCTATGGCTGCTGAGTTAGGAAAATCTTTCCTAAAGGAGCTGTGGCAGGCCACCATCAGACAATAAGAAAGCTGTTTTAAACTCTCTATTTTTTTGTCTAGAATTCCTTTTTAAGCCTTATTAGGTTGTACATGAAGTTAGTTGACCATGTTGGAGCTCAACCTATTACAAGGAGAGAGACACCTTGCTTTTCCCAGCTGTCCAGCTAGCTTACACCCAAAATAACAACACAGAAGCTGTATTAATTAAAACTCTGCTTGGCCACTAGCTCTAGCTTCTTATTGGCTAACTTTTACATATTAGTTTAACCCATCTCCATTAATCTGTGTATTGCCACATGGAAGTGGCTTACCAGAGATTCTAACCTGTGTCCATCTCCAGTGGAGGATCCATGGCTTCCCTCTCTCTGCCTTTCTTCCCAGCATTCAGTTCTGTTTTCTCTGCCTAATGAAGTTTTGCCTTATCAACTAGGCCAAGGCAGTTCTTTATTCATTAACCAATGAAAGCAACACTCAAACAGAAGGAACTCCTAATAAGACTCTTCATATCTTCTTTATTTTCTCTGGTTTGGAGAAAACACTTATTATTGACATGTGTATGCACAGGGCTCATGAAAAATCTTGGAAAAGGAAGAATAGAAGCCCTTTCAGGGTAGAACATCTTTCCACAAGTGCAAGATTGGGGTTGGGAGTTTTAGGAAAGCAACTATATCTGACACTGAGTCACTAGTTCAGAATGTACCAGAGGCATTAGGTTATTGCCACAAAGTTGAATTTTCATTCTGAGTAGAAATGGAGTTAGTGCACGGTGTCTTGAGTTAAACATATTCAAGTTTGTTATTGACCTATATCCATGAATAAGATAAAAAGCAAGAAATAAAAAAGAAAGCTCATCTCAAGCATAGATTTGCAGTGAGATTTCCATGTTTTGTTTTTAAAGTTCTAACAATTTAATTTTTCCCTTAATTTACATTTTTGTTTTCTCTGTATGATGTTATTAATCTCTCATATTAGTTTGGAATAGATATATGGCCTCTTTTTAATGCTGATTGCAGTATTTAAATGGCTTAGCTTTTGAGAGCATTTCCTTGTAGAATTCAGAACTATATTTTAATAGGATTATATTTCTCTAGTAACACTATAAACTATTTTTTAGATATGGAAGATGAATTTTCTTTGAAATTGGGATTTGACTTTTGGATAGCTTAATGGTCACGTGGCAGAGACATTTGAAAGGAGGTCATCACAACCACAGAAATGGGCTGTTACTGGGCAGCCACTTGTTCATCTAATGCATTCTTTTAAATTTATTTAAAAGTTAGAAACATGGTATTTCTACTTAAATAATTCCTTACATAATAATTCCTTAAAAAGCTGTAATTGCTTTAAGTTTTGCTACTGATTGTAGTCCTTCCTGTGATTGTATCTATGATTGATGCATCTTAATGTTGCAATCATCTGGTAATTTTCTATGATTATATTTGTGACTGGTATTTTTTATGGTACAATTGGGTGGCAATAGTTTGATTATATAGTTATTAAAATTTTCCCCTAACTTTCTCCCAATGCATCTGAAGAATAGAACCTTTATTTACCAGATGATAAGCTTTTGTGCAAAGGATTTCCTTTCTGGCTTTCTCAAATGTCTTTTGATTGAGCCAGCAGATTGAATGTCTTATCCGAAGAAAACTACAGGTTCCATTATTCACATTATAATGCTAAGAAAATATATTTTTCAAACATATATTACTAAATTCTTTAACTTTTTAACCTGCAATCAGAGAACAAAGTCTGTGAACAGAGAATGAAGGAAATGACAGAATATTCAAGAATATTCTGGGAATGTCAAGGTAAGGACAGGGTGACTCAGATCATGAACAGAAGTCAAGTAGCATAGTTACAGCCTGTCTTCCTAATGACTCCACCAAACACATATCAAAATGATTTTAGAAAACTTTTGTGTTGAACACGTATAGAGTTGGTTTTTTCATTGTTCTCTGAACAATGGCTTCACAATTATTTACATTGTGTTGATACTGCATTTATTAGATATTGAAAGTAATCCAGAGGTGACTTAAGTATACATGCAAATATTCTATATAAATGTCATAAATTGCTGCTGACTTCTGTGTCTGCAGACCAGGTCAATGTGCTTGATCCAGTCCCTAATGTGTGCAGCCTGAGAACAGTATTTTTAGAACTGCTTTTTGTATGTAGACTTAAAGCTGATATCCTCATTGGGAAAAATTCAGGGAGAATGTAGACATGAAGCAACTGGATCCAGGAAAAATACAGAGAACACACATTTTGGAAGACTACTTTTTCAAAGGATATAGAAGAAGTGAAAGAAGAAATAATGTAGAGAGGGAAATAAAATGTTGTGAGGTTTTATTTTTTTGCAGAAGACATTTTATTGAATTTCTAGTCAAGAGAAGCAATTTAATGATAAATTACACTGGTCATTTCATTAAGAATTCTGTATTTATCTTTTATGGGGGAGGTTTTAGTTTACAATTCAATAGGAACAGTTGTATAGTATATATCTGAAGCAAAGGGGAGAAATTAAGACATTAAAGAGAAAAGTATTTGAAAGGATTAGAAGATTTCATTAGCAGTGTGGTTTGAATACCTAAGGCAGTCTAGGCACCTTATGCACAGACACATAAAAGGTGATATAGTATATGAAGGCAATTTCATGTGTGGTAGAGGTAGGAAGTTGGATGGTCTGGTATTTGGTTAATGCATTTGTTGTTAGCTATGAAGATAAATTTTCCTTTTTTCCAGGTAGACAATGAAGGTGTGTATGGGGTATGAATAGAAAAGAGTTTGAAGAAAGTGTTGAAGATTTTCAGGCATTGCTATATCGCAAGGTGGACTGTGGGTGGGGACAGGTAGAGGGACTGTTGATTCACCTTTGACATGGTATAATTATTTTTGCATAATTATTGCTCTTTTCTTTTGGTGCTTAGCAGTATGTGCATAAAAATCAGGGAGCACAAATGCTTTGAGTCAATTTAATGATAGAAGGACGAGGTTCCCAAGTGATCATGGGTTGCTCAAGCCAAGCCTGAGAAGGATGGACCTCATAATCTGACTTACAGAGATGTTTCAATATGTGAGAGGCCAATAACTCTGAACATAGA